>NC_133028.1:70295000-71495000 GCF_048771995.1 Taeniopygia guttata
TAGGGTCAACAGCAAGAGATGTGGGCATACCTGTACCTTTAGTACTACTGCAGATAGAATGTCTTGCCAAAAAGGCAGAAAACACAAGGACATGGAGAGACAGGACCTCAATCACTGTCACCTCTTCATTCCATACACTCCACCTTGGATATGGGTCACCAGCACACCAACTGTGCTCTTACTGGATGGCATATGGTACCCCAAGCCATGCACAGTACCTGCAGATCTCCAACAGTTCACCTGAGATACACTGGCCATTGTAACTATTTTACAGCTAAGCCAGCTGCCCTATTTCACCCCAGCAGCAGGATCTGGAATTCATGTTTTCCAAAAGCACATCAGCCCCTAGGACTTGTGAGCCTATGGGCATAGGTGGTAGACACAGGACTCGGGTTCCTGATGCCATGCAACCTCTTCCACAAGTGCAGGAACTCACCCCTGGCTCTGCAGTCTGTGCTGCTGCCAGCTGACAGGGACTCCCAGCTTCCTCTTGCCTGTCCCAGTTTTCCAAAGGCCCCTTCAGCTAGCTGAATCTCATTTAATCTGAATGGCCCTTTAATGCCTGTAGTTGTCTAAGCCACAATGCTAACAAAAACCCAACCCAAACCAGTGAAGGAAGGACCAATACTCAGGGGAAATCCCGTGTTCTCAGGTAAGTGAAGTATCCTGAGTGCACTGTGGCACAGAGGTTACACGGACAAATCAAAGAACATCTCTCCCCTCAGCACCAGCCACAGGTACTACAGCAGCATAATGAAGTGCCACTGCCATCATTAGTGACATGACAGACTGCCCTCCATTAATGCACCTGATGGTCAGGCTTGCCCTCTGCTCCTGTCCTTCCACCTTTCAAGTGTGTTCCTGATCCCTGGACTCCAGGAGGCACAGTCCATAAATTGCACTGCCAGCAGCTCCTCCTCAAAGGGAGCAAAGCCCATGCTCAACTTCCCTTTGGAAGAGATCCTCAGAAATTATTTTGGGAGGTATTTGCAAAATGCCTATGCGACTTAGGCAGTCAGTGAGACGTGTATTTTCAATTCACAAAAAGCTTTTGCACATGTCACCGTGGATATATATGGCTAATTAACAATGTATTGGACAGCCACAGGAACACATCATTCCCAAACCATTCTGAAGAAAAGGCCAGGAAGTTTGCGTCCAATTTATGCTGTATTTCGACAGGCAACAGAAAGCTGCTCCTTAACACTCCTGCAGATGCTTCTGGGCTTGTTTCTGGTTTCCAGGACCCCAGTGACATTGCACAAAGGCAGCAGCCCAAGCCAGCAGAGACACTCTGGAGCACAAGAGTTTGGTTCAGTTATGGACGCCTGCCTTCTGGCAACAAGTTCTCCACGACAGCCCTCCTTTCTTCTCTTCAAATCCCATGGGGAACTTGTTCCAACTTTTTCACTTGGCTTCAGGTAAACAGGTAGATTCTTTCCACACTTTCCTTTGCAGTGACAAAACAATGGAAATGCCACACAAGCAGAACAACAGCCCCATAGCCTGCACTCAAGAACATGGCTTTCACATTTACTTTTTCCAAGGGTTAATCTTAAGCCTCTGAATGAAGGAAAGAAAAGCTGCACGATAAGGCAGGTTATTCTGATTGCATCTGACTTGCTCTCTTGCTCCTCAAGAGACTCAGATCCCCTGGCCAGAGGGACTTGTAGCTGCAGAGAATCACCCAGTGCTCCGGGCTGCCACTGGCAGTGCAGTGCCAGTGCCCAAAGCAGAGCAGAGGGGCTCGGTAACTCCTAACTGAACCAGCCCCTCCCCTCCCAACACTGCTCCCTGCCATCCCAGCAGCAGCCTCCTGCACTCGCCCTGCCTCAGCAACCCCAACGCTGACTCAAAACATGGACCCACGGCCATGGATAAAGAGCAGAGATCCCCAGAAGGGTACATGGAAACTCATCAAGAGTCTGCCAGCTCCTGCACTCACTGGCGGGCACAGAACTGAGGCTACATCAGAGAGAATCCCCCAGCAAAAGGTCAGTGACTAATTCACCGAGCTGTGGCACAGTGTATCACTCACTCTGCCTTGGAATGACACATGGAGACAAAGGGGAAAAAGAGACAGAAAATCTATCCTGGTAGAAATAACACCTCTGGCTACTGGCTATGGAAAGTGCATTTCTGAAAGCCTCAAATCATTCAAAAATGATTGAGATAAGCAGGGGAAGTAGTGAAAGCTGAGCCATTGTGAGGATGAATCAGACAGGTGAGAGAAAAGCACCACATATCTATATTTGGTCACTGGCAGCTTCACAGTGATGTCCAACTCCTATAGTGGCCAATTCCTTTAATGGGAAATGCTGAGCAGGATGGAAAATGTGGACAAGAGTGAGAGCACAAATGTTAACAGGTCATCGACCCCGCAGATGGCCTCAGGACTCCCAGTCCATCCAGCCCCTGTCTCGGCTGACCAGAACCTGAGTAAGCACCCTGCTTTGTCTATCTGCAGGGAATCCATCTGGCATTTTCTGCTCAGGAACTGGCACTGGAAATCCCAGAGGAGCTCCATGTTCCCACTGCACAGTCCAGCTCCCTGCCTTGGGGCAGCCTGACCAACCTGTGGGCGTGCTTGGCTCCTCTGGCCTTCATCAGGAGCTCATTCTATTCTAATCTACCCTAGAAGCAAGCCCTGCATGCTTTGAACGCGTTTCAGACCAAACACAAATATCCAAGCCAGAGCAATTTGTCTCCCTCTGCTGTAAGCCAGCTCCCTGGCAGAGCTGCTGTGGCACCCTGGGCTTCACCTGCCCTATGAGTTCAAAGGCTGCAGTAACAATTGATGCCTGTTCCACAGCAGCATATTCCACACACAGGGCAAGCAAATGAGAGAATATTGAACCAGTGCTCCTCCTCTGCCTCACAATTGGATGTGTCAGTTGTTAAATTGTGTGTGTTTTCCAGCTCTGCAGCTCCTTTCTGAAAGGCCATCACACAGTCCCCATTTCCACTGCAAATTGCTTCATAAATGGGAAGTAAAAGGATAACGTTACATTTCCCATTGCAATTAGGCAGGGCTCCTGACAGACAGGGATAATGTGTTCCACATACAGGTTGTTACTTACTAGAGAGGAAGCTGGCAAGGTCTGTGCTTTCACAAGCCACTGGATACCAATAAACCTGGGGCCAAGTGCTGGAGGCCCTGGTGTATCCCTGTTTCTCCCACAGACCCATGCAGACACACCTCTGGAGCGACTGGCCCCATCGCAATGCTGCACGGCAGCAAATCCCCATCCAAGCCCCCACCAAAGCCTCACACCCTTGCTCACGATTCACCAGGAGGAGGGAAAGTATCCGAGTCCTGCACACACTGACAGGGAAGTTTCTAGGTGAGCTAACCCTGATTAGATCTGACTGAGGTCCAACTTCATTTCTCAACCAGGCTGTGATCTTTATTTACCTGGATGCTCTGCTGCTGCTGTCAGGTGGAATAACTCTGTGCTGGGCTTCTCTAAGTCACCAGCAGAGGAATAATTGAAGGGGAGGTTTGCTGGGACCTGATGGAGCAGTCCCGATGCACAGCTCCATCCCCTCGCCTTTACCTCCATGCATCCTAGAACAACCTTTAGCCAGTGTGCATGCACAGACAGAGGGGTGAAGGTGGTTTCAGATTTAACAGCACCCTATCAGCAGACCCCTTTTGGGGGTCAACAGGATCTGACCAAAATGCAGCTCACCCTTGTGTGCCAGGAGCTCATGCAGCTCCTGCTCCTGTCATGAGTGAGGATGATGTCAGACTCATCCAGCCTGGGAGGCTGCAACCAAAGGCAGGGGAACAGCCATCCTCTCTTCTTTTGGGATGGCAAACCTCCCCAGCCATGGGGTGATCCAACACTGTTTACAGCTGGCACAGCTCTGGCATTCGAGACATTAAGGACATTATTCGGCCCATCAGGCTCTCCTACAGCAACAAAGTGTGCAAAACAGCGAGTCAGAGGAGCACAGGCAACATGCTCCACACTACCTGTCTGCTTCTGATGGAGATAGGATTACAAACTACTTAAGTCCTCTGCAGGAGAAAAAGCAACCAAAATTATTTTTGTGGAGAAGAGAGATAGAGGAGGAACTGAACAAATATTAATACTAAAATTAAGGGACCATTCTTTTCCTTCCAGCTATTTTTATAGATCAGATCCCTTCTCAACCCTACCTGCCTGCATTTAGTTTGTGAAACAAAAAGAAATCCCACAAATTATGGTGCTGATTTAGTTATTATTAGTTATAGCTACGGTTCAGAATAAGCAAAGTGTGGTAAGAAGAGTTGAAGTGCTACCTGAGCACAGGTGAAGTCAAAGCAACAAACAACAGATTAGGTGCTTGTCAAAAATAATCTGTGCAGGTTGCAGGGATTAATTAAATGATCCTCAGCATGGAGGAAGCAGAATTGAGGATACAGAGATTGGGCTTTCTTTTGCATTTTTAAGGTCCCCATTAAAAAACAAAGCAACTATGCCCTATGGAAAGACCATCTGGTTGCCTATGGGTGTCACAAGTCTGCCCTGTGCAGAAAGGTTTACAGCCCTCTGGAAAAGGTGCCTTTTCTGGTGAGCCAGGCATGGGGAGCAGGAGCAATACCAGGTGGGCACATCTGTGCGGGACACATAATCAGTTGGGTGCTCAAATGTATGACTCCTCATAAAATCCAGTGCTGGAACAGCTCACACTGCTCCCACCTCCACCCATCTCTTCTGCATCTCATTGGCATTGGAGAACATTAATTGACTCATTATTTAAATTCCTGTTCAAGGGAGGAAGCTGATTAAGGCAGGCAGATGCAGGATCTCCAGACGGCGTTGTTGTCCCGGCAGTTTACCCGAGTTATTACAATGCTTAGGAGGTAATAGGCAGGAGAACTGGGAATGAGGACTGGGAAGGGGGGGGTCCTCGCAGGATGGGTTTTAACCCGCAGTGATACAGCCCTGGCCCTGCCCAGGCTCCAGCAGAACAGCCCAGACATCTCAAACCCAGCCCAGCAGCAAGGGCTGGTTCAAGACAACCCCTCTGCATGAACAACAGCTTTGCACAGCCAAGGAGAGGAGGAGGAGCCCTTCCCTGCCTGGCTCTGGAGTAGTGTTCTTGACTGTACTGAGAGCCCCACTGCTGGTCCCTTCACTTTCAGATGCACAAACACCAACCTGAAGCAGGAAAATATCCCTTGTGGAAGTCTATTAGCAGTGACAAAGCAGACAATAATGTCTCCTTTGGTGCTGTTATGATCTGTCACATAAATACACAATTAAGGACTTGTTAAAAGGCAGATTACATAAATACATACTAAGGTTCTTCTAAAAATGCCTCTGTGGCTGTTCAGAAACACACATGAACACTTAGAAGTGCCTCCATTACCTACCCCGAAGTCCTGCAGTTTCTCCCACACAGTGACTTGTACAATGCCTGTAAATGCACCTGTGTGGAGAGCAGATACTTCTGAAGTCTGCTTGCTTAGGGAACTGCTCTTCCCCAACTTACAAGGAGAACAGGCCAATTCTATTAAAGGTGGCAGAAAAAAAAAAAGACAAGCTAACAATTGCTCTCAAATCCAGACTGCACGTGGAGCCATTTCAGAACCTGATGGGTGCACTGAATTTCCATGGAAACTCAACCACCCAAAATGTACACACACTTGTGAAGCCAGAAGTAGTCAGAATCTGCCAAGGTAGATTTTGCCCAGCAGAAGGGAGTTAAGCACTGAAAAAATTTACTGTTTTTCCCCCCCCAGCATGGTCTAGACACTACACTAACCCAAATGTTAATCCCTACCCACACCAGCAGCTCAGTTTCTCTCCCTGAGACCAGTCCTGGCTCTCAATGTTCTCCAGCCATGTGAGGGATGCCAACTGGACGTCTGCTGGTACCAGTGTGGAAAACAGTGCCAACAACACTCCTCCAGAGAATCACAGCCCAGGGAAGTCTTCTCAAAGAATCCCTTTTCCACTGTACTTAGAAGAATGCTTGGATGCCTGAGAAGAGCTGGGAGAGAGAGCAGGTTTTCAGAGGAAAAAAAAGCCAAAATTCCCTGAATCTGCACAGTATTTCAGAGGTGCTCAGTTGGTAGTACCTGTCACTGGTTGCAGCTTGAGACCGATGCCATGCTCCCCCACCTGTTCCACCGCTGACATCTTCCCATCCTCTTTCCACATCTCCCCTCCCTGGGCTGAACCACAGCCAGCCACAAAATGGCCATGACTGACCCACAGACCATTGAGGGCCCCAAAAAGGGCCATGACTGACCCACAGGCTGCTGAGAGACCCAAAAAGGGCCATGACTGACCCACAAAATGGTGGCGACTGCGCCACAGACCATGGAGAGCCGCAAAATAGATGTATCTCTGCGTGTGTATAAGAGGCAGACAAAAGCCAAAGACCAAAAGCCAAGACAAAAGCCAAGTTTCTGTTTACCAGGTTTCAGTAAATTTCATCAGGAATCCAAACACTTCTTTCTGTAAAAGCTGATACCTGTGTATTGAATAAACCAGCAACTCCTATGACTAAGAGACACAGCACTTGGCATGTCCACTTGGCCTCAGCTGTTGGAAAGGCTGTTTGCAGGACTCCTCCAGCTCTGCCCAGCTTTGCCAGGTTTGTTCTGCTGACACTGATGCAGGGGCTGTGGGAATGGGAACAGCTCTGGGAGAGCAGGAGCAGTAGGAGTTAAGCACAAGTAGTGCTTTAGGGAGAATAAAAGCTGCTGTAAGAGGAAAGCTGGCTGCCTGACAAACACGTTCCAGCAAATATCATTATCTTTAAGGTCTGTTGCTTTACCAGTCAGAAGTAGCTGATAACAGACACCACAAGAGTGAGTGGCTGAGGATAGAACACTCTCTGTAAAAACCCTGATTTACTTGCTCTCTCCCAATGACCAGCTGAATGCCCAACCCATGTGTCAGTGCCACAGGAATGGGAAGACAGACACTCCCTGCCCAACTGCTCCTCTGTGGGAGCACAGGGGGCCTATGCTGACTCCCCACCCCTGGTTTTACCCTCCATTTGAAGCTCGGTGCAGAGGACCAGGAGTTGCCAGCTCCCTGTTCTGCCTGGGGCTGCTGCTGATGAGCTGGGCAAAGGCTTCCCAGGCTCTGGTGCCAGGCAAACCAGTCCCTCCTGGCAGCGCCAGACCAGAGCCCTGGAGGCAGCAACGGAGAGCATGGCATGGTGGCACTTGCCAGCTCACAGGCAGAACTAAGGAAAAAACAACCATTTGCTTCAATCCATGACAAAAAATAGATTGTGCCATTCAAAATATGACAGAACTAAGAAAATGCAGAGGAAAATGATCCTATCATTTTCTATTTTTTGTCCAGTCATACCCCAGTCGATTCTTCTAAAAAGGAGATTTCACAGAAAGAAAAAAAAAAAAAAAAGAAAGAAAACCCATCAACCCAAAACTTCTCCAGCTAGTTGTCAGAATTATTTAGACCCAAAGGAAAAGCAAGTCTGTTGTTAAGGACACAAAGCAAGGTAAACCCAGGTAAATGAGTGCTGGGATAAAGTCTGCACAGTCTCAGCGGAATCTCTTCCTTTTAATTCGCCAAGACTGTGTCAGGGGAGCTTGAGGAGCAGCTGAGATCCCCAGGCCTGCTTAGGCCAGGCAAGTACACATGCCTTAGGTATTGCTGCCCTTACTGCAGAGTGTGCCCTGAGCTACAGTGGTTCTGTTTGTGGGGAACAACCAGCTGACAGCAATATCTGGAACCTCTGCTTCTGCTAGGCAAAGACATTTCCTTCAAGTGCTCCTTTACTGATAAAGGCAGACATTGGCCCTTAATTACTGCTTTGGACTGCCAGTGTCCAGAGCCTAGGACTCCTTCTTTCTTCTCCACAGAGCTGGTGATATTAGTGTAGGTTTTCCTTCTGTTTTCAATTCTTTGTCCATGACAGATTTCACAGCAGGAAACAGTTCTGTGGCATATGGCCACTAAATTACTGAAACTTCAGAAACTTCTGTCCATGAGTTAATTTTAAAACTGAAGAAACAGAATTTTTTTTTTTTTTAACACTACACTAGACCACATAAAACCCTTCCCTCTTTCCCTAGCCTTGGACCCACTCTCTCCCAGGTTGCAGAACCAGCCCTACCACAGCTCTCCCTGTACAAGGGTGTGAAGCATATATAGTTGGCATAAAGTTCCGTAGATGCATGAAGACTAGGGAGGAACTAGAAGAAAAAAGAAAGACATCAAAAAAGGAAACTCACACAATTACCAATTCAAAGCCACAGAATGACTGGAAAATCAGACTAAAGCCACACAGGTTTTGGGCATCTCTGGTTCTCCCTTTGCCCTATGCCAGAATAGATTTTTCTCATCTCAGCCCGAACATGTTCCTTCTGGAGTGCATGAGACAGCTCAGTGGAAGCACGTCGTACAAGTAAATTGCATGTTCAGGCCCTAGCCAAAATACTGTGAAAGATAAGCTGTCTTGGCTTTGGGTTTTTTAACTTGACAAAGGAGGAACTGGACAAACCTAATGATTTCAATCAAGGAATTTTGGTAGGATTTCTTGTGAGGATACACCACCAGCAAGACAAAGCTTGCAGGTGCAGGGGTGGTGAAAGCAGGCAAACACCGCAGCCCTGCCCAGGCTGAGCACATGGGGCTTCAACTGTGCAGAGCCAAGAGCCCTTCCTTCCCAGCCCAGCAAACCACAATGGCAACACAAGAACTGTGAGCCCAGACAAAACCACCCTAAAGCCCCAGCAGAACCTCCCTGCAACCTAGGGAGCTCTTCTGCAAACCAGGAGGCTATTGCTGCTCCCAAACACCCTGATTTGATCTGGCACGGCCAAGGTTTCTCAGTGAGAAAATGTACAGCTCCCTAATGCTGTTGACAGAAAGCCACACTCAGACCTTTTCAGAGGCTCTCAGGAGTTATTATCACAGATTAACTATGGCGGGAGCAAAAAGGTTTAAAGTCTTGTTTAGAGTTAGCCCGTGGCTCTAAATTAGCAGCTTCTCTCTGAAATGATCAATTGTGTCACAGGCGTTAATGAGTCAGGCTTAGCCAGGAGGGGTGAGGAAGGAGGGACAAAGATCTAGAGCCACAGCTTTGCAAAAAGGCAGTATGAAAATCTCACTCATTTCTGAAGTCAAACTGTGTTTTAATCAATGCTTCCCAAATCAGATGAAGAAGCTACACTGTGACATTTTTTTCCCAGCTGTAAAAAAATTGAAGTCTGGTTTCACATTTGCATGATTTTGAAGGTCAAATGCCTGCTATCCAAGTCTTACTGATCCATATGGACTAGAAATGCCACAATATGCAATCATCATGAAGGCAGATTGTCTCCTGTAAATCTGTCCTTTTTGTAACACATTCCGAATGTACCGTATTGGATGGATTATAAATCCATTCAGGAACCGCAGACACTGCTGTACGGAGCGGCACCAGTTTGTGGGAGGGATATGCGGGATGTGGCGTGTGCGTGGCTCCAGGAGCGGCAGGGACAGATGGCCCAGGCCTGCCCTCCCCAGAGTCAGTGGGAGCGCTGCCATCCCCTGCATACGATGGAAGCCTGCATTTGGGCAGAAAGGGGCCTTTATTAGCACAAGGCTGAGTCAGTCTGAATCTAGGAATGAAAACCATTGGAAAAACAGGCAGGCAGGGCTGTGGGAGCCATCCCCTGAAGGGAGCAGACTGCTATTTGTCTCCCAGCTCCTCACTGAACAGTCTGGACGGTGCACAGGGCTGGGGAGCAGACGGCTACAATACTCTGCTCCTCCATTCCTTGGACACGGCAAAGCACAGGAATGATGCTTCACATGAAACCAACAGCCATTACTCCCAAGTTAGGGACTTCAGTACAATTTGCATTTTCCTCGAAGGGAAGGGCTGGGTGGTCCCTGCTCTCTCCCACAGTCTCTGAGCACATGGCGCTTCCCTCTCTCCATTTTAACAGATCCCTTTACATGTTGCCATTTTTTCTTCCAGCACATGCAATTGAAAAGAGACATATGGAGACCAGCATGCAAACCCTGCAAACATTTCAGCTTTGCTTCAAAACTAATGCTAATCCACTTTTTTGAACTTCTTTTTTTCCCCCCCCACTTCTGCTACCTCTGGAGCGAGTCCTCAAGAAACCAGGGGGTGGTTTAAGCCAAGACAGCAATTCTCAGCAAGTGGCAGGGTGCCTGCCCACCAAACATTCTTCCTCTTATTTTTTAAACGCATGCAGACACAGGGTCACCCACGGCATTCCCACAGGAGCCTGGGAACTGCTGGCATGGAGAGCTGGGACCAGCACATCTGGGAAACCACATCCCGACAGCAATCCACCCAGAGTTGTATCACACACCAGTTCTTCTTTTTTCCCGGTGTCAAGGAAAAGCTCCTGCTGCAAGCCTGTGCTGAGCATTACCTGGGAACGAGGCAAGCACGAGCCGAACAGACCTTTACAACAGAACGTGCATCTGCCAAGACAGAAATACCCGGCGAGCTTCTGGCGCTGGCAGCGTGTCAGGCACGCAAGCTGTCCGCGCAGCAGCTCCCGCCGGGCCTGCCGGGCTCCGAGCGCGGCCCACGCCGGCCGCGGGGCCCACGGACCACGCGCTGCCTTGTCCCGCCACCCACCGGATCGGCAGGGCTGCGGGCAACAGAAACCCTTCCAGGGCTTTCCGTGCAAACGCTCTGCAGCAGGCACAGAGCTGCTTTCCCCCCCCCCTCACTCTCTCTCTTTTTGTTCAGTTGCCTGGCATCCACTAACCCACAAGCTGCTGTTTCCCTTTCCAAAGAAGCTCTGATGGGTGGAGGGCCAGGAAAAATTAGCCCAACTGATGAATGCAATCTCGACAGAAAATATGTTTTTTATCAGAGACCACATGTTGCTAACAGCAATTAAAGTAAAACTGGGAGATTTCATCGGATATAAGCCTGCATAAAAACCCCCTAGACCCGCTGATCAGGTGTCTGTCGGCTCAAGAGGATTACTCGGGTGCTCCAGAGCCCATTGCCACTGGGAAGGGCAGACAGGGCCCGGGGAGGGTGCCAGGAATGCCCAGAGCAGCACATGTGCTCACTGGGAGCCTGCTGACTACCCAGTGCTGTGGCGAGGAGAGTGCTCCCAGGCCTCAGAGGGAAGCACTTGGAATGCCAGCCACAGCACAGCAACACTTGGCTCCAAGGTATATTTTACCTACCGGCCTTGCCTACAGCCCAAGGAACAAGAACAAGTGACCAGAGAGCATCAGAGCTCCAGCTGATAAGGACTTCCCCTCATTAGTGCCATTTGCACTGTGTCGTACTCCTGAACTGACAGAGGCTCAGCCTGTCAGCCTTGAGAGGAGCTGAATAAATCACCACAACTGGCAAAGGAATAACGGGAGTAAATGGCTCCAGCATCCATCTAAGTGTGCACAGCATGTGCAGCTGGCAAGCCCTGGGAGACCTGGGTGGATGGATTCAGAGAAGAGAGAGCAGTGTGAAAGGATAAAGGGATGATGCACTAGGCAAACAACAAAGAAAAGGGGTAGGGCAGGAGAAGGTGAGGATCACTGACTGCTTTCCTGGGAAGCTGAAACCAAGAGGATTTATTTTTTGAATGGATGAACCAGCGGAGGACAGCTCCTGGGACCTAACTACAAATAATTTTAAAAGCCTCTGTATAAATAGTTATCATCATGCCCTAACAAATCACTTAAATCCCACAGGTCTGCCTTGGGTACATCATCATACAAAAGCCCATGCCAAAGTCAGAGCCCTCTATTTCCATGCATCAGGTGTTTGTTTTAGCTCTGGGTCAGAAGACTTTTAGATAAGATAAACAAAGCAGGATTTTAGGACTATCCTGGGATCAGAGGGAAGAAAGTTCATCAGTCCCAGGATTTCAGCCTAGACTGATTGTACTAAGATTCTGCAGTGACCATCAGCACCCACCAGAGAAGCCAAAAAAGTTTATTCTTCTGACTGGTATGTGAGACCATGTGATGAATTTATGTCACTCTCCATATATGCAAAGATAACTACACTCATGTACACAGAGATACACCCAAATTCAGCCAGCTGGGGTGACACCCAGCTCAGGTGCCTTGGAAACAGACATTTGGGAAGGCTTCTACGGCAGCACATCCCGTGAGGCTGCAGCACAGGGCTACAGGGACATGTCCTTAGTGCAAACCCAACCCCAAAACTTTGCAAAGCCACCACTGCTGAAAGCCAGCACCTCTCCCAGTGTCAGCACTGTTTCCACCTCACAGTGTCCTCTTGTTGTTACTTATCACTTAGTGGAACACTGTTTAAAAGGTAAACAGCATTAAAAAGCTGCTGTACATTAGACTGCAGCGTGGCTGTGTGAGAGCCACAGAGCTGCCACCAGAGCACCTGTCATGCTCCTCCACAGGCAGAGACACCGGACTAAGGAATCCAGGAGGCTCCGCACCTTTCGGAGCACAGCTGGATATTAACATATGACAAAAAAATGCCCACACTGCTGCCTGTGAGCCCTGATAATCTGTGACCAGTGATGTCACAAGAGATGATTTCAGCACTGCTGGCACGATCTGCTCTCCCAGGCGTGGGGCTGAAACCTGTGCCACAAACCAGCGACGCTCTCACGGCTGCGCTCGTCCCCTCCAACAGTGACACCAAGTGACATCTGCATTTGGCCCATAAGCAGGGCAGTTCACCTGACACAGGGTGGCCCAATTACTGCTAAAGACCTTGTCTCTCTGATCCAGAGATGGCCCTGGATCCCAATACAGCTCCCATTTAAGACTATTACAGAGGAATCAATCACCTGTCCAAAGGGAGCAGCACAGCAAGCTTGGCTGTCAGGAGGGGCTGCTCCTTGTGAGCGCTGCATCAGGCTCTGCCTGCAGAGAGGAAGTGACAAAGAGCCAGGTTCAGTGGCCAGCCAGCAGTGACCTCCAGTGTGAGCAGTGGCAGCAGCTGAGTTGGGGAGGCAGCAAGTGTGCCACAGGGAGTGCCAGGAGAACCCCCGGAGCAAACAAAGCCTGCTCCTCGTGCATGTGTGCAGCGAGTGCCACGCTGTCCTGGCCAGCCTGCATTGTGGCGAATCTGAGCCACAGGGAGAAGGGGCACCAAGTGCCACCCTGGTTCAAACATCCACTTCTACATCTATCCAGGGGAAATACAGATACAGAAAACCATCTCCTTTTGACCCTTGGTACCAGCAGGCTCTGGGCAGGAAGCGACTGTGTTTGCAACTAAGCAGGACAGTTTTGTCAGATGTGGGGACCATTTGCTCTGTAACACACAAAGGCAGGGAGAGGAGGTTCTGGTTTAACTAAGATACCTGCCTTGTTTCCTGTAAAACAGCCACGTGAACACAAGGCACCAACTGCACTGGCTTGTGTTTGTGGAGAAAACAGAGAGCAAAAGGGTTAAACAAAAGCTCTCTATGGTCAGATCTAATTTAGCATCCTGATGCTGATCTAGAAGGGCAACTGCACAGTAAATTAATAGCCTTTCTAGAAAAACCAAACAAACCACCATTTAGGGGTTGTCCATAGGAATGGGAACAAGGTACCAATACTCTGATGGAGATATCAAAATGATTACCCACAAAATTCTCATTTCCATCATGCCTGTAAAAGACATTTCATTCAGAAAAAAACAGGGAAGGGACACAGAGATGAGCACCAAATAGCAGCAGTGGATCAAACCACTTCCTTTGATTCTAATAAGTCAGAAGTTCAGTCCTGATGAGTGTTATACAACCCTCAGAGATCCCAACAGCTGGGAAAACAATTCAGGAGAGAGATAGGCCCAACATCCTCTGCCTCTGATGGAGTCAGAGTCGCCCAGGTCTGTGACCCTCGGATGCATCCATGAATGCCAGAAGTACAACATAACAGCTGAGGGTGACACAGGGCAGGAAACCATGCAGCAAGAATGAACTGCAGAATGAAGTCCACCCTCCATGGTAGGAGTAATTCCTTGCACTAGAATTCAGTTCAGCTCTTCCAAACATAATGGGAGCCAGGGTGGGAATCAGAGGGAGCCAACTGAGAGGAAATTTAGAGTCTCTGTTATTAACTGGGGGACAGTGAAACCACTGGGACATGTAAGACAGTGACAGCAATTTACTGCTCATCTCTGTAACTCAGGGTTAGATGTTTATTTTCCTGGAAAGACCTCTAAGGAGCTGGGGATGCTACAAGCTACTCTTCATTCTCCACATGCTGCCATAGCCTTTTCCCAGGCCTGGCTGGCTGTCTAGTGCACTGTGACACCACTCCTGGGGGAAAGAATTAGGAATACAGTGAAGTCCTGGGGACAAATTTTTTCTGGGAGCTAAGTTGTGGCTCCACTGAGAGGATGCAGTGCCCAGCAGGCTGGACCAGCAGCACTGACATCAATGCAGCCAAGTTAATCTTATGGAAAGCCAATTTGGGCTGCATTTTATAAATAACCTTCAAACACCTTGTAGTGAAGACGTTTTCAAAAGGAGAGAACCCATGTGGAAGCAGTCACCAGCCTCCCTCCATAATAGAAGCCATGACATTAGTCCAAAGAGCAATATCCGGCACACACAAAGAAATGCTCCTGAAGAAGTGAATTTGGAATATACTTGGTCCACAGCTGCAGATAAGGCAAGTCTCTGAGAAAAACCAGTGTCCTCCACCAGCACAGCTCCCAGCAAGAGCAAACATGTTTTCAGGGCTCTAAGCTCCTTATTTACCAGAGTATTTCCTTTTTCGTCCAGCTAAGTACCTGATTCTCATTAAACCTCTACTTTACATGCCAGAATCTCAGTGGCCTGGACTACTAAATTCCATCAGAAGTTTCCATAAAGTGTGTCAGTGCTCTGCTTTAAGCTCAGTCCCATTTAAGCACACGAGGTAACAGTCTGCATCTCCCTGAGGAACTGGGGCTTGCTGCACTCCCATGGCAGTGGGCTCATGCTGGGGCTGGGGATGGTTAGCACTTGCCTGGATGGAAACTACTGTCAGAATGCAAAGGGTTAGCAACCAGGGCCCATGGAAAAGGGCAGGGTGACAGTCCAGGTACCACATGTGGCTAATAGGCCTGAGAGAAGTGACTCTATGGTTTATGACAACACTTCACCCTCTGCCTCTCACACCCCCAGGTGCCTTGGCTGCCCGTGCCCACTGCAGTCAGGCTCCCTGCAGCCCCCAGGGGTCCCTGGTTCTGCTGACCACAGCCCAGCAGAGCCCTTTTCCAAGCTAAGCCATCCTTGCCTGGTGCCAAGCTGTGCACCCACTCTTGAGACATCCCAGGACAAAGACTGAGAAAATGTATCAGAAGTCATGTAGCTAACTCTGAAAATTCTAACTGACATCTAATTTATTTTTTACCTGCTCAAGTGCTGGCTGAACACAACAGGCCACCACCACCTAATGGTCTTATTCCACACATCCAGCCATGGGAAATCAGGAAAAAAAACCAAGGATGATTTATACCAGATTCCTCATCCCGTCTCACCTGGGCAACCCAGCATGGAGTGGGCCAGAGCTTCAGTCACCATGAGGGAAGGAACAGGAACCAGGACCTTTGTCACAGCTGAGATGGCAGAAAGCTTCAATCCATACAGAGTAACATCACACCACTTCAGAAGGCTGCAAGCTTTACCCTTCTTGTTCTTTACCCCAACCCTTTATACCCTCATGGTTCATGCACTGCACCTGTGTGCCCTCTGTTCCCTTTGGTGATTGGTCAGTCACACTTGGGCACTCCCTGCCTCGTTACCTTCAATGCTGCTCACCTGCTTGGCACAGCTGCAGCCCGTTGGGGATGAGGCTCAGCTGCAGCCCAATTCCCACAAACTGTGTGCCTACAGGCCTTCTCCAAGTGGGACCCTGCTGTCAGAAGGTGCCAGGTCTCTGCTGTTCCTAGGACAAAGGTCCCTTTGCACTCTCCAGCATTTCAGATCACTTCCCATACAGGGGAATTGATACCTGTGTCCCTAAACAGCCACAGAACAGACCCTCTTATATGGATATTTGTTAACACTTTCCTTCCTGAGGCTGTGATAGAATTGCAGGCGTTGTGGGTACCTGAAGCACTCTCTCCCTGGGCTCCTGGACCATCCACGGGACACAGTGGGGAAATGCAGGTAGCTCACCATGATGCTCCATGATGCCTTGTGCTGGAGCTGCTCAGGAAAGGACTGGGAGTTATTTCTGATTAAGCCATAGGTATTTTCAGGGACTTTCAGTTGCTGCAGGATACCTGATCCCCACTCTGGCTTGGACAATTCAGCCCCTTTCCCTGCAGGAATAAAATCTGAAATCCAATCCAATGTGGTAAGAACCTGGAATTTCTGCCTATGGCACAGACATATTGCTAAGCTCTGTCCTGGGCCTCTTCAAACACTATATCCACTTCCCAAAGGATCCTAGACAACTTGGAATAATGATTCCAGGCTGCCCTGGCTCCATGGGACTCGGTGGCAGATCTGGGTGTTCTCAGGTGTTATGGAAGCAATCTGCAGGTAGAGAGTGGAGCCACAGCTGCCCATGGTGTCTGGGATGCAGTGGGTGCTCTGGCAGTTTCTGCCCATCCCTGTACAGCCCAACTCTAATTACAACCTCATTCCACTTAACGGGGCCTTGATGACAATTTCATTACTCAAAAAGTCACATTTATTAGTCCATTGTAATGTGTTGTGATTGTAACTCTAATGCTAATAGGAAGAAGTTTAACCTCATTCCATTTTCCATACAGTTAAAAACCTGGTTACAATGGTCATAAATCAGGGTTTCAAATGTCATAAAAGCAGAGTTGCAGCTCTACACTACGCGTCTCTTTTTTTAATCTTTGCATTTCATATTAATCTCAGATCCAGTCTTTCACAACTCCACTTACAACCCACATTTTATTTAGATTATCATTATGATAGCAGAAAAAAATCCTCACCCTGCATATAATTTGCATGATTTAGGTAGACTGTGTTTTCAATTACATTAATAACCTAAAATGAGGCAGACTGATTAGAACCCTTTCTCTCACTTAGAACGAGTATTTTCATTAGTGATGTCTTTGGAGATGCCCCTCCTTCCTCAGCATTCTACACACACACACCATAATGGATACTGTAAGGGGAACATTCCCTAACTTTGGTGCCAAGGGATCTTGCTCTACATGGGAAGACAGAGACAGAATAGAAAGACACTACAAAAAGACCCTGCATCTAGGCTGGTACTCCTCACCTCATCTCTTCCTTTCAAGGTCACATTATTTCAATGTTTTTCCTCAACTATTTTCAGAGATGCTTCTTAGAAAATAACTTGCTTTGTCCTAAAGGCATTTCAATGCAAACACAGAAGATCTTGATGCAGAGTGCCTTGGGTTCTCATCTTTCCTGGTAATCCACAGATTTAACAACAAAGAACGTGTATTAATCACACCAAAAAGTTGAGGTTTGAGCTGAGACAAGAAGAACCTCATCTTCAGTCTACAGAGGAATGATGGCCCTGGAGGTTGTGCATCAGTGATCTTACAGCCTTGATACTAAGTTTATCTACCACTGCACAAATGACAGGCATCATGCCATGCCAAGAAAGAAAGAAAGAAGGGATTGTCTCTGAAACATTTTCAGTTTGGTCTTCATGATCTCAAAGTGAGCTGGAAGGTAGAAAAGATGGCACACAGTAAGCACCTGTTAATTACAATATTTTTTTTCCATCAGCTCAAAGCCTCTGCAATGCTCCGAGGCAGACACCAAGAGGAACGTTCCAGTCCTGGCTCCCAAAGCCCTAGCTGCCAGAGCTCTACTCAGAGTCTCCACTGCCAGAGGGGAAAGCAGGAGGAAGGAAATGCTGCTCTTGGAGACCACAGAAGGGGAGAGATGATGGGCCCGCTCTCCTGCTGCAGCCACCCCGCAGGCTGTGAATTTGGGTTAGAGGCAGAAATGGATATGCACTTCACATCTCGGGCAGGGCTGTCCTTTAAAAGGGCTCCCCTTGCACACCCAGAGACAGACTGACAGACCTGTCACAGCCAGGCTCCCTTGCACACCTGGAGAAGGGCTGACAGGGCTGTCAGAGCCAGAGGTGCAATGCTGTGCTCTGCTCCCAGCCACTCCAGCTGCCATGGGGCTGTGGTCAGACCCAGAGCCCCAAATGGAGCTGCTGGAATGTGAAGGGCTGGGCCTGGCACCGCCACTGCCAACAAACCCATCTCTGCCTTTTCATGCTGCCCAGGGAAGGCGATGCAGCTCCTTAAATATTTTAAGTCCAGGGGCAGTGGGGAGGGACAGCCAGGAAAGGAAAGCACCTCAACTACTGCCTTGTCAAATGTGGATGCTGGCACGCTCCCACAAAAAGCCTGACGGGTCCGAG
Organism: Taeniopygia guttata; assembly: GCF_048771995.1. Classification (NCBI taxonomy): domain Eukaryota; kingdom Metazoa; phylum Chordata; class Aves; order Passeriformes; family Estrildidae; genus Taeniopygia; species Taeniopygia guttata. Next base: position 70,313,273 of record NC_133028.1, read on the forward strand.
CCTGAGGCAAAAAGCTCTGCCCAGCCCCCATGGCAGCTGTTTATCTGCTCCATAGATGTAGGAACACTGCTATTCCTGCCTCCACAACCCTCCACTCCATTGCCAAGGGGAGCCTTAGCTGGGAATTGGACTCCAAAACGCATGCAGCACAAACCCAGTGGCATCTGTCTGTGCGCTGGAAAGAGACTTCCGAGAGCAGGGACCTCCCAGCCCTCCTGTCCCACTCAGACACTTGTTCTCTTTCTGCATCTCTCCCTCCAGCTCTCCTGAGATCCATCCTGCCTCCTCCCGGCACAGGCAGGGACGTTGCAACGGGGATGGAGAAACAGAGACTTTTTATGAACCAAATCTGTTCCCTCCCCCCAGCCCTGGTCACTCTTCATGAGTTTTCAACCAAGGCAGCAGCAGCACCTGCTTTCAGAACAGCCTGCCTTTGCTCAGTCTCAGGGTTTACCCAACGCCTTGGACCATCTCTTACACAACGATAACGTTAACTGGACAAATAAAACAAGGAACCTCCTTCCCTAAACCAAATTTCTCCCTGCAGCTTCAGTTCAGAGGGCTTTCACTGCCTGCTCTTGGCTGTGTTCTCCTCCAGAATCCCACCCAGCCCCAGCACTGCACAGGCCAGGCATGTCCCTCAGCCCCTCTCACCTGTCACTCCTCCTCCCAGGCTTAAAGTCTCTCTCCTGACAGTGAAACCAGCTTGGCTCTCTACTGAAGGGTATCTGAGCCCTTGTCAAAGTTCCCCCATACCACTCCAGCACAAGGCAGAGTGGAGCATGGAGCACAATCCCAGCTGTACAGAAACAGACAGTTCTGAAATACCCTCTGACAGCAGGCACCTCCAACAGATTTGCTGGGTTTGTGACAGTCCTGCAAACAAATACTGTGGTGCGTGGAATAAAATGCCAACAGCCCATGAACTGTGCTCTGTTTCTGCTGACTAAACATCTTCTCCTGTATCAGGCAGAGCAGACCTGGGAAATGTGCTGAGCCATCAGACTACAGACACTTTTGAGATGACAAACCAGAGGTGCTGATTCCTTCCCACAGCCGACTCCATGGACACCTCTAGGGCCATGAAACGGCCTAACAGAGCTGTCCCTACCAAGATGCCACTGGTACAATTCCTCACAGGCACGATACAGGGAAGGAAATGTCAAAACTATTTATTTAGAAGGAATTTTATCCTGCTCTGAAACCACTTTCACCCCGCAACAGGCTCTGCACAGAGCAGGGTGACCATCATGGGTCAGTGTTTGAGCTTAAACTTAATCTAGTGCTTCCACCTACGTTGTAGATCAACATTGCTAAAAATCCCTCTCTCATATAATGTTATGGGGAGGAAAAGGGGGAAAAAGGAAATACTCGCTGGGGACTGCTAGGATTGTGGTGCCATTAGCAGAGAACCCCCTCGCTTCTGCCAACCCATCAGCACAGCTCAGCCCTTCCCTTCCCTGCTCACACACACTCTCATGGATCCAGATGCATGATGCTGTCATTCTTCATTTTTCTCAAACCAGCCATAATATCAAATGATATCAAAACACAAGGGCTTGGAGGATTTCAACCCACTCAGCAGAAAAATGGGTGTCCAAACGCTGTGTGCTTACAGACATTTCACACGTTGGACTATCACAGCTGCCTTCAACATTCCCTGTCCTTGGTATGTCTCTGGCTTTGCTTATTTTCATCTCCCAGTTCCACTCTAATTTGCATTTCCACAGTGGCTACTCCTTACTAACAACATCAGAGGTACTGAAGAGCAGGAATCCAAGCTCAGCACACCTTGAGCTGGCTCCAGTGATAAGTCACACAGAAATAAGCGGCAAGCAATAAATGTCCTCTTCACAAATCCTTGCCAGTGAGCCTGGCCAGGTTCTAATTCCACAGAGGCTATGGGCACTGGGCACAAGCCTTGGGGTTACAAGGACCGTGCCCCTTTGGGGGCAGCCCTCTGGCACAGCTTGTGCCTGGCACGTTTGAGAGATGTCCTGACACTCATGTTTGCCACCAAGGACAGACAGGGTGCAGACACCAGGGCTTTCTTTCCCCATTTCCTTCCCAACACAAATGGTGTCTGTGACACACAGGATTATGAGGGAACAAGGATCCTGAGAGGAATGAATGGCCAACCAATGGAGAGTTCTCTTCAACCAGTGTCACTGAGTTAAGCACATCCCTGCAACCCCACTCCTGACTTCTGAGACTCAACTGCCCTGGGGAACACTCAGCTGTCAGTGTTCAGGTTAGCTGCTGTGCACATCTCCAGCCTTTGCTCAAAGCTCCGTAATGAAGAGACTGAATTTTTGATAAATCACAGCCAGACCCTTTCCCTAGAGCCAGAAATCCCCCCTTTTGGTTGCCATACCACAGTTCTCACTCTGAGATCAGACATGGTATTTAGGAGCCCTACATGTAGGCATAAAACAAAGGAAAAGAAAACCCAAAGAAATAAAATTTTAAGCATCACAGAGGGAATTGGTCCAGCAAACCCTATCCATGTGTGGGCTGGGAATGTCAGTTCAGGAACACTTAGGGGTATCCAGACACAATTCATTCAGCTACTCAGCTGCTATTGACACAAGTCCTTTCTTTACACAAGAAGGAAGAGCTGCTACCACCTACATTCTACTGCCTCAGCCTAGGATGTGGAGAGCCCATAAGGCTTATATCTCACTGCTTTTGTTACAGTCCACTTTTGATACATGCTGAGTAACAGCTGCACAAAAGGTCCATTTTCCATCCAGTACCGTACATGGAAGGTAAAACACCTGTCAGAAGGCTATTAGCAAGGCAAAGGAACAGGATCACTAGAAAGCAAACTTGTGCTTACAAGTGAAGGAGGGAAAGAGACGTACTGCAGGTCCAGCACCCTCTGCAGTCCAGCGGGCACCCACCCTGCAAATGCAGTAGATGAGAAGCCAAAAAAACTGCTGAGTCCAATGTCAACTGCCAAAGAAGGAAATTTCCTTTTCTCCTTCCTCACAAGAGCATGCAGTAAACTTGCTGCAGCTCTTTGTCCTTGAATGCCAACATCAGAGGGGAAGACACCTTTAAAGAGAAGTTATCCCCCAAGTTCACAGCTGATATTCCGTTCTTATTTAGGGGAGTCTCTGGGGACAGGACTGTACCAACAGAACTGGGGTAGGACAATGTAAAGGTGGGGCCTTGTGCTCCCCATTACTGGATTTTGGTGGGGGGCCACGGGAACTGACAAGATTTGTACTCATCAAGTAAGTAAATATATCAACTCCAACAGAGCCAAGAAAACACCAACTAGGCAAGATATAGAGGCCCTCACCATCTTGTCACCCTCCAAACGGGAGAAATGCAGTTAACAGCCCTAGAGAAATGTTTCCTATTTGATTTTATTAACTGATTGACATGAATTAATGCATTGGGATATTTGATTGTGTCATAAAATGTGTATATGAACATCATGATTCAATTTAATGTACCCATTACTGCTTGATGTGCCATTATATTAGACTAAATTAAAAGAATTTTATGGAAAAAAAATTACAATTAAAGACTCAAAATTGATTACATTCATAACTTAGAGGATATTCACTTCTATTCATGTTTTGAATAATGACAATAAAAGAACCAGAAAACAACACAGACCATGGAAAGATGGACAAAATAAAGCGTGGCAGAGATAAACAGAACAAATGGAATGAGGGGGTCCATAAAACCCCACCTTCCCAGGAGCTGGGAACAGCTGAACACAAATCATCAGCACAGCAACAGTGTCTTCCAGGACAGCAGGAATTTTGTTGAGACCACAGTGCAGCCCAGCTAAAGGAATACGGAGGCCCAAACATTTTCCAAGCTCTCCTGGGGGATCTCTGCTGGAGTTTGCCCCATGTGAGCAGTGTCCCTGGCAGATAGTTACAACCCTGGAGCACAGCCAAAGTGTTTAACCATGCTGTACAACTCGGGTGCTGGGTGTCTGCTCATCTGCTCCTGTAAGGTGTTAGGTAGTGAGACCATCTCAGGTTTTCATGTATGTCCTTGTGCTACCAGGCAAGGGGAGCCATGTCGCTCCACAGCACGGAGCCAGGGTACAACAGTTCAGACCTGAGCAGGAAAAAGAGCCAGGAATTCCCAAAGGGAAAGGACTCTGACAGAGGACTAAAATCAGATACACTGCCTGGCTGGGGCTATCTGAACTTCCCCTTTTTTTCCTGGGAAATAAGAATGGTACTAAGAAACCCCAAAAGATTTTTGCATCATACACAGAAGTGACTCTGGAGAAGGGGTCTGGACTCCAGACAAACCAGAATTAAGTTAATTATGATTTAACTGGTACAACTGAGACCTGGCCTGAGTCATGCCTCATGTTCTGTGGATGAGAGACTCTGAGCAAGAACTGGGCATGTTCCTCAGCAGTGAGAACGTAAAGAGCATCTGATTTTCCAGTAAATCAATACTCCAAATTATCCCACAAAATGAGCAGCAATTTAAGAATCACAGCTCTTTTTCTCTTGGTAAAGGAGGGAATGACCAGCTAGCTAGGACATGCCAACTAGCCAGTTCAGTCTGGGCATCAGGGGTTTCGGAAAGACATGAGTTGGACTCATGGAGACGTGCACGAGTAAGTGGCGAGGGCCTTGCGGAATATCTGCTTGAAGACATGCCAGCAAGTAAATTGCTGGAGAAAAAAAGTACAACGCATGTCAGGTTTTTAATTACATGTCTATTTTCCCAACAAAGAAGTGCAATTAAAGTTAATCATGTCTATTATATTACACAATGCCTCCCTTCCTAATGGAACCAGGCCTGCATGAAGGAAAAGCACATTAACACACAAACCCTGTTCGTACACAGGGATGTTTTGCACCCCGAATACACTCTGTGCTCAATTAGGCATCATCCGCTCCAGCACACTGTTCCACCGATGTCTTGGGGAGTGGCAAGAGGGGGAGCAGGGCTTACTTACAAACCCTGGCGTCCCCAAAGATGTGATGGATGTGCCCACATGTCCTGGGAGCACACAGGAGGGTCCCTGCCTGCCTGTGCCAGCTTCCCCCAGCCCGCTGTGGACAGCCCGGGCTCCAAGCAGGGATTCCACAAGGCTCTGGCAGCCTCGGTGTCAGGCAGGCAATGCACAGGCTGAGGAACAGCAGCAAAGCTCAGAGCCTGCCATCATCAGCGAGCCAGCGCAGTCTGATGGAATCTGAGGGACACCCAGTTAGCAGGATAAATTTTGCTCTCTGGTGTCAATCCAGAGTAGTGCAGTTCATTATGGGATTTCATCCCTGTTACAGCAGGTGTTCATACAGCAATTTGACTTTTTACCCCCCAGCAATTACAGAAATAATATTTCCTCCTTCAGTCTCATTTTATAGCCTTCTGTGGCTGCTGCTGTCACTGTCCAGCTTTGCCTTCACACACACGTGCTAGGAGGAAGGAGGCAGCTCTCAGAACCGGCAGAGCCAAAGCCAGTGCCTGTCCATCTCTGTATCCACAGTGATGGCTGCTCCTGGAGCACCCCAGGGCAGCTCCCACACCCTGAGGATATCTCCGAGAAACAACATCCACGGCAGCGCTGAGCCCTGCAGCAGACACCCCCTGGAAAGCCTGTGCATGCCCTGCTCCTTGGCTGCTAAGAGTCTGGCCTCCTGGCAAGGAGCAAAAGAGCTCAGGATGGACACGAGTGTAAGGAAATGTCCATGCACATTTCCACGCAGTTTCCAGGTACTTTGGGCAAAGCCCCATTCCAGCAGCTTCTTGGGTGCTGCAGAGCACTGCCCCTGCCTTCCCAGCACCACTCCAGACCCCAGAACAGGATGAGATCAATACACCATCCAGCACAATGCCTACAAATGCCTGCTGAGTCCCACGGCTTAGTCCTCAGACAACTCTTCCTAGCAACTGATTCCAGTACCTTGGTTCCCAAGTTTTCCTTTTAATTTTACTTTGATGGCTTGGGTGATTTCTTTCAGGTTGGCAACCTGAGTAAATCCAGTGGAGCCATGACAGCTCAAACTGCTTTTGCTGCGCTGATGAACCAGCTTGGACAAAACCCTGAAGAAGCAAATAATTTGCAGAGAAAAAAGTTTTCATTTCAGCCAAGTCAAAGCAAATAACTGGTGCAGGGCATCATTAACAAAGCTGTCTGAATTTAATTTAGCCTTCAAAACATCAATTTCTAAAAAAACTGCTTTGATACATGGCAAAGAGAAGGGGAGGAAGGAATACAAATTCAGTAATTTGTTTTTTGTGACCACCTTCAATAGCAACCACTCTCGCTCTTGCTCAACCCAAATCAAACTTTTATATTTTCATGTATTTATTTTTCTTTGCTTTAAAGAGAGTCTCTGCAGCTGGCTGGGAGGGGATTTAGGTGGTGGAAGTGTCCACCTGGACAAGGATTCGCTTGTAAGGGAAAGGAAATCTGGCAGATGGCATCAGGAGTAGAGCTGAACCCAAGCACCGGTTTTTAAAATCACACGCTAACTCTTTAGAAGCTGCTTCATCCCATCAAAATGTACATGCTGATCTGAACCAGCACTTGAAATTCCAGCTGCAGAATGCTCACTATTATTGAAGAAGAAATGAAGTGTTTTATGAGAGAGACTACTTTCAGAAAATTGAAAGACCATGAAAGAGAAAACATACTATAGGATGGTGCAGTTGCCAACTGTTGGCAAAAAGCTATATTCAAAGGAGAAATAGAATTTTTAAAATCACTTAATGGCTATAGCTGGGTCTGATACATACAGTTGAGCTTACTGAAATATTTTTTAGCTGCGCAACTGATCTACATATAAAATCACTCCACGCTGTGCACATTATCAGGGTGAAGCGGTGACACTAAGCACAAGACAACTGTTCTGCATGAAGCCACAAGAACATCATTTAGCCAGGGCTCCTCAACAGGCACGGCCAACAGAAACTAACGGCCAAACATATCTCAGCTGGTGTAAATTAAGTCAGAAAAATAAACACACAAATCGACAAGCCTCTGGAATGGAAGAACTTGCCAGCTATGCCAATGGAAGCCACAGTGCTCATGGGTTTTTCTGAGGAGTCTGATGCAGCCCTTCCAGCACACCTGACTCCCCTGTCAGGAAGGGCCTCAAATGACACCCCTTGGCAGCAGCACCCTCCAAGGGATGGAAAAATGAGGTCAGGCTGCCAGGAAGGAGCCACATGGCTTGCACAGCCACTCCTGGAAAACTGGGAGCTCCCCTGGCATCATTCCCCCCACACACTGCTCCTCTACTGTGGATTCATTGATAAGCAGTAAAAGCTTATTGCTGATGACTAGATATTTAAAGAATTAATACAGCTTCCTACAGAAAGGTTTTGTAGGATGCAACACAGGGGAGCAGATAAGCAGCTCAAGGATTTTTTTTCCAAAATGCCATACTTCAACCCGTGTACCAATTCTCACCCAAAATCATTGGTGGATTTTTCCCCCAAATTCCTCAAGTATGACAAATGCCAGTGAGTGGGACTCCAAGGCCAAAGGAAGAGCCGTAGCTCCAGGGGTGCCCACCCCAAGGCTTCGGACCCCTGAGCCCTCTGGGCACACAGCAGGTCACAACAGCATGGGCTCATCAGCTCAGCTATTGTGTCTCGTTAGCTTAACCAAACTCCAAACTCCATGTGGAGCGCCTTTCCCCCTCAAGTTATTAAAGGGTAGATTTCTTTTAATTAAACTCATTTACACGACTAAATTAGATTTAATTACTCCCATTCATTTTGCTAATACCTCTCTTTGATTGGAGAAAGGCAACTTTTCTAATTGCTCCAAACAGGACTGGGTGGCTCTGCCCTCACACGAGCTGGCACAAGGAATCCCCGGTCCTACAACATATTGAGAAGGGCCCAGTGCAGATTTTGGGTATGAACAAACTGGACAGCTTTTCCTACCACACATGTATTGTGTGTGGTAATTACTTGAGCACCATAAGACCTGACATTTATGGCATGATTTAAACCAAGGGAAAACCCACTAAAAATTATTTTCTAGTACCTTCTATCTGCTCAAGAGAAATGCAAGGAGACAGACAACAATTCAACTTGCTTCCCCTCTTGTACTTTTGAAATTTGGGGGGAAAAGTCAGTAATTTTGAAATTGAGGGATCAAGACATTTTTACTAAGTCCATTAGTCAGACAGCTCACTGATGTAATTATCAATTTTCTTAACTGCAACATCCAGCTCAGCTCAAACATTCCCGAAGACACCGCTTGCAGAACAGCCACGGTGTTACCCAGAGCCAAGCTGGTGACCCCTCTGCCAGTGGAACTGGTCCCCAGCCTCTGTCAGCGCTGCGTGGGCGCATTGTGCTCCGTACGACCTCCTCCTTCAGCCGAGGTGAACGCACAGCATTTATCCAAGACAAATGCAAATCTCTATACTATTTGGCACCAGTTCCTTTCATTAGATACAATTTTCTGCCCCCTTTCTCAACATGTAACTAGTATTTATCCAACCACACATGATGTGTGGCCTAATTATCACTCTAATATTTTTCCGAAAAAAAGAAACGAATGCAATTAACAAGGAACTAAGAAACGAACCCCCCACCACCACCCCCACCTCAGCTTGCTATTTTTGTTGGGTTTTAAATCAGGTTCAGTAGTAATCACAGTGGTTTGGTTAGCATCAGATTTGGATTCTTTGCCAGCACATCACAGATTCTGAAATTCACAGAATATTTCAAAATCAAAACCTCTCTACTTCACTGGTCACTTCTTCTCTTCACCTCCCAAGTCACCTGAGTATCTTCACAGATTCTTCATTAAAAAAGATTTGAGTAAACAGTGTCATCAAAAACCCAGCTGAAATACATAATTTTCATAGGATAAATTATCTGACCCAAGCACAGGGTAAATGTAATCCAGACCCAAACCTCAAAATTACTGGCATGCCTTGTACCATTAGCTTTCACTCTGTTTCAGCAGCTTTTATCAAAGATTTGAGAACACTTTTCAGCTGACATGTATCTCCAGCAACAGAGAAATCCTCTGATTTTTCAGCCAGGCACAACAGAGCCATCAGTGGCTGGGGCAACTGCGTTCCTGGCTCAGAGGGGACACTAAATGCAATTAAGGGAAATGAATATGTAAGGAAGGAAAAGTCTGAAGGAAAAAACTGTGCCTTCTGCCATTAACTCCTCACCTGTTACCTGCCATTCAACCCCCCACACTCCTGCCCCAGGATTTTGTAAGAAGCTCCAAAGATCTCCTTCCTCTTCATCCAACAGACCCACAACTGAGCTCTGATTTCAGGAATTTCTGGACAATAACCAGGCTGTAATTACATTCTTATGTAAAGTTATACTGTCACATTTAGGAAATCACTTGAGAACACGGTTAATTCCAGGAATATCATGTCCTTACTTTTCAAATCCCGCGTGGGAGAAACAGCTTTTGGTTCTGTTTGCATACTAAAAACTCTACATGCTGTCGCACAACAGGTTGCCCTGTTCCTACAAAAATAAGGGTCAGATGCATCCATCAGTCTGAGGGGCTGTTCTGAGTGCAGCACAAGTACCGTAATACCCCCAAATTCAAGGCGATGTGAGTACGCCCTGAGTGTTGAATAATCAGGGAAAAAAGCATGTGTGGGGGTTGTTTGGGTGTTTTTGTTGGATTTTGTGTTGCTTTATTGATTTTTTGGGGGTGGGAGAGTTGTCAGCATCAAGTAAGCCTCTTGGCATTGCCTGTCAAGGAACACCTGAATGGCCCAGTGTGTGACACAAATGACACCATGCAGGCCAGCTCTCTGTTTGGGAACAGGGAGAGGATTTGGGAAATGTAAATGTCCCTAAGATTGGGGTATGGCTTGAAAACTTCACTTGAATCGTGCCCCCAACAAATGCTTTTGCTGTCGACTAAGGAAAAAAGAAAAAAGTGCTGTTTAAAATGTTTGATAATCTGACAAGGCCATAAGGCTTAATGGAATCAATGATTACACACAGATGGATGATTAACTCTCGAGGTTTAATGTTAAAAAAAGAGTGCTGGATTGCTACTTAATGGAATTACACTGCCCATATGGAAAAGAACTATAGCCTGCCTATACCCAGAATTAGGGAACAGGTGGTCGATCTGGGCAGGACTGCTTGGAATGCACAAAAGCGTGCTGAACTTGTAAGTGCCAGAAAAAAAGAAAAAAACTCTTCCAAAGTGTGTTAACTTTTCCTATCTCAGAATTGTAAATGGCAGAACTGAAGGCAGGGATCCTCCCAGCCCCTGTTCCCAGCCCCAGCCCCAGGCCACCGCTGGTGTGAGGGATGCTGCTGGACCCGCACAGACAGTGGGGGTTGGGAACAGCTGGTCCTGATGCTGGAATCTGCCATGCCCAGCCTAGAGCCTAGAGTGAGCTCTGCTGCCTGCCCAAGGGCTCCAAGAAGCTTCTCCATGGCAGAGGATCCCCACAGAACAGGCTTTGGCTGCTGCAGTCCATCCCACTCTCCCCGGCCATTCCTTACTTGGAGGGCACCCTGAGGCCACTGCTGTAGGACAGCATGCTTGGGTTTGCTGTGGCACCACAGGGAAAAATTGCCTCTTGTTTCTGGAAGGAATCCTTGCTTATTCCATTCTCAGAACAGTGACCCTTCGTTCACTATCCAGAACGCACTGAAAAGTGAACCCTCTCACAGACTTTGTTAAAGCAATCCTCTACACATGCCATGCCTGAGATCATCATCCTGAAAAGGATACCCTTTAGCCCAGCCTCCAGAAGAGAAGCCGTACACACAGGTAAACTCTCCTCTGGAATGAAAAGCATTCTGTACAAGCAAAGTAGCATCACCAAGAGCTTCTGCCCACAAGCCTATGAAGGTAATCCAACAAGAAATCAGACCCAGCTTTGTAGGAGAACAGCTTCTTTAGAAGGCAGACAGTACTGGGGCTTAGGAAAATTTACAGCTAACAGATTCCAAGACCCATTTCCAAAGCAAGTTTGGTACCCAGACATCCATAATCCTCCTGAATTGAATGCAGGTTACCAGTGCATATCCGTAATAAATACAGATCATTAAACAGGCACAGCTATACAGAAGGATCCCTTATTCTACACTAAGAATAGCTTGCTGGCATCGTTCAAACAATTTCTAAAGTGACTAAATTGCAAAGAAAGTATTTTTCAGTGAAAATAACGTACTCTAGAAGATAATGTTCCTAGAGGGCACTTTAAATTCACACCTCGTCTTGTAAAACAGTTCCATATGGAAATACCCAAGTCACACACAGGCTCTGTGAGCTTGACACCAAGGGTTCACTTGCCTAGAGCTGAGGTGCGAAATGGGGTCCCAGAGCCTCTCCCCGTGCCCGAGTTCCCTGCCAGCGGCAGAGGTCTCCCACCTTCCCCGCCCCAGCACAGGCCCAGCCAGCCTGGCTGCCCACAGAGGTGAGCTGTCCAGCCTTGCACACCATACACAGGGGCCATTCCAGAGAGGAAGAGCTCTAGCTTCTTCCTCCCAGTGCAAATGATCATAGGACCAATTGTCACAAATGACCACTTAAAATATACTGAGGGTTTTTTCCCCCATATAATTTATTCATGTTCTTCTGTAACCAAGGAAACAGAAGTGATTTTTCTCTCTCATCCAACATTTCTGTTAAGGGTTGGGTTTTCTAAATCTGTGGGGTCTAATAGCTGTTGAAAACTGAGTGCCAAATTTCATCCAGAGAAAGCCAGCACTCCTGACACAGCAGTAGGACACCAATCTCTTTTCTTTACCTTTATCCAGCACCTGTGACTGCCCTCTCCCATGTTTCCTACCATAAGCATTTCAAGTCCAAGCTCTCCCAGGCAGTGCTATCTCTTACTACCTGCTGCTCCCAAGCAGGACACACTATCCGTCTCCAATGATATGACACACTGTCACAGTCCCTCAGGATAATATGGACATGGAAATGGTCATGCATTTTCAGTAAATGGGCCGTGGGCTTGGCTACTGCCCTCCTAGTCATGACATTTGCACTGATTCTTTCAGAAGGGCTCTGTCCCTTTTTAAGCACTTTTCTCCAGGATAGTAACGAAGAGCTTATGGCAAATCCAGAAGAACTGCAAAGGAGTCCTGCTATGCTGTCCCAGGCTGGCTCTGCTCCTCATACCAAACCAATCTAACTCCACTGGCCTGAAACAGCAACCGTGCCACTTGTGCAAGGCATTCCTCTTGGTTAGCCTTGGTTCCTTCCTCTTGGTTCCACCAAGACCTGGGTGGGACTAATCTCCTGGACACTGAAGGCAGGAATCCTCCCAGCCCCTGTTCCCAGCCCCAGGTGCCCCGTTTGCTGCAGCTGCTGAGCACAATGTGGTGCAAGTCAGGGATGCTACTGGACCCGCACAGACAATGGACAGACACTCCCCTTATCTCCTTTTCACTGGGACCTTTGGTTCTCATGCTTCACACACCTTCTCCCCTTCTGTGGTGAAAAAACACCTGTTTTCAGTTCCTGCCATGCCCCAAATTCCTGAGGTGTGCCTCAGACAGCAGCCAGCTCCCGTCCTGTTTGCCTGGCAAACATACCTCATTATCATGCCATCACAACCATCTCATTTCCCTGAAACCCACTCTATTTATTCTAAACCATGCAGAGGACTGATGGATTTGAGAGGGTCCCATGACCTGGATGTCATACCCAGAGAAAAAGAGGCCAAAATCCCTAAGCAGGACTTGAACTTCCAGTCCCTGGAGGCTTGAACTGAAAAGAGCAGAATCCAGCCCATGTGAGGCACTAACTCGCTCCGTTCTCACTACTCAGCACTTGTGATGGCAGTAACTGGCAGTGGAATTGCTGCACAGTGTCATCCTCACGGAACATAGGGTACTCTCCAATTAAATTGGTACCACTTCTGTGCTGCCATTAGGATGACTTATTTGTTTCTGATTAATTAGGTTTCAGCTTCTTTCTTTTGGCATTGCGTTTTCCTCCTGTTCAGTCTATCTGGCCAGTCTAGGTCTGTGTTGGCACAGATCAGTCACTGCAATTCTGGATCAGAAATCTGTGCCTTTGATGAACCTGGCTTCTGGTTCCTGTCAATCTCTGTTGCAGGGTATCATGAGCCACACAGACACTCAGGCTCTTACACACACATACAGTGCGAGATCCCTGCAGTGGGAAAAAAGGGAAGAAGGCAGCCGTGACAAGGTTGTCTCCTTTGGAACCACAGAGAGGTGCCAACTAAAGGTCCCAGCAGCTCATCTGCCAGAGCATAAAGAGCAAACATTTGTCTCCTTGCTCATTTGAAGGCCTTGAGTGCAGGATCATGGTGGGAGAAGGCTTGGGAGGGAGGACAGAAGCCCAGCTGCCGGCAGTGGCACGGACTGGAGCAGAGGGTGGCTCTGGCAGGAGAATTGGGCTGAGCCCGCACGGCTGCTCAGTCTCAGGGCACTGCTCTTACACACCAAGGAACAGGGAGCAATGAGGAATCACAGCTCAAGGAGTTCTATCAATGTAAGGGACAGAAGAAACTGAGGCATTCCATATCGTTCCACGCAAAATTACTGAATGCTTGGAAATGGTGCCTTTTTTTTTTTTTTTTTTTTGGCAAACAATATATGGGGTCGCCAATGCGCAGATGGGAGAGCAGCTTATATTTAATAAAATAAAAATTGACATTGGTGGCACATTCTCATATACAGTCATACATTATGGATGATATACACTTGGTATAGTTTGCACACAGCCTAAACGTTTGTCCTACAGATGGACAGGGAATTAGAGGGATAATAGTTTACATTACACAAACATTTCAAATGTGTGCTTTTCCAAACACAAGCTAGTGGAAAATCTACCTCAGAAGTAGAGGACAAACCATAATGTAATCTGCAACTCCCACTTCTATGTACTCCCACTGGCCTTGGGATGTGATGCCAGCAAATTAAGGTACTGTCAAACTACAGGTAAGTAATGAAATTTTAATAAACATTTCAAGTCTTCTTATAGACACATTTTGCAATTCATGTTATCTTCACCTGGTAGCACCAAACATGCATTAATGGACAGAAAGAACACACCAGTTCCTCTGGCTCCTTAGGCCACATGTCCACCTACAGCACTGCTGAGAATGTTAAACCCAAAATATGTATCTCTTCATCAAGCTGCCTGCCTTCAACTTTGTCTTACAGACACTTCCTCCAGATACACCTTTGTTAACAATGTCCATTTTTGTGTGAATATGCCACTTTTACTGTGCACAGCTTGCTTAAAACACCATGTGAAGCAAAGCTTTTCATCCCAGTTCTACCTAGAAAAAGTTTTTTATGTTTTCAAGCAGGAAACAACTGTCACATTTTTAAGTACTTGAACTGAAACTCAATTTTGCCATCTTTCCCCCTCTTCACAGCCCTCAAGTCATCCCCACCACAGAATTACCCTGTTTCAAAATTGAAAGTCTTTAAGCCTCATGAAGTGTCATTAAGAAATGTCATATTTTTGAGCATGTCCAACAAATGTTTCAAACTGTCATTTTTTTCAGTATTTCCTTGGGCTTGTTGGATAGTACAACAACCAGAAAAAAAAAAAAGAAAAAAAAGAAAAAAAAGAAAAAAAGGAATCCTTGCATTTCCAGGAAACAGAAACTTTCAGTCATCTCAGGGAAGGTTGTTTGCCTTTGAGAATATGACAACAAGAGAGAAAACCTGCTATTAATGGAAGAAATGCCCATTTTGTGCATTGACTGTGTTGTTCTGAGGGCGTTGCTCAGTGTTCCAGGAACAATGTGTAAGAAAACATTGTCAGGCAGAGCAGCTCCTTTGCTATTCTGAATTAAGTTGGAATTAGAGTTCCCTGAATCCTTCCTGCAGTGCCAGAGGAACACAGTGGAACTTTCAACTACTTCTCAGAAAGAGAAACCAGTGACACCACAGCAACGTCCTAAATCTAAATTCCAAGACCACTAAAATCAAGTCAGTAATAAAGAGATAGAGACTCACAGTTGTATTACGAGTCCTTAGCAGCAATATTTGAGGTAATATCTCTCTCCATAACGATTTCTCATGCAATTTTAGTCTCAAAGCTCAAAATTAATTACAGACATGAAACAAATCATGCTGTTAAAACCTATATTATAAACAAATTATGCTCTCAAAAAAGGTAAGTTATAGCCTGGAAAAGTAATTGATAAACCTAAGGTGCTCACAAATAACTGAAAAACGACAGGTCAAGTGATCACTGAGTGACCAACATATAAAACTACTCAGCATAAGATAAAACATACAAGCAGACTGCCACTCACTTATCACACACTGTAAATAAACCATATGGGCTTTTTTTGCATGTGTCCCAGTGCTGATGTTCCTGCACAGTGTTCCTAAGCCAAAACCTCTGAGCTGTTAAAAAGATTTTCATGCCTCAGCTCCACCCACTATGACACAGAATTAAAATTTCTGTTCATCAATCAGTTTAAAAAGAAAATTATTCAACCTGTAACAAATTCCTGCTTAATTCCCACCCCAAATTCTGCGTGTTCAGCATTTTGCTATTGCGTGCCCTGCTCCAAAAGGATGGAACCTCCTGCCCTTCCAAACCAGGCAGCCACCATTACCAGCTACTGCCAGTGCCAAGAGCCCCTGCACAGGACACAGCTCCCTGCCTGCAGCCAGCCCAGCCCAGCCCCCTGCTCCAGCACCCCAAACATTGGGGGTGCACGTTGGCAGCCCCGCCAGGATGCCAAGTGCCTGGTACTCCCTGTCAGCTGGTTTCTAGAGACTCGCACAGCACAGTGTGTTGGACATGATGTCAACTCAACAGCACTTAATAAACCCACAGAGAACTAATGCAATTGGAACCCGACGGAGTAAGGCATTAATACTGTGCATTTTAATCAAAGGGAGAGATAATAATTATATCTCTATGTAACTGGAAAAGCTGAAAGGTTCTAATGGGAAAAAATAAAACCATCTGTTTGCTCTAAATCATTAAATGAGTGCTTTAGGACAATGTCATCCCCCTAAAGCCTGTAACAATTTGGACCTTAAGCAGAGATGCAAATTGATTAAATCCCAGCATATTTTGCCACAAATGGCGGAATCCAAATACCACTGAGCAAACAGTAATTTCTGCCACGCACCATGAAGACAAGCCAAAGACATTTTCCCATTCCTGAGCCTGCAGACAGGAATGTGATTAATGGCTATTTTCAACCTAGGTTTTCAACAGTTATCATAGTCTTTATTTTAGGAATCACACAATATTCTGCTGCTGGCAGGGGGAGACGGAGCAGACCCTAGTTCAGAGGTAGCTGTTGGGCTCACATCTCCCACATGAGAGACTGTCTCCACTTGTGTTTTCTTGGGGGGAGCCAGCACAGCCCTGAAGGGGCAGATGCTGAGGCCTGGCAAGTGGAAGTTTAGGATTAATGTGCCTGCGGGGACAGGGGCTGTGCTGACAAGCACCCAAGCATCATCTCACCAATGGCATTACTGTGTGCACCTGCACCCTCTCATTTAAATCCAGGCTTGGCTCACTCTGAATTACAACTGTTTTTACACACTCAGTAAGGATTTCTGTTGAACCTCACTTTGTCCAGCCGAGACTTGCTGGAACACAGGGCGACTATGAGCAGCTTTCCAGAGCTATCTCAGCCTCACTGGGAACAGAAGCCACGCTGAAGTGATCCACCACAAAGACAATAAACCGAGACACGGGCATGTAGTTACGGTAGAGGACTACCCCATGGGATCAGTCAGGTGTCTCTTACACCCAAAGGCTCTGACATGACTCAAATGACCTCAAGAACACAGTGTCCAATGCAGATGGCTGTGTGAGTCCTTCTCCAGGTAGGAGAGGACCAGATCCCCGAGGGAACAAGCCCTGAAGCACAGAGATTTGAGATGCTTTTCCCTGGGTGCCACAAACCTGGCTGTGCAGGGGGACTTGCCCCTTCCTATGCCCTTCCCAACAGGAAGGTTCCTGATTTACACCAGATCAGATCTTGCTCCTTAGTCTTTTCCCACCTCATTCACCTGACAGCCTGACAGGCTCCTCCAGAACAGACATCTTATCAGATGTGACTGATTGCTGTAATCTGTACTCTGGGCAGCCATTAAGCAAATTACCTGAATCATTGCAAGGATTAGTCTCATTAACACATGATTAGCATCAAATTAAAATAATGAGTGTTTAACTTCTGATGTCTTCCAGTTGTTTGAACAGCTTGATCAGCCACACCAGGCTAGCAGGGAGGTGGTGGGTGTCAAAGAGTCAGGGAGGAAAACTACAAATAAATAAGAGGGTGGGCTGTGTCCCAGCAGAGCTGCAGCTGACAGAGAGCACAGAGGCCCGGGCCCAGGGCTGCCAGAGCTGCTCCATGCACAGCAGCTCTCGGGCAGAGGCTCTGCTGGACAGCTCACCTTGCCTGGGCTCCTCTGCCCCCAGGGCTGGGACTTGCCAATGCCCGCCGTGTCAATGCAGCCACTAAAACAACAGGGTGAGACGACCTGATCCTTCCATTCTCCTGGCTTCCTGTCTTTTCCCAGTAAAGCAAATGCTGAAGAAGGCAAAGCAAAAATCCCACCATGAGTAATAATCGTGGAAGGCAGTGCTCTCCTTTTTGAGCTGGGCATTGTTAAGCCATCACCTCTTTTTCTGAATCCCCCTCCTCCCCTCCAGTCATGTACTTTCCTGCCTCCCTACACCTGATGTTCCACACTGGGACTGTGGCAAAGTCTCTCCAGAGCTGCAATTCCTTCCAGCCTTCTGAAGGTTATTTGGGTTTATTCACAGGTGAGTTCACCGAGTTTCCTACTGTTGTTGATACTCCTGCAGAGCCACAGAGCTGCAATCTGAGCCTTGCCCAGCCTTGCCTCTGGGCTGCTTACAGTTCAATTCCTTCCCCATGTCATTGACAGGCACCTTCCCTATCTCTGAAGGAGAGGGGGGACCTAACATGCAAGATCTGCAGGATGGGGACCTAAATCCACACTCAAACCACTTCTCTCTCCATGAAGGAATGACAGAACATGTGCAGCAGCCAATGTTTAAGCCTCAACATCTTGGTTATTTATTCTTTGAAATGCCACAAACCATAAGTACGTATTATAGACAAATCACTTGTCAAAGCTCTTCCCTAATTTAATTAAAGCCATTTTTTATTCATACAAGTGCAAAGAAGCAACTTAAACAGATAACATTTTTCACACTTACATAAAATGAAAATAGCCAAACTAAATTTTGGCAAAGCATATAAAAACAAAAGATCCAAGCAAAGACTCTATATGTGCCAACTTCCATCTCTGCTGAGATGTTAGCAAGGAGCTGCACACACAAAGTCTCCTACTTCAATTTCTGATGGACTCCTGACCCTCCATGCACCAAACATACCAGTGGTTCCTGTGCTGGTGCCCAATGGTCCTTTTCCACCCACCAGGCTGGAGCTGATCCTTGACATCCACAGCACTGTGAATCGCTAACAGAGCAGGCAGCAAAGCACTGCTTCAAGGTAAAGACTCTCTGCCCCAAAAGCTCTTTTCACTTATCCACTGTGCATTTGACTGTTCTACTGGCAAAAGCACAGGTGTCCAGGACAAGTGGGGGAAAAGTGTTATTTCACAGCTCTAGTCCAAGCCTTAACACACATTTTTGCCTTCCATCCAGGTGACATTGCAGGCCAACCGTGACAAGAAACACCTTAAAGCTGAGAAAAGCAAACTTGGGATCAACAATACCAAGGAAAGAGCTCTGCTCTAACTCAAAGTTCACCAAAACTGACTGGGAGATAAAGGGATAGAAGAATTCCCATCCATCCCAATGTATCTGCAAGCACCATTTCTGTCAACTGAACCCCCCAACCACTCAAGTCCAGAGGCAATGTGAGGGAATTCTGCAGACTGGGCAGAGTGCCCACCCCAAGTGGTTTTACACCAGGATTTCCCAACATGACCCATTTAATGCACATTAGTGGCTAGCACTGCTGTCCACAGCACACACCTCCGAATTCTACTGGGTTTCTTCCCCTCTGCTCTAGTGAATAGAAAATAATTTCTCAATTTACCCTCAAAGTTCCAGTTTGCTGTTGTGCCATCCCTTACGGCGCTCAGCATCTCCTGATTCATGCGATACATTCAGGCTCCATCTGTGCATATTATTGACCAGATTATGTAAACTACGCTTTAGCAATTCACACTCACTTGGTTCTGCAGTACCTGTGGGTGCCAAGCATATGTTTCCCATTCTCCTTGCTCTCCTGGGCCATATGCAATCCCCTCAAACCGGCAGCTTTCCTATAGACCCCACTTGGTGCCTGGTATAAATCCATATAAATCCCATTGGCTCTACCAAACCCTGGATGTCAATCTGTTTGTGTAGACTTGGTGGCGCTCTCTGTGTGTGATCCCAAGAGCTCCGGGTGCCCAGCAGCACTGCTGGGTCACTGCTGACACAGCCCCTCCTTGCACCTGGCCTGGAGGAGCCAAGGGGGATGTTCCCTGAGCACCAAAGGAGACCTGGCAGGTGTGACACAGCTTGGGGGGCAGTATCAGCCCTCATACCTACCTGAGCACTCAGCCCCGGGGCTCCCTCCCTACCCCCTCAGCAAGGCAGCCAAACTGAAAAGCCAGCATGCTAAAAACCCAACAGGACTCGTAGAATCTGGTTTTCAAAACTGCGATATTGCTCTGTTGCTAGGCAAAATGCAAGGGTTTTCTCTCCTCTTTTTGGAGAAGCCTCTGCTCTCTTCTTGAGGGGCAGAGCTGAAAAATCATACTGTCACTAATGCAAAATTAGACTGACAGCATGGAGACCTGCTTCTTATTCCAAGGCATGTCGCCATCCAGCCTGCTCCCTTCTGGGAATGACACCATGTACTCAAAGGATTTTACAAGGGAAAAAACAACCCTTCAGCCCACTGCTGCAGCAGGATGGTACTGGGACTCTGCTTCACACTGCAGCAAGAACAGGAACTTGAGCAGATTCCACAGGCACAAAAAGCAGCTTCAGGCAAACAAAGAAACAGGTCCAGTGCATTCACAGAGGAAGGGAACAGCTGTCTGGAATCCCAGCAGTTGGTTGGTCTTCCTCTTGTGTAACTGTCACTTTTAAGTACTGAACATGCACTGGGATATGCTGTTCCTTTGTTCCAAACTCTGGTATGTTTGTAGCAGAGGGGGATTTCAAACACTTGAATACACCAACAGAAATTTTCCAGTAGTGCCAAAGCAAGACACGACACATTCTTCTCTCATGTCTGCACGAGAGGGCACTGCACTGTCACTGCAGACAAAAGATACCCCCTGTCCTGCAGAGAGTGATACCAGCTTGGCATGACCCTCCAAAATAAACCTCCTACATCTGTGGTAGGACCAAGTCATTCGCAGAGCAGAATGTGACACTGGAAACCAGGTCTAAGAGTGCTGCACACCAAAGGGACAGTGTTCCTAGCCCATGAACACTGCAGAGACATATGCACAGGCATGTGGCACTCTGGCACTAGGGAGCTCTAGAGCAGGTGCCCCATGCCCTGCTCAGTGAGCTCATCCCTTTCCAAGAGTCAAGCACCTAGCCAAAGGCTGCCCCACAGCCACACCTGGATTAGGCAGGAACATGATCTGCACCCCAGGAGAGGTTACAACCCAAAGAACTATGCTCTCTCCCATCACCCTTCATCCGCTGCCTCACACACCCTGCAGAGCTGCAGGGATTTATTGCTGCCTCATACAAAGCAAATTAGGACATTCCAGGAGCCAGTTCATCTGTGCTAGCTCAGACAGGAACACTGACTTCCCAGGAAGAGTAAATCATTTCCCACTTACTTCTGCTCACCTGGCCCGAGGTGCAGGAATCCAAGAAGGATGGGGTTAGTGCACAGCTCTAGTAATTAAATAGATAACTCAGACTAAGTGTTTGCAATTTCCTCAGCCTGCGTTTGTTAGGGATGCATCTGGATCTCCATAACCATTACCTTCTGCTACCTACAGGTAGAGATAATTATCCACGAGTAAACGATTACCTAGGCTATAAATTACCTACAAAAATTTGGGCTGGGGTTTTGCCAATCACCATTCCAATTAATTAACCAAAATTGACTAGCTGGCTTTAGACCAAATATTTCCTCATCAGTATTCCATGCCAGTGCATATGAGATGAAGGAAACAAACCAGAGAGGAGAGACAGGGAGAAATTCAATGAAGGTTAGAAGGAGCTGAGAGCAACAGAGACAAGCAGGAATGGATTCCTGGCGTTCGTGGTGAACGCTCCCTGGTGTGGCACGTGAGAGTGCCGAGGGCAGGACTGCACATGGCACCAGCACCAGGCAAGGGCATCACAACCATCAGCGGGAATGGAAGAGCTCAGCAGCCTCAAAGGCCCCTCTGGATCGGAGCTCTGGGCACACTTCCAAAGCCCGTCACATGGAGATTACCATGAAGGGAAGGGGACACCCCCCAGGCCTAAGCCCCACATCGCCACAGGAGCTCCCAAGTCCTCAGCACTCCCTTTGGCAGGAACTGCTCAGACCCACACCAAACGCTGCACTTTCAGTAGAGGACAGAAAAATGTCACACCAATATAACCAAGGCATTGCACACTTGAAGAACAGAAAGTGAGGCACCACATGCCCTTTCTGTATGACTGTGCACACTGAGTATTGAAGAAATTCCCTTCATTCTTTGCTGAATGGTCCCTGCAGCCCAACACATGTAGATTTTCCTATGTCCCTGTGTTCCAGGAAGACTCCTAACAGGAGAAACTGCCATTCCAAGCAGAGCAATGAGCTCTTTGAAAAGTCCCCCTGGGGCTCAGCATCCCGGGGTACCCCAGAACCAACAGAGTGTTGCAGGAGCCCTCACCCCGAGCACAGCACACCTGAGAGCAAGTTCCCATTGCACAGGACTGGGCAGCAGCCCCTCGGAGGTACCACCTTGGGCACAGGGCCATGCAACAGCATTCACTCTGTACCTTCTCTGAGGGACACAATGAGAGAGAAACGTCAGAACAAACCCCGGTGTGATGCTGCCCAGGTCTTCCTTTCACCATTTGGCATCTGCCCTCTCAGCCTGACAGTTGCAGGTGTTTTCAGAGAGCCCTGGCTTCTGGGCAGAGCTTCACCTGCTCACCAGTAAAGGACTCACACCTGTACTTTGTACCACAGCTCTCACACGGGATCACAGGTAGCGTGCACACGAGTGCTGGCACTGTGTGAAAAGAACCCCAGAGGAGTGCAAAAACGCAGTGAGAAATCTGAGCTGTTTCTTCCCAGCTCCGAACAACCCTTCCCCTCTGTCATAAACAGAAACATGCAGTCAGCTGAAATGGGACTGGAATATTTATTTGGTAGTGATTTTTACTGCTAGTTCTTGAACATGTAAGGCACCCCATGAACTTCTAGGAAGATCTAAGGCTGTAAATGCTGACAAACCAAGTGATTTGCAGCCATTCTAGGCTGTTCTGGAGAACTCAGCAGGGAACTCCTTTCAAACCAAACCATCTGCAAAGAAAATCACTGTTTCAGATCATCTAGAGCCTTACATATCACCTCAGAAATTGTTTTCAAGATGCTTTTCTCATGTCACCTCTGCTTATTGATTTATTAAAAAGGAACAAGATATTTCACCGCATAAAGTAAAATTTTTATTTATTTATGCAGGCCTGTCACTGTTGATAAAATACTGTGAATGCTAGAGATTACTGCACTCTGTATAATTAAGGGAAAGGGCAAACCTCTGTGCAAGTGCTCAACAGAATCCTGATCCTGCCCAGGCAGGAGGGGTGCATGGAGAGTGCAGAGGTGCTCCTGAGGACAGCAGAGCTCTGTCCCCCTGCCACTGACCTGGAACAGTCCCATGGATCCCTAAAGGTATTCACATCAGGGTTCATCTCTGGGAACACCAGACAGAAGATGCAAGTGGAAAACCTACTATCAGCCAAGAGCTCGCCAAGAGCAAAGGAAAACAATCAAAACTCAACCAGCAAGAAAACAACCAACACAAAGAGCATCAAAGTCTCACATCTCCACTTGAACAGCAGCGCACGTGAGGCACGGCCCAACTGTATCCACCCTGCCCAGCTCCACCACAAAGTCAAGGCACTTCCATTTTGAACTCTATTTATGTGCCTGCAACAATTAAGCCATCATTCCTTCTCCTGACCTGTTCTCATTCCAGGTTTACTCAAACATTTGCTAATGAACAGTAAATCTTTAGACTACATAGAATTGCTCTGGTTAATAAACTGAGGGCATTTCATCAACCTTATTCAAAACTCAAACTCATTTATGAAAAAACCCACATCAGTCTGAGAGAAAGACGGTTTACACTCCCAGAAAGACCCTGGCAGCACAACACAGGTTCAGGCTCTGGACAATAAACAGAGTCTGATATTCAAGAGTCTAATTTCAGAAGCTGAAAATGAAACACACAGTTTCTGAAAGCATGTGAGTCTGAAACTGTAACGTGGGCACTTGAAGTGCCTGAAATGCTAGAGAGATGCTAGAGAGCAAGCACTCTTGAGATGCACCTAAGCAGTGCAAGGTGTTCAGAGCAGAACACTGAAGGCATCTTAAGTTCTTGCAGGTTTTGCTCAGGAATCCTAAATGATTTTCCAAAGGATCAGAGCATGTGTGGAATTCCACATCTGGAATAGTTTCATACTCACCTGACTGCACAAGTGCTCCTTGCCAATTACTGTATAGAGCCAAAAACAAGAGCAGATTACCGGCCAAGTGAAACTAAAACCAAATAAATAGAATAACAACTACAGGGGGCAACTACATCTGCCTGGCAGGTTTCGGAGTAACTAAGAAAATCATGAAAGACATCTCTGCTGACAAACCATCACCTGACAACTCTGGAGTACTTCCCCAGATCCCTGGGTACCAGCCTCTAGTGTCCCTGATGTCAGCTCACTGAGAGTGTGCTAACACCACACTCTCCTCTGGCCAATGCTAGAGAGAAATCCCGGACGAGCAAAGCACAGATTAATCAAAAGTAAAAACCCACAAAGTTTATGAAAATGAAGTGGAAAATGCCCTTCTCCTAAAGATTGGAGTGCTCTCAATTTGTTTTAAACTACTACTATGGATTTACTTCAAAGCTGTATAACAATAAACCCAAAATATGGGTTTCCATGAGCTGGATTCGCTCCTCAAATTACAGTAACAGGTGCCTTGGGAATTGCAAGTTTGCTCTATTTCAGAATGTAAAAAAAGTTCCCGAAATGTCCCTTTGATCCATCACATTCCCAGTGCAGCACAACAGTCCAGTTCCCACTCCAGGGTTGCTGTGCTCCAAAACTGCAAAGAATGCCCAAAGCAGGGAGGGGCAGGTGCAGTTGAGGCTCCTGCCTTGGGAAACTCTCCCATACTCCTGGCACCACCAGGCAGGATGGGCAGACTCGAGCCCAGTCACACAGGGACATGTCCAGGGACCAGCTCCTCACTGAGTCCTGCTGCCTCGCTGGGACCCTCCTCAGCACTTTGCTCTCTTGCTCCTTTCTTTACTCTCAAGGTCATCTCTTGTTCACCTGCTCATGCATTCTGCACCTCTCATCCCCTGGCTGGTTCTTTGACTTTCAGCGAGTTCCAGCAAAGCTGGGCCTGCACCTGCCAGGGACCAGCGTTGTTTGTGACACCCAAGGAACCATTGCCATGGTCCTCGGGGGAGCTCGGGGGACCTCAAAGGCAATAGTTCTCTGCCCAGGAGCAAAGAAACCATTACAGCTTGTACTAGAAGATTTAATAGGTGTCATAATTTATCATGTAAACCGAAAAGTGTTTCTTAATTAAGTGCGTACGTTAATGAATTTTTTAATTTGATCCCTGTAAGTACCTTGCTATACTAATTGCAATATTCTACACATTAGTCATCCGCTGTTGCCCTTGGCTATTTTCTGCCCTGAGAGGGAGAGATAGAGCTTTTCAGTTAAAGTTCATTTAACTCTTTCCACCCAACAAATTACATTTTCTGTTCTTCATACTGGAGAGTGACAGCTGCATTCCAGCCTGGAGCATGGAAATCATGGTGCTTGGCACACACCCACAAGGGATGGACACATCCAGGCCTGGTCTCAAATGCAGTGATTTGGGTTTTGTTTCATTACCTGATTACAAACAGTATCAAGGGACAGAATTTCCAATGCACTCACTATTCTGGATTTCCAAGTGCGCTCCAGTGAGGCATCAACTTTTCTGATACTGCCCACGTGCACCCAAAAGTCAAGAGCAAAAGGGTGGGCAACCTGGCCACTAAGCATTCAGAGAGTGGAAGAATAGCTGGAGGCATGGCACATAGTTCAACCATCTCAGCAAGCACCTCAGCAACTTCTCCATTTAGAATAGAAAAACTGGCAGTACATGCAGCAATACTGTCAGTTCACAAACCTGACAGGCATCTCTGGCTACTTTCTGAATAGTTTATAGTGGGGCTTCAGACACCTCTGACACATTCCAGGCTACAAAGCAAATTCTTCCTCTGCAGGAATAATATTCTTGAGTTGTGGAGGTTCATTTGATGAGCCAGCACAAACAGAGTGCTTCACTTTTGGCAGAGAAGCTTCACAAACACAGTAAATGAAGTCCTTGGGCCCCTAAAAACTCAACAGTAAGACAGGACAAAGCACAAGGGTTATACCAACAGCCAGATGAGAAGATGATGCTGAAAATACACAACTTCCTTCTCACTGACCTGACTTGTTACTGCTTCTGGAGTTTGCATAAAGGAACTCAAAACTGCAACTCAACAGTGATGAGAATCAAATGTGAATGAGGAGTTGAGCTTTGTTTGGCCTTTCCAAGTCCTAAACCAGTTCCTTCTGAAGCCTGTTGAGTAGCAGTCACTGCACTTGGCTTGTACAGAAGAGGCTAACACATCACAAAACATCCCCTCATTCCACACAGTTTTTGGGAACCAATGTGCTATCATTCTGCTAAGACTCAGGCAGCAGGGAGCAATGTGCAGTGCTGAACATGATCAGCACCTGAGCAATTCTGCTACTTCCACCTGTGCTTCACGTCCCTGTCACTGTGACAGGGAGATAGAAAACCAAACCACGGCAGCAATGGTGCCAAGTGTGGACAGTAAAATGTAACTTCCCCCATGGAACCCCATCTGGGCCTGAGGGGTGAGGCTGCCAGGCCTGCCCTGCACCTCAGGTATTCTGCTGCCCTATGGCTGATCATTCCAACTGGATGCTTCCTGCCACACCTGACTCGATTTGTACTAAGATCCAGCAGCAACTGCTCTAATCACAGACTGGAATGAAAGCTACCTCTGAGCTTCAAAGAACAGTAACACACCATGGTAATTCACCACACAGTTTGTTCTCCACACACACCTCTGAGCACATCTTTGGTCTGCTTTTGCTGGCAGTTCTTCTAACAAGCTCATGCATGGAATTAAGTGGATTACATGGAAAAAGTTTAACTAGCCCAGGAACCTCCGAGGCCGAGGTGGCTCTGGGTACCAGCATTGCACCACTCATTCACTCCCCACTCACAGGCAGAGCATGTGAAATTAATAGCAACAGCCCAGCATAACACACTTCAGGGAAGTGAGACTCTTTACATGGGTGGCTGTCACCTGCTTTTCAACAAATTTCAAAGTGTTGCCTACAGCATCCTGTTGTATTAGATGAAATGCATCCTGACACCTTTCTCACTGTATTATGCTCGACCGCTCAAATATTGAGATGCAAACCTCCCTCTCTATTTTTTAAAAAAGAAAACAGTGCCCAGTAACTGCCAGAGGTCAGATCTTCGTGTTTGGCAACACATTCTGCCTGTCCAGTCCTACGCATACCAGAGGTTGCCAACTGCACCCTATTTGAAAAGCCCTTCTGTAATGCCCTGACCACCAGCACAGTTATCCTGGTGAGTTCAGAAACTGCTGCTGGCTGTTTCCCAGTCACCTCTCCCAGTGCCATCCACCACCAAAGCTGCACCTGAGTGCCAGGAAGGGACATCTTCCCAACGTGCAGCCCAACACCCTGAAGCGGTAAAGATGAAGTTAAATCCAAGTTCTCCCCCCATCTGTAATGCAGCCCCACCCTCTGCTGACCAGTGCTTGGCCAGTTCCAGTAATCTCAGCAGGAACAACACGAGCAATTCCATCAGGGAGGATCAGGTCAGACACAGGTACAGGGAAGAACTGGATAAGCAGAAAATAGTCTTGTTCCTCTTTCTGAATCCAAAATCTGAATTAGGAGGGTTAGAGAAGTGGTACTTATCTTTTGCAGAGTCTGCGGAGAGCACAAGCAAGTACATTTCCAGTACTTCCACCACACGTTCCTAAAGCACACCACAGGTAGACATGTCAGAAAATCACCTTCCCCGCTACACGTACCATATGTTTACGAAGACACAAGTTACACATATTTTATCCTAGCGTGGGATCTGACATGACACTGTCAAACAAAGCTCACTGAGTTTGTCACTCAAGCAACGACATTCTTGTCATATTTATCCTTAACCACTCCCGCAGACACTGCTTCCAGTAGAGATTATCTTTGGTACACAAGATGCTGTTACTGTAATTACCCAAAGACAGACAGTGAATACACAAAGTCATGAACTTGTGCTTTGGCCTGGAAACACCAATATGCAGTTACCTCTGGGAAAAATGGTAACCCAGATACTATCGGGCTTCTCTCTCCACTGGTCTGCACTTGTGGGTGTGTATCCATCCCTATGAACCTCCATTTTGATCCTGTGCCAATTTTAACAGGTGTGAAACCATGACAAAGTGCAATACAATGGAAAACACTGGGCTCATGATTCTTTTCTCTCATGGAGATCATCTGGACCATATTTTCAGTTAGTGTAAGCCAGCATTAACGCCTCTGGCATCAGTGGAACGATGCCAAATTTACACCACTGAAGAACTTTGGCCCTCTGCTCCCTTGCATGACATCCCACGCTTGCTGTCACACCCCAGCAACAACTGCACGTGGACGCTTTGTCGCGAGGCTGTTTTACACACACTTTGGCCTGTAGAGAGGGAAATCACATATTCCTTTTCTAAGTTCTCTGAGAAACTTTTGGGAGAGCTTAAGGCTACTCAAGTAGGGGACAAGAAGAGCTTCCCAGATGGTGACCAATTTCTGCAGGGACTCTCCTGCATTTAGTGGGATGTCATCATTCCAGTGCTCCTCCATCTGCAGCTATCTCAGAAGCACTGGTACAAACAAGCAACAGTGGTTAGGCAAGCACTGCATCAGTCTGCAGCTGGTCTCCTGGGCATCCTTCTGAGAGATTCACCTCTGTGCTATTCTTTCCAAATTGCTCCTCTATCACAATAAAACACCTACTGGCTCTGGGTGGAGTGACCCCATGGCTCACATGCTCTTTTAAGCACACATGCCAACCTACCTGCAATCCCTAAGAACTACCGAAATGAAAATAAATCGTCTCAGACCAGAGGCTAAATAATGCTTCTCACTTGATCACTATTTTTGCCTATCCGCTTAACCCTTTTCACTGTGAACAGTGAAAAAAATCCTGGAAGAAGAAATTGTTACTTAGTATAAAGGTGAGGAAAAAGCAAAAATTGAACCACACGGTTTTATGCCATTTCATTCCAAGTCAAATGTCAACACACTTGAATCACACAAATGCTCTGAGTGCTCTGCAAGTCTCTGGTGAAGATTTTATTTATCCATTGTTCAAAGCACATCCTCCTTGTTTATCAGCTCCTTTTAATGATCATTGCAGCACAAAAACCACAGTTTTAGGGACTCAATTCCTGTCCTGCATCGTGCAGCCTCCTTGCCCCACGCCAATGTAGCTGATTCTTGGCTCCTGGGAATGTGGTAAGGAAGAGTCCAAGATCCACTGGCACAGTTAAAAGCGTACCCTCATGCTCCTCCTTGAGTTTTGCCTCTCGGACAAAGGTCACTCCCTGGGAATTCCCAGTAAGCAGGCACAAGACAAAACCCTGAAGCTTGTTGACATCTGGTCTACCACGCTGAAATGCCCTTTGACAGAACAAACTCAACTCTGGTGGCTGAACTAAATCTGAGGAAGTTTCTCTGCCATCGTTACTCATGTCCCCAGCATCCCCACAGAGCAGATGACAGCTACCCTAGACACTTTCAGGTCCAGCTGAATGGCATTTAATGCAGAAGACATCCGATCTGCCACTGAGAGCAGCACTAAGTGGCTTGATCAGAAATGACATCTGAGCCAAATGAGCTAATTAGTTTACAGGATTTTCCCTTTCTCCCCCTACAATAGGAATGGATTGGTGTTTTCCCCTCAGCTCCGACCTCACTGCAGGATGCCATCCTATTGCTGGACCCATAGCTGGCATTTATAAAAACTATGAGCTGCATGTGTTGGCAGCTCCATCAAAGCTGGCACGCACGCTGCCGACACACTGTCAGCTCTTTGTCAGGAGTAACACGGCATCCTGGATATCAAAAGCCGTCGGAACAACAACAGCTTCCACTTAAGGAGGGAACCAGCACTGGCAAACCATGACAGGACAAGCCTGAGGCTCTTCAAAGTTCATGAACAAAGTCTCAGGACTTCTCTGGGTTCATTTCTGCTTTCTCTGTGGTGGTGGCTGGGAGCTCCAACAACCCCAGCGATGTCAAAGTTGTCATTTTCAGTAAACCCACCACATCAACTCTCACAGCCATCTTGAAAGCTTTAAATGAAAACAAAGTACCCACTCTCCTCCCAGTTCTTCAGGGCTTCCTTCACCTGCCCAGATTTGTTCTTGGGGAGCACAGCAGCCAGCATCCCCTGGAACGCTGAGCACCACGGACTGTGTGTTCCTCAGATCCACAGGAAAACACCAATCTTGTGGAGCAGCAGTGACACCATTGGCTAAACACAAGAAGTGCAGTGGCTACTAGTTCCAGACAAGGTTCCAGTATTTCCACTCGCAAAGCCACAGCGGCACAGGCCCAGTGAAAGGCCGGTGTCCTGGGAGGCTGGATGACTGAATGGTGCACCTATCTCCAGACTGCAGGTAACAGCTCCAGACTGCCAGCCAGCAAAGCAACTCAGGCCAGAATTTGCCAGAACTGACATCACAGATGGAGCATTAAGTTTAACCCAAGCTTGGAGACTGGGCTGTAAACATTTTCCTTGAACACAACATTAAAGCTGCACCAGGCTTAAAATTCACTTACGAAGGGTTTATGTGTTGCAGCTGGGCAGAAACACTCCTTAATTTGCCCTAGCAGGTCCCCATTCGTCCCAGCAGCAGCTCTTCTACACTTGCAAAGCCAAAGGTGATATTCCTGTGGCCCGCTAACTCTGTGCCTCCAGATGCATCACCAAAGCCATGACCACCAGAAGAACCACCTAAGCTCCATAACGGAGCCTCACGGAGCTGCACACTGTCATACACTGTCTGGGACCATTCTGGAACACTTCCAATGCCCAGTTTGTGTTGCTGTTTCCAGCAGTCCCTTCAGCACGTGAGCTGAGCTGCCTGGAAGCCTTCAGGCCAGCTGCACAAGGATTCAAGGACTGGTGCACAACACTGGATTTGAGGGGCATATCTTCATTACAGCAACAGTTTTAACTAATTAGAACTGATCTATGCAATTTAATATCCAATATTAAGACACTTAATATGTGATTTATATAAGTACAGGTTTTATCAGGTCTTTAAAAGAGCTGTTAACCTGGATAGTATAGAACATATTCATGCACCAATTCCTGCAGAAGAGCCAAACAGTACATGGAACCAGTTCAGTGATGTGAGTAAAGAGATTTGAGGACGTGCACAAACAAAATAAAGTTATCTTGCTCTGCGAACACCAACTACAGTGGATCCACAGCTTTGTGGGGTCTTTTGAAAATAGGTAAACAGCAGAATTTCTCTGAGCCTCTCTCTCTGTATTTCACCTGTAGCAGACAAGGAGCGCAGCAGACAGGCCTCTGCCTTGGGGTATGAGCACACGGGGCTTAGCTCTGCCTGCACTAGCTACACATGAAGTGGCTCTGAGTGATTCTAATCCTAGCCAGCACCTCTGAAATGGCTGCCGTGGTATTTCCATCCCCTCAAGTATCCTCCAGGAGCAGTGATGAAAAGAGCAGTGAGAAAAATATGTGCATCTTGCTGAGAAACTAATTTACTACAGCACAGCAAAAGCAGGAAAACCCAAACCAAAGTCCTACAGCCTTCACAGGCTGGAGCAAGGGAACACAGAGATCCTTGGGTTCAGTACCACAGTCATTGTCCACACGAGAAGGGCTCCTCCAGGCAATTTGCTCACTGACATCGTTCTCGCTGCATCTCCTCCACCCTCAGGCTCCTGCATGGAGCACTGCTCCTTTACTGCTGCATCCACATTGGGTGGCTCCAAATGAACAGCAGGAGGTAGCCAAGGGCTCCTTCTTCCTTGGCCTTTCCTGTCTCCATCATAGGTTCCATAGGTAGGACTGAGCAAAGCACTCTGCGGATGACAGCTTATGTCACCTGCTCCTCTGTGACTGTGCACAATATGAGATACACCCTCCTCTACGAAAGGGGAACTCACACTTGAGAAGTCATCACTGAAGGAGGAGCCTTCCAATGAACAGGCCACCTTGTTTTGGTTTGCAGGAAGACAAACCTTTATATTGAAATTAGGGGTGGGAAGGAACCTCAGAGCTCCACTCTGCAGGTTCTGCCTGGGATTGCTGGGGTAAAGATGCAGGACAGTGTCACAGGGATCTTTCTGATGGCAGCTGTTCTCTGCCTGCCACTAACCTGGTTTTTATTTCTCTCCCCCCCTCACTTTCCATAAGCACCCAGGCTGCCATGCCCTGAGTTTTTTCAGCTGTGTTATTTTCTGAGGAAGACTGGGCCAGCCCAGTGAGACAGGTGGTGACAAGGCTCCACATGCGCCCAGTCCAACAGTGAAAGAACAAGGGCTAGAAGGAGGCTGAAGACTGGATGCTTCCCAGTTAAACCACAGGCAAGGCTGAGGAGACTGTGTCTTGCTATCCCCAGGAGGAAGAAGGGGAACCAGGCACACAAGAAGACAGAAGGGATCCCAATGTACCCTTAATCTATAAATATTTAAGCAGTCCCTCCTCCCCCTCTCCTCAACAACATATGCCAGTGTCTCCTTCAGCTCATAAAAGCCAATTCCCTCCTGCTGTTCCCGAGCACCAGGAATCTCCAAGTGGTGATTAGTGGATTACGTGCATCCCAGGGCCTGCCTCCAATCACTTTCCCCTGCAAATTGCTCAGCTCCGATGCGGCAGCACAGAGCAAAGTGGGCTCTGTCGCTGGGGCTTGGTACTCATTATGGCCAGGAGACGGCAGGAGTTTGTTTACACGGCTGGCACATCATCCTCCCGGGCAGCTCATCAGCCTTTCCCCAGGGTTTCTGCTCCCTCAATGCTTCGGAGTAATCACCACCAGCTACCTACACCCGGAGCAGCATCTCAGCAATTCACCAAGTCAACTGACAACAGCTTGAGGTAATATTAGCCCCCTTACAGGAAGGCAAGTGCTCTCCACACAAGGATGCTGGAGCTTAGCACCACTCAATAAATCAGAGCAGCATCCTGGAAAGCTTGCCATTAGTTCTGAGCCATTAATTTTTGCTGGGTCTTTGACACGACTGTTTGAGAGCACTATAACCTGCTCTCTCAAAGTTAAATTATAAAGAGCAACTTCCCTGAAGGTGCTAGTCTACTAACCCATTTAAGTCCTTGGCTAAATACCTCCAATAAATCACTCGGGAGCCGCAAGGCAGAAGGTTTCCTACTGCGCAATATGTGAGAGTGAGCCATTCCCTCTCAAAATAAACCCCAGCCTGGGGCACCTTTGGCCCCAAGCAGTACCTGTACAAGATACTCCGCACCGTGCCACACCAGCCGGGTTAAACCAGACATTTCACCGCACGGAGGTCCACTTAACAACATCTTCCTCTGAAGTCCTTTCCACTAATTCTCCTCTCAATGATTAAATACCAAAGAGATTTATAATCATCAGAAAGCAAGCAAGCCTAAAAATTTCCAGTGCTGTTCCCACTGCACCCCTGGCGACATAACTGTGTTCTTCGAGAGGCCCTATAAGCCTGAACTTCCTAACTGTTTCCAGCACCAAACAAACATGTTAACAAGTAAAAAAGGAGTTGTTTTCAACCAGCTCATGGCACACTCAACTCCAACCTTAAAAAAGCCTTCAGCTGAAGGTCCAAGGTGAGAATCCCCAGCTGGGACATGGCCATTCTCTTATCAATTGCAGAAGGTGGACTTGGGAGCACTTGCACCACATCTGCTCTCTGTGTGCAGGTCCGAAGCCCTGCCCACAGCACAGCTCCCAGCGCTGTGCACAGTTCTCAGCCCTGCATCCTTCTGGATGAGGCTGTAATGGGAAATCCTAGTTAAAGGCACAGAAGGAAAAAGGCCTTCTAGACAACTAATAACCAGCCTAGCATTACTTTCAAGCCGCATTTTAATCGAACTGTAACAAGGCAACAATGTACCTCTGAATCCATTCCCACTGAAAAGCCTGCTCCAGGTAAATGAGACCTGCATGTTTATTGAGACGGGGAGTAATCCACCTCCTTCTACATGCCACAATAAATTATAGAGAGGAGGTAATGAGGCAGTGCCAAAAAGGAAATACTTGACAAAACCTAGTTCCTTATATCTGTCCATGGAGAGCAGTGCCACTGCCGTGAGCATGGAAGTACTCTTTCCATGTTCACTTACATGCACAGCCATGACCAAGGAGAAAAGAGGGGCTGTATCCTCAGAATATTTTTTTTTGTAATGGTCTCTCTCTTCTGCAAACCAGTCTGTTTTCAAAGCCACTAATATGAGCCAAGAGAAAGCATTATCTTCATTAATATCTCACCAATCTATACTTATGCACTAATACAGTGTGAAAATAATTTCTTGAACAATGAAAATTGCAGCCATCACCTTACTGGGTCAAACATGTCTACATCCATGCCTCTGACTATTCCAACAGAAAAGGCATCTTATTCATCCCCTTCTCTGTCTCATCTTGTATCTCCTGTGGCCCCAATGCCCTATCAGCAAGTTTACAGATACAGTCAGCTTTCCATCTGTAAATAAGACCTCTAATATCATTAGCTGAGTAATAAACTAAGGAAGCAGGACCTCTTTGTACTCATCAGACTCTCATTACCACTCAGTGCTGCCCGTGCTAAGCAGTCACAGTGCTGATGTGGTGAGATGAAGCCATGTCTGTGGAACAGGCAGGATCCAACACACAGCACAGAAAAACAGGGAGGTGCTGCTCTTGCTCTGGGTGCATTTATCAGAGGCCAATGGTAAAGATCACCACTTCCAAAGGATCATACATGCTAGTGACTGACACCTTGGACACAGCAAGACACTAATTCAGCCTAAGTCACTGTCTGAGGCACCAGAGGTTCTCTCTGGAGATGGGATACAAGAGGTAACAGAATATTCAGACATGACAACTGCTCCTGGCTGACACCTCCAGCTGTCTCTGCACTCACACCGTCATATGATGGTTAATTTTAGACCTCACACCTTAATTCAATACAATGGTTCATTTTAGACAAGAAGTAAAGAAAAAACATGCAGCACAAACATTGCATAGAAAGGCTGCTCAGCACCACAGAGAGAGAGGGGGCCCAGGCTGAGCCTGGAACATAAAAGGGCTCAGAAAGCTCCTTTAAGACAAGAATATATGTGAGACTATTTTTATGACTATTATTATTTGCAGGCTTAACTAAATTGTCATTTAAATAACATATTGAAAGGTAAACCGCCACCTGCTCCCACCAGATGTTCTGAAATCTTTAGCACCACTTCAAGCACGCTGCAGTACTGAAGGAAGCACAGGACTGAACCTCAAAGGTATTTATCTCCCCCGTCTCCTACTGGGGTTTAAGGAGATTTCTGTTATGCAGACTCATCATCAAAATAATAAGGACTGTGCTCCAATTAGTTATGTAAATGAGAATACAATATAGCACACTGCTCTTACTCCCATGATCCAAGTGTATATGAACACGCCGTGATACGTGTGGCGATGCTTCCTTGCAATTCCATTTCCATTCCATAGCAGGAGGCATCCTGAAAGGGCTTTGTCTGGACACTGGCAATGTTTTGGAAAAGGAGGGGAAACATTCTTGTCCTTTAAAACACTGCACCCCACCAAGGGGCATATCCCAGGGAGCTGGCTGGACACCTCTGGCAGTGGCAGACTGCAAGCTGTGCACAGACACTATACGTACAAAAACTTGCCAAACTCTAAAGCCCAGCAAACCTTTTTCTGCAAATAACACTGGCTTCTGGAGGCACTCCAAGCATCAAATAACCTGACTCCTGCAGCTAACCGTCATTAGAGGGGCACCAAGTCCCCATTTTATTTTATTTTTGCAAGATGCCATCAGCTGGGAGGAGCTGACTCCCCGCCTGCTGAAAACAGGTGGGACCAACCCCTGTGCAGGGAGAGGGATATCGGTACATCAGAAAGGAAAATACAAGCACAGCCTTCTCCCAGTCCCCATGCCTGTGCTAAAATTCCCGTATGGGCTGACACAGGGACTCTGCCCTCCTCCCCTGGGAACCCATAGCTCCTCCAGGAGCCCCTGCAGTGCTGTCAGCCTCTGTGGGTCCCCTCAGCGTTGTGATGAAAGGCAAAAAGCTCCGGGCACTCCCGAGTTCTGCTCCCTCCCTCCTCCTGTGCCCTCAGGCTGCCTGTGGAGCCCATCTGCCTCGGCTCCACAGCTGGAGAGGTCCGTCAGGTACAAAACGAAGGAGCTAAACTAGAAAGGCCTGTCAGAACACACAAAGGCTGTCAATAGATATGGCTTTTTCCCCTCAAGTGACATTTTACTTGTAAAATGAACTGTCAGCAGCCAAACATTCAGCCAAGTCCACAGTTTCACTCTACTCCAGGCAACTCACTTTCACAACAAGCAAAGGTTTCTGTTTAGGGGTTTCAAGAGAGGCAGAATGGCCTCTCAAGAAGGGTCGCAACACGGATTACTGAGTAAAACAAGGATATTCAGGTCTACTTTTCAGGTCTTGTTTCCTCACTGAAAACATAAATTTGTTACTTTTTCTACCAAGATCTCAAGCCATGAAAAACTGAGCCCCCCTTTTACCAGAAAACTGCCACCTGCAAGCAGAAATTTTTTCTAGCTTCTAGACACGGTCTCTTGCCACAAGGTCTTTTTATTGCAGGTTTATGTCTTTTTATTGAAGAGAATTTTATTATTCTGATGCCTTAAGTTTTAGCTTTTATATTTTTCAGATTCTGTAGTGCATGGGTATGTGACTCTGTATTTCATATAAAGTGTTAGCAGGTTTTCTTCACAGTTTAGTTAGACAAAACAATCTTTTTACAGCCTAAGAACCAAGGACACCATCGCAGCTTCAGGCCCAAAGAGTGCAAACAGTGGCAAATTGAAGAAAGCAATCTGGGAGGATGTGACTTCATGTCAAGTCCCAGAGCCCCTGGCTGCCATTCCAGCCTCTCCTCAGCTTTATCCACACCTTCATTTCAACAGAGTGACCATGCCACTTTCCCAGAAGAGAGCTAGTCCAATTTCTCCATCTTTTCCATGGTCTTACTCACATTCTCTTAAGTTCCACTGGACTGCCAGATCAGGCAGTCTCAAGACTAAACACAGCCTTGAAAACACCAGTCACAAGCTCCCAGGGGCATGGAAGCACTTCAGTCCTCTCACTGTTAACTCCTTAGTGCTGTTCTAGAGGTGCAGTAACACCTTTAGCAATGCCCCTCCTGCTACACAACACCCCATACTCCTCAGTGCCCTTGCTGAGAGCCACAGTGCATTTTCTTCAATGCCAGTAACAGAAAAATGAGAGGTGCAACAGTGCAGGACTAAAGCTACACCTGCAGGGTATCAGTACAATCACACATGCTCAACACTGAGAACCTGGCTATAGCTGTATTTCAAGACTCAGCAGTTAGCAAGTTTTTAATCGGGTGATGTGTGATAACTTTGTATCGTTTCAGTTTCTTAATCAAAATCTCATTGGGTACCAAGAGGAGTCTATCAGCCAGATTCATAATCTCATCAAAAACGATATCAAGTTCATTTGACAAGATCTCTTTTCCATACGGCCAAGCTGATTGACATTAATTATATCCAATGCTTGTTTCTGCCCCAGACTGCCTGTGTGTGGGTGTTGCTTGCCTTTCCAGGCTTCAATCCTCATCTTTTATAGATGAGCACACCCTTCAGTCCCACTTCACGGAGGGCTGTGAGGATCAATGCATCAGTGCTTACAGTTCCAGGACCCCTGGGAAATGCAGGCAGTGACAGGGAGGGAACAGGCTGCACCCAGCACTGCCAGCTAACACGTGGCACCATCTCCAAATGCCCAGCAAATCCAGTGATCCAAAACCAGCTTCCCAAGGACTGAAGTGGACATGGGAGTGGACTTCGGGATGCACTCCATATAGCCCTGACTCATGACTCCTCGTTATTTAGGCTTTTCATTCCCTTCCCTCCATCAGATTTCTAGTTCTTCCTCTTCAACCATCTTGTGTGCTTGCCTGGCAATCAGAAGACAGGGATAGATCCAGGCAGAACAGATGAAAAGGCAGAGGCAGGAGCAGAGCTCTGACACACTGTCCCTGCTCCTGGCAGACACAGGTGTGTCTGCTCAACCCAGCAGCAACAAACTGGAGGGCTTGGGCTGCCACAGCAGCCAGGACAGAGCTCAACAAGGGTGTGTCGGCAAGCACGTCTTCCACACAATACCTGTTCTAAGGAAGCACCCGATGCAGCTTGCCATGATAACTAAATTTATTATTAACTGTGTATTTCATGATGTTAGTGACAATATGTTAATGTGATTTTTCACGTCCTCCTGCAGTGAACAGATGGCTCCTTTTACTTTACTTTCCACATCAAGTGTGATTATTTCTTGGTGCCAAAAGCCACCTGCCGCTCCCTGGTCTCTAGTCTAATTTTTTATGTTGGTAAAACACAGCAGGACTTGTTATCAGTTGGATGGCATCTTAATAAAAGGAGACATGCCAACATATTGACATCATGTTCAAGGGGAAATTTTAGCCCCATCCTGGCCCCTCCCCCAGTTCATAAAAAATAATAAAATGAAACTAAGAGGGGAAAAAAGTCAATAAGCCCCCATCCCCAGACTCCACCAGTTTCAAGATGCTCGGTCACCATTTTTGGGCCTCAAGCCAAGGCGCAGCATTGGCCTCCTTTTGTTCCCACACTGAGCACCTCAGTCAGGGCTCTGATCTCTCGTCCTGTGTAATGATAATTAGCCGTAACATATTCAGAAGTCAAATGTAAGCAGGAATACATTAACATTGAGATCAGTGCCGTGGTAATTTTCATTGGGAAAATGACAAAGAAGGACACAAAAATTAAAATACGGGATGCGGAGAGTCTCAGTATCATTTTCAGAAGATGAAGGGTGAACTCATTGGTTTGTCAGTCACGAGCCCAGACTCCACAGCCAGCTGTGGGCTGCACTAAACAAACAGCCCTAGCTGATGAGCCCTAGCAGCCCCTCTCCAGCACTCGGCACACGCAGCAGTGTGACACGCACAGAGAGGCTCCATTCCACACAGGACACTCAGCCAGACCGTGTTCAGACACCTCTTTTGATGGCCCACTTCTCCCACACCCATTGTGCTTTGACTGCCTTAGGCACAGCAAAGTCCTGGACCCTGGCCAGCTGGGAACAACCATACCAACAGCTGCCAAGGCGCAAAACAACTCTTTCTGAAAACACCACTCCAAGGCACCCAACATCTCGTGCAAGGACAAACACCAGCACCCTCGGGCAGCTCAGGCACCCAGCTGGAGAGACCACTGGCGTAACAAACATCACTACTTCCTTCAATGTGTTCCCGTGTCATTCAGAAGCAAAAATTGAGGGAAATTCTCTAAGTGCATCAGTATTTCCAGCCTAAACCAAACCTTCAGAGACGCACCAAGAAGCGGTTACAGGTTTGGAGCAGTTCAAACAAGGGTTATTGACAAAACCACATGAGACTGATATTAAAACACCAGGCACGGGAGGCTACACTGGAGCCTGCCAACAGGTGATTGCTCTCACCAACAGGTGCACCATGGTGTGTACATTGAGGCTGTAGCTGCTCTATCCATAGCCTGGCATCCTTGTGTCAGTACTTATCAAACCTAGAAAACAGCTTCTTCCTCTGAGCCACTGGCCTCCAAACCTGGGCAAACTGTACTTTGTATCAGACTCGCTATCCCATCAACCTGCACCTCGCTACTTGTAAATCTCATGACACAGCAGCAGCCTGCAACTTGTGCCATCAGCACGACAGCTGAAACAATTCCAGCTTAACAATTCCAAACTCCACGTGTGTATTGCTCAAAGTCCAAACTGGGGGAAAACTGGGGGAAAAATTTTTCAATGGAATAAGACAGAGAGAGAAACATTGCACTGTGCCAAAAATGCAGCCTAAAAACTCGTGGCAAGGTGGGCTTTGATTATATAGGAAAACACAAGCACTTGTGTAAGGAAGTCTGTATGTCATGATCTGTTCATTCATCTAACCTGTGGCCGGGAAGTTAGATCTGGAGCTCCTTCCTGGATCCAAGCTCCTAATGAAAGGCCCTGCAGAACCATCAGGAGTGGTGGGGCATGCATTCCTCACTGCCTGATTTGTGTAAGCTCCAGACCTTTACAGCCCCAGGAACCCCATCAGGGACGTGTACCTTTGCTAATCACACAGGCTCATCTCCGCACTTCCCTCTTTACTGCATTCTCAGCAGGAGTGCTCTGTCACCCAGAGCATCTTTGTGCCACATTTACTTACTGGTTCCAACAACTGAGCCAGACTATCCAGCCTGTGCCTTACCCTGGCACCTAGCAGCCGACGTGCAGCACTCTGTGCAGCTGGGTCTGATGGAAGGATTAAGCTTGTCATTAGGAATCATTTTGGTGGCTGAAAATGCAGCCTCTCTCCTGATAATGTGCAGTATCATTTAAAACAAATTAATTTCTCATTTCTTGCTGCTGGTCATAATTCTCAGCCATGGGACACATCACAAATGACTTTAAGAATGGACCTACAATAATCATTATCAAATCAGAAAAAAGGCAACTGAAAAACAACCCAAGCCCATTACAGCCATATTTTTTAACTCTACTTTCCTGCAGTTTTTGAACCTCATTTCCATAATATAATTCAAGCGATAGCAGCAAATTACAGCCCTCTGATCCTCCTTTAGGCAGCTGCATCGCCTCTGTATATTCTAGTACCAAACTGATTAATTAATAATTTCTCTGCACTGCCACTAATCCGAACTACTTAGACGCCCATTGTGAGACACCAAGCCATCGTGTGATGACCAGTGTGTTGACTACACACAGCCAAGGCAGGAGCAAGGGCAGGACTTTGCTTCATCTAGGACACTTTTCTGGGCTGCGCTTCCTGTGTTTAAGAAGTCTGAGCTGAGGGCTGGAGCAAGCAGGGTCACCAGGGGCAGGGTGGGAAGGACAGGAGCACTCACTGAAGTACAGACTGGGGATGTGAACACAGCCAGAGCTGCAGCTCCTCGATGCAGTTCAAGGATAAGGTGTCTCATGCACAGCCCACGAGGGACGGCTGCAGGAGCCCAGCTCCCTCTCATTTGCAGGCGCAGGTAACACTGCAGCTGTTCCAGCCTCTCAAAAAGTCACAGTGAAATAAACCAAACAAATCAGCTCCTGTAAAGACCAGGCTGCTTTGAATCCTCCAGTTCTCTGTTTGAGCATGGCTGTGATGCTTGTGTTATCACTTGGATATTAATGCCCATAATCCCCTGGGAGTAAGCAATTGTTTGTCTCAGTAAGCCCATGCATCAGACTAAACATTAAATTAAACTATCATCCATCTAAAAGCAACATTATGCAGCTACTATATGTGTTAGATATTGAAAATTTGTTGCTGCTGCTTTTTATTTTGTTTTTTTTTTTTTTTTATTTTAATCATGTAGCCCAATAAGATCCTCATGAGTAATCTCTCTGCTGAGGCCTGGAGTAAATACACTCTCAGCTCGGTCAGTTACCCACTCGAACCTCCTGTGGAAATTAGAGCCACACCATTCGTTCCAATTGTTTTAATCAAAACAAAATGAATAAACTTAACCTGAGGAATATTTAAATATCCACTTCAGTTTGCAGCAAAAACTTTACCAGGTGGTTTAGAGGAGACCTGGAGGAATTGCCTGCAGTGCTTGACCCCTGTGTATTAGCAAGCATTACAGTCCTTACTTGTCCCAGCAGCTCCACAGGCTATTTCTTATTAGTCATACACACTAATAAGCACACAAACAACAGAGAAACCTCTCACAAATTCCCAGCCAATGGCTGCCAGGATCTCTGAGAGTAACTCTACCTCAAGTACGACCTTCACATCAGGAGGAAGCAAGTGCAGCTAATTATGCAATCTATTATCCCTCTGGAGCTGATTGTTTTCTTTCCCTCACCATCAGATGCTGCCTTCAGCTGAAATTCAGCCTCTCCACCATCCCCAGAAGCCCCAGAAATACTGTTCCCTTGGCAGTAGCCAGGAACCCCCTGAGAGCTGTGCGTGCCCAAGGAACACAAGCTCCAAGCATAGGGGGACACTTTACTTGAGATGGCCATTAAAACATCCTTGGCCATTAGGAGATTGCATGAGGCAGGATGCACACTTCAGTTACCAGTAACGCTCTATAGGCATGCTAGACAATCTGTACAGTGTGTGTGCAGTTATCCACTCCCCATCTAGGCAATATTTATAATTTATTTTTGTCATCATAATTTCTTCTTTCTTCTGAAAGTCTCATGCAACCAGTTATGTCATCTGAACCCCGAACAGAAGCACAGCCCTGATTTATCAGCCCCACTGAGACTGGTACATCTCAAGATAAGTCAAATGCAAATCCTTACAGCTAAGGTTCACACAGACTGATGCAACATTTTTTTGGCCACACACCTAACTTCTTTTTTTAAATAGCAGTTCAAGGTGTATCAATTACAGACAGTATCTTGAATCCTTGTCTATGCCAGACTCTCAGGAATTAAATTTGAGATAAAATACTCTTTTCCTCTTTACCTGCTTACTGCAAGCTCTTTAGGGCAGAAAGGATTTTCACAGTGCACTTAAACACTGTAGGGACTTGATATGAACTGGGTTTTCAAGTCAGACAATTACCATACCTGATTTTAAAAAAATCCAGCCGAGAAGTTCAATGCAGGAAACGTGAAGTCTCCAGAAGAATGCGTTGAACTCAAGGATAAGATCCACCTGTCGTGGTCCCCGTGTCCCACCAGGTGACAGTGATGCTGGCTGAGCACACAGCCCCAGCTCTCAGCTCAGTGAGCATAGGCTGGAAACTCAGCAGTACCTCGGTGCTACCCTTGCCTGGAGAAATTCCAACACACCCAACATGAGCCTACCCGGAGGCCAGTCAGGGCTCTGTCCAGACTGAGACAGACAGGTACACCTGAGGCACACTTTCACAGGAGAGCCTTTCACAGAGGAAATGACTGCAGAGAGAGTGGAGCAAAACTCAAAGCTACAGGAAACAATTATGTTTGAGCAGGGATTTCACCTCCCTGTGGACGTGCCTGGAGCTCAGACCAGAGCATGTGGCAGGAACACCTGAAAACCCCTTCAGGTATCAGCAGCCACTGGCAGGGAAA
The DNA here is from genome assembly GCF_048771995.1 of Taeniopygia guttata. Classification (NCBI taxonomy): domain Eukaryota; kingdom Metazoa; phylum Chordata; class Aves; order Passeriformes; family Estrildidae; genus Taeniopygia; species Taeniopygia guttata. The sequence goes on from NC_133028.1 coordinate 70,355,794, forward strand.
GTTAGGACATGTGAAACTACTCAGTGCCCAATTTAATTCAAACAGCCAAAATACTGCCTATAATTACTATTCCATTTATCTTCACCATAATAAATCGAGTACAATTATCCTTCCTACTGGCACACTGCCCAATTATAGGCGAGACACCACAATTGTAAGCCTAACACAAACCCAAAACAAAGAGAGGATGTTCTGACAGGTCCTCCATGCACAAAGATTCAGTGCAAATACCATGGACAAAGCCTGAGCTAGCTCTGTTCCAACACATCCCAGCAGTGCTTCATTTCAAATAGCATCTCAGTGCTCTATGTTCCTAACCATCTCCATAGGGTCAGAACCCTGGCTGAACACATTTGTAAGGATCACCAGTTGCCCCATTAGGCCAAGGCTGGCAGTCCAGCACCACAAATACTGTCACACCAGGATTCCAGCTGGAAAAAGCACAGGAAATAAACTTGCCCCAAACAAAAGATTCTATTTTCAGAGGAAACTGGAGGTGGGAAAGGTGGATGGTACATAAAACATTGTCTATTTTTCAGAGAGAGGACTAGAGGAAAACCCCAACCCTGAGTATTCATTCGGTGGAAGGAAAAGGCTTTTCATTATACTATTTCACTCAGAAACCTTTCTGCATAGAAATGCCTGTAACAGAGATTGCCTATTAGACTCACTTCTAGATTATCCTTTGCCACAGTATAATTCTATTATCCAGCAAGCCCATGAGGCAGCAAACTCCTCTGGAGCCAGGGACCTATTTTTGAGCTTTCAGAGAGTTTCAGCGAGTGCTGCATATGTCTATTGAGAGGGAAACACAGCAACTGGGGCAGCCAGGTCTGACTCACACCCAGGTCTCATTCAGTACTACTTTGCAACTTCCAGTAGCAGTAGCAAAGCTCAAGCACCTACTCCAGGTACTTGCAATGGGCTGTTCCCCCTTGAACAGATCTCTCTGCCCAAAGAGAGCTTCTTCACATTCTGCTCCACGCTGCAGGAATGATCCAGTTATGGAAGTCATGCCACAAACAAAAATAACCTATTTAAAACATTAAGAACATACTGAACATTCAGATTCAGCCACTTCTTTCTTAAATGGTGTGAAGTCTACTTATTGGACAATGCCACTTCTTCCTTAGAACTTTTTCAGTATTTGGCATTTGAGTAGTAGCCTCTTTTTGCAGATCACATTGGTTACTTTAGCAGCTTCTTTGCTTTTGGGAAAGTCGGAAGAAGCCACAGGTTGAAATAAACTTTCAATTCCACCTGTAGCTTCTTTCAAGCTTCCAGACAGCTCCTGCACTTACCCCCCTGCACTCCCCCTTTCTGTCACCCTTTTGCCGACAGCTCTGAGCACATAGGTAGGTCCCAGGACTTTTGTTCAGCTACAAACTGTCATTCAGCAAGACAACTGTAAAGATTTCTTGTTCTTTCCTTCCCTGTCAAATGGGAAGATGTAGATTACATTTTTTTCTCTAAGCCTAGTGACAATATAGCTTCAGTGTCAACAGCAGAGACACTTTGGGCTCGCCACTGGCACCAGAGCACAAGTCAGGTAAGCCAGATGTCACATTTCATTTCCATTTTAAATTAATTTGGTTTGTTTCTTTTTTACTGAACTGTTTCCAATTCAGTTTTCCTACTGCCCGGACAATTTTCAGCCATCCCTCAGCACTTTTTCCTTGTGTCCAAGTTCTGGTTTGAGGGAAGATTTCCCAGTAACAGCTTATCTCAGTGCTCTGACACAAACATATTAACTAGCTCTCAGCTCCATACAGAGAGCAAACAATGGGCCATGCATTTGTAGCTTTATTCAAGCAAAAAGGGCTTTGCAGTTCTGGGGTATTTTCACCTTTCAACTTAATTACTTGATCCAAACAGTCCCAGAACACCTGAAAGTCATTGCAGGGGCCCTTCGGTCTGGTGCCTGCTCTCGTCACTTCTCACAAGATACTCATGGCATTGACCAAAACAGAGGTCAGGGGACAAACCCCGGCTGGCTCTGCACTAGGCCCGGACTGGCTGCAGCCACCAACAGGGCTGATGACAAATGGGAAGCCAGGCTTCCAGCTGAATTTCAGTTTAGTTATTTTTGTTTTAATGTATGTGTGAATCAATTAATCCTGTCATAGAAGGGCATCGTAAACTGTGTGCCAGAGTTAATGAGTCAGACATTATCACATCATTACACCAGCTGGCATAATGTAGCATGTGTTGTTTGTCATAATATACACTGCCACGCTTAACAACCATTAATTGTTTACACGAGCAGTCATATTTTTCTTAAAGAACCTTCAGTGACTGGGTAATATTTTGAAAGCTTCTTAAGCAAGTAACTCTTACCAGAGAAAGATAATAAAATCACCCCCTCTCTTGTGGAGCTAAACATGCAATAACAGTTACATCTCCCTCATTACAAAACTGAAAAACAACTGCAATCCAGTTCCAGCCATGTCCCAGAACTCAAAGTCCACTAGGTAATGCTGCCAGAAATATTAACAGAGGTGATGCTCAGGTCCCCTCTGTTCCTCCTCTGCTCAGGCAGAGCACTGAGTACCAAATCCGAGCCTGTTTTCCTCCTCTCATGCACGTACCAGAAGGAAGAGGATAGCAGCCAAAGCCTTGCCAGCATAACACTGATAGTATACCAGAGCCTGAGCCACACTCGGCTATGAACTTGCGCTGCCTGACAGAGATGCTGTCACTCCTTGCATCCATCACCTGTGTTTGTCAGGTGAAAACACAACAATCAGTCTTACTTTATCATAGTAGTTTGGCTGCAAGTATTTTCTTGGCTGACTAAAGACAACATTTGGACACTCTCAGCAACAAATCCAGGTTTACCAGCTTTCTGTGAATTGGATTCAGTCTGCTTCTGGCCAGATTTGTTGGCCATATGGCTTCCCAAAGCCAAAGGCTAATAACATGTTTTAGGCTGAAATGACTACAGCAGCCAGGAACAGTGAATTTGACCCACAGCTTCCCCGTATGTCCACTCACACACACAAATTTTTGTTACAGTGTGGCTCTGCTTTTAAACAAACACCTGTGTGACACCAGCAAGGCAGCAAGAAAAAAACAGCAGTAAGTTGCTGCTTTGGAAAGTAACACCAGCTATAGGGAAGCCTGAAACACTAAAGGCAAGGTCCTTTTATTAAAAAAATAAAAAAAACCCAAACCCAAAACACAAAAAACCAAAGAAACAAACAAACAACCCTCAGAAATATGGAGTATTAATACCTCAAACAACCTTAATGTACTGTTAGTTTGATTTAAGACACTCATGATTCCAAGAAGTGCTAAAAACAACAGATGCTGCTCTTTTGATGGGAAGCATACAATCCTGCTCACTCACCTTATGGAATTCATTGTCACCATCCTGTGCTCTGCCACAGGAAGGGAAGATGAGGGGCACAGATGTGGATAAGAAGACATGGTGCTGCAGCAGTCTCTCTGATAGTTAAACGTAGTGTGCCACTTAGCTCATGCCCATGGCAGCATAGAAAGGGCTGTGCATACTTCCCCATCTCAATTCCCACCAACGTGAGCTCTGATTCCACAGAGCACCAGGTCCATGCTCATCTTCCAGCACCTCAGTACTGCCCTCGAGTCACACCCAGCCACAGCCCACCCAGAGCACCCAGAGTTACCTCCTGCTCACACCTTTTGAGCCCGTACCCAACCCACAGAGCTCATGATTTATTCCTCTCCACCACCCTTCTGGGTCTTGTCTTTGCACTAAGTGTAATTTGCTCTATAGTGAGTGTTGTTTTCTTCTTGCCAAGCAGAGAATCAATATCCTGCTGCACAGACATAAACACTGACTGACGTGTGTAGGTAAAACCAGTTGTTTCTGTGTTAGCATTGGTGTTTAACACCTTCTTGTTCCAACCCTCATGTCCTGTGCCATACTCTGACAATTTGGTTGCATGTACAGGCATCCTCCTGCAATCTGCCTGCAGCATTTCCCCAGCTTCACAAGGCTTTTCACAAGAGACCCCCTTGGCCAGCAGTCACAAAGTTGTTCAGAAATAAGCAAGGAGAGGCCTAAAGGATATTGACCTGTACAGCTTTAAGACATGAGGAGGAAAAGGTTCCAGCATACATCACACCTGACATGCCGTATGTCTGAGGGTATATCAAACCCAGATGAAATGAAAAAGGATTCTTATTTTCCTAATGAAATTAAAGCCTAGGCAAAGTCGTATCAGATCAGTATCCCTCTCCTAGTCCATCTCGAAGGAATGATTTTACCTCTTAGTTGGACTTAGGGTAATTGTACAAAGGCTTCCAATCTCTGGAATCTGTAATGAAATTTGTAATCCTGACCTGCTGGATATGAGCTATACAATTACTTGGAGTATATTTAGAGCAAATAATCCATTCCCCTAAAGCTCCAAACATTCATAGCTGTGGATGCACAGCCTTGACCAAGAGTCTGCATTATAATTACTTGTTCAACAAGGTGAAGGCCACATCTGACTCCTGCTAAGCCCTTTAGGAGAGCTCATCCTCCCTTCTGACAGTGTTTGAGACATATTAAGTCTTTGCTGAATCAATATTCTGCAGGAGCAGAAAACAGTGAGATTAAAAAAAACCCATCCAAACAAAATGACAGCCATTACAAACCAATACAGAATAACCCATAACCACACTGAGCAGGCAGCAAAACCCACTGGTATGGTTCGTTTCTGTAAGCTAAGACCAGCAGAGAAAAGGTTCATTGGATATGGCAATGAAAACTGTTGGAATAGTCCTCGAATTATGAAGCTCACTCAGAAGGTCAATGGAGCAGAGGCACTTGGATCCCACATTGCCCGGGGCTCCCCCTGCCACCACCACCAAGATCAGCAGAGTGAGCCTTTATGTGTCTGCTTCACTTAAATCTGTGCTGAAGTTGCACTAAAATGGAAAAACGCTTCATCCTGACTGTAAAGTTACCCAGATTCAGAAGTTCTTCACTCAACTATGGGATACAAAAGCCAGTTTGACTCAAGGTATTTCCGACAGGATAAGTAGTTTGCAACTCAAATGTCTATTAACAAAAGGACCTGATTGTCTTAATCACACACATTTTTAAACAAAACAAACATAAATGGCTGTGATGCAGCACAGGTTTGGAATCCACACAGTGAGTCAAGTCAGCACGTCCATTATTGTTTCCTAAGACTGCTTCCTAACCCCCTTCCTCAGACCACCACTGACCAAAGCACTCGGAACCCCAAAATCTTTCAAGTCTCAGTCATGCTTAATGATGAGGTTTTAAGACCTCCTTCACTGGGGGTTAAACTAAGCAGGTGATTTTCTGGATCAGGTCTGGCATTCTCCGCCTGTTGCGAGACCAAGCTTTCCCATCAAGATTCCAACGCTTTGTTTTGCAAAGCCTTGCAGGGAGAATAAATTCTCCAGACAGTACATCTGCAGTAGTAACTCAGCAGGGGGAACAAGGACTGAGGCTGCCCAAGTGGCCCAGACCCGCACGAAGTTCCTGTGCTGGGGAGCTGGGAACAGATTGTCAGAAAGGGTTAAAGCAGCTGTCCGCACGGCTCTCCGCTCTCCGGAGGGCGGCAAAGCGCATTGTTTGGCGTAATCACGACACAGATCTGCATGTGTATGTCTTCAATAATTCATGTTGCAGCTTGTCTCGCTGTGGGGACAGATGTCAGTGAAATCAGTGACAGCCGATCACGCTGATCCCTCACATAATCATGGGAGAGCTGATCCCGTGGCAACACTGAGCCTTGGAAGCCGCCTGTGGTGCTGATGGGAGGGATGACAGGAGCAGGCAGAGCTACAACACCTGTGTCTGAAAACACACTCGTGCTCGTGTGGCAGCACTGCACATCTCACACCCAGCGCACACTGCGGAGAGCCCGGAATAGCTGCCGTGTGCTGCGGTGCCATTGAGCGGCCGTGTCACACACGCCCCACGTGAAAGATGAGTCCAAGTCACTCTGAAAACTTGTGCAAGCCCTGCACTAGTTCACACGTGCTTCATAACAAGCCAGTTGTTTCCTCTGGTTTTTTTTTTTTTCCCTGCTTCTTGAATGCTCTGATTCCTAATTGATTCACCACCGCCATTCAGGTCTGTCCCATTTCGTGTTGTATTGGCCTGCTCCAATGTCTCAGTCACTGACAGGAGAAAGCAAATTGCAGTTGTACCCACCACAGAGCTCAGATATAATCCCTCTGGGAGAGAAAGTGAATCAGTGCTAATTAGAATGATTGGATCTCTTCATCTTGTTTGAAAAATCTATTGTTGTTAGGGAAAAAAAGCACATTCTTCTCAGCATTACATCCTTCCTGTTTAATTCCAGTGCGTTATCCAAATTGTTCCATGTCCTCTGTGTGGGTATTTAAGAGAGCCACCCAATTAATTTTTTATGGTGGGGTGGGATTTTGGTTCGTTTTGTTTGTGCTTTTTGGGGTTTTTTTGTTGTTGTTTTTGTTGTTTGTTTTCCCAATTACAGAGATAGACAGCTCTCTTAGGTCAGCTTTCTAGGTCTGTTTCTCTTTGCTGGATGTATTTCTGTACCTGCATTTAAAGCAGCAGTTAAGCAAATCTACAACTAACTTAAGAGGGCATATTACACCTTCCATCATTGGCAGAAATCAAGATAAGCTGACTTACACCAGAAAAATGAGAGTTGAAGGAAGAGATAACTTTTTCACTTTTATGGCAGCAACTTAAAAGCCCAAGCGAAACCTGTCTCAGTCATATGTGAGAACAGGACATCTCCATTGACACGTGTACATATCGGATTTCGGCCAAGTGACACAGACACAGTGCCAGGACCACAAACTGGACTCTAGGGCCAGGTATTCCCAGTTCACAGAGCAGTGTGTTCTAAATGTTTGTCTCTCGATCATATTCTTCCCCAGCAAGGTTAGTGCCAGCAGAAACTCATAGAAGATCAGTGCGTTTAAAAAAGGACATTAATTCCTCATTATACGCCGATCAGATTGTTTTCAAGGCAACATCCTAGCTGAGTCAAAGTATCTCATTAGAGCTGCCATGCATACTGTTGTTTAACATCATGTGCCATTTTTCTTGGGAAGGTGCATTTACATAAACATTTCTAATCACAGCCCTGTAAAGAGACACAGTATAATAATTTATGACTTCTAGGTAATATGTCATATGAATCTAAACATATGGCATTGCACTGTATGATGGCAATCTTGGCTCTTCCAAGGGAACCTGGAAAACATCCAGTGAGATGTGAATGAGCCAAAGGCAATACAGAACCATATCCACGCTAATCCAGGTTTACACCTTTCGTTCAGCACTCCAAGCTTCCACCAGATGGTTTTGCACAGAAGCATTAATGTCAGGAATCACTGTATGCCCAGTTTTCAGAAGGCTCCAATGTGAAACAATCCTGATAAATAGCACCACCATCTCAAAGGTACAATGAATGGTCAGAAGTGTTTCGAAGGTGTCAAAAGGTGACTTTAGATCTCTGCCATTCCAGATCACTGCTCATTCGCTTTGCAAGGCGAGTTAAGGGTGGGTTCCTCATCTAAGGTACAGCCATTACACCCACACAAGGATAACCAAATACCAATTATGGAATGACATTTGCAAGCTGGAGTGTTGTGGGCTCTACAAAAGCTTGATGAAATTTGCATTGGTAACTGAACTTCCTCGGATGACCACAAGGGATTTCTCTCCAAGTTTTGAGGATATCATAGTAAGCATGCTATTATCAATGCATCAGAATAATGTACCAAGATTTTAGACTACTATAAACAGCTGATGACAGAATAAAATCACCCCACTACAAACCTGGTTCCCAGATCACCTTGTTGCACCGTGGTATGGGAGTGTGAACACTGACACAGTTACCAGAAGTGGAGATAACAGACAGGGGTGCAATATCAGTTCTACTGCACTTTTCTGTCTCCCTATACATGAAATGCTGCCTGGAAGCTTAAATAAAAACACCCACAGTGACAGTGCTTTATCTGAGGTCACCTGCAAAGCCTACACCTGCATCACCAGACAGCATCAGGTACAGTCTCCATCTCCACACACTTTTATGAACTGCACAAGTAAAATGTCAAAGCCATTGCTGCTGAGAGAGTGATTCCAGCTCCAGGACTGGCCGCCCCTGCCCCAGGCTGCCTGCAGACTGGACCAATGCCTCAGAATGCCTTTTCCTTGTGGAGGGGTAGCTGATGACATTTGGTTTTCTAGTACTCTGGCATGGGCGAGGGGCTTCTGCAGGAACCTCTTCCATGCCAGGAATGCATTCTGTAACCATCCCTGGGTCGGTATTCTTGTTTGCTCCATACTGTGATGTGCTTCGAGTCACACAAGGTTCTCTTTGTGTGAGGTATCTCAAAACAGCACCTCCCTACCCCTCAGTGCTGCCAGTCATAGGGGACATGCCCCTCATGTGACACATACCAACCCCAAGTATGTCAGCTTTTTACTTCCTAAAAACACCAAAATCCCACTTATTTTTTTCTCTCCACAGCAGCATATGTGTGATGAGCCAGCTGTCGGGGAGATACCATTTTCAGCTTCCTGCCCTGCAAGCAGGTTGAACAAAACAGCATATTGCCACATTGTTCCAGGCGTGTGAAGAGAAGAAAGGTTTAACTTTCGCTGTTAGGTCCCAGTTCCTTTGTGGCAGACATGGCTCCATCAGACACAATGGCTTTGTAACAGCACATTGCAGGCAGGGCTCAAGCGTTGAATATTCAGCAGGGCTCCAGGCTAGCGATTCTGTTGCAGCTAGGTTACTTGTCTTCCAGGAAGCCCTTGACAAAGGTCACAAACAATTTGCTCGTTCCTCTTATTAAAATAAAGATGGAAAGCATTGATGATAGCTCTGCCCAGCAGCTAACTTCATCATCTATAGCAGCTCCAACATATGCTTGTGAGATAATGAAAAATATAGCATTAAATACAGTGGCAGATTGAATCTTGTTTCAGGGTAAATATAGTAAGTCATTTTTTTTTCCTTCTCATTTCCTCAGAACCTGTTTAGCATTAGACTGTTAATATCATCACTGATACATGACAAAACCATTGCATAATATACTGCATTTGAAGCCAGCCCCCCCATAAAAGTGAGCAATGACAAAGTGTGAACATTACTAAGGCACTGATAGTAATGAAGTGCTCCAAGCCAGCCCTCTTCCGGATGTTCCCATTCACACACCTTCAAAGAACGGGGCTATGGGCCAGGCTGTGAACCTCAGCCTCCCACCTGCTAAGTCAGCTTCGAGATGGAATCCCTTCAGGCTTCTGTCCAGGTCCTGCAGCTCCACCCGTGTCCCTTGGCCCTGAGGGCGGGTACTGCTGCCCTGCTCACTGCCAAATCTTTCCTCAACTTGTGTTCTTGTCAACATGGAAGGCAGGCGATTTATTTTCTCCAAGGAACCTTAATTTGAAGCCTTGACAGACGTGGTAGACAAATGCATCTTGCAGAGAACTGCTCAGAGAAATTCTCTGAATGCCACACTGCTGCCCTGCATTTTTCCTCTCCTGACCTGGGCTCATCTAAACAGCCCAAGGCCTTTTGCCTGCAGAAACTTCTTGAGCACATGTTCACACCACTCATTACAGCCAACAAGTTCAACAAACATTTCCAGAGAGTTGCACCTCTGTTCCCAGTGCTGGGTGCTGTACATTGCCATTCTGACTGTGCTTCTGAGTGTGCAGCTCAGACAGCACACACACCCAAGAGAGATGCTGGCCATCAAACAGGTACAACAGGCCAATATTCCAAATAGGCACCACTGTGCAGCTGCCACAGTGCTGTTTGTTGAGCCAACTTTCCAAAAGGGACACCCCATCTACCCTCACATGCAGCTACATTTTACATAAAGAGTTCATGCACAATGGACATTTAGACTGATGTCTGCATCTCAAATCCTAATACTTGACCGTCTTGCATATTTCCTCCCAATTAAACCAGTGTCAGCTCTGGGGCATGAAGAAGCCAAACCGATGTCCCTTACTGGCTGATCTGCAAGAACAACCTCCACAACCACATTTAATAAAACGCTATGGTTAGATTTTTCTAGTGATGTTACAGCATGAAAAATAAAATTCTTGGAAATTGCTTGAAGCTATTTTAATCAAGAAGCCAAGAACTTACAGACATGTACAGATCCCTGCAATTTGCATTCCCATTGCTGTAACCAGCATCATGCAGCTGTCCTGCTGTCTGTTCACATGACATGAGAAATTAGGAATTCAATTTGCCCATACTGCATTTGGAAAAACTGTGACTCAGCAGATCAAGGTGCCTTCTCACCCACACTGTTAGAAGCACTTAGGCAGAACCAGGCATCAGCTGGGACAGGGACACACAGGGATCACAGCCAGTGGTTCTGGGCTCTGAAGACAATCACCCAGATTTGCTTGGCGAGAGAGAAACCACAGGCAAGAAGGAAAGACAGGAAAGGAGACAGTTTGCCATGCCACATGCAGACTCAGCTGTTTGGTATTCCTAGCTGAGAAACCATCTTACTGATGCACACAGCTTCCCTGTGTCAGAGCAGTGTCAGAGCCCCCATGCATCCCAGGACAGCTGCACAGGGCAGGTGGGTCAGTGCAATGTTCTAGCACCAATGAGCTGCCCCTTGCCCAAGCCTGGCTATCTCTGAACAGCAGAGCCCATCTCCTGTGTTCCAGGGAATTTTTCTAACCCTGAGCGGTTTATGCGCATTTCCCTGTGTGCCCATTCCTTCTCTCAGCTCCAATAGCTCACCGCCCTGACATACTCCTGACAAATGCCACCACACACAGCTAACCAAGCTGCTCTTTCCAGCCTTGTCTCTTGAGATTTACACTAAAAGAAGCAATAGCTTTTAAGTTATTTGATATAAAACACCTCTGTAAAGAGAGCCAGAGCACTGCAGACTGGCCACACAAGAGCAGCAGCAGTTCCAGATGTAGGTACCCTCATGCTGTTTTCTCAGCCCATTCCAGGTACATGCTTGCACCAACTGTGGAAAATACTGGAACCTGGGCACCTGTGGATAGGCATTACTGTACTAAGCCCAGGTCAGAACTTCTTCATATACATCTCTGCTCTCCTTGCAGCCTCTCGAAAGAACACTGACACAAAGGAGAATGAAGAACTGGTGAAGCCAGAGTGACAGGGCAATCACATGATCATCATGAAGGTGATAATCCATGGCCAGCTGCTGCCCAGATACCCCTCCTATCAACAGCTGGCCACTGATTTTCACACAACTTCCCAACTTCTTTTTTCAAACATTTTTTCAGATGTTTCCACCTCTTTAAACCCACTCCTGCTTGTAGCTAAGTAGGTAATTTGCTATCCCCACCTGGTATGTAAATTGATTAATCACAGGCAAACAGAAGGCTGGCTCCCATGCCGAGGAGGAAGGAAATCTGTATCAACTGCTCTTTGTGACACTTGGGTTTCACATAACTTCCACTAAAGCTAAACCTTCAGCCTGTGCTCCAGCTTCAAACTTAACTATCCTTGGGCCAAAAGGGAACAATCTTTCAGAAAGCTTATAAACTCCCTGAAAATCCCAGCACAAGGAACAGAAAGATGATTTTCTTTATTTCAGCCAAACACAATAACCATTCCATCAGGCACACAGGGCTACACAGATGGTTCCCAAAAGGAATGGACCATCTTTCAAGGGCCAGTTGCAAAGTGACACCATCACTTTGTCACTCCAGCCTCCCACTTAAGGCAGAGTTGGACGTTCTTCATAAAGCAGCATTCTGCAGATGGCAACGTTTACACATGATGTATATCACCTTTAGGGAACCTCAGAGGTTTTACAGCATTAAGGATGTCCCTGGCACTGTCATCCATCACAGGATCAAAGTGAGAAAATTATGAAGGAACCCTCCCTGGTGGCAAGGCAGTCAAACTCTGTACATTGCCAAGACGTATGGAAAACTCTCCCAGCACTCAGCAAGCGCAGGGATCATCAGGACAACCCCTGAAAGCAGCAGCAGTGTCCTCCCCACCTCCAACAGAATGACTTCACCATTACCGACTCCTCATCCACTCCTCACAGAACCCTCTCTGACAAGAAGAAGGCACATCCCTTAGCTGGTGGCCGCTGTGTTGATTGTCTCAGACGCTAGAATGGGCTGAGAAGCTCAGTGCTATTTCCTGACCCCAGAAACTGTACAGCTGTCAGACAGCCACAGGAAAACCTGTCAGCGGGGGCCTGGGGTCAATGGCTCCCCAGCCCAAGAGCACTGAGTGACACAAGGAAGCTGCAGCTGGTCACCGCCCACTGGGATCCTAAACCAACCCGTACCCCTGCAGAATTCTATAGCAGCTGTGAATCAGTGCAAATGTCTGGTCCACCACTGTGACCTACAGTCACAAACCTGTACCAGTAGGGTCCTCCTTTGGCACCAAACCTTCAAGGTGCTGCCAGTTTTGTTACAGACAGGAGCCACTCACAGGCTCTCACATCCTCAGAGAAGGATGAAGACACTTTTCTGCCTCCCCAGGCACTACATACCCAAGCGTACTGATACCCAAAATTCTTCTGAAGCATTTCTGCTGAAAACTTCCATTTTATTACACACACAGAGCCCCCCCATCCAACCTACTGAGGACTGTAGAAACACCTCTACAGGCCAGTTGTGGCTGGACAGCCCCAGCCCAGCGGAAATGTTTCCAGCTGTAAAACACCACTCACGGATAACATACAGCTTGCTCATGGCATGACTCATAGCAGCTAAGGGCCATGTGAGGGTCAGCAGGACAGCGAGGCTTGGGATAGCTGCTGCAGAGCAGCACAACGCCACGGTTCATGGAACTCTTCTGAAGGAGAGCCCTGGCAGTGCCTGTCACACACCACAGCAGCAACAGGCAAGGCTGAAGACTCACCTGACCAACACCTACATGCAAGTATTACACAATCAGACACACACTACCTGCAGTCGACAGTGGGCTTCCTGTTCACTGATGCCCCTAAGTCAAGCACTACCCATCTCCTAGGTCTGACTAGTTCAGAAGTAAAGCTTTACAATTAATGACTAAAACACAATCTGCCATGAGTAGTAGCACGGCTGGTCCATATAAGAGACAGGTTATAAACCTGGCTAAACTCCCTTTCTTCCCTTACTCATGGCAAAAGCTGCTTATCCCAAGGCAGCAGCATTCACCTCCTCAGTCTGCCCTCAGGTAGTAACTATTTTAATTTCTGATACAGCCTCTCTCTCTCTCAGCACCTTGTTCTCCCTTCCCTCCTCCCACTCAGCCCATGCAGAAAAAAAAAAAAAAACCCACCAAAACAACAGCCCACAATAATCTTTCCATCTCTCCTACAAGCATGTGTTTATCTCTTTATTTTTAAATGTTACAGCTTCCCAACATCTGTCTCTGTGTGGTGTAATCTTACTGATGAAATATTTCATGTTTTCCTTGAGCCCTCATCAATATGTCTCTGTGTTATCAGCTTAGCAGATGGAGACACAGAAGGAATAACCTCAGCTTACCTGGGTGATTTCTTCTTAAGTACATACTTATTTTACTCCAGGACAAGACTCACAGTTACTTTAGCAATGCGACATGATCTATCTCTGTAGCAAACTAAATGCTCCCCCCTAATGCCACCTATGCCCTATTGCACTCCATCTTCCCCTCGGAATCTCCAAGTTCTTCTCACTGAAATCTAGTATTTCCAGCCTCATTTCATACAGACTGAACAACTCAGGGAGGCACTGGGGCCACCAGAAAAGCCACCTGCCTAGCCAGGAGCTGCACCTCCTTTTCCCTTACTAGACCCCACCGGTACACTTGATCTTCACAGCTCTTATCCAGGTGACTGTTCCTTAGGTTCCTAAAGAAATGCCACTGAGACACCTCTGGGATGTCCAACCTGCTGCAATGCTGTACAGTGCAAAAACCTTAAAAAACACCACTTTTCCCACTTCATGTTTTGGAGGTTGCTCTCCTCTCCTTGTAGGTAAACGCTCCAGTGATTGGAATAAGCAAAGAGGTTTCCTTAATACTATCTCACCAATATGGAACACAGCCTCCAAAAGCATTCCTGCCCTTTTTGCAGAGGTAGGCTTTGTGTTAGCCTCCTGACATAACCAAAGACACTTGACCATGACATTACCCATCACCAGACTCGCAGTGTGTGAGTAAAAGGAGGGAGGTATACATCTCACCTTTACCACTTGTCTGTTCCCATAGCACAAAAACACTGCTCTGCATCCAAAAAGGTCCCAACTGAGCAACACTGTGACTCTCATTTCCTGAATACTAACACAGGTACCAGCCCAGTGCACAGCCTGCAGCCAGAAAATGTCTGCAAAAAGAAAAGCCATTCTTTGTATCAGCTCAGCAGAGGTTTTGGCCAAGTCACCAAATGTCTGTCACCTCATTCTAACTCTTGGCCTCAGCCGTGCATTCAGCATAGAAATAAACTCAAGCACCAGCAAGTACTTGGAAGCGCACTCAGCAGGAGCAGCATTCCAACAGAGGCCAGCCCACCTGTCTGCTTTTCCATGGACATTTACTGTGTCCCCACCACACCTGCCAGCATGGGGGTCCAGTGCCAGCCCCTGCCTCAAGGAGCAGCTCCAGGGGCGCATGGGCAGTGCTGCTCTGGGGAACCCCACATACAGAGTCTGCAGGAACTGAGCCCAGTGTGCCACAGCTCAGCCCAACACATCACAGAATGAGAGCTCAGCTGAAGGGTATTTGCTGTATGTTAGGGCATGTTGGGGGGAGGGTTTTTATTTATTTGGTTTATAATCCTATCTGAATAAAGGTAAACACATAGGGATTATAAATGAAATAAATCTGAATTGGGATAGAATGGGGGTGGGAGAAAAAAATCTCAAGAGGGTCAGGAGATAATGAAGATTATACCTCAATATTGGGATTATGATGTTAGTTCTTTATTTCAATAAAACTGGATAGAGATCTTTTATATCAGGGACAGAGCTTAGCTGTAAGGACAAAGTAATCTTCTGGGAATTATGCACACAAGCTCGACATCATTTTTATTGGATGGCTGATGAACTGGAAAACTCCAGGATAGCCTGGTTTTAATTTGTAATCTTAATTTTCATATAAATCGGTACAGTTGGAGGAAGGGGGGCAGATGTACAGGGACTCTGATGCTGTGCTAATATTGCAGCATTAAGACAGCACATGCATTAGGCTACAACTGTAACTCATCTACTATCTGATCCCGTCTTTCTGTCTATCCATCTGTCTTCCATCTTCACATCTATCTATCATTTCCCCACCAAAAATATCTCAACAATGACCCAAGAGCAGAAGAGACGCAGTGTAACAGTTTATCATGGAAAATGCATCCACAATACACCTACAAACCTCTCCCCTATTAACATCAGGTCAAATTGCTGGCCTCTGAGATATGGGGACTCCCACCTATGGCTTCTGCAAGCGCTCATCGAACACAACTACGACTCCGGTGAAATAGATCATCTGGCTTCCCACCCCAGCACTTAGTGTCTGCCTCAATCCACTAGAAATCATTTGGCAAGTCTGCTTTTTCTTCTGCAGAGTTCAGTTAGTTTTTCTGCCTCCATCACCTCTTTCTTCAGGAGCAAGAGAGAGGAATACAAGTGAGATGGTACTGTGACAGACCAGTCGTGGGTCCAAGAACAGAGCACTGGTCTCCTCAGCAGCTCCGTTGCACAGGGTTTGCACACACATAGAGCAACTACTTCCCTAATAGTGCCGAGCTACACAGCCACCAGCAGTGACTGACTGCCCTGGAATGGATTTATTCCATCACTAATATGCAGTTTGTACAAGAACTGGATTGCAATAGCCATCACCTGTATTCCTCTACCTTCCTGCTAAGTACCAAACCCACAGCACTGATGGGACAGCTGCTTTCATAAAGGCAGCAATAACCAAAGGAGCTCACAGAACTCCCCAGCACCTGAGCATCAGAACAAGATCTCCAGGGGAAACCTGAAATACCAAAACATATTTCTATTTCCTTATGCGGATATCCTGCAATCTTAGTCTTTAACACATGGCCTATTGGTGCTGAGATGGAGAAAAACAAAACACCAAACTTCTCCTTCCACTCCCCAATAGGCAGCAACAGTGAAACACAGAACAGGCAAAGACATTTTGCTGTCAAGCAAAATGGGGAGTGAATAACAGAGCAGAGTCTGACTCACTTGTACAAAATCTTATAAACTAAGTTTGTTAATTTTATTCCAGTCAGGAATGCCTTAAATCAATTCCCACTTCCACTTTCGATTCTGAGATGACATGGTGACGTGCTGGCAGAAATACTGTGTGAGCAATTAGGACAAAGGCCTGGTTGCCTTCCCCTGTTCCTCCTCCTCCCCTACCACATACATCTCTCCAAGCTCTTTCGCCACCTCAATCCTCGCTTCTGGAGAGCCAACAAGACACCAAAAGGAGGAGCAGCAGCAGCAGCTGCCACAGTGGTGCAATGAATCAATCACTAGTGAGCCTGGAAACTGTGTGGGAGATCATGCCAGATAATGCAATTGCAACAAAGCAGGAGATCAATATGTGTGTGACATCTTATTCTGGTCTCCCCAAGAGCCTCCAAACATCTCATCAAGCCTTCCAAAAAAATCAGGCAGTTGTACACAGACAGACAATTCTGGCTGCAAGTTAGTCAGAGGGATGAAGGGAGGGGCAGGGCAGAGATGAGGATCAAATGGTCAATTAATATAATGGCTCAAGATTAACAAGGAGATGCCCCAAGACACTAAGACCAGAGTTACCTACAGTCATTAGTCCTGATTTAGAGAAGAAGCTGAGAAATGAGGTGATGACCTATGCAGATAACACCAACTCATTTGGATTAGTCCAACCTATAGCAGACTTGGAGGAGCACAGAATAGATGAAAGACAGCACAATTATAGCAGTAAGTAATGAGTACTGGGACCAGTAATGTCAATGCTCCTGTGCCAAATCCCAGGCAGAAACTACAGCAGAACTCAGAAGTCAGCCAGGGTTTTTGGGACAGCACGACAAAGAACCTGTCTCTGTAATGGTACAGACAGACAGAACACAGGAGTATGCTGGAAGTCACACAGAAACCTGTCTGCAAACACAAACGTGAGCACAGGTGCCCTATTAAGGGGCTCAGATTTGGATTTTTTCCTTTAATGACACAATCATTTCAGAAAATGATGGAGATGATTACACTCTGCAAAGCTGAAAGGCAGCCACACAAATTCAAGATGAAAATATTTTTTTGTATTTTTGCTGTTTGTCCTTCAAACTCTTTGTATCCAGCTTTGTTCTTATACTAAAACCAGGACAATAACACATATTTCCATCTCAGGTGCATAAGCAGGACTTTAACCACCTACCATGACATATCAAACATGGTCACAACTGGTTTTACCACTCTGCCTTGGTCACTTTGCAAACGCCCATTCTAGAATTTATTTTTTTTTCCCTTTTTAATTTTTCCCTGGAATATATGAGCTGCTTATTACCAGAAAGAAGTCAGAGGATTGCCACATCATTCAGTGTAACATTCTCATGTTTCTGCTGCATTACTTCCTGACAGCACAAGTATACAGAACATATGACACTTCCAAGACATTAATTTTATCACATTGCTATATCCAGGTATACATGGATCACCAGTGATGTTAAATGAACAAGCTAAAAAAGCATCTATAAACTACAAAGCAAGCAGTGGAGATCCAGGGGAGAAACAGAATTCCTTTCATAATGACCACTGTCTCTCATTTGGTGGACAGAAGTGAAAACTTATTTGTGAGAAAAGATCCATTTTCTATCAGTTTTAGGCACTATTTTACAGTATCCCAGTGTTCCTGCCATTTCCAACCATTTTTAACTTGGTACTAAGAAAAGACTCAGGAACACAAAAGTATTTCCTGGCTCGTCTGCCTGCACTTCTTAGAACCATCACACCACTTATCATCTATGACCCAGCCCTGAGCTCCATCCTTGGTGACACCCCAGAGCCCCAGGGATCCAAGCACATCCCTCAGCAAGGCAGCAAAGTGAGCACAGAGCTGGGAGTGTGCCCTGGAGACAGATGGTACACGGAGTCCTGGCAGCAGGACATCTCCAGATCACCTCAACTCTTGCAGCCCAGCTGGGAAGCTGCTCTCGACCTCACATAACTCTCCAGAAAGAGACAGTGTCCAGGGAGAAACAACAGGCCTTCCATTTGCACAACTCGGGACTCACCACAACTAATTGTCAATGGAGGATGGAAAAGTCCATGGCCCAAAGAAAACCATTTAATACACTAACTTCCCGGACATGTTAAAACACCAAACCACCTCTCACTTGCCACTGTTTCTTGTTCTTATCTGTGCACTACTCAACCACACTGTTTGTGGCAATCAAACTAAAAAACACACTTGAGCTGACATGATGCTTTTCACAGGCTTTACCAAGACCCACTGCCCAGAACACCCTTGCAAACAGGCTGCAACTGTGAACAGAGAACTGAAACATTTATCTGGCTGCATCAGGGATCTGGGTTGTATGATGCAGTACCTAGAGTTTCCAGTCCAGCCCAGGTTTGGTCCTTCCCTTTGCCTAAGCCCTAGAGCATCGTACCACAGGGGCTTATAGCCTGTGCATAGTCTCAGTTACAGCAGCAGTCAGGGTTATGAGGCACTGTCTGTTCCTGGTACTAGTTCCTGTTAAGCTGCCATCAATGGCAAGGAGAAGCAACTAAAAGCTCCTTTGGGTTCCAGCTGTCATCTTGCCTCCTTATGCCATCTTTTCTTGCAATTTCAGGCTTGCTCCTTCCAAATGCGCTTAGTTAAAAGCTTTTCTTTTGGCTCTCAGGGCAAAGACTTCAGTACTAAGTAGCTTTCCCACTGCTTCCATTTAATCTTCCTATTTATCAACCTGAAGATTCCTCAGCTTTGCTAATCTTTGCTGAGTCCATATAATCCCGGGAGTGATTTCCTAGGGAAAACTGAGTTAACCAAGCTGCCTGATAATTGCCATTTGGAACTTAGGCTTTCATTTTGCACGTTATGTGCCAGCTCAGGCAGGACTGTATCATTTGGTAGCACACAACTCCAGTCTGCCTTCAATTCCCATTTTTCTCCTGAAGGACTTCATGGGCTATCTTTCACATCCAGCCTGGAGAAAAGCAATTCCTTGTTAGCCCCTAGACTCCTGCATCCGTAACAGGACCGTGTTATCTGTGGTTAGCACCACCACCTGGACAAGAGCCTTAAGGGGAGAAAAAGCATGTAGCTGTTCTTCAAGGGAAACCTACCCACTAGAGTCCTGTTCTCAAGAAGCTGCCCAGCAGCCACAGCAGCTTTCCTTCCTGCTCTGCTAGGCAGTCCCTGACCTTGAAGGCAGAACTGCCCTTTGTTCATTTACAAACCTGTGAAAACCTTCTCCCTCATAAATGCTGGCTGTTCTCTAAAAAGGGTGACCAAGGACAAATCCAGCCCTCACAAAGCCATGGAAGACTACCACACTGTCATGTCACCAAAATTTCTACAACAGTTTAAAGCAAAGTAGACCCATACTATTTACTTTCCCCCTATTCCAGGGGGGAACAGCAGCAGAATCAAAAAAGACTTTTAGGTGGACTTAAATTGAAATAGAGCACATTATATGGATTTATTCTTCATTTCTAAGTAAAATATACACAGCAGTCCCAACACTTCTCTACTAGGTTGAAGACAATGCTATCTACCTTTCTTCCACCTGTGTCTAAGAGCTGCTTTAAGAACTGCCTTCCTGCCATTTTGCACCAAGGTGGAAAAAAGCAGCTTGCAGAAACTCAGCTTTTTGTAGAGACTTGGTGAACATCAATCAGCTTCAGCCTTAATGAGGGACTTTCTGTGGGACATTGAAGTCCCTGACCTGGAGGAGGCTGATGCCACCCCCAGCAGAGATACAAACCACGAGAGCAGACACAGATTCAGCACTGCAATCCCCCAGTATCAGACAGAGTAAGCAAAGGCCTAGTGGTTACCAAGCATGCTGTTTTTTCACAAAGAAACTCTCAAGAGTTTAAATAGGTAAAAACAACTCTATCTTCCCTAATTCCAAATTTCTCAACTCTGCTAGCAAACTTCCTGGAAAACACCTTCAGTTTTGCTTCCTTCCAAACAAGAAGGAACACAAACTAAACAACAGTTTCAGTACCCACCCCCATCCTGTACAATATCTTTTTAATCAAGAATCACAGGTTAATCCCAGCTTTCAAAATACAATAATCATAATTTTTTTTATATACTACACTCATTCCACAACTGGACATGAAAATACCTAATCCTGTAAAACTACACGAATTTCTGATCAAAGTAGAGCAGGTAAATCAAACCTGAAATGAAAAGATTAGAAAAGGTTACTCTAATTCTTTTCTGTTAAATAACACAGAAGCAGATTTCACTCAATCTTACTCTGTAATTCCTATCTGGAAAAGAAGAACTGGAGGAACGAACAGGTTTGAAGAAGGCCTTTTCATGACATCTGTAAAGTAAACCCTATCAATCAGAGCTCATCCTAATCCTTCATCCAGCAGCTGTCCTTGGCATACAACCATGGTTGTACTGATCAAATCCTGGTCCCTGGGACACCTACACCGATCCATACAACTTGTGCTCTTCCCCCAAAATTGCCCATCCGCTTCTCATCTTTTCCAACCCAGCTGAGAGCCAGGGGTGGCATTCAAGTTCTCTCTGCCCTACCCAGCACCCACTTGCTCTCTGCATTAGTGCACAACCCATCGTGCAAGGATACCACAGCCAGTGGCACTCCAAAGACTAATCAAAGGATACTCACAGGTGCTGTTCCAAGATCCCTACCCAAAGGGCCAGCTCCACCTCCTCCACTCTCCCCTTTTCATTAAGTCACACAAAAGGAAGATCTTTTGCTAGTTCCCGCTTAAACCTCAAGGAACACTTGGGAACATGGTATGGATATGACCTCTGCACCCACCCAGCTCCAAGGCACCAAAGGACAAAGAAACCTGAAGGCTTCCCTCTTCCTTGCACACCATCTGAAACACAGAAATCACCTTTTACCTGATTCACCAAGATCTGAAACATCCCCACATGGGCAGCTTAGCACTGCAAAGCATCACAAGGGAATTTCACCGTGCTATGAGTGGACATGCAGCACACACGAGTTACTTTACTGGAACCCAGGAGGGCAGAAGGACAACAACTCACGTTCTAACTAGAATTTAAATATTGCCTATATAAACCTCTTCAGTACTCATTTCCAAGCACAGCCTTTTTTACACTTCAGAGTCCTTCTGAAATGCCCCTGACAGCAGCAGCACCCAGAAGCAGCTGCTCTGCCAGGCCTAGCTATCAGCAGCAGGGTAAGAGGCTGTTTCAACACCATCCATACCTGCAGCGCTGCAGCCATCCACCCCACAACCAGGGAGCATAAAAGCCTAGCTACTGCTTCTGTGCCTTGCAAGTACCACATGGTTCAGTACAATTCTCCCTCTTGCAAAGCCAACAAATGCCCTGCCCTTGCATAATTTGCCTATTTTGTCTTCTTTCAATATATTAATTATTGCTTTGGCACCTTGGCCTTCTCATGAAGCCAATAAAGCATGAAATGCCTCTGCACAGAATCACAGTTCATATTTTCTGTCTTGTTTGTTAATTACTTCCCTGCTTTTCTTCATTTGGTGAGGGAATTAACCCACATAGCCTGTAAGAATGAACTAATACAGCAAGAAACCTGCTGTACACGTCTACAGTCCATTTCAGAGATTTTGCCCATCCAGTACTTCTTCTCCACTGATAAACTACAATACAGGAATGAAACATATCCAGCCCATTCTGACAGCAGCCTGCAATTTATTAACCAGGATGCTATAGAGAGGCTACAATCAGAAAACAGCATTTCTTTAAGATCATGTGAAAGACATAAAATTATGCACTCATGCACAAAGAAAACAATGACAGGAAACAAGTTAACACTGACTCTGGAAAAAGCCAAGAGGAACTGTCAGGAAGTAAAAGACACCTGTATAGTTAATGACTATGGAAGTGCTGCCTGATGTACCCTTTTAAATTTTATTTTTAGATAACAGAGAAAAACAAATGGTCAACTAAAATTACAAAAAAATCTATCACAGATCAAATACTACCAACCCATCAAGCTCCATCAGTCCTTTTTCTTCACAAATACTTCAGAAATATTGCTAACAACCCTTCCTAGCCAAAGATGATCTTGCTCTCAAAGGATTAAAGTAGATACTCTGTACATCAATATTCTAGGGTCTTTTTAGCTTATCTGTCCCAGAGCTACTGGAAAACCATGAATAAAAATCACACACTAAAAAAAACCTCAAAGGTAAGGACTTTATATTAAATTATGCCAATTTTTTGTTTTGTTAAATACAACTCATCTTGTCCCAGCTGAGGAGATCAAGGGTGTCATTCGGAAGGCACAGGAAGCCACAATGAGTTTTCTGTAATTTACAAGGAGGATTAAAGACAACCTGAAAGACTTCAGCCCATGTCTTCTTCAACAACACACCTCAGAGGGTACTGAGGGCCAAAACCAGCCTCTATGCACAATACACTTCATTGTCACTGAGCCAATGTTTGTCACCAGGGCCTTCTGAGCATATCTGAGAAGACTTTACCAGAGCTGCTTGATCCCGAGCTCTTGGGCTTCTCCTAGTCTTTCCTTTACTCAAGAGTCTCCAAAGCAGGACCCCATTCCAGCTGTCAGCAAGCCCAGAGATGTACATACGTGCCTGGCTCAGGCCTCAGGGATAGCTGCAGTTCCATCTAAGACGGTATCTGGGCACAAAGTGCCATCATAGACTTCGAGCTCCAGAAGCCATACGAGCCCACAGCTCCTGAACACTGAGTTACCTGCAGGCTGACGGAGCTGTGGAGCATCTGGCCTCCCTCTGCTCATCCTGAAGGGGGAAACAAACCCAAGCAAGCTCAGATATGAGCTCATTCCACTGTGCTTCACCTCTTGTTCTTCACAGCTCAGTACAAACCAGGCCATAATGCAGTGAGGGTTGCCAGCCCATCCTGATGATGTAGTTATTTCCAATTGGCACTTGGGAGCAGTGAAGATGGAAGGCATTACTCATCGCCAAGAGTACAGATGTTTCTAATTGCTTTCCATTACCAAGAATAACAGCTGTTTACATCTATCAGCAAATAATTCACAAGAGCTCCAGACTATTAAGATAACACACCCCACCTGGTCACCATCACAAGTTGTCAAGGCCAAGGTAGTGGCTGCCAGAATCCCCTTCTGCATCTCTGTTCATCAAATGACAGCATGTGTCACCTTCAGATATCCTTATGCTACCCCACAAGCCCTGGCGTCTTGGTGGCCTGACAGATCACACAGACATATGGATTCTTCACGGCCTTGCAGTAAATGTTTTATGGTTATACCGCAGTCAAGGGCAGATGACAGGAGCGAGGGACTTGCTAATAACCTGGTAAAAGAAATACCCATGCTTGTAATAAAGAGGGTAGCAAAAAAGTGTGCCTGCTTTGCACACATCTGTGTGCAGAACAGCCTTTAAAAACACACCAAGTAGATGACAGTGGTGTTAATTTTGCAGCTCTCTCACGCCTCAACCAGGGCCCAGGTAAAGGGGCCTGCAAAAAATGGTCAGCACAGAACTCACTGCTCCCTTCACTGACTCAAGCTACCTTTTTCAAGGCTGGCACAGGCCATGAACTCGTTTTCCCCACACCAGCCCATCTAGGCAGGAGGGACTGTCCTTTTCCAGCCCTTCACTGCTGGGGGCC
Organism: Taeniopygia guttata; assembly: GCF_048771995.1. NCBI lineage: Eukaryota > Metazoa > Chordata > Aves > Passeriformes > Estrildidae > Taeniopygia > Taeniopygia guttata. The sequence goes on from NC_133028.1 coordinate 70,379,517, forward strand.
TGGGTCTGTGGCAGGGGCTCTCTACCACTTATCCCATACAAGTAGATAAGCAGCCAATTAACATTAACAATTAGGAAACAGACAGCCTAACACCCTACAAGTGACTGGTATTTAATGAGTTCAGCAGTGTTAACTATTTCCTGATTATTAAAGCTGCATTATCATTTACCTCGCAGAGCTCTAAGTCCACATGTCTGCAAACAAAAAACTGCTTGCCAGAAATGGATTTCTACCCTTGAATCTAGGACAACCAGGTTGACTTCCCTAGAAAGGAGAGGATGGAAGATAAATCCTCCATCCACTGTTTTGGTCCATGCATAAAACCCTCCCTCCTCCAGTTACATTTCCATGGGAGTTCCCATTCCCTAGGAACTGTTTCTCATGTATAAATCCCTTGCAGAACACATCAAAAGTCTCTGGCAACAGCACTGGTGTATCAGGATCTTCTTCCAACAGTGTTTTACCTATTGCACTGAACTGTTTCCACTATAGACAGCTTTCTTGATTATCATTTTACAGCTTAATAACTAAATCCTTAAATTACCGACACACACTGACCCCGCTGCACTTTGGCCCATGCTGAGCAGCAAGTGCTGCTTTAATTAGATTAGGATCAATGGGGCACAAATCCATCAAAGGGCTGGTGTACTATTCCCAAGGTCAATACACCAAAACCAAAAGGATTTGGCCAGAGTACATAACTTGGAAGCTGCTTCTATTTCAGATGTGTCACCTGTGTCCCCCTCCCAGACTGCTAGCTGACTCCTGCTCCATCCTTTACATCTTAAAAACAAGTTCCAAAGGTTCTTCTGTGAAGTTACTGCAGTACGACATGTAGGGCCCTTTGATATACTTTTGAGAACTGCTTTCAGCCCCTCAGGCTCACCAATGGGCCTCCTGGGTTAGTCCATCGTGGCTTTTTGCCTTGGGAACATCCAAATGCCCAGCTGCCATCTCTTCTGTGAGCTTCCTTAAACACAGCAATCCCAGGAAAGGAATTACTGATTGCTCCATGGTTTGGTCTCCCAGAGTGGCGCAGCCATTGTTGTTCTCATCACTTGTGCTATTTCAGGGCAGTGTCTCCTGCCCAGGGAAGCCTGCCAACAGGAGCAGAATGCCATTACGAGAGGAGGCTGCTGTGAGCTGCCACCATCACAGGGAATTTATCATTGCGAGCCACAAGCATAATGGACTCCTTCACCAAACGACTTTGGATACGCAGGGCTTGGCACCGACTCTGCCATCCACATGCAATTACTGAACTGCAAACGCATGTAATAGGAGCAGGGGACAGGGACATCAGAGCAGTGCAGGCAGCCATCTCTTAGCAGCTCTGTACACACAGGCACAGGAATTCACTCCAAGAGTCCAGACTGCCTGACAGGCGGGCAGGAAAAAAAAGGAACTTCAGAGCTTTGCTAAACCCAGCAGCTCAGGAAAGATGTTAATATTGAATGCTTTTGGCTGGGAGAGTGAGTTTGGCTAGAAAAATCCAGATACAGAAGCCACAGCATTATCTGTAAACCTTTGATGCCTCAACTTTCCATCTTGCTGTGCCCTACTCTGGATTATGGACCAACACATGAACTCCATTAGACACACGGACCCTCCCCAACAGCCATTTCCTAAAATGGCAACTATGCAATTAGTTTATTTTCCAAAGGGTTCAGCAGCTCAAAACACTCATTCCAAGAGAGTTTTTTTCCTTATTTGTGGCCACGTGATCCTCCTAGGCCAAGCTAGGAAGGCAAACCCTCTACCTGTGAATACAGACAAACAAGTGAATACATCCACTGGAGCCAGAGCACAGGGGGGTGGACCATCTAGATAGTGCTGTTATCTGGGCCTGCAAGATGTCAGGCCAGAAGCTCCCATTCTTCCAAAATGATTACTACCATTTCCTATGCTTCTGTCACTTCTCTCTCAAGCACATCTCTCTCAGGCTGCCTCACTTGGACACAAACTAGATATTTTCTTCACACCTACATCGACTTACACTTCATAGTACAATTTCCTAGAGCCCTACCAACCCGTTGGCTTCCCATACATCCAGCAAAGAAGTTGAGATCTGGTTTTAGGATTCCTGCCTTTTGCTTTACTTCTGTTGCTGAGGCTCTAAGCAATCCCATATCAGCGATGTAATCAGAGGTGATACAAGAGCAAACACAACTGTACATGCACATTTTTTGGCAGCTAATCAACTATAAACTTAGAGCTAAGCCCATGAGGCATGTAGAATACAATGAACTGCTACTTCCTTAAGCTCTCCATTCCCCTGGGAATCCTCAATGGTTAGTGACTGGATTAGCCTCCTCACCTGCTTTATTCAGGCAGTGCACTCCCTCACACCCTACCCTCATTCTCTTTTCTCTCTTCTGACTTTTTACATCAAAGATATTGCTGTTGGATACTGCTTCCTTTTGCTCTCTTTTTCACTGTCTCCAGCATACCTCAACCACCCTATCCCAACTCATACCATAGTTCTCCACTCACAGACCCCTTGCTGAAGGAATGAGCAGAGCTGTGCCTTCACTCAGTGGAGACTCAAGAGATGCAAGCCATGTACATCCATGCTGTATGCACTGCCTTCTACAACCACAGGACAGTAAAACTGTTCCCAATGGCATTTCAAAGAAAATTTTAAAAAATAAAAAATAATAATAATAAAACAAATCCCAGCAAGCTGCTCTTTCTCCTGCTGGCAGCTTTTGAAAAACTTGGAAAAACCCGAACATTTAAAAACTCCAGAAGCAGACACTGGCTTACATTTCAGATATTTTCCCCCTCCTTCTTGTCCTGATTTATAATCCCTGGGCTTAGATTCCCAGGTCTCCAGGCTCCCAGTGTGGCATGCTGGAGGCTGCCACCTGGTGAGGGAGCTGGGAGTAGAGAGATTTAAGGTAAAAGACTACCAGTTACTGGGAAGGTAGCAGCCGAGTTTGTATTCAAGCCCAACGCTCCTGCGGACCCCTTATCCCCCTGTGCTGAGCTCACAGTGCCCAGGCAGCAGGAGCTGCAGCAGACAGCCACAGCCCCCTCTATCTGCACACAGCTCTAACTCACCCGCAGGTTTCTTGACTCGAGCACACAGTGCTGTGACTGATGTGGAAGATGGATAGATAAATGTCCAGCATGCTGAGCCCTGAAAGATGCCGGCACACCCTGACCCAATTAATCTTCCTGCAGTGCCTGAGCTCTGATGGGTGCCCAGGCACATGCCATTCATCACCCCATACATATCCATCACGCTGCAGCACGTACAGGGCCTGGCAGGGCTCCGTGACGCCTGGGGACAGGGCACCTCTGCAGCTGCAAAAGGCAGGTTCTCCAGCTCATTATTTAACTTGGTCCTGGAACAGAGGAGCCAAAACCTCTTACCAGCACTACTGAGGTCTTATCAAGACATGCAAAGAACCCAGATCCTTTGACACAACTTGCTTATTTTGACAAAATGGAGAAGCTCCTTTGCACTGAGTTTATGGAGCTCTTCTTTTTCAGGATGGGGTACTCCTCAGAGACTCCCCCAGGACGAGTGACTGCACTTTCACACTGTGTATCAATACAACCACCATGCCACCCTGAGCAGCATTTTCACATCTGCCAGGAAAGATTTCACATCTGTCAGCTCCTGACACCTCACTTGCTCTCACAGAACCCAACATAGCCAGGGAACTCCCTCATCAAGGCTTAAGTGGCCAACTGGGAAACAACTTCTACTTGCAAATTGTTACCGGGGACATTAAGTGGAGACTCAAATCCATCCCCATCCTAGTGCATACCATTCCTTTTTCATGGCTATGTGGAAACAAAACACAGCTAATGGGCACACAATATGGGAGATGCCAGAGCATCCCTGTGATTTACAGGATGGCTAATGAGCACATCCAATGAAGGCTTGTTGTCTCCCATAAAATCAGATGGATGTAAGCACTGATTAGAAGCAATTAGCTCAATGCAGCACTAAATAACTTGTCGTCATTATCGTACTTTCTTTTCCACCCCATTAGATGTATTCAGGCAAATATATGATACATAAAAAATACATATCCACTTGAGGAACTTGGTATTCCAAAGCCACCTCTACCATATCAGGTAGCCTGCAAGGGACAAGCCTTTTCTTTCACTCACCCGATGTCAACAGCCATGTAAACACCACAGTAAAAACCCATTGCTTACAGTAACCTGAGACACATCACTCGAGTCATCACCAAAATGGCCACAAGGTCTGAAAACCAGGAATGGAATACTCGAATACTGACAGTGAAAATACCACAAGGACACAGCCCAGGAAATTTAGGTCATGTCTGCTCAGACAAGATAGACAGGAAACCTCACTAGAGGCATCTCAGGTACTCCGTAGGGCCACCAATCATTTGAGGCTGTTTTACAAATAAATTAAGAAAGAGAAAAGCAGTTAATGAACTACTGCTGCAGGTGAATGTTAAAGAACAGAAGCTCCTAGGTATGAACTCTGCTTAGCACCCCAAAGCACTTTGAGCCATGAGCATGCAAAGCACTGACTAAGCAGCACCCCTGGGCTACAGCAGAAATCAGGATGACATAAAGGAGCATAATTTTTCACCTATAAAGGCATTGCTAGAATGACAAGCACCTCAGAGACCTAGGCCCCAAAACCAGCAATAAAAATTAACCTCCTTGTTTTTTGTCTTTACCACAGGACTTCTGTCCAGTGTGAGAATCAGCAAGCAGGATGAGAGTTACATTCCAGCTGGAACAGAATCTAATCTGCAACAGCAATCCAGAGCACATAGCTCAGGAGTCAGTGTGAGAAATTCTGCCATGAACAGTAACCAACCAAACAGCTTTTGGAAGGTGCTTTTCCCCAACTCCAACAGCTGGCATAGCTGGTTTGTACTGAAAACAGTAATACATGGGATTTGGGGTGTTTCTAACAAAGGAATTTTCGAAAGCAGTCTGCATGGGCATTTATCTGTTTCTGTTCCATTAACCAACAGCAACATTTACCCAAAGGAATTGTCCTCAACTACATCAACTGTACTAAAAATTATGTTTCTACATTAATTGCATCATCATTTAGCTGAACTTTCACTAAGTTTCTATAGAAGTGTTTTGTATGCATTTAAGGCCCGTTAGTTAGTAATCCTAGTGGTGATGGAAGGATTAAACATGATCATTTTCCCAGTTCCTGTCAATCGCTTTGCAGACTCTGCTGGTGACCAGTTACCACTCAGAGACAAATATCCACTCTTCCAGTCTCATGTCACAGGTACAAGCTTACAGTCTTATGTCACAGGACTACGTGGCAAAGTCAGGTGTCAGAGTAAAGCCTGCAGTGCTGCTGTGAAAGGGGTCTAGTGAATACCCAGCCTCTGCTCACGCTGCTCAATAAGCTGCCATCTGCTTCACTGAGGGCCCAGGTTCTGCTTGAACAGCATTACATAAAACCAACCACCATGACATTCCACAGAGTTTTGCTTGGCTGGACCAAAAACCTCTTCAAAACACAGTTGCCCACACAACAAAGACATTGGACCCTCAGATCAGTGGGACTCATCAACCCATCCCCTACACAACAGGCACAAGGAAATTCTTTCCTGAATCAGAGGGCTGTTCCCAGCAGTACCAGCATATCCAGTCCATCACACATCTGCAGCTCCCTACCATCAAGAGGTGTGCTGGTCAGATGGTCCAAAGCAGCAGTAGCTGATGAAATAAAAACCTTTTAGCATAAAGTACTGTTCCTTTAAGTTACAGCCCCCTGTTCAAATGCTTTGCCACCCTCCCAGGGAATTAATTTCCATCTAGCTGGGATTTCCCATTGCTCCATTTATCCCTCTCACAGGGCACCTCCAGGATCATTTGGCTCTGCCTTCTCTCACCTTTCCATTTAGCAGCTGCAGACAGCAGCAACATCTCTCTCACTCAATATCTTTAGAGTCCCAGAGTCCCTAAGGAGCAGCCACACCCCACTTCTGGAACTCCCCTCCCAGACTGAGCCACTGCAGGACCCCAAGTCTCCATCCCAACCCTCTGCCTTTGCACACTCCCATACTGCTGTGTCAGTACAGTCAACAGAAGCTCCTGGCAGAGGCCTGTGGCTGCCTGTCTGCTCCAGCTGCCCAGGCTCATGCAGATGATAGGGAGATAACACAAGGGCTACAATGAGAGCTCAGTCTTTTTACAGTGCTGCTCACTAGATAGATTTCTGCAAAGTCACAGGATTGCTTGGGACTTTTTCCTCCTTCCCTCAGAATATAAAGCCACAGAAAAATGGCTGGAGGGGAGGGGGAGAAGCAAAAAGATGGCGTGTGGTGGTTTGAAATGAGCAAGATGTTAACTAATTTTACTTTTAATCTTCCCTTTTGCTGCAAAGTGAGCCATTCAGGCATCACATCTTCAGCATTTTCCTTGCCTCTTTCAGAGAAGCATATTGGGGCAGAACTTGCCAGCTGTCTGCCTCCTTCGCCTTCTGCTACCATTATCCTGAGGTACCACCCCACCTTCTGGCCCTCCAGCTTGTTGGGGGGGGGGGGGGCGGGGGGAAGGAAGAGGAGAGAGGGAGGATGGGGAACACAGTTACTCTTACAACACATCCACGGTGGGGAAGCCAGAATGAACCAGACAAATATTCCAACAGGAGATGGCATAGATGGAGAGCTCCGATTTCTCCTAGGAGAGTTTACACCTGCCTCCATCCATCCCCGTGCACACCCCTGTGCCCAGAGAGAGCTCTGCACTGCAGTTTCACTGTCACTGCCTTGTGACTTCATTAACCCTTCCCCATCAAACCCTCCAGTCAGACACAGAGCACGCTGCCCCTGCCCCCACCACAGGAAAATATTCTGATGCCCACACTCAGCCAAAGCAGTGACTCAAATTGGAATGATGCATTTCCCTGCCTGTGGGCTCTGAGCACATCCAGCAGCCTGGCAATCCCAGCCCAAATGCCTCGTGCTGCCTTCAAGTAGGTGTAGCTGTTTGCAAAATACTCAGCACACAGAGCCTGTGTGTGGCAACAGCTCCGCAGCCACAGATGGATTTAAGGGATGTGGAGCATGAGCACATCACTTGACACATTAAGAAGCATGAAAAAAAGGAAACAAAAGAGCATTTCTACTTATCCACATGCCCAAATATTCCCCTTTGGTTTGGTTTTTTTTTTTTTTTTTTTTTTTTAAATTTAATCAAACCTTGCCAATCTAGTGTTCCACCTCAAACTGTTTTAACCCCTTTGAAGCTACAAGTAAACTGCATGTTAACTACCACATCATACCCCAGCAGCATAAACAGGCAGCCTTCTTTTAGCAGTAGAACTGCACCAAATCATACTTTCTGCCCAATCAGGCTGTTAACCTGTATAGAAACCCAAAATGCTTCAAGGACAAGCTTGAAGTTTAGAAACAGGGTTTGTGTGCTTTCCCCTAAGTTCATTCACTCCTCTGCTTTCTCTTGTAACAAGCCCAGCACTCACTCAGAACCAACACAGTAAACAGACATTACTCCATCGATGCCTTATGCAGTCAAAGGCAATACACAGGCTTTTGCTGCTGCTGTTTCTCATAGATGCCCTTCTGCCTCCATCCTCCTTGTCTAATCCACAGTGCCTCATGCCACCCTAAGCTCCCTGGCTGCTGTCTTTTTCTCAGCTGGACACACATTGTATGGCCATCAACAGTCCCACCTGACCCACAAGCTACTCACACCTCTAAGGACAGCACCTCACTTAAGTGCTCTACAGCTTCTAGAACTGAGCAGTAGTTAGACCTGCCACAATTTATCTACTCAATCTCGTCTACAACAGGTTCAAAAGGTACAGGGGAAAAAGAACCCCCACAAACCCACACTAACAAGATAAGACAGTTGTAATGGAGAACTCTCATCAAAGTTATCAAGGTCATCACACACTGGGATGATTCTATTCCTTCTGGAAGAAACTGGGGTTTGGATTTCAAGTCCTGAAGTCTTCCTTGATAAACAACCAGCCTCTTCCATACATCACCAAGCACCTAGCAAATGCCATACAAGATTTCTGCTGACCAAAACAAGCTTTCCAGCCAGAATTAGCAACAGTCTCCAATAATTCCTTAGTGACAAAGAATGCTTCAAATAAGACTAATAACTCTAAAGAATTACAGCTGAAACAAAGCTTGGGAGGGCCTTTCAGCCCACCCTTCTTCAAAGCAGAATTTTCTGCACTTTGAACTCCTTCTGACAAGAGATGGTACTGCATACTTCCAAAGAATTTCTACACTTTCAGAATTTTGCATTAGCTTCTGTCACCAACTTTGGAAAGTCTGGTTAGGTGCCAATAGTAGCAAGGGAAAAAGACCTGGTTTTCCACACACTCCAGCCATGGGAAGGAGTCTGAACAGCAATTGAGAAACAAGCCAACCCATCAGGATCTGAAATATTCCACATTCCAGACTGCAGCTAGGCAAGCTGGAGTGGTAACACCAAACACATACCAACAGCCATTAAATAAGCCTTTCAAGAGTCCACTGCATCTTATGAAAGGAACTCATACCTCACCGAACCCATGTGCTTCCCAAACTAGCTATCTGTTAGTTCCAAATAGCGATAGCAGTAATAAGGTATCATCTGTGCTCAGCTATTACCAGTGGTCTCAGGATAATGCTGAAAAGTAGAAATCTTGCTCAAAATAACAGCCTGGAAAAAAACAAGGTACACAAAACTACAAATCAGCAGAGAAGCAGGTCATGTGTACCAGCCCTAAACTGGATCACCACCCATCTCTCCAGACTAATGGGCAGACAGAGCCCCAGTCCTTTCCCTCTGCACTGCTCTCTGCTTTGAAATCTACTCTGGAAACCATCTGCCATTGCAACATAAATGAACTATTATTCTAGTGAGCAGAACCCAGAATTTACACATGGCTCTAAGTACAGGCTTTTTCTTGTCCATTGAGTCTATGGTCCCTTTCTTGTTCTTCTGGTATTTGTTTTTTAAAACACAACAGGAGAGGTCCTAAGTATCAGTTCTCTAAATATCACCAGAAGGCAACTCCACAAAACTATGAGCAACTCCACCGTAACATTGTGGTTTTGTTACATGCCTTCTCTGACACAGCCGCCTCTACTTGATTTCATGGATGATAATGCCACCAAAATCCATGAGGTGGCATTCATTTTTACCAACAGATGGCTTTCCAATGGCTAAGTATGGGTTCCCAGAGCTGCAGGGCGGGCTCTCTGTGACCTGTGTGTTCCAGGTATGGAGAGGGTACAAGTGGCCAACCCTGCTTGCACATTTTTCTTCACATCAGTGTTTCTAAGCAGCCCAAGCAAGTGACTGCAGACGTGGTAAGCACATGCAGACACACAGAACACTGCAGTTCAGCCCTCAACATGCCACCGTTCAGCAATGTGCCAACAGTAGAACCCACCTCGGGTGTCTGACACGCACAAACAAGTGACCTTTCCCCACAGCTGGCCCAAGAGCTCTGCTCTTTCTCTCCAGCTGCACACACAAACAGCTGCTGAGTTACCCCAGTTTCTAGACAAGACTGAGATACTCGCACTTCTACCAGGCAGGCAGCCATAACCTCTGCAGCCATCCTGTACTGCAGTGGCAGCAATATTACTATCAGCAACATAGGAAATACAGGGTGCTAGGTCAGCGAGAAAACAACAGAATAGTCATCTCTCTTGCCTGAGCCTTTTTCCTACTCTTCCCTGCAGGTTCTGCCCTTGGAGTTTTTTATTTTTCAAACATCTTTTTCTCCAGCCTTCTGAGAACAGAAATGCTTTGAACGCTACACTTTCGAGGCAATTTTTTCTTAACTGCTATTGAGCAAAGCTACCCAAGAGACATTTCCTGCACACAAGTTCTGCAAACGAGAACTGAAGGGTTAGAACTAGCCTGACTGTGAGGAAGACACAGCTGATGCTAAGGGGGACTGACAACTTCTGGTGTTCCTCTCTAGTTAATCTGATGACTTACTCTTAGAGCAGAAAACATGAAATGTTTTTTATGCTGTTAAAACTGAGCTCCCACCATTGAGAAAAATTAAGGATTCTTCATTCCCGCTGCAGCAAAAAGCATCCATTTTAAGTGCCTACACAGGGTTTAGGAGTTTCGCATCTGGACTCTACCATTTAAAAACCTGCCTTGTATTTTTCACAGAAAAAACACCATCTTTATCCATACACAGAACCTTTGCTGTTCCCTTTTTTCATCAAGACATACTGTGCCCACCCAAATTCAGTCCTGGTCTTCTTACTGTAACTCTAGTTTGGTTCCTGAGGTAACATGTTCATAACCTACTGCACCAGCACTCATTAGAAACATCTGCAAAAGTCAACACATCTCACAGACCTCAGGCATCTCATTTGCTCACAGAAACACAGGGCTGGAAGGCAATCCTTGAAAAGGCATCTAAAATGACATGAAGATTTTCATTTTATGGTTACAAAGAGATTTTCACAAGTGACTACCAATTCCACATGTTTCAGCTTCTCCATTTTTCTCTCTAGGTAAGTTTTTAAGAAGCTGGATTTCAAGGCACTCCACTTTAAATCAGTTCTCTCCAGGATGGAATTGCAGCACTTGGTATTCCTAGAAAATAGGAGATACTCGAGTTTGTGTGAATTAATGATGCTCTGGAGAAAAGTAAGTAATCATCCAGATTTGAAGCAGTTTTAATCTACCTGGTTCACGCGCCAGACTCATGCAAGCTGCATAATTAACTCTAACACTTTATATTGCAAGGGAAAAAGCTTACCTTTGGAAAAGGCTACCCTCAAACTCAGAACATAGCAAAAAACACAGGGAAGCCACCGTGCCACACCACAGTGCATGCCTTGCTACTGTCCATAAAAACCCCATTCACTTTATACCTGAAGCTTTGCTGAACAGAAAGCTACAATGATGGAATAGCACAAACCAGACTTTTCTAAATGCTGCCATCTCTTAATTTATTTGTCTCCACCACACTGATGTCTCGCAGGCTCCCCTTTAATGCCTGTGCAAGAGTTATTAAATAAATGACTGTGTGCAGTGCCAGTGGCCCATGACACATAGCCATTCCGCACATCCTGCAAGTGCAGCGGGATGGATGAAGCTGTCACGCTGCATCCTCAGAAGGATATTTGTTAGCCTCATTTTGCTGCTGTCATGGGCTGTAGATGCTACTCTGGCCTACCCTCTTGCCAACAAGAGCTGAGAAGGCACTGCAGGAAAAACTCAGTGTGGAAAGCAGCACAGAAAGCGCCCAGTTTCCCTAGATAGCTTTCAGAAGAACACAAAGACATTTTATTACAAGGTAGAGAAAATGCAGGTTTAAAAACACACATATATGTTCAAAAAGGTGTCTCTTGCTAGGTTTTGAGGCTGAATTTCCAAATGCTTCTGCAGTTGTGTGATAGAGTTCTTACCATCAGCTGCTCCAGTGCATCTCCAATCCATAGTGGTTGGGGATAAAATTAACAGATGAAGGATACAGGGAATGAATAACTACCCTCTAACTGCCACCAAGAATGGAAGAGCAGCACAGCTCAAGAGAGCCTAAGGTGGTTGAGCACCTCCATGCCAGCACCACAGAGCACAGGAACCCAGCTGCTATCCACCTTCAGTCAGCTGCTGGGCCCTCCATCAGGATTGTTCATCCCAGCAATCATTTCTGAGGCAAGTATTTGGGTACTCTAAATGGCTGTGATGCAACCAAAGTTACTTAAGGACAGCCACTAGAAGCTGGCAGCTTTTGACAGGATAACACAGATAGGACTCAAGTGTTTCTAAGAGAAGCCAGTATTACTCACTGTATTTCTCCTGGTAATTCAATCCTCACTTCTACACATCCCACTTCCCCCAGTCTGACCCAGTCAGCAGCACCCTAATGATCCACAGACAGACAGACACAACCACTCCACCATATACACACAGGCACATGCATCTACAAATTATAAAAGCCAAAATAACTTTGGCACAACACAAAGAGGTGGTTGTCAACAAAAACAGATGGTCAAAGAATTGGGCAAACACTCAGAGTTCCAGAAATGAAGCTTTTGCTTTCATTCTAAATGCCACACTTCTTACCCAGCTCCAGACAAGAGGATACATGGAGCCAGTCACAAGCTCGCTTCCTGCCAGGCTTCTCTGTTTTCATGACAAAATTAAGAGTCCACAGATGGAATAACTCAAAGCTAATTTTTACACAGGTTGGTTTTCCCTCTCTCCCTCCTCCCCACGATTCCAAACAACAAGAATAACATATTGTACGAAATTAAAGAAACAACTACAAGGAGGGGGGAGTAAAGTTGCAGTGAGGTCATTTTGTTGCTATGACTTCAGTTATGCAGGGAGTTCTATTCAATTTGAGAAATTATTTCTTTCGCACTGTGCCTCAGGAAGTCTGCTTCAGCCAAAAGCCTGACAGGATCACAATCCACCATTCCAAGTTCTTGTTTTTATTTCCTCACAGAAATTCAAGGCAACTATGTTATTCTTCCTCTGTCCCGTGCCCCTACTGCCACCAACTTTCAACAGTCCAAGCTTTCTCCCAGCCCTCTTACTCTGTTTCCTCCCCTCTCCCAACTCCAGTGGAAGTTACATTCCCACTCCCACTGAATTCAACAGAGCCCAGTGGAAAGCAGACAAGGTAAATCCTAGAGGTTGCCTCACACACAGCACAGTATATCCCAGGTACTTGGTGGACACTCCTCTGAAACAGTGCATACATGGAACCAAGTTCAATAAAAGAAAACAAACACAGTATTAAGAAGCAGGAATATCTAGCAAAGAATGTGTTCATCCTTACCTCTTAGATAAGTAAAATTCAGAGTGATCCCAGCAGCATATTGAATTATTTTTCATTTCTTTCAAACAGGCATTCGCAAGCACTTGGCCAGCACCAGCGGTGTTCAAATCTGTGGGCTGCATTAGGGCTAATCACCTCCAAGAGCTGCCACTGGCCCACCAGCACTGCCCTATCAGGCTTTGCTTAACAAAAAACTGTGCTGCAGTGCATTTAAAAACTTAGGTAAAATGTGATTTGCTGGGACACAGAAAAATGACACATTTTTAACCTGAACACACAAAGCTTTGAGTAGAGAGGGAAGGTCACTGGCCAGCTTAACGTTAATGGTTTCCTGGGGGCCAATTTGGTATAAATGCAGCATTATTTACAGAAGCTCTGCCCAAATATCTAATTTTCAAACTGTACATCTTTTCAGGTTGACATACTACAGCCCAGTGCCAACACTGAGAACATAAAGGGCCAGCAGCTGCCATGAATTCCGGTACAAGTAATGAGTTACTTGCAACTGATTGATACCAACATTTAAAGCAGCTGAAGAACAACAGCCTATCAGGAGACTTGGCCACCTTCCCTCCAGGCTGCTGTCAGCACTGACTGGACTGTATGGATGCAGCAATACATTTCCATTTACCATGCCCAAGGAACTACTACTCTGCTCCAGCTTGAAACCACCATCCTGTTACACACGATCCTGTTACTCTGTGCTGTTCACAAGCCCAAGCAGAAGCACTAAGACAGCAACAATCTCCTCTCAGATGTGAGGGTACTTACTTCATGGTGATATTCCTGGCTCTTAAACATTGCATTCAGTCTCTTTTTCTCCGTTAGAGAGAGTTTGCACATCCCTCCCCCGCGCCCCCACCCCAGCACACAGCTATCGGAAAGAGCCGGTTTGCCCACACACATCCATTATCTGGATTTGCCCTGCACAAAGCTCCCATTATGGACTGAGCTGAGTACTCATTAGGCACAGCCAACACTAAAAACAACTGAGGTCAGCTGACTGAGAGATTGACCTTTCTGAGTATCGCGCCTCCAAAATAAACTGCACCATCCACACCATTTGATGTCCTGGTTAATTGGAACCTCTTTTTCCTGCATTTTGTCAAACACAGTAAATGTCACAGCAAATTTTAAGTGACAAGAACTTGGAAGACACATTTAATTTCCCAGTGGCATACGACAAACTAATCCAGTTTGCATTACGCTTGTTAGAGCTGATCTCAAAGGTCCAATGCATAACTAGGATTTGAGGAACGTTCATTTACTGATTAGCTCCTGCCCTCTGACCTCAGCAGGAGCTTAATTTACAATGATGCAAACTCAGATCCCACAGAGCTCCAAAGGCAGTCTTGGGGAGCTGGAAACTCCTGACCAATACATGGACTATGCTCCAGCACTGCTGCCTCACCTCACCACAGAGCAGGTGGGAAGTCTAAGGATGGGCCAGGTCAGATCCTTCAGGTCACGCTGCATCTCCCTGTGAGATGTACAGAGGATGACACATGCTTTGCCTTAGGCATATTCAGACAGAGCTCAAAAAGTTCTGACCCTCACATTTTCTTCCCAATCTAAGTAACTTCCAGGTATATAAGGGCTGAATGCTCTCCTACAGAAAAGTAACTCCACATGTTGATCATGTTGATATGGATCAGAATTTTAACTCCTGTGCTGAATCTCATATTTTGGGCCTCAAGGAGTTTCTGAACTATCTTTCTTTATTAAATATGTCTTGTACTAAACCTTCTCTTTTTAATCTTGGATGGAGAATTCACCTCCTTCCAAACCCACTATACTTATTGCAGTTCAGTGAATATTCATAGGAAAACAATCTCAGCCCAGAAGACGATCATTTAGGCAACAGGTTTTTTTTTTTCTATTTCATTCTTTTCCCCACTTCGTCACTTCTACACAACCTTGGTCAGTTTGCTTTTGAAGCTGTCCATAATTTACTACACACCCTCACTTTCAGTATATATAGTTACTTACATAAGCATACACTCAAATGTCAGAGCAAGTCTTAGGATTAGCTGACTGCTCTTAATATGTTATTAAATTCCAGTGTACCTTTGTAACACAGAGATCTGCAGCTCGGGAAAAAAAACCCCAAATGTCCTTAGGAACATGAAACATATTTTAAGCAAGTATTACCATGAGCACCTTTTCAAAGTCCCAGATGACAGGAAAGATGACTCCACAGCCATGATAAATTGTCTCCTTAGTGGATTTAATGGCTATCATTTAAGACACTATTTTCCTTCCTGTTGGCTGCACGATACAAAACCATCACATACCCTTTTGCTGGTTTGACAGCACCACGGGGGCAGTGTGCACACAAGGTTTCACAAAGGACAGACCACGTCCTACTCTAGGTACAAAGTCTCAGACATGAGAGGAACGACAACAACTAACAATGGCAGCTCCATCCAGACCAACCCAAAACTGCCCACAGCTTCCTCACCTTCCCACAGCCGTGATTAGTGCAGCCTGCTCCTTGGAGATTGCCAGGCTCTGAACAAATGTTTGGGTAACAAGGAATACACAAAGCTGCAGCCAATACACCCACATAATCCACCAAGAGCACGTGATATGTATGACAGAGCAGGACTCCAGCGACAGACCTGGCCACACCTACTCCTCTGGGGCTCATGGGGCTACAGATCACTTGTTCTAGGGAAAAGACAGCTCTTATCAGAAAGGTGAGCAGTGAAAAACCACTGCAAAGCTGGGGACAAAGCCATAACTACAATGTAAGAACAAAGTCTTGAATCAAGCTTTTCAGAGTCATTTGGGGAATCAAAACATCACACATTTCCTTCATGGCTAGCTCCAATATATTTATGAGCTTTTGCGTGCTCCAGAGTCATCCACTAACTCCACTACCCTGCCCTGCCTTGCAAAGGCCACCATGATCTAACAACTGCCGTGGGCCCAGGATCCTTGAAAGTCAGGGGAAAAGTTATCTGCCCCTCTTCTCTAAAGCCCAAAGACCAGTGAGCTTTCTCTTCTTGCTTTTGACAACCAGTAAGCCAGGAAAATTTAGCTCAGTCAGTAAGAAGGCATCGATGTACTTTCAAGAATTCTAAGCTCCCATTGTTTTACACCATTTCTGCAGAAGCTTCTTTCAAAAGAACGTCTGCCATAGCCCACACCAAAGAACAACCCAGCCCAGCACACTCTGACAGAAACCAGCAGCACACACCTTGTAAAAGGACACAGAATAAAGCACGTCCACAGGGTAACTCATTCAGGACATACACCCAGTCCCTTAACAACATGCGGCTCTGAGACTACCTGAGCTCAAGATGGCTTTCCTGTGTTTAACAATCATCCCTAAATTTCTATTCCAGGCACTCATCCAGACTTCACCCCTGCCTGACAAGCCATCACTCAGCCAAGTCAGACCAGTCAGCAAACCTGCACTCAGCTCCCTGGAGCCCTATCGGCTGCCTCACTGCTCAGCCGCACCTTCACCTCCGGCGCACCAAGTCATCTGTTCAGATCAGCACAGACAGCTCGCCTGAGGATCCTCTACCACCAAAACAAAGGTCCCTGTCCCCTCCATATGTGGGAGACAGACAGCAGATGTATGACAGAGAATCCTTCAGTCTTAGGCACAGTGCTGTCACATATTTGGAACCTGCCGTGGCGTGGGAAGATTGTGACACAACACGAGCAGGGCAACTACCCAGCGCTGTACCCAACGGTGCCATCTCACAGTCATCTCAGCTCCTCGCCCAAGTCTTCCTGACAAACCTCCTCGTTCCTACCCTCACAACTTCCTGCATCTCTCTTCAGAGAGCAATGTTCGATCTAAAGTGTTCAACTCCCATGGGAACTCTCCATATTTCAGCATATTTATTGCTTTGCATGAAGATAAAAAGCAAACATCAAAAGCAATGGGGAGGAGGAGGGAATGGCCAAACTCTCACTGCAAGGTCAGCCACTAATACCCCATCAAACTGGTAACAAAGAAACTCACAGTTAACATGTCCCTTGGGTGACATCATGTACATTCCTGTATATCCTTTCTCCTTTCCCCATCTGTCCCTTTGTCTCTGCACTGACTCCCGACAGGCCAGACCTACTAAGACACATCTGACAAAGCCTGCCCAATGAGGAACACTGCATGGGAATTTGGTAAAGATCCAATGGACACCCCACTGACCCTTCCTTCTTCTCCCTCCCTCCATCCCCACTTGGAAATGGATTTCATCTCTACCCTGCTCAGTAACTGATCTGCACTGGTTGCATCCTTTCTCTGGGCAGCTTAATTTCTAATTCTAGGCACTTGGTAGCTAGTCCATTTCCTTTCCCACAGGAAAGGAGGACCCTGCCACATGACCAGAGACACTGCTCAGACAGCAGGTAGCCTTCCTGCCCAGGCACCAGGATCAACACTTCCCAAGCAGCAGCAACTGCTCCCTCTACCTCTTTCAAGCACAGCTTAATCCTTTACAACACAGTTCTCCAAAAGCTGCAGAAGGCAACTGAATAGCTTGAAACCTCTGCTCAGACACTCTGCTTGGGATGGAGATTGGCTTTCAGCACCAGCACCTGAAACGTGACCTTGAGCCTCCCGTTCTTCCACTTCTTCACCACCCAGAACATGCAGGGCACACCCACCTTCAAGCCAGGGACCTCCAAAGCAAGCCTGGCAACTCCACATTTTGCATGGCCATTAAGACCACCGCCTCTTGCCCACAACAGAGGAACCCTGCTCAGGCATGATTCACTCAAGTCACTGACCACAGAGGAGGAATTCCCATATCCTGAAAGAGCAAGTGCTCTTTTTCAGCTCGTCCATCACACTTCTTCTCTAGGACACCAACTATTAAGGCCGTCAGTTCTACTGATATAATTTAAAACATGTCCCTTGGAATAATTCCCCTTGTTCACTCATTCCCAGGTGGCAACTTCTAGAATAATGAATTCATGTACTACACAAAAAATTTTAATAAGATACACAGTCTGTATTTTTGTCTAGTCCATACAAAATGGACTACACTGCTCCAGAAGCATAAGAGCCTCAAGCACTACAGATACATTAGCCAGAGTCCTTAGCTCTGTCCCCCTACCCCTTACACCTTTTTCCCTGGCATCTATCTGCTTCCTCCATTCAGACTGCAGGTTCTGCAGCCCAGCTTGCCCTGCACTCTCATTTTCTCCAACACGTGATATGAGGAACCTGGGCCACAACCACTGAACACAGAAGCAGAAAGTGATCAATTCACTCTATGCAGACTCCCACTTTCACCTACACATTCCCAACAACCTCTCTAGCCACAGCACATTCCAGCACTTTACTGCTTCAGCAAGAAACTCTGTAGTCTCTCAGCAACAGCCTTACAGAACACAACCCTGTTCATCTACAGCCATCATGTTAGCTCAGACATCATTTTAAGTCTGCTCACTTCGTTCTGCCTCAGGCCCAGATCACATCAAGCAGACCAACCCCAACCAGAGGCACGAGCTCTCTAAAGCCTCAATTAGCCAAGCAGAGGCTTCTGTACAACTGAGGAAACCTCTCTAATGAGAGCTGTCCTTCCAGCTCTTTGATTAAGCAAAGTGGCCAGAACAGCAAAAGTGACAGAAACGTTCACTGGGGACCTTACATTTAGCCTGTGTAGGCAGGCAAGCCAACAGCAGCTGATGGAGTATGTGAGCACACACTCCATGACTGAGTGAGAGCCCTGGGAACAGACAGGCAGAGCTCTGCACCACAGTGCTGTGCATTTCTTACAGCCTTTACCCCAAAAATGCTGCATGCCCAGTCCATTGAGCTTTGAGCTCCCTGTATCATGGATGGTTTATCTGAAAAATGGCAGCAGGACAGAACTGCAGAGATTTCCTCTGCTGGCAGGAGCAAAGACAGGAAGGGGAAAGAGGCACACAGAATAAGGAAAATATCAGGTCAAAGGTAAAAATTACAAATGAAATCCAACTCACTGAAAGCCTAGCTCTTTACCAGAGGTTAGTAACTCTTTACCATAGGACTTTCAGGAGTCAGGATCAAGGGCAGCAGGGGCAGATTCACACGGTGCGGGTTCTGAGACCAGTGAGTGGAAGGTTCCTTCATATCAAGGCATATCACAACAGCTCTTCTGGAAAAGAGAAGTGGTGGATGGCCAGGACCCGCTACAGCTCTTGGAATTCCCTTTAAGCACCCTAGTGCTATAGCAAATGCAGCACTGGACATAGGTTTTGAGCTGAGGCAGTCAGTGGGATACACTGGATACCCAGCTGCCTTGTCCTTAAAACAGCAATCATCATCTTATTTAACAGACCCTGCCTTTATTTCACATTTCTCCACAGCTGTCCATGAGTTCTCCCATACTTGAGCAGTACAGACCAGCCCCAATAAGCACTGCCACTTGGAGCATGTGCCTCCTACTGAATCCAAACTTGAGTACCTGGTCCAGCAGAGGCAGGAACAATTTGGTCACTCAAGCAAAACACCACTGACAGCTTCCTTTTACACCATTCTTCTGGAAGTGTAAATCCACTGAAATCCATAGAAAACATTAGGTTTATCCATAATGTCCTGCAGAAGCACTGCTACATTTCCCTCTGGAAGCCGTAGCTGTGTGCAGCAGCCAGAACCAGACGTAGGGAGGCAAGTCATAAAGAGCTAAATGCTCATTGCCAACAGCCACTCCTGTCTCCTTTCAACCCACAATAGCCAGAGGGTTAGCATGTACATCCTGCACCTTTAAAAATCGTCTTAAATCTAACATTTTTGCTGCCTTTGTCCTGTCAGATAGGATAATTTTTTAAGTCATCGACTGCTGTATGTTACACATAATTGAGAAAATTATTTCAGATAGGTATTACAATGCTCCAGTGACATTTCTTTCACTTGACCAGCAATATCGCTAACAGCAGCCATCCACGTCAGGATTTGGTGCTGTAGATATTGTCCTACGCAAACAAATTCCCACAGTGATAGGTGATTGGTCCTGCCTTTATTTTCTCCATCAAGCATTACTCAAGGAAGTAAATCTTTGCTCCTTGCTAGGCTCTTAAGTCTTCCCTACAGTTAGTTTGTGTATAAGACCTATCAGCTCTTTCTTCCCAGGGAGAACAGCCACCTCATGCTTTCCTGAAATTACCATACAGATTGCTTATAGAGGGACTAATATGATTTTCCTTATTTAGAAGCCAACAGCTATGTAATATCACATGTTCTATTCAGCCTGGTTTGTGTCAAGCTTGAGCTGTCAAAAGCCACAGAAACAAAAGCACGGAGTTCACCCCTGGACCACTGGGCTTGTAATAGACAGACCAGAGCAAGTTCAGACATTAAGAACCAAGAACATTCTAACTTTTGGCTAGGAGCTCCTATGGGAATCATTGCAACATAGGAGGTTTGCAATCTACAAGGCTGGCCTCACTAGGAGCACTGGACTAGCCTTTCTTGAGGAGAACCCAGGCAAGGCCAGCTGGTCAGGAAACAACCCATCAAGGGTCACAACACTGAAAAAACATTAAGGAGCCCCTACAGCTTGCCCTAGGAGTGGCTGGAAACCAGTGAACTGGCATCTCCTCACATGTCTAAAAAAAAGCTGGAGTAGAGACTTAGGGTCAAACATCTGTCCCTACGCCTCTGCCAAGCTAACAAGGCTAAACAGAGGGCCCTGAATGATCACATGTGAAATTGAACTCCTCTTTTCCCAGTCTCAAAATTTATGACCAGAGGCACAAAGTTATTAGTCAAGTGATACCAGAGGTGTTTAACCCAACTCCACTCCCTCCACTCCCCAGCAAACATCTAACAGACCAGCAGGAATTTAAAAAAAAAAAAAAACAAAAACCAAACTCAGTAGGTTTGAACAGCCAAGAAAAGCATCTAGAATTTGAAAATAAAGGAGAAGCAAGCGTCTAGGGAACATTTACATTCCGTTTGTCTCACGTGCTAACTAGTTAACATCACATCTCCCAAAGAGCAAAGTCTTCAATTGCCTTTCATTTCTGATGTCTCAGGGCCCAGACACCAGAGACATCAGAAAAACACCACTTAGTACCACACTGATCTACTCTGGCCCGAGGCACTTCAGAACACAGTTAAGCACCTGCTCAGATTAAGACCAGTCCCAGAATCCTTTCTTTCACCACTGCACACACTCCACAACCCTGCAGGCACAATTGTAGCAGAATTTCTGAGAGAGAGAGGACACGGTTTATATTTAGAGTGAAGGTTGAGCTACCCCATCTTGGCCTCAGATACGGACCTCGGTGAGGCCTTTGAAGCCTATGACACAGTTAGAAATTAGTCTGTGGCGCAGTGAGAAATCATGTTAAGGTGTAAGCACAGAGTAATGGGCTTTCTGGGTGTGAATTAGTATAGGTCTGCAGTGTGAAACTTTAACCACCTTAAGACAAAGACAAACAATATTTGCTTGCCAATGAGTGCGCTCACAATTGTAAACTATATTGAAGTGTATATAAACTGCCATCTTATAAGCAATAAAGGGAGAACTTATGATTAACCACATTGGTTTGGATCTGCGTTTGTCCTGTCCAGCTTTCCTGATTTTATATGAAGTCCCTTGCTTCACACAATTCCTAGCAAGCTACAAGGTAAAGGCTCCTCTTGTCTCCCTAGTTCTTAAAGCCCAATAAAAAATTATTTACAGCCACTCTGGGCTATATGGTTTAATCCTTTCCAGCTCACTTGCTGGGACCCTGTTAGGTTTCTTACAGTGCTCTGACCAGCAATCACATCTGTACCTGACTGTCAGGGGACACTCTTGGCTGAGCTGACCACCCTGGTCTATGCTGAGAGCTCTGAAATTTCTCAATTGAAACATTTCAAAGTTAATGAACCTTTCTAACACAAAGCTCCCACAGCGCGAGAGCTCTTTTATGAGCCCAGCACACGGTGGATGCACAGGAAAACCTCACTTTAGGCAGGCCTCTCTTTTCAGAGTGCACCCAGGCAGAAGGTCAGACTGTCAGGCCCAGCATGTGGCAGGCAGGACCGAAAGGCACCACCCACAGGATAGCTGGGTGGCTCTGCCACATGGTGGTCCAGGCCACAGCCTGCTCAAAGTAGGGCTGGCCATAATCACAGGCCCTCACTGGATGAACACATGGCTGCTATAAATGGAAAACCACTCTTAAGTCTCTGAAAACAGCCATCAACTCCCAGCCACTGTCCAAATGTGAAACAAAAATTAAAAACCTCAAGAGTCACTTACATAGAAATGTCATTGTGGGGAAAAAAAAGACAATCTTTTCAAAGCAATAATTTACTTACGTGCATCTTCATATGAACTTCGGTTCATCTGTCGGGAACACTTTTCTGTCCTGTGAACTTTATCCAGTGAGATCTAGAATCAGAGTCCACCCCTGCAATGCCCAAAGTTCCACATAACCATTGGTAAGACCCAAAATTCATCAGTACCCCAGCACACAAGAGTCAGACACAGAGAACTGGTGCCGTTTTTACAGGCATTGAACAGGCTCTTCCACAGATGGCAAGAATGGGAGGCAAGACCCCGTGCCTCTGCTCCAGAAGCACAGTCTTCTTCCAGCTTTCACTCATGCCAGCTCATATTCCTCCTCCCAGAGTTGCACACCTGGCCCAAACAACACCATCCAGCCCAGGGATAGCAGCACGTTTAACTGGAAGCATTGGAATGGGAACCCACCCACACCCAAGTGCAGGGCACGAGGCTATCGCTGCCACAGCAGAAAAAGTGACTGGCTTGTGTCTTTCAGGTCTTGGGTCTCAATTTTTCCCCTTGTTTTTTAATTGCTAAGCCTGCAATTGGGGTTGAGCATGGGGAAGGGGGAAGGGAACAGAATCTGGTGAACAGCTGGGGCCTATCACTTTTCATTGCAGGTCTTGGAGAGACGTGGTTGACAGAGTGATGCACAGAGGCTGTCCCAGTTAATGACTTCACCATTCTCCATCATTATCCCCATCATTAGGAAATTAGGAGGACAGAAGGTATTTACTGTAAACCTGCCACCTCCCAAGGAGAGATAAATAGAAACTGATAAATGGGATCTTCTGGTGCTGTTCGTCTATTAACCTTCTGCTTCCCAGTTTAGGCATATGCGTGCTATCCTGCCATTAATATCCAGTAATTGGCATACCAGTGGGCAGCACGCTCCTACCTTGAGCGTCAAACCTCTCCTGTGCTGCGTGCAAGCGCACGGCCACACAGGGTTTGGGGAGGGGCTCCCATGCACTGCTCACACCTCAGCCCCTAGGCTGAGTAAGCAGCCAGACCTGCTGGGTCTGAGCATCAGGCACGGATTTGATGGCAGGAGACTTGGGGGAGGAGGAGAGGGCACTGCGTGTGTATGACCTGCCCTGTATGGAACCAACAAACCAGCACGTAGGGACACTGGCACGTCCAGCTGAGCTGCTGTGTGTCCTGTCAGCCTACCTGTAAATACAGTTCACAAACGCCTCTGGGGATGAGAGTCCCACTCACCACAATGTCTCAGCAACCAGGAAAGAAGCGTTTTCCACACCGCCTTAAAGCCATGTTCTCTGCAAACTGCTAAAAAAAAAAAAAAAAAAAGTAAGCTTCTGAGGACTTGGAATTTATGAACTCACTTTGCTGGTCAAAAACCAGCCAAGGTTTCACCAACCTGGACCAACACTTCTGCAGCTGCCTCCCCATATGAAGGGGTCTTTGCATGTGCTGACTTGCTTCACTCCCACACACTGAACCTCTGCAAAGGAACGGAGGGACAAACTGAGCCACTTCTTTCCTCAGCAACCCGACCTTGCAAGGCTGAAGCAAATCAGAGACCAGGATATTACCCATAAGGAAAGCAGGCCCACTGGCAGATGAGTCAAACAACTACAACTCTCTTAATCGTTTCTTCCACCTAGAAGATTACACCTCCGCTTTGAAAAAGCCCTGACCCACTGCTACTTTCCTCTTCTACTTGACATTATTAACTGCTTTACTTACCCTACCTCTAGCATTTTGCTGTCAACCAGCATAATAATTCCCAATTCACATGGTGTGCAGGTGACTACCAGCAGAAGACACCAGCCAAGATGACAGCTGCGTTTCTCATGAGGAACAATCAGAACAACTTAATACAATTCTTAAGATACCCACGTTATTATGGCAGTATTTATCAACATGTAACCTTTTCCAGAAGTTCAGGGCAAACAGAGGACCCTTTTTTGCATGTACTAACCTGGCAAGCAGCTCATCTGCTCTGTATTGGATGGATGGCTCCAACACCCTGGAAGCCAAGTACTGCAGGCAGGAACCACGCTTCCTCCTTCCACATGCACTTTCTTGCACACATCAACCCAGTGCAAAGCCAGCGTGACTGTGATGGTGAGTTCTAATGGGAGAACCAGTATTAATTCCCATCTGTCTAAGCAACTGCCAGTGTCCATCAATTACAGCAAGAGCCAACTAACAGTTGCAGCTGCAAAATAATAAAAGCAGAATTAACATTTCAAGTTCCTGTCATTCACCTGAATTTTTTACAGTTGCAATTAGCAAGCTGCAGAAGCTGTCAACAATCAACATCAGCCAATCTGTCTGCACCAGGAACCCAACTGCCTGCCAGAAATTGTCTTCGACAGGTTTTTTTCTCCCCTTGCTTCCCTCCATTAAAATTTTCTCTTCAACCCCCCCCAACACTCTCATCTCTTTTACCACCAGTCACTATAAGTGAACATGTCAAAACAGTGAGAGACAGAATGACTGACACTTAACTGATAAAGTTATAATTATTTCCTTGCTCCAAAGCTCAGTATCAAAACATGCTGCTGTCTGTCTCCCCAGGCCTCTGCTTCCCTGCCAATAAAGAAGTAGTGCTGCAGCCCCTTCCCAATAATGTGACTCTTACCGGACCCCAAACATACCTTATGTGGAGACACTGTGACAGCAAAAGATCCTCTCCAGCTCAAGGCCTGCTCTTTGAGGAGCAGGTGCAACTGTTTCCCAGTCTTTAGCAGAAAAGCTTGTTACACACTTTACATAGTGCACCGACTCCATTTACTCAGGATCGACCAAAAGCCCAGCAGTCCCAGGGCTTTAATTTCTTTTTTCTGTTGTGCCTCACCACACAAACAAGAAGGAAACCAGAAACTAACAGGGTAAAATGAAACCAAAAACCCCAAACATTTGCTCCTTTCAGTTCAGCCAGAAACCAATTCTTTTTAAAGACCTGGGAGCACGCAAAACACCATCCTTGGAAACCATAAGCACCCAGACCCAGATGCTGTACTTTCAGGGTAAAGTTAGGTTCTGTTGTTGGTTGGGGTTTTTTGCAGGTTTGATGTTTTTCTGGTTTCGGGTGTTGAGTTTTTGTCTCGTGAACCCTCACATTTTTAAAGCTATTGCTCCTCCGTGAAACCAAGTTGTGGCACAGTAAGACACATGTCATCATCAGTTAAGAGCTGGTTTTTAACCTCTGCATTCATAGCTGGCTAGAATACATTACACATAGTGCAACAAGCAAGGACACCTGTAAATGGCCTGGGAGAGATGGCTCTCACAGGTGCATCCCTTCAAGTAAATGCTATTAGCCCAGCTCCAGCATCACCACCAAAGGCACCCAACTGGGGCACAGCCTTGGGTAGAGGTTAAAACAAAACAGCTTGCACTCCACAGGCACTCTGCTATCAGACCTCCACTTAACACATTAATCCATCTGCCGGCTGTGTAACCACAATGAAAGGATAAAGCTACTTTATAAACAAAAAAAAAAAAAAAATTGAGGACAAGCTGCTGGTGACAGGCTGGGTGGGACACGCTCCTGCGAGGGCATGGCGCTGCTGCCTTGCACTGCCACAGCCTCCTGCCCTGCGAGGTTCTGCACCGGCCTCGGCCAGGAGAACCCTCCCAAAAGAGTTCAGGAAAAGGACTGAGCAAGAGATACAGTCATAGAATCCCCAAACCACCAAGGCTGGAAGGGACCTGTAACACCACCAAGTCCAACCATCAACCCAGCACTGCCACTGTAAACCCCAAACCACTGAACCACATCGCCCAGCGCCAGATCCAGATGCTTCTTGAACACCTCCAGGGATGATGACTCCATCACCTCCCTGGGCGAACAATTCCAGTGCCTGAGCACCCAAACGGTGAAAAAATATTTTCTAACACCTACTCTGAGTGTCCCATTTCAGCTTAAGGCCATGATGAACACACGAAGTGCTTCCACAGCAGAGGTCGCCTCCCAAAGGCTGGCAGAGTCACCCCAGGCTGACAGCAGTGTGCAGTTCCAGCATACAGACATTTGTCAGAATAGCACAGGGGCACACAGCCCTTGGATGAGCCCTGCTGGGTGCCAGGGGGTGCCAAGTGCGGGCCCTCGGCCCATGGACCCACGGCACCGCTTCCGTGCCCGGAGCTGCTGGATCAGCACCGGGGCTCTGGAGCAGAACACTCTCAGGAGCCAGTGCAGATCCAAAACTTGTGAGAGGAGCAGATGACGGAGGTCGGGGCGTGCCGGGCCGTGCCGGCGCCGCAGCGCGAGCCAAGCTGTCCAACTGACTGCAGGGCACCTGGGCCAGGCTGTCACTCTGGCAGCAGCAGGGGTGCCAGGGCTGATGGAAAATGCAGGCAGCAGCAGGCACGCCGAGATAAAGGGAGTCAGGGGAAGGGATGGACACAGTAGCACAGCAGGTTGTGCAGGAGGTTTATGTGAGGAATGTCATTGGCTCCAACAGCTATTTTCACCTCTGAACCCCTAATCTGAAATGTTCACCTCTGGTTTCAGCTTTCTAATTTAGGGCCCATTGCCACAAACACACTGTTTTTCATCTTGGCTTTTTGATCCTCCCAAGTGCTTTCTCTTTAAAAAGTCCAAGTCATTCCCTGCAGACTACCTGGTGAAAAAGAGCAGCACAGGGAATGTCAATCCAAGGCTGTACAAGAACCCCCAGGTGTCAAAGCACAGCAACTCCCTCAGCCAAGGCATTTCTCTGACCCTTATCCCATCTGGCAGGCTGACCACAAAGGCTGAATTTACATAGCTGGTTTTATATTGTCATTATGTAGATTAAGTTTGCTTTGGGTTCACTGCAATGAAGCAGCCTTAAAGTTTATCAGGAGATGGTTTTTTCATCTTAAAAATTATCCAGAATTTTCCTAAAAGGACAGCGTGAATTCCCTTTATTAAAATCATCA
This sequence comes from Taeniopygia guttata, assembly GCF_048771995.1. NCBI lineage: Eukaryota > Metazoa > Chordata > Aves > Passeriformes > Estrildidae > Taeniopygia > Taeniopygia guttata. The sequence continues at coordinate 70,406,400 of NC_133028.1, forward strand.
GAATTAGGATTGAGACTTGAGCACTAATGCCAAAGCGTGAATCCCTTTATTAAAATAATCAGAATTAGGATTGAGACTTGAGCACTAATGCCATAGGATGAAGTTTCAACTGTGCATTCCAAACATTCCAATGCCCACTGCCTAATTCTGTCCAAATATTTAAAAAAAAAAATTTAAAAATCAAGATGAAGATGTCAATCTTACATGAAATAATATTTCACTTGACCAACAATTTTGGGTTTTAATGCTAGAATTAAATAGTTATTCAAAACAGCTTTGGAAAAATTATTAGAATCTTGAAGTCCAGGGATTTGAACAGTCATAAGCTGTACAATCAAAAGGCATTAAGGAGTTTATTTCATTTGGCCAGGTGACAATCAGGTTTCCAGCTAACTTCCTCTGTTATCAGAGAAAGGGGGAGGAAGAGGGGCAGAGCCTGGTGCCCCACTGAACTGCACACCAAAACTGCTGTCCCATCAGCTGAGAACAGTATTTGGTCCTAACCATTTCTGGGAAACCATAAGAATTCTTAGATTTTTCTACCCCCAAGCACAGTATTAGATATTTTTTCTTTTGCTTCCATGTAATTAAATTCTCACCAGTCAAAGAGGGCACAAGAGCAATCTATAAAGAACAGTCCTAGGAAAAAGGATGTGACTCACACTCACTCTCTCCTGCACAGCAGCTGGGGCTTAATTGGGTTACTGGAAAGTATGCATACAAACTAGAGATACCATATTTCTGATCAAGCATTTAAAAGTCCTGTAAATTAGACAACAGTGAATATTTCACATGAAGCATAAACTGGTGCCAAGCCATTTCATACACAAAGAAATAAAAAAAGGAAACTGGGCAAACAAGCAAACAATTGCTGTATCCTGGTCTCCTGCCTCAGAGCCTGTTTCAAGGGATGCTGCTCTTACAGTCCCTGACCTCTTAGCAAAGGGCTTGGCCCTGGCTTTCACTGCTGAATATTATTTCTCTTGGGAATGAGAGATTATGACACTGAAGTGATGGGGAAAATATTTATGACTCAGGGGGAAGATGGTTTGAAGCATTTTACCCCTTTTAAGCTCACAAGTCCAGGGAAGGGAGACTACAGACCAAGTCTTCTTAAATTCTATGAAGTCCGAAATAATTGTTTTATCCTATTCTACTCTTACCAACAGCAAACATGGCCTAAGGTGTTCAAGACCCACCCACCAAGTACTCATGGCTAATTTAAAAATCAAGTTGTGTTTAGAATTTTATCCTGACCATGGAGTGTCTGTAGAGCCTGAGTGTGCTGAGCATTATGTGAACATTGCAGACTCCCTCCTCCACAGAAACTTGCCAAAATAGGCATGGCTGGAGTAGGGTGAATTTGCCCAGGCTGGCCCTCTTGCCACTTTGCTTTTCCAAGAGAACAATACACAACTCCTACTTTCCCTCTGCCTGTTTGCTGGCTGTCCTACAAAGTACTGTCCAGAAGTCAGAGGATGCACTCCAACTTCCACAGCTGCCTCCACACAGGACCAAATGTACTCACTAAAAAATCACATTTTCACTCTTTTGACTTCCTCAAGGAAGCAACCAGAGGAAAGGTCCAAGTTCAGCTATTACCAACCATCTTGGAAGGTTTTCCAATCTAAAGAGGCTAGAAGGAAAGCAAAGCTATGTTTGTTGGCACTGACTGTCACCAGTGGTCAAGGTCCACGTGTCATTTAGGCCATGGCTACACGAGAACAGTTACATCACTTGCTTGACAACATTTGTGATGGCACCTCAGAGCTAAACCAGATTTGAACACCTCCCTCAAAAACATAAGGGAATGGAGCCATAGGAAGTGAAGTTTGAAAAACCATATTTATCAGCAAACAACAGTGTCCTGGAGACTGGGTTATCAAGCTGAGAGATAAAGCCTTGTCACTGTTTGTCATGGATCCCTGCAGTGTGCACAAAGCTCAGATGCACAGTGATGCCAACACCCAGCCGTGACACACCTGGAAATAATCCCATATCCTTCTAGTACTCCTGCCCTTCCCAGGCCAAGGCAATGCAGGTACTTGCACAGTGGCCAGCTCAGCAAGTAGAGAACATTCCAGACAAGCACCTGTGTTCAAACACCTTGGAACTGGGATTCTGGTGGATAATACTTACAACATCTTGCCCCAAGCTGGCACCCAGGTGTCTTTTTCGGACACACCACCTGTACAGAGAATAGCACTGCAAAGCCTCAGAATGCTTTCCCCCTTTGCCAGGGAAAATGGGGCAGCGTGCATTCAGCAGCAGTGAAAGGAGTTATTGGGAACAGAGACAGGGGGCTGAGGAGGGAACACTGACCACAGGATCCTGGACCTGCATTTGCACCCGTTGCTCAGGCAGTGAGTGTTGCCCAGTCATTCACTCACCGAGCTTCAGCATCTCTTGTTGAAGCTGCCAGCAAACATCCCAAAGATGGTAACAGTTTTGGTCAGAATAACTGAGTTCACAAAAAAAAAAAAAAAAAAAATCACCATTTTCTTCACTCTTTCAGTTCCACTGCTTATCATGATTAAAGGAACAAAGGAGAGGAAAAATAAACCTGAACCAAAATAATTTCAACACCAAGACCTAGCTCTAAGCTCCCGAGTTCCCCAGCAAGACTTGCACTCATTCTGAGACTCCAGCACGGAGCACTGGCAGAGTGTCAGGGAGTTTTTGACACTCTCCTTGACCAAAGGACCTGTGGCCCGGGTGACTGTGGTATTTCCTTCACATTTGAAATCATGCGTAACTCCAGCAGAACCAAGTGCCCTGGACAGTGTTCATTCTGGGACAACTCACCAGAAATATTTTGCCTAATTAAATACACTCCGTTCTCCACAGAACAGCAGATCTCTCGGTGCTGGAGAAATTACATAATTTCTTTTCTGTGAGATGGTCGTGCTTTTCCAAAAATGTAAATTAATTCCTGCGGGGAAGGAGAGTGAGGTCTGGCCCAAAGAGCGCTATTTGGCATGATCAGCTCTCCTTGCTGTCTCACAGTCGTTCCTGCACAAAATCTGATGTGGCAGCTTGTTTGAAACTTGTTTATTGGGAAGAGGTCATAAGCTGAGAACTGTTCAGAACAGGTCAGGCATCTGATTAAAGGGTGAAAAAACTGAAATGCTTCACATGCATCTCTGAGACAGAAGCTTGATGAAGAGAGAGAGCTTGTTGTAGAAGAATGTTGCCAAGTACCTCACATGGCAGGCAGCAGCAGACTGCAGGACTGGTTAGAGCAGGGGAAGATTAAATAATTCTGCTGTCGGCATTAACAAATAGTATTGTTCTTCTGTACTTCAGGACAGGTTTGTGCTGGAAGAAAGCCCCTCTCTAAAAGGGAGATAATATGAAACGGTGCTAGCCCTGAAGAACTGAGAGTCCAAACAGATGGGGAGAAACAATAACATCTTGAAATTATCTGCAAAACAAAGAATAGGCAGATCATCTGCTTATCCCGGTCTTGTACCACCTCAGTGGCTGAATTCCCATGTCCTGAGCCCTAGCTCCATGACTGTTTCCCCAAGGTGTTCCTTCCATCTGTTGTCCTTTTAGCAGCGTGTGGGGAAAAAGAAATCCAGGGCTTTGCTATGTTATGCATTGCTGCTCTTACACATTCCTGCCAGCTCCATGTGATCTATGCTGTCCCAAGCTTTAGAGGCTGTAGTCTCCAGCCTGGTGACACTACCGGGCTGCTCTCACCACTGTTGAACCGGAGCTGTCATGCACTCCAAAAGTACCGAGCAAACAGCCATGTGCTTCCTCTCCTCCTCTCACTCTGCCTTTCTCCTTCCAACTTCATTGTGATGCTGTTCCAGGGAGCAGCCTGAAAAGATAAATTCCTTGTTCCCTGCAGTGCAGGTATGACACAGTTTTCTTCTTGCCAACCTCACACTCTCCTGGTCAAGCCTTGCAATGTCCTCATGGGGGACTCAGAGTTATTTGCATCTGTGATGGAACAGCAAAACCATTTCAGAGCCCCCTGTAAATGCTGAAGTAACTGCAAGTTAGGAAAAAAACAACTTCCAGATTTTCCAAGAAGAAGAAAATGTTTAGGAAACAGTTGGGAGAACCAAAGTAAAACATGAGAAATCAATGTTGACTGAGAGGCATGAAACTCACTTAAAAAGCAAAATCTGATTAATTTTTCTAGGATGATTTCCCGATCAACAGCTGCACGGAGAAGGGATGGCCCAGGTCGTCAAGCACAAGTGTGTGGTCCTTTGCTGCACTTTCCCTGGGAAGCTTTGTGGCACTTCCCAGGATCTCCTGTTCTCCTAGGGCACCCCCTCCCAGGAGCTGAGCTCAGCACTGCGTGCCCACAGGATTACTGAATCGGCAACGGTCTTCCAGGAGCTCTGACCCTGCATTCCTCAAATCTCTCTCACTCCTTAGAGCATTATGTCCCTCTAACCTAGAGAGCACCAAATAAATCTCTCTAGCTGTTAATTCCAGGCAGGCTCTTGCTAAGAGTTCCCTGGAGCATGAGAGGCCACTTTAGAGCACCCCAGCCTCAACTGTACTATGATCCGACGACTCCTCTGGTGAGAGCCTAGAGCTGACAGAAGGGACCTCCAGCCCCGCTGCTCCCCTGCAGGGGTGACAGGAGCAAACCCCCAGAACTGTGGTCTGGTCTGTACAGGTTCTACACAGGAGCTGGCAGATACCATTTATGCCACTTAAAGTACAATTGTTGTGCCTTACTAGCTGGGCTTCCAGCATGCAAAGCACTGGAAGTACAGGGAATTTTTAACAGATACTTAGAAGCCCTCAGGTGAGGCATTTATTATTAAGAAACCAGAAAGTCATGAGAAGCCCAAGTAAGGCAATAAGCTGCTTCTGACACACATGTTTTGCCTGCAGCCTTCAATGTGGTGGCTAGTGGTTCTGAAAAAACAACCAACCAACCAAATCAGCGTCACACACAGCTCCTCACCTATTACAGTGCTGAACTTAGCCTGGGGAGAGCACAGCTCTGGCCTGAGAAGCACCCCAAACGTCTCCTCTTTAGCTACACTCCAGCCTGAGCAGGCTTTTTGCAGAGTAACAGGTGGCTGCAGAAATTACAAAGGTACCAAAGTAAAATCACCTTTTGAAAAAACCAACTATAAAGTGTTCTACTCTAAAATTAGAGTGCAAAGCACAAAGTGAGGAGGACACAGGAGAACTGCACTCCCTCATGCCTTTCCCTTCTGCTCTTCAGAACCACTTGAAGGACTTCCCACTGCCCCTCCCCGGTTAGGACACTGCTCTCTCATGCACTCTCACTCTCCCCTTGTCTCCCCATTGCAGTCTCCAGCAAAATGTCAGAGGAAAAGAAAAGTGACAAGCTCCTAAGAAACTGAATAGCTCATTCTGTTTGAATATCGCATTAACCCAAAGCTCTGCTGCTTCATTTGTCAGCTTTTTCAGCACTCTCCATCTCTGCAGCCCCCCTGACCCGGGTGCTCTGATTAGCCATGATCAATGTGCACATTTGTGGGAGCTCTGCGCTCACCGCTGGACCCTCGGCCTCGCCCGCTCATGCAGATAATAACGGCACTTCGAGTCACTTGCCCATAACTCCAAGCTTCATTAAACAGGGGGGATGTCACCAAAAGTCCCTTTAACTGTCTTTTCATTTGCCCGTACGGGAAAAATTGACAGTGCTGAAAAATGGGATTCGGAATAAAAATAACCCCTGGTTTGGGTGTTGTAGTGAATGCAGGCCGTTGCCTGAGCCTCCTCCCCATGCAGGAGCCTCCTCGCTGGCATAGGTGGGAAGAGAGGTGGCTGTGCAGAGTGGGGAGACTACAACAGAGCCTTAGGGCAAGCCCTGCAAACCTTGCATCCCCCATGAACATCTCCAAGGAGATCCTCCCATACAGCTCAGCCAAGCGTTGTGCTTGTCCTATTACGGCACATTCCATGATGCAGACAGGCTCCCAGTGATTTCCATGGACTCCAGAGCAGGTTCATGCGCTGTCATCTCTGCTGGGAAGAGCTACACATTCAGGGCAAAGAGGAGCCCCTTCCTTTGGGAGATTCCTGACCCCAGACAGAATTTCCCTTGCCTCCAGAGCACAGTCTGCAGAATGAGCCACTGTCTTTAAAACAAACACTTCAACGTCGTGCTTCTCATTAGCCCCAGACTTTTGTCCCCTTATTCATGGGAAGGAGCGCCCTGACCACAGAGCAGTCGTTCCAGTGCTCTCCCTGAATAGGGTCTTGTTTCTCTGTTGGAGCCCACGGCTCTGCTGGGCTGAACTCCCCAAACTGCAGCAATTATTCTGGCTGAAACAAGACACAGAGCACATCGGGATCAGGCCACAGAGACTCCAATAAAGGCAACAAGCACATAATAAAGCCCCATGACAACTGATCCTTACAAAAGGCTGTCCTTACAGAGTGATGTATGGCAAGAGTTTTCAGCCCAGTGCTCCCTGCTTTATCTGGATCCAGTCAGCCCTGAAGCTGAGATGATTTCTGTGCTTTGCTCTCGTTTTCTCCCTCCCAGCAGTACTGCCCACCGGACAAGGGACAGACTGACAGAGGCCAGCAACCTCAGCAGGGACACTTCTATCCTAAACCTGCCCCTTCTGTCCTGCTGTAAAAGTCAGGGAAGATCTGAAAGGAGGAGCAAGGGGGAGGAAAGGAATGCTGGACACACAAAAAAAGAGGGGGCAATAAAGATGACATGCTTGTGCTGTTTGAGGGAAGGCAGCCTGAATATGCAATGGGAGTGCAGCCTGAACCCCAACACCTGCTGGATGTAATGGACTCTGAAGTGTTGTCTCAGAATTAATCAAGTCATTTAAAATCATAGCTGTAGTCTCCATTCACTACTCCTGTGCATAAACGCACTGATCCCGATACTCATCCATGTCGGGTGACTTGAGCAATATATCACCATAATTGCCATTTTAGGGCTGCAAATTGGAGCTAAAATAACCAGATGCAAAAGAGATGGCCATATCATACTCTCAAGATGGATCTACAAAGTTCAAGGAGAGTTCAAGCATGGAAGAGGCAATAGAGAGGGGTCAAGTGTAAGGAGATTGTTCATGTTCAAGAGGAATTAACTTTACAAATATATTGTTTCTGAGGTGGTAATTGTACCATCATACAGCTATTCATACCTCATTGAATCTTTGCATTCTTCTCAGCCATTAGAGTGATTGTTCCCTGTTGAAATAAATTTGATTTTGACAAAATATTCTGTTTTAAAACTGCAACTAATTTCCCCAAGATTTTCTGCTTTGAAGTAATTCCTGCTGAAATCCCAGAGCACCCCAGGTATGAGATCTTCAAACTTACAGGCTTCACATCCATGAGAGTAACCAAAACTCAGACCCTGAGATCTCAAGAAGAGCCTTTAGAGTGCTGTTCTCACCCAAAATAACAGTATGGCTGTGGGCCTGGTCTGGAAGCTTTGAAGTATTCAAACACTTCAGCTACCATGGATTTACAGTTGCCAACACAGAAATGCCTTTCAACAGTCAAGGATAGTATTTTCCATATAACTTGACAAAGAAAGGTTCACATAAAGAGCTAAGTCAGTTGTTCTCTGAAGAAATCAAGTGACAGAGCAGCAAGAGCATCAAGGCAAAGACCATATGAGCAGGAACAAACTGTCCTGCCATGTTTGGCCAAGCATTCCTGCCCTCAGAAGACAGCAGTCCTACACATCTCTGCAAACCAAAACAAAAGGCATTCCATCAGCTGTAGGGCAGGTGCCTATGGGACTTTTAAGGCTCTTATCAGCACTAGTTTAAGAAATTGCTTATCTTTTTGGCTTTAGAGTCAGGTGAGCCCATTATTTGTGTTTCTCTTCCCAGTTTCAAATTGCACCATTTAAAGTCTGATTCCAGCTCATTGCTGAACCACCCCCAGACCTAAGAATTACTGGCAGCATCTAGTAAGTCACATGCACAGACAGGGAAAACGCACTTCCCATTGTTCCTGTCAGGCTGGGTAAGTCTCCCCTGCAAATCTGTGATTCCAGCGTGCTGCTGCTGCACCCCCAGCAGACAAAGGGGCAGCCTCCAGCCCTGTAAATCAGCCTAGCACCATTGTGCAGGGAGAGCTGTGCTAATTCATCCTGCGAGGAGCCGGTGACCTGAGCCCTCCCCACAATGGCAGTACAGAGAGCTAATGTGCTATGGGTTACTTGGTAATTCCTGCAGCATAATTGGCCAACATGGAAACGGTAGCAATGATTGAAGTTCATAACTAATTGCAGCCATTACTGAGACAGCACCATTTATGATTAACTGCATGTAGCAGGCCTGATTCCGATTTCACTCACATCTCATTCCAGGCAGTTGTTTGACAGGTAGCTGGTGATGTTTCCCTTCTGGAAGAGGCTCACCCTCATGGCTACAACTGTATTTCCAGCACATCAATTCTACATCACGCTGAGAACACCAGGAAAGCAAGGGTTTGGGGGCTTGAACCGTAGGCTGAGGGGGAAAAGTCTGCATTTAACTTGTTCTTTGATTGCCTGACAGCAGAACTCACCTAGCCCACTCCTGGGGCTTCAGGCAGCCCGCTGACCTGTCTGCTCCTTTACTCCCATGTTTACCTGGCTGTCAGGTCAGGTGGGACTTCTGCAGCCTCACTTGACAGGTTCAGCACTGGCAATTACCTGTGTTTCAAATCCTCACATGCTGCTTTGTATGGAATGGGAACAGAGAAGGCAGATTGCCTCAAGAAGCTTACATGCCATTTACAGTTCAAAATAAATGGCTTCCATTTCTCATTTCTTCCAGAGGTCTGGCTGTTGAGTTTCAGCAGGAGTTTTTGGGAGCTAGCCTCCCTTGGAAGTCTGCTTTCAGCTCCTGGTGCTCAGCACAAAAACCCAGCTGGAGGGAAGGCGGCTCAGGGCAGCATTACATGGGTACTGCCCTAAACACGAACTCATACACAAACATACAAGAATGTGTGTATGCACGTACATAAAATGTATGAAAAACAAGTCTCCATAAAGTGCCCCTGTTGGACACACTCATTACATTTGATGCAGCTGGGTCAGAGCCTGGAGTCCCTTGCACAGAATGAACAGTTCCATATCTTTATTTTACTGAGAGGCCTTGTCTAAAAACCATCATCTGCAAATGGTAATTTTTCTCCACCTTTCATAAACACCAGCAATAACATAGCCCTGTCTCCCCCTCTCTTTTTCTTATTCAGGATATCAGGCAGATAAGAGTTATCAGTAAAGGTCATCCTCAATTTCTGTACAGAAATGATCTGTCTCCGGTATGTAATAAACATTTATCCATGCCTTTATTAGCTATATTGGATCTGACAGTTCTGTTAAACCATTTTCTTTCATTTTGCTAGGTCATGACGGTTAATGCTGCTAAAAAATCTCATCACTGCTTTTGATCACTGTATTGTCTTCCCAGCATTAGCAGGATTTTGTAAAGGTAAGCACTGGCTGGAATGACCTATTAAAGTTACAGCCCGTTGAGCTCCTGGCTTTTTTCTCCCCACAATAAAAAGCGAAGGAGTGCAAAGCATAAATTCTACTCTCAGGGTTATATTTAGTTGGGTAGCTGACATTTAGGAGAGCAGCCACTTCAAGCCCACTTTGCATTGGTTTCGCTCCATCTTTTTCGCATCCTCAAGTGTCTGCAATGGTGCACGGCATGGCAAATGAGCACAATTAGTGGGACCAGGAGGTGATGTCCCAGTTAACCCCCACCATGCCAGCAGCATGTTAGGCAGCTGCTCAGAAAGCAGTGGCTCAGCATAAAACCACAGGAAATACCAGAGCGTACGAAGACCCTGCCCAGAACTGGTATCTGCAAAGGCAGCAACAGGAATGCAGCCACCTCTCGTGTACCTGGGCAAGGCACACAGTCAATGCAAGTCTGCCAGCCTCCTGAGGAAGTTCAGTGCAAGTTTAACCTGCTTTTCCATGTAGTGAGCAGCAGCCCCCTTAGCCTGCTGTCCTGCCAAGCACAGCAGCTAGAAACAACGGGTTCACAAGGTACAGCTATCCCTTGTGATGGCTGGCAAGAGAAACCTCTCCTCAGAAGGAGCCTGCACTGAATTGTGAACAGCTTACACACAGCTACAAACCCCAAAACACCACTCTGCTGTGGGTGGAACAGGGCAATATGGGGATACTGCAGCCACAGAGACTGCACTGGAGCTATCTTAAACATCTATAGCTAAAAACTACTTTCTGCCTGCAGCCCTGTTTTTAGACTGTAACAAGGGCTTGAGATCAGTGGTACAGAAGAGCATATAATCTCTTTCTGTAAGCAATATATGGCCTCTCAATTTCCTCAAGCAGCCCCTTATTCGGCAGCAACAACCCATGCTGTTCTGTTCTCTTCTCCAGCTGTACCCAGCTGTAGCTTCACCAACTTCCAAAGGAAAACAGGAATGGATGACTGCAGCAACTCACAAGAACAACAGCAAAATATTTTCCCGGTCTCCACGACAACAGGCATATCAAAGAGACAAATCTCTCTGCTTCTCCCCACACTCTCCAGCTCCCTTTATCCTGCCAGTCTGTGTTCCCCACTGTCTGTGTGATGTGTACCTGAGGCAGCAGAAGGCCTCCTACCTTCCTGATAAAAATGACTGCCAACCTTGTATACACAGGGGCTGGCATCCCTGCTGCCAGGACCCTGGTCAGCCCTGAGAAATGCAGGACTTGGCATCCCTGGCTCTCCTCTTGCCAAAAAAACCCCAACTTCCAACAAAGGAAGATCAAGGGTGTTAACCTTGCCTCCCCAGCTGGCTCAACCCAAACCTTGTTCCCGGTACCCAGGTTCCAAGGGAGAGGCCTCTCTTCCTTGCTCCTGGGTGGCCACCCAATGTCAGCAGCTCCCTGTGATAATTCATGACCAGGCACAGCCAGCGGCAAGGGCTTGGCAGCAGGGAATGCTCAGACTCCATTGTCCTTCTCTCCAGCCCAAGCTGGAAGGGCAGACAATAGACACACAGCCCTAGAGACGCACTCTGACCCCGATGCCTCAGACCACCAGGCTGCTAAACAAGGGGCAGGACCCCTGTGGCCATGGGAATCTCCTGCCTGCCTTTAAAATTAACACTGTTTGTTGGTGTGCTTGGCCAAAGCTGGCTCTAACACTTCCAGGTGTACACCTCTCTGCAAGATATTCTCACTCTGGATACAGACACGTGAGCAGAAAGAGAGGAAGACAGAATGCCTCAGAACAGCTTTTGGATGAGTAGCCACTGCCTGTGATTTTTCATGTATAGCTTTAGTTTAGCTGGTAAACCAAAATTTGCTACTGAGCCTTTTCATACTGCAAATAGGCAAATCTATGCCTTGGTGAAGACAGCAACTTAGGCCCCAGGCTCTGTTTCCCGTGCTCTGCTTAAACACATTAAAGTGCTTTCTGTTGGCTGGGAGCAACTCACATGCTCCAGAGAATTCATGCTCAGCAGCCAGCTTTGACCAGTTCACCTTGTACAGCTCCTCCTCTGCACATCCCAACAGGACTTAGAGGGGGTTATATAATAACTGCTTTGGAAGGACCAGTCTTCCAGGAAAATGGCAGTCCTGACTTCTCTATGACCAAGCAGATTTGTGGAAAGGAATGAGAACACCTCACGGACCAATTTGCCAAGTTATTAGTCTTTACAGTGAGGCAGGTAACATATCCTGCTATATGCTGATGCACCAGAGAACAAACACTGTGCTAAAAAGTAAAATCCATACACGGATAATGCAGCTGGTAGTTAATGGCTACAGTATGTGATATTCATATCCACTGAGTTGACACTGAGCTGATCTGCCTTCCCTGGTTTCTGCTGAGCAGGTTGGCAGAGGAGGAGAGTGGTTTATCTATATCTACCAGCATATTTAACACAACCTTGAACTAAATTACAATCAAAAGCCAGAAGCCGGCCTCATTTTAGTAGTTAAATAATTTATTTCTAGGAAAAAAAAACCAAAAAAAACCACCACATAACCCCCAATCCTGCCCTGAAGTAATTGCCAGCATGATCTCCTATTTGAAGTGTTGCAAATTCTCAAGGAATGGCACTAGTGATTTGGCCAAAGCAAACCAGGCAATCAGCAGCTCTACACAGGCCAGAGGAAATGCAGATCCCAGTATGAGAAGATTAAATTATTATGGCTTTTGCAACAGGGTGCACAACTGTGAGTGGCCCCCTTCCTCTGCTGACCAGGCTGTGCTCCTCCCTGCCGTGAGCACTCACAGTCATACCTAATACTGACAGGCTTTGATAATAATAACATTGTCAAGATAATAGCAGGGAAGTTTCAGTAGAAACTCCGTATTCAAGAGCCAGCTGTGCACAGCCCCAGTTGCTTTTTCTAAGATGATGCCTTCAAAAATTAAAATTCAGCCTAGCTTCTGAAGAAAAAAATTAAATTATTCTACTACCCCGAAGTGAAAAGAAGGAAAGGAAGTTATTGGACAAGAGAGGGATGAAGACATTATTACATGAGTTTAAATTTCTCAAAGTTCTCAAAGGCATTTTGGTCACTGCAAGCAAATAACATTGCAAACAGAGAGGCAGGCCTTAAATCAGAGAATAATTACATTTGTAAGGTGTACTGATTGCTCTGATCAAGCTGGAGAAGTTTGGGAGCTTTTCTCCCTCATCCACCTTCCTGCATGACATAACCATTCAACAGGTCAAATGAGTTGGGACATAATGTGATTTTTGGCAATAATGGTACTATTGCTGAAGTTCAAATACTGTATTTCTTATGGTTTTGGCAAACTTGCTCCTTTGTCCGCACAAATAAAAGCTTAACAAATGAAAGGAGAACAAAAAATCTGCTCCCTCTACTTTTTGTTCTTTCTCCCTGTTTCAGATTGTGTCATCCTGAGTTACCCAGGCTGAGGGCTTCAGAACTCTTGTGAAAAAGCTCAGAAAGGTGAATGTCATGCACTGAAGCCTTGGGGCACTGGGAGCTCACCCTCTCCTGCGCTGCGGGCACCCCAGCAGCCCACAGCTACTGAAGGGCTGAGCTACAGCAGTCAGGCAGCCTTCACCTGCCTCTTCTGTGCTCTTTGCTCACCTTGGCCTCATTCTACACTTTAAATAGTTTTCTTTTCAAAGTCATCTGAATTCAAGTAGCTTCTCCAGTGCTTTACACACCTCTCCAAATACACTGAGACATAAAAACTAGGTATTTGCTTCTAGATTCAGGAAGTTTTGGGCAATGGACTGCACTGAGCTGTGCTGGTCTGTAACCTCAGTCCCAAATCCCTTTTCACAGAGAGAGAGAAAGAAAGAGAGAAAAAGGATCAGAGTTAAAACTACCTCAAGCAAAGCCAACCTTCACGCCCTCTCACTGACACCTCTGAAATTCTAACAGGTCTGTATATAGTCCTTTACCATAACTCAACTCACAGAGTGCAAGTCACAGCCCAAAAGGCAGGTAGGTGATGGGGGGGAATCCCACAATATTTTACATCATTTGTCCTGAGCAGGATTTATTTGTTTCTGGGCCCTCACAGGAGCCAGAAGCAGGTAGTGGAGGCACAGGAACCTACCTGTGCTTCCCATAAACTGAGGATGTTTCTTCACTGGCTGGTGTCCTGTGGAGTTATTTATACAGCAAGAGTGACATGAGGATAAATTACCAAGCAGTGAAATGAGTTCCCTGACTCTCACTGCTGTGTGAGCAGGGATCAGCACAGAAGGTGCAGCACAGAACAAAACCCCACAGGACTGAGCTGGAGCCTCAGGCCAGAACCACTGGAAAGATTTTTTCTTGAAGGTGGGAGGCTACTGAGGGAGTAACAATCTCTAAAAGAAATCCACAACAAGGAGCAGAGATGGTAGCTAACTGGATATGCCTAGGAGACATAAATACCAAAATAAGGATGGCAAGTCCTTCCCTTGCTTCTGGCACTACTGCTTTCTTTGGAGGGGTTTGGAAAGCAGATCACAGTCATAATAATCCATCATTTTGTCCCGTGGACCAATCCAAATAATGGTGGCCCATCACCACCTCCCTATTAGGACACTAAAAGACAACAAAGCATTTATTAAATGCTTTCAAGTACACTCTATAATTCTAGCAGGGTAAAGACAGAAATATATATATATTGCAAACAAAATATGTCTCAGCAGCACAGCCTCACTGCCCCAAAAGCACAAACTCCAGGCAAAGGGTTACCTGCACACTCAGCTCTTTCTGCCTTCAGCACTCCTGTGCCTTGGACAGCCAGTCTCCTATAGCCTGAGGAAAGGGTGCCTCAACCCCCAGTACTGGGAGTAGCACCTCCAGCTCAACTCAAGAGAGTGGAAAGAGCCTGAAATCCCTGACAACTTTATTTCCTTCCCTCTCTCACAGAGGCTGTGTTCCTGCGTTTTAGTTGTGAATTCCTGTTGTGTCACTCACTTGCCTTTTAGGACTAACAAGTGGACATCATGATGCCTTCAGGAAGGAAAGGTATCAGCAGAGCATAAGGAAAAAATCCAAGGGATAGAAAGGAAGGAATAAACACCAATGTTTTAGTCCAGAACATAAGAGTCTTTATACACCACATAGGTTTTGAGGGGTTTCCTGTTTTTTTTCTGTGCCTTGAAAAAGCAAGGGAGCAGGCTTTTGCTGGGAGCTGGTGAGTGTGGAAGGGCAACTTCAGGATTCCTGCCCACAGCCCAAGTGGATCCCCAAGCTGGCTGCTCCCTCCTTTGGGAGGGGCACTGTGGGACAGGCAGGAGAGGGGGAAGGAGGGAGGCTTTTCTTTACACTTGTGCTGTGCTGAATGTGGACCATCTGTGCCCCCAGCTGGAGTGCTGGAGATGGTCTGGCACTTGAACCACACCATATTTACAGATCTAAACACAAATGGCTACTGCCTGATTGTTTCATGATTCATTAGTCAGACAAGCTCTCCTCTCCCGCCAGCACAGCTGTTACAGAGTAAACCTTTGTCACTTAATAGGCCTGATTATTACTTTCCATCAAAGGTATTGATCTGTGTCATCTCTACTTAAGGGAAAAGGGGAGAAGCGAAAAGGGGACCAAAATGTGTCGGGAAAACAAGAAAGAGGGGAAAAAAAATCCAAAAGAATGACATTTGTGTGGTGAGTAGGGGCAGCGGTCAATGCGTTTCATCTCTCCTGGCTGTACTGTGTCTGTGTATTCATTTGCCACGGTGCCGAGGTTACTCGTGGAGATGAAACGTCTCACATGATGTGGCACTCCTTGCGCCGCACCAGACTGCTGCAGTCACACAATATGGCCATGCATATAATTGGTCAGCCAAAGACACAACGTGAATTAACAAACAGTATTTTTAAAAAAATAGAAATCAATTAAGACAAGCAGCAGAAGGTAAAAATACACGTTCATCTCCAAATGGCACTGCAGAGATTGATGGCGAGACTTGGGTGAGCAGCCCCAGGCCTTAGTCGCCCCGGTCGGTGCTGCTCCCCAAATTTCCACCCGTGGAGAAGCTGGTCCTTTTTGTTCAGCACAGGGGCTCGGGTGGGATGTGGCTGTTACATCATTGCCATGCAGTGTTGTACCACAGCTTGAGAGCTCCTCGTTGTTCTGCGGCCACCTGCCAAGCTGCCATTGCAGCAGTCCAGGGTTATTGTGGATTCGCTCGCTCCACTGGCAGAAGGAGGTTTGCATCAGCCAGACTGAGAGTTTCATGGATCCTCTGACTCCCAGCACTGTTACCAGCAGCATTTCTGCTTCCTGCTGCACCCAGCGTGCCAGCAACTGGGGAGGCAGTTCCGAGCCACAGATGTGGCAGTGGGGAGCGAGCAAGATCTCCAGCAGAGTTTCACTTTCCATTTTCCTTGCATTTAAGGGATCATCTCTCCCGAAGCCAATTCCCAAAGTCCTCGGCCAGTCCTCTGTCAAACCAGGTGAAGGTCTGGGAGGTACAGGACAGAAAATGAGCACGGTGAAGACTGCTTGGCTTGCACCCATAGCAGCACAACAGTGTCACAACTGGGATCACAGAGGAATAAAAGCAAATGTGTCTTCAGAGCCAAACATGACATACAAAACCAGTGTAGATGTTCTGAGGGCTAGATCCAGTTCTCTCTCCCAATTTGGGAACAGTTTTGGGGCAACCCAAAAATTACCACTGCTCAGCTACCCCAGAACATGTTCTTTCTGGGTGAAACACACTCCCTTTGTTCCAAATCTGTAGGACAGGGCAAGGAATCATTTCGTAAATCCTTTTGGAACAGAGAATTTCAAGACCCACACACATTCCTACATAGTACAGTAAGACCTTTTCCTCCCTCAGCACCTCTCAGGAACAGTCTAGAAGTACAAGGAGCTTGTCCTCAACCCCAAACCACGTTTTCCAAGCAAAGAGGTCAGCAGGATGTCACACAGGGAAGACCAGTCACTAAAGGCTAAGCACTGCTCAGAGGATGAAGAAGGAGTGGGAATGCCCATCATTGCTGTGGAGATCTCCTCAGAGCACATGGCTTCCCCTGAGGTCAGCCTGCCTTGGGGCCACCAAGGCCCATCCAGCCAAGGGTTGGAGAGGGCACTGACAGACACTGTCCCAGCATGTCAATGGACAGGGAAGCCATCCACACTCTCTGGAGAGGAAGATACAGGCATGTGTGCAGTTCTGACGTGGAACATTCTCTTCTCATCCAGTTTCCACCCAAAGCTCCGAAACAGACCAGAATACACATGACTAACTCCATACCCTCGGGAAACCTGGCGTCTCCATCCCAGCATTTCCCCCAGCTGGACCAGGTCCCATCATACCCCCTCACTCCCGCAATTTAGCCACATGGAAAGAGAATTCAGAAGGCTGCAGCACGTGACACCAAGCGAGAGTCATGGCACACACAATCCCTGGAAAGAGTAGCTTGGCAATCCTGCACGAGCTGCGCTTCCCGCCAAGGGCCCGGCGCTGTGACGGTGCCAGGAAATCAGCCGTTCCGCCAGCAGGCACAGCAGCAGCCACGGACACGGAGGAGCAGAAGGGAGCCGTCAGACCCCGGAGACATGCTTGTTCTCTTCTCCTCCCGCGCTACAACAAGGAGCAGGGGGCTGGGCGAGTGAGGAGGCAGCGAGATGCTGGAAATATTCGCTTAACCCATTTATCTTTCCAATGCACCAAAAAAGAAAACTGCTTAGTCAGTGCTTAAAGAGAGACCCAAACCAACAGACTGAGATGATGCCTTAGAACTCAGGTTATGAGCAAAAACCTTCCCACTTAAGAGCTGCCTTGCCATGGCAAAAGGTGCCCTTTGGTCTCTGAGGCATTCAGAAGGAGGCCGAGTAAAACCATCAGGAACAGGCTGTTGGAAACAATTCTGCAGCAAACAGGTCCTCATCGTTGTCAACACTTCACTTCCTTCCCTTGGAGACCTTCTTCAGTTCTGGTAGTTGGTGACAAGACTAGAGCAAGGAACCAGCAAGGGAGATGAAAGACATGAAAAACCTAAAACCAAACAACCTAAAAAACCCCAGCCAGCCAACCAAACAAACCTCCAATCAAGTCGCTCTTAAAGCTGTATCTTCCAAAATCAGACCTTTCCAGTTACTTGCTGAGAGCAGGGGTTTATTACTGATTTTTCTTCCTGTCTCCACTGATGCAAGTCAGGAGCAATCACACATGAGTCCCACATCACACCTGCTGTCAGCGCAGCCCAGTAACACCCTGCAGAGACCCTGCAGCATTACCAGCAACATCTCCTCAACTTCACTGCAAAACTCAGACAGCAACTTTTTCCTGGAATACATCACAGACTACACTCCAATATCCAGCATTACGGATCCTTCTTAAGTCAACAGGCACTGTTGGCTGGGGTGGATTTCCCACCAACTTCCAACACTGATGTTCTCCTATCCTTGATGTTCACACAACTCCCTTGGACATCCTTGGCAGACACCAGGGGCCTAAGGCTTGGTGACATGACCTATCTGCCATAAGCATGGTTCTGACTTCTCTGCAAAAGGCAGCCACAACAGCTGGCCAAGTCCATTCCCAGATTTTCCATATAAAAATCTACATTTGCTGCTGGTATAAATTGCAGCAGGGCTTTGTCAGGTTCCCTCTGTAAGTGTGGTGAAGTACTGCCCCTCTCAACTGAATTGTGTCATCAGCCCAAGACACCTTCCCTGGGAGGGGAGGGGGGAAAGGGAAGAAGAAAAAACGGAAAGCTTCAGGTCAAACGATTGATTACAGCTCTGAGTTACAGGGGGCTATTGATTTTTCATTAAACACTATGTACTGCTGTAAAGCAGAAAAAAGGTAATTCATTGATCCGAGCTGTGGGCCATGTTCACTTATTGGCTTCCTGCCACTTCCCATTATTCCCAGTTCTAAATGTATACTGAGGTCAGTTCATTCTCATCATTGCCTCCTGTCACCAGAAATGTCTCTCAGTAACTATTAGTTTAATCACCCCTTTCTTACAATGATAATGAGTGATAATATCCAGCATTATGGCAGATTCAGGAATATTATTCGATGTATTCTTGTATTGCATTCCACAATGCTACAGTTAAGGGTCTGTCAATGTCTCCATTACAAAGCCTCAGGCCTTGAACTTTATAAATCACTCCTCAAAATTTGCTGCTGGCAGAAGTAAAAGGCAGAGGATGTCTCAGCTCTGGAGAGAATATTGCTGAAATCGCACTCTGCAAGGTCTTTCTGGCCACAGTTTAGCTGCAGTGAATGGGAGCTGGAAAGGGAAGGGGAAAAGGGGGAGAAAGAAGAGGAACTTGGCCAGCTCAAGCTGCTTTTTCCAGTGAATTAAAATGCCATCATTTCACAAACAGGATGATCTTGCTGTTCCGTTGGACGGCGATTCAGGGTCAGGCATGCTCCTCCTACAGCTGATACACATGCAGCACTGCCATCCTGCCTGGCTGAGAGTGACACTGGAAATCTAAGAATGTCTACTCTGAAGCTTTTGCCTTGTGTTGGACAACCTGCACTTGGAGAGTGCTGCCAGTGTAGGGCCAAGGGCTGAAACCCTCAGAGTTTAGTAGCACCTGCTCAGGTAAAACCTTAGCCTGGGAACAATGGCGGGTACAGCTTTCGTAAACAGTTTGTACCTGACTCCAGCCCAGAGATTTAGGGGGAAACTGGTCAAATTTGGGATTTACACCCATACCTACTGGAAACCTTGCTGTGTACAGTGATAAGCATTCCACAGAGATGTCATTGGAACTGGATGCCCTAAAAGAAACAGTAGGCTCTGAAGTGTTAATTTCAAAATTTTGTGTTGATGAAGATTTGCTGAGGTGATCAGTCATCAAGCAAAAAGAGGAAAAGTAGATAGGGCAGGATCCAAAACTGTGCTATGATGACAGAAGAGAAATGAGCAAATAGAAACTGCCTCCCAACTGCCCCCAGCAGCACAGAACCAGGACGGAAATAATCTAACGGTGAGCAAAAAGACTATTTTTATAGAAATAGCCACATAGAACTTTTCTAATATTTAAAAAAATTAAATATTTTCTTTGTCACTAAGACAAAAAAAAAAAAAAAAAGTCAAAGACAACAACAATCACAAAGGACTATCAAGTGGCCATGCATTTTAGGCTACTGTATGACTTCTTACACTTTTTGATTTTGTCTTAGTTTTCTAGAATTGAAAGACTTATTACAGGAGAAAATAGAGAAACAAAACAGATGAACACCCAACCATAAGATAGCATTACACTAATTTGGCAGAATTACTTTTAGGTGGACCCTACTCCAGCACCCACACACTGCTGGCAGTGCCAATAATGACTTTTCTTCACCACCATTTAGGGATGCTCCAAGGAGTTCAGTCTCAAACTCTTACGAGGCTGGAAGAGCTTACAGACCATTCAACCCCCGCAAATGAAGTTGTTACATGTTGTTACAGGCCAGGTTTGGCCTTTGTTGCTAAAACTTCAACTGTGTGCTTTTGTCACGTAATCTGGAGGTGCCAGTGCCACCCTCCCCATCAGGGTTCTGTCCCTGCCGTGGCCATCACCAGCAGCCACTGCTGGCATGGACCAAACAGCCACAGTGACAAAGGACATCCACAGTGCCACCCAGCCCAGGGAAGTGGCTCTTGGGGACGGATTCCAAAGGGGCAGCACTGAGGAGTGTCCCCTCAGCCACTCCATGAGAAAGGCACCCCTGGGAATGAACATTTTCACCAGACACACAGAGTTCTCTGTTTCAGTGGGGGTCTGCAGCCCCCCCCACCCCTGCTGGAAAGCGACTCCCAGCTCCGGGCACGACAGCAATCACTCATTTGCTTCCCCACATTTTCTCGCATGAAGTGGCTTCTCCAATGTGTTCCGATACACTGCCTCCCCCTGAAGCCAACCTCCTGCCCAAGCTCTTCACAGATTGTGGTAAAGTAAAGTATGAAGCTGGCTAATTCCTGCTTGTGAGTCCAGAGCCTGTTCGTGAGAGGTCAAGTACGGCTCGGAAGGGCCATCTGGACAGAAAAGGAACAGCAAATTCCTACCAGGAACTTGCTTTTGTGCAACAGGGCTCTGCAGAGGGAGATGAAAGAATCCCACACAAGGCAGAGGTGGTGCCCACTGTTGCCGCTGTGCTAACCTGGAGCCCCCTGGATTCTGCTGAAGCAGAAGCACAGTCAGCTGCGGGGGTCACTCCCCTATGTCTCGAGGAGAGTCGGGGAGCGGCTAAGGCAGAAAGTTATACTCTCCACCTTGTTTGGAGGAGAGGCGGTGTCAAAGGAGTTAATAAGGGACTGGGGACTCAAGGCTGGGGAAACAGTTTCAATTTTATCCAGGCTCCAAGGAGCTCCGAATTACAGAGTATCCAGCAGCCAAATGTACCCTCGAGGCTTTTGCAACATCTTAAATACCGGGACGTAACAAGGGGAAGGGAACGCCCATTAACCAATGGGGGATTTGGGGGAGTGGAAGGTGAAAGGACACACAGATATAAAAACCAAAGGGGAAAACTTAAGGGCGGGACCCCGGGCCCTCATCCAATCCCTCGACGCCCAGGGTAGAAGATTCTGGTGCTGCAGGGATAAATAATATTTTTCTTACCAGGCACATGAACGAAAGAGCAGCATGCCCATGTCAGGTAGTTATATGGCTCCTATTATCAATAAGCACTTGGCAATCTCTGCTGTGTTTATTCTCACAACACCCTGATGAGGGAGGGGAAAACAGTCTTTGCAGATGGAATAGGTTTGCCTGCATAGATCTTGAATGTGGCAGGACAAAATATCTGTGAAGCCAAAGAGAGCAGGACCCAGACTATTTGATACGCTTCAGCCTCAGTATATCACTTAGGAGTCAATGTGCAAACACATCCGAGGATTTTGACCTACCTCAAGCTCACACCAGGAGTGTGCAGCAGGGCAGACTTACCTCCTCCCATGTTCTCTGGGAAAGTTACTCGCATTCCTGCTGAGAAAAATGCACTCACCACAGACAGGAGCAGCCTGCACCTGCAGGGCATTCCCGCAGCCTCCCAAGAAGTTACAGAGAGCTCAGAGCTGTTATTCTGGCTGCCCGAGCACTTCCCATCTTCCAGAAAGCCCCATGCCTGTGGGAGCCAGGTCATTTAAAATGGATTGGTTGGTGCTATCACATATTACCCTAGGAATGAAGCTCTTAATGGCAAGACCTGATTATTCCTCTAATATCCCCACCTTGTGCCAAATAAACGGCGTTGATGTCACATCATTTGCAGAGGACAGAAAACCTCTGCAGAGCTGCAACCAACAGCCCTCTCTTGTGCCAGGACATAGCACATATCCCGGGGTAATAAAGGCTTCATTTCATGCTTCAGCTCACCTGGGCTGAGGCTGGGATTCAGCAACCTATCCAGGCACAGCTCTGACTCCACAACAGTTACTGCCTAGTCTTGCCATGAATGCTCCCAGATTTTATTCACATTTTTAACTCTTTAACGCTGTCTAAAAGCAGGGTTCAAAGGGAGGGAAAAGGAAAGTAAGGCTTAAAGAGAAAAGGAAGATAACACCCATTCAGACTCTGTACTTTCCACTTCTCTGGTAACTGTCTGCTGTAACCAAACCTGAGACAGCACTGACACATTTTAAGATGGTTCAGCTCCTGCAAGGATCATGAAAATAGGTCGCTTGCTGGAGAGAACATCTTAGTTCAACAGCAATTTGCAGCCCATCTTCAGAGCAGACCCCTCTCTGACTCTCACTCGGTGCTTCACCATCCGTCCATGTGAAGGGTCTGTCAGAGCCCACGAGGCTGCAGAGCATCATGAAATATGTGTGCACTTTGTCAGAAGCATGGCCTAAACACTTAGAGTGCTGTAAATATAAACTCAACAGCTGCTGTGCCTTACAGTTCAAGGTAAAGGAGAATAGCTGACGTAAATTGTGCCAGTGTGCTATCAACATAAAACAACAGGGCATGATGCATTACCATGAGCCCTGAGCACTTCACATCTGTCTCGACACCGCTGTGGGTTTGACACGCGTCAGTTCAAAGGAGAAAATACAGCTTGCCAAGGGAATCGTTCCAGCCCTGCATCAGGCCACTTGCCCCACCACAGAGCAGGCAGACAGCACTCTCTGCTCAGGCAGCATAAAAGGATTTGGGCCATGACACACAGGCAAATATGCTGATCTGTTCCATGGGAAAATACCTGTCAGGATGAGTCTCAGTCCAGCTGGATGCCTATGCCAGCACATAACCTCAAGCACCCACTTGAAGAGAGCTGCTTGCAATTTCAATTTATGCACATACTTAGGCTGTGTTCATCCATGAGGGCAGGCTAAACCAGGCTCTGCCAGCCCCTGCCTTGTCACAGCGCTTCAAGCAGCCCAAATGGCATTCCTGGCCTGAGACAGGGGCCCAGTCTGCCCTGCACTGCAAATTCCACCATGCCCATTGCCCGCTACCAACTGCACTGATTTTAAAACCTCTCTCCCCCATCCCGAGGGAAGGCTGCTTACTTCTTAACAACAGAAGTCCTGATTAGATTGTTATTGAAAACCAGCAAATATATGGGACTTGTCAAACAGGGTACATTCCTGAAGGCTCACGTGGCAACTGGACACTAAAAATTGGGGATACAAGCCATCATCGCGGCACCCACATTCCTGAGCCAAGCCTTTCCTGATCTAAGCATGGCTTCCAAGGCAAGATAAACCTAAGTCATTCCTTAAATAAAGTTCTTCGTCCTTAAAGATTTTTTATGGACACTGACCTGACAGAAACCCTTGGCTTTTGGATGTTCCTCACACTTTAAAAACACAAGACCCCATCATGCTGTGACAAAAATCTTTTGTTGAGGTTTAACTCAAGGTACCTGTGTGATTCTGGTGACACCATTGGTGGCATCCACACACTGAGCAAGACATGTTGCTGGAAAATCAGGGTGGGAGACAAGTGTGTGCTCAGGTCTCCTTCCAACATACACATGGGCAGGACATTTACCTGTGCCTGGGACCTGGGAAGCACTGTAGGATCACTGGTTTGAAGGGATCCAATGAGACTGCACAGCTTCTTCAAGGAAAAGCTTGAGGGCTTTGTGGGATGTCAGTCTAAACTGGTTCAGAGAGTTCAGGTGGTACAATAGCAAGGCACATCCTCACAGGCCGAGCCCCAAGCACATTTCCTATCACACTACAGCCTGGAACACACCTAAGTGCCTGGCTGAATCATGACCAGGAATCATGAGAGCCCAAGGACAAGGTGTACCCATGGTTGCCATTCCTCCATACTTGTTCTGCAACAGCACCACTATTCTGGACACCACAACTGGGGTTATTTATTTTCACAGATAACCGGAGTTTCTTTAGTTAGGCTCCAACCTTCAGACACAAGCTTTGCCCTAGGGAACAAATGAGAAGATCCAGGCACAGCAGGTATATGTAGCTGCTGGTGAGCACTGAGTATTGCCAACCATTATAAAACACAGGAAAATAGCAAGCAAGGTTTTAGCCAGTTTAAACAATCCTGCAGGGAATACTACCAATAGAAACTAATACATATGCAAGCAAGAGCAAGCTGCCCAGGAAACTGAGCACTCTGCCTCCAGTGTCAAATAAAGCACAACACTTACATTGCCTGTGGTCCAGTGTTAAGTGTATTATTTAACATGCATATATCCCCAAAAGATTCTGCCTGAATATCTACATAGATCTCATCCCCTTGTGTTCAAAGCCTTCATGCACGAGGGCAACATTATGCCTGTGGTCTGAATGAGGAGTGACTGGTTTTGCTTGTCTGGAAACAGTCCAGATTTCTCCCTAAGTACCTGGGAGCAGAATTTGCCCATGTGGAGACATTCCCCAGCCTAGATGGTGATGGCAGTCACTTGTGATTTCTCAGGAGTACTCCAAGTCCATGTGTAATCATCCTGTGTTTTACTGTGGATTTGTCTTAGACCTGCTTGTTCATCTGCCCCTGCTGTTGGTGTAAACTCAATTTATCTCTGTCCCAGTCCTCTCCTCCTCTTACAGGAGAGCTGCATCCTCTCCTGAGTGATCCTGCTGCATATGTTTGTGAAACAGTCCTGTTCAGAACAAGGGGAAGGGCGAGTGAGGGCCCCCACACAAAGTGGCAGTGCTGTGCCAGGAACAAAGATCTCAAGCAGGGGTCAGCAGCACAAGTGGCTGTCACCTCGTCAGCCCAGCACTCCAGAGGCTGAGCACTTCCAATTGCAATTCAAATCTGCCATGGAGTTGCTCGTGTTTATTTAGGCATTAAAAGCAATTTCCCAAGCACATGTCTGTCACATTTAGACACAAAAGGCTAGCCTGTAATTAGGACGTATATGACCTCACTGGCTTTAATTGGGAGAAGCCGGCATCGAACCCATTTCCCAGATAGAAGGAAACTGGCATTAGGAGGGAAGTTTGGTGTCAGCTGGTAGAACATGCACAATACCTTCTGTAATGGCCTCCAATTCATCATCAGCCCCTCCACCATCAGGACTTTGTCAATGCTTTGCTCATCAATTTGCTCATGCATCAACACATGAGATCAGGAGACCGATACTCTGTCAGAGAGAATGATCACACAGCAGGAAAAAAGGATTTTTAAAAAGGGAAAAAAAAAACCCCAGGACTAGCTAATTCTGCTTTGGCAAGGCAGCAGGGTAGGCCCAGGGCCAAAGGCAGGGTTAGCCCAAGGGGCTGTAAGTCTGTTAACTTTGTACCTGCTTATGCAGGTCAGAATTTAGCCCACTGAGGTTTGCTGGAACTTAATGCACAAAGAAAATACTTAAGACTGAAACAAGCCAGCAAGAGCCAGTAGTAAGGAAAAGTCCATTTGCTGTAGGAAAATGCAGCAAAGAACACCGAATTCTGCTACACCTATCCTGATGCAGAGAAGGTACAATTTTGGCCTGTTTGAGAGCTGACAGCCACACCTCTACCTGCAGCGCACTGCTCCTGCCTGCAGGAGAGGCCACAGAGCCACCACCACGCCAGGCACTGCCAGACTAACCCCGGGGACAGACAGAGGTGTCAGTCACTCCAAACACAGACTCTCACCCTCAGGCCCATCAACCGATTTTTTCCAAAACAGGGACAAGGCTTGGAAAAAAACACTGTATATAAACTACACCTAATTTTATTACTTATATTTTTTACTGTGATAGGAACAGAACCTGCAACTCTGCTACACCAAGAACTGGAGAAATTCAAGAGATAAAAAACTTAGATCTCAGAACATTTTCCAGAATTAAATACTTACTTCCAATCTATATCAAAAAGTTTTTTCTCTCTCAGGCAGGCAAAATACTTGGTCTTTCCTGATTGTCATATTTCACTGGGACAGCAAAAAACCTAAGTGAAGCCAGATGACTATTCAGGCACAAGGAAATTCACCAGGGAAGTGAAAATCAAGGAAAAAGATACCAAACTATATCACATAATCAGTCTGAATTCTGTTCTTAGCACAGTTAATGAGCTCTAACACAAAGAAACTGGCCCCCAAGAGACAGCCAAATCCTGCACAAGCTGTAGAAGGCCTCTTGCTTCCTTCTGCTCCTAATTCCATCCTTCATGCTTCTGCAAAATAACCTGCTTCTCCACGTCCCTTCTGTTGGTTTCTGTCTGCTCTTATTCTGCTTTGGTTTTCCTCTGGCATTCCAGCTCATGGGGATCATCTTGTACTCATGTCCAGTCCCCCCTGGCAAAGAGGAAGAGCTGCACGGGTTATTGCAGTGTGCCTGATCTGTACTCTGAGCCACAGCTGGGGGACAGACCCCAGCCTGCCTCCAGCCACAGCTCCAGGATACAGAGCTGGGCCAATGAGGGAGAGACACTGTCTGCTTACTGTTTCCAGCAGACATAAAACACAGCTCCCAGTGTGTGCCCCCAATAAAGAGGGGCTGGAGGGGTGGAATTAATAGCTGCTGAGCATATCGTGTGCAGGATTGATGGGTTAAATAAATAACAAACACAAAAAGCACACAGAGCAAACACGCAGGGGGAGGCAGAAGGGAAGGAGCAGGCACTGGCCTGGAGGTCCTCCAGCACCATGGAGTCCCTCGGTATCTCGGAACAGGCGGGGTAGCCCACGGCCATGACACGGCCTCCCTAGGAGCCGCTGCCCTGCGGCTCTGAGGCAATGCTTGTGAAAGCCAGCGGCACCAGAGCCTCGAGAGCAGGGGCTGCTGCTGGTGCAGAGGGCAGGGATGGCACTGGGTGGGCCCTGCAGCCCACAGATGTGTGCCTGTATGCCGGGGGAGCCCCAAGGGCATGGGGAGGTGTCAGCCGTGGGCACACAGTACCTGGCATTGCCCATGGACACGGAGCAGAAGAGAACATCATTTCTTTAAACTCATCTTGCATTCAGCCAGCTGCATATAAATTTCCCTCTATCTCATCAAGCTCTCACTGTTTGGCCTCCTCTGACTGATATTGGCTCATCATACTTAATCTAGGGTGAAATTTCCTCGTCTGAGCTAAATTACTCGCAGCCATCAAGGGAAACGATATTTATTTTTCGTGGGGCTAATGACCTGTCCCCCAGACCCACCCACTGATGGTTATTTACTAGGGCCCAGATGCTTGGGCTCAAAATGAGTGCTAATGTCAGCGGGGGCCATTCCTCATCCAGGGCTCTGATTGAATTGGAGCGATCCCATTGACATTGACTCGGTGACTTTTAAGGCCATTACCCTCAGCAAGAGATGAACCTCTCATCATTGCTCCAACACTGACAGCTGATTAGCGACAAATTACAAGCGGGAAGAACCTAAGACTTTGTTGGGTGATGGAGGGGAGGGGGGACAAAGTGGAGGGGGAATTTGGAGGAGGTGTGGGGAAAGCACAGAGTCGGGGAACTTGGAGCAATGAATACAGGAAAAGGAAAGAGTGGGAGGGGACAGCAACACCCAGAAGCTGATGCCAGCCTTTGGCTGATGTAGAACAGGGCCCACAGCCAAAGGCTGCAGAGAGGCAAAGACACATAGGGACTGCAGGGAGCCAGAGTCAGAGCAGGACTGGAAGGAAGAACCTCCACTTCCAGTCAGCGTGTGAAGAACGGACGGCGGGGCCAAACGTAGCTGGGGCAGGCAGACAGTTTGGTGGCAGCTGTGTGCCAGGAATCACAGGTCCTGTGAAAACAGAAAAGCTGCCAGGAAACGAAAGGCGAGAGCTGCCTGACAACCCTGACATGCATTTCAGTTAAGGCCCTCATTCTCAGCGTTCAGACAGCAACACCAACATGACTGAAGGTACTGTCACGGTGACCTGTTTTGCCAAGCACACTGGTACCTGAGTTTCTCTTTTCAGTGCTCTTATATTACTGAGGGATAAAGTTTTAATGACTCCGGGTCACACAGTTTTGGTTCTAATCACAGAAACACAGATACTTCTGCTGTCAAACATGGGAGCAGCCAGGAACCCACGCCAGTCTCTTGTTTCAGCTCCCCAAAAAGGGAAGAGTGAGTAAGTGTTAATTTTAAAGGCAACAGAGACCGATACCATACCTAGCCCCTGTGCATACAGCTTTTATCGGGATGATTTGTGAAGCACACTATACTCGCCCCCTAAGTAAAAGAGAGTATTTTCAGTGACACCGTTAATGGAGCCATGCTGAAAGGCATTACAAGGAGGTTTGTTGCTCTGTGGTCCTGCATAGCAGGCTCACCACACTTCACAGCTCACAAAACACCAGGCCCATATCAAAGAACAAGCATCATGAAATACAGATGAAGAAAACGCTTGCGAGGCTGAACCTCCACGGTAGCAACTGTCCTCTCCGAAATAAAACCTGGCTCTGGGTACTTGGCAAACAAATGCACTGTGCCTAAGTGCAGCCTGTTGGCTGACGTCTGAAACCCCAAATGCAGCTTCAGCAGTGGTCATGGCAGTTTGAATCTCAGCCCCCAGCTGAAGGAAAACTCCTCTGAGTGACCCCAAGCCTGGCTGAACCTCCCCCTGGCTCCTGCTTTACAGCTGCATCTGGCACCTGTCTGCCACCGCTTCCAAGGAAAGGCAGCCAAAGCAGTTGCACTGCTCTCCCCCTGTCCGCTCCACACCAATTGTTACAGTCATCTCAAGAGGTCACTAGGAAACACAGCATACACTGACATCCTAAAATCCTCCTGGGGAGGAGCAGCGAGCAGTGCATTGGACCAGCCAGACAAGTTACTTTGTTTTTTGGTCTGCCAAGAGCACCTGTGACCTCAGCTGTTCTCCTGGAGGTCTCCAGCTACTCCATTTCAGTAGATGCAGATCCCTCACTGCAGAACTGATGGGGCTGCCATCAGGTTTGGCTAGACATGACCAGCTGACACATACTTTGATGCAGTGACCAACCAATAACCCTATGCAGTGCTCTTCACAACTACAAGCCTCGTCCCATCTCCAGTCCTGCAAGTCTGGACAACACTCAATGGCCACCTCAGAACATTCTCTGAGGGAATGCAGCTTGGCTTTTTTGACACAAGCATAAGCTATGGCAAGCGTTATCAGCATGAAAGATGTGCTAAGGGATAAATGCCTGATCCTCATGGGAAGTTCCCTGGCTTTAAAAGATCCTAGCTGCAAAATTTCCACCTCAGAGACCACTCCATGAGCCCATTAACCTCACTGAGGTTTTCCTCATACAGAGAACTCATATTGTCACAGTTAAGTCCTCCTTTTACCTAATTTCCATCTGGCTATCCAGACCAATCTATCAGTGTGCAGGGAACCCACCTGTCCCTTCAGCACTGGCCAGCCTGCTTTGAGAGAAAGCCCTTCCAAACCACTACCTCATAGCTTTGCAGCACTACCCTCTCCTGAAGCAGGACAACAGCAACCTGGAACACTCAATAGAGATAACAAAAAACTTCTATGGACAAGCAAAGGTTCACCACCTTGCAACAATACTGAGCAGATACAGTGTACAGGAATGTATATGGCTTCCACCCTAAGAAAATCTTTCTCCAAGAACAGGATAGAGGAGCTTTTCTCCTTAGAATTAATCTCCCCAATAAATGCAGCATTGTAGGGGATTTGTCATCTCCTAGAACCAAAAAGAAATCTAGGTAACTGGAGCAAGTCTAGCTGTCACCTTGTCAAACAAAGCACAATCCATTCACCAACTGCAGCATCACAATACTTGGTCACCAAACTGCATCTCAGAGCTCACCAACAGTATATAATATATATCTCACATTGTCCCTTTAAAAACCCTACAACATTAAAACGAAAAGATTTCTTGCAACATGTTCTGAACAAGCCCAGTGACACCTGCTAGTGAGAGGAGGTCTGAGCCAAGCTGCCAGGTAAAAGCAGCTCGTCTCTCCGGCTGTGGAGCGCAGCAGGAAGCTGATGGAGTGCCTGGCTGCCTGTGTGTGCTGCACAGTTGCTGGGGTGGGTCTGTGCGACCACGCATCCAAACAGGCTAATGCTCCCTTTCCCAGCCTGATTGGTCAATTTAGGTGACATATTTTGGGCATCTCTGCTTACTCAGTGACTGCAACTTGTACCCCGTCCACAAATCCCCATCTGCAGCTACAGATGGCCCTTTTTTTTCCCCCTTCCTCCTTTCTCCATTGTGTAGAACAGCTCTTGGAGGCTGCAGAACAGAGGCAGAGATGCAGAATTGCTGTACTCTGCCACACAAGCCAGACAGACATTAAATTCAACGCAAGCAAGGAAACCCCAATCCTGAACCTGCAAACTGTCCGCTGTGCAGCCAGAAGTCCCTTTCTCCAGATCTGGCTCGCACACAAAGTGCAGCCCAAGAGCAGCAGTTAAATGCTCTTGTAGGACAAACAAGGAAAAATCCTGCTGGGTTTTTAACTGTGCAAACTTGATTCTTCCTTTAGTGGTTACTATACTTTTCAAAATGTTCTCTTCTTCTGCACCTTATGAGGAACAGTAAGACTTACCCCAACCTGGGAATAGTTCCAAAGCCTGGGAAAATGCTATGAGGAAACCCACTTTTATTTCTGTTGCAAAATACTTACCTGTCTTTTCTCACATTGCCTCATTCCTAACTCTTCAATTTCTACTTCACTACTAAACAGCGACAGAAGATTAAAAAAGAGCTGTTTCACTACTCATTTAGTCTCATTTCTCTTAGCCTCTAGTGAAACAGGACCCAGACCAGGGGAAATGAGTTAAACAGCAGAGAGTAAAGACACAACTGTTCGTACATAGACTCACCTCTTTCAAACCGCCTGTGCTGCAAGGAGGAGGTAATTTACCTGTACAATGCTACCTCATGCTGGGCTGTTGATGCTGCCAACCAAGCTGTTCTCAAGCCCTAGGGTTTTGGTCTAGCAATGTATTTGTTGTTGTTCTTTTGCCTAGGAGAGTAACTGTGGTTATTTTTCATGGTTATCACCACTGTTACCTTCAAAGCAAAGAAGCAAGGCTGCAGAGTCTAACCATGCTCCAGTTCTGCATGAATTACAAGTACTTTTACACTTCAGCTGGAGGAAAGCAAAGCCTTGTCCTCCTCCCTACACTGTTCAAGTGCCTTTCCTGTATGTCAGTCCTTTACACTACAAATATATCTCTTTTTTTTCCTTTTTTTTTTTTTTTTTTTTGAGCCTGCTTATTGCAAAGTCCTGTGCTTGTAGAGTCCCACCTTGAACACCGTTAGTGATATCTATTTTACATTACTCCTAGTCTGAAAACACATTTCATGTGATATTTTGCCAGCTGGGCTCAAAACTATTAATCCATTTTTAAAATGCAGACCATTTTGTTTTTAATCACACACTTCTATTTTGAGTTGGGTGCACTGTAATCCATGGAGTTCTGTAATTTTCCACTTCATTTATTTTGGATTTAATGAGCTGGTAATAATGTATATTTCCAACTGAAATGACTGCTTCAAATGCAGAGCAGAAAGTCACTAAAGTAAAGAATTTGGGCAGGGAATGTTGCTGTCTGAAGTTTAATGTAAATAAATTGAGCAACATTAAGATCTGGAACTATAACAGAGTGAAAGCCATGGTTAAGTGGTGATTTTCTGTTTTACATAGTTCTCAAAAAATATTTTTAGTGCTTACTGTTGTGCTAGGCTGAAGAAGTCTTGGTACACCTCAGCACAGCATCAGTTGGAGCCATGATTTTTAACTGCAGAGGGGAAATCCCCTCCTCATTAGAGCCTTAGGTGTAATTCCCATTGCAATCAGCCCAGGAAGACTCAGATGATCCACCTGCCAAATCAGGCTCCTATCCTCCACTTGGGCAGCTAGGCCAGGGGGGTGATTTCAGAAAGCTCTGAGCAACCAGAAGATGCTTGAAATTAGGCTACTTAATTAGATGTACAAATATGGGACATTATTTTCTACCTTGAAGTGAATTCTTTGATGGCTCCTAGGTTTTCTTCTGCTCCAGATGGGTAGGAATTTCATGCTAAGCAATAGCAACCAAAAGTTTCACCTGTTACAGGTGTGTTTATGTCTGCTGTGTATTCTCCTGTGTGTGTATGCTCAATCTGGGCACGGACAAAGGACACCATCATGTCGTTATATCTACAAAATCCCTTTTGGTTTGCCACAGAGGGCAAGGTTCAGATGGGTACAAAGTAGCCTTGCTTCATGTGAAAACACATGGGGTTTTCATCTTGGTTGATTTTAAAATAATCCTAAAAGTTGCATCTTCTTGCATAGCAGCTCTTCAAACAGAGTAATAGGTCCATCACTCCTACTCTCCGTTCCTGATCAGTGCCACGGAGTGCCAGAGAAGAGGCAGTGCTTCCAGCAGCGATCTTAGACAAACATTTGCATGGTTAGCAGGCACAAGCCAAATGTTGTGTTTGGTATGGCAATCCCAGCCATGATCTAGCCCAGCCAGGATGTGTCATCTAGAGCTCAAGAGTAAGCTTGGCAAAATAAAGCCTAGGCTGTCCCTTTAATGGCAAAACTGCTTTAAAAGATGATGTTTAAAATATTAGTTTAAATGCTACATTCACAGTCCTGTTCTGCAAACTGTAAACAAAAGCTGATTACCCGAAGACATTTTCCTCTGTAATTAGGTTCACTCCTCAGTTTAAAAAAGCCCCACATAACTGGAAAGGAGAAACAGTCATGTGGTATATATCCCCTGCTCTCCTCAGAGCCTCTGAATAATGTGACTGTGCTAATTGGTACCCATTAGGGCAGGAATCAGAATCCCACTGCCCCAAACTCGCTGCCTTTTCCTGGTAATTATAGTGCTGGCAAACACCCCCCCAACAATTTTGGGGCTAATCACAGTGAATCCTGTATATAGTGTGATGCTGCATTATTCAAAAAGGTAATGAAATTCCAGGAAACATCAGATGCAGCAGGTACACGAAGATAATTCTGTTTTTATAACCAATTTCAGTCAGATAAATACTAGAATCCTTTCCAATTTTCCCCCCATGAAACTAAAGTGTCATTGAGATTTACAGCCCCCTCAAGTTCTCTTTTCAGAGGAACATTCATTTACATAAACAGATAATCCCAGATAAAAATTTCCATTAGACAAAGGTGAAATGGATCAATTTTCTCTGCCAAGACAAATCTTAAATCTTGAACAGATAGGGTCATTATTACACCAGGCCCATTTCAGAAATAATGTGTTAAAAAAAAAAATCAGCCGATAGCAGCCATTTCCAGCTTTCCAATTATCTTTAAGAAAAGCTTATTCTGTGGACAATAAAGCACATTACTGCACAATATGATACAGTCCATAAAGATCACAATGTTTTATGAAAGGTTAAAGAAAGCTCAGCACATTTAGGGGAATGTCATAACCCACAAAGTCTTTCAAGACTTAACCAGATCCCCGCGCAGGCCGTGCCAGCGCTGTGCTGCGCGGCGCTTCCTGGGGGCACACGGAGACTGGGGGTCCATGTGCTGCCACACGGAACGGACGGGCTGCCACAGCTCCTCTTCCCCCAGGAAGGAAGCCAATTACCTGTCCCTTCTCAGCGTGCTGGGGAGGAGGAGACCGTGGTTGATGACACCTCACACACACGGGGTCCCTCTGCTCCTCTCCCCATGACCAAGGGGCTCTTCTCAGCCCACCTGGCACACAGAAACATGGAGTGAGGTCGCTGCACCACCTCTGCCTGCTTCGCCTCCAGCCCCCACTGGGCACTAACAGGGCAGAGGTAGAACCCCAGCCTCTCCTCCCCACCACAGCCCCCTGCTCCCCACCACCTGCTTTGGCCTTCCCTGCAGTGTCAGAGCAGAGCATCCAGCTCTGCAGCCCTTCCCTGGCCCCAAGCTCCACGGGGAAGCCGGGCAGCTGGGGCAGGAATACCCTCCCGCAGCAGGGAGGCCACGCTGCTCTCCAGTGCCACACAAGTTTGTCAGGCCCCTGGGAATGGAGTTTATGAGGGGTGACAGCAGCAAGGAGAAAGTGCCAGAAATCACTGCCTAATAGACACAGCAGTCAAAGCAAAACAAGCAGCAACTTACCTGAATCGATTTTTCATCCAAGAGGAATCAGATTTATTTGCCATTTAACTAACTGTTCCTTACACACATCACAGGAGGAACAGGGAGAGCAGTGGTATGGACATGAGTGACACGTGGCTAGTGTGAGAAAACAAGATTCCCTCACAAGAAATAACCTGCAGGAAGGCTTTATCCTGCTTGCTGCTAAATCCTGTTCTGCAGATCCCTAAGCCTGCTCAGGAGTGCAGGTGATAAGGCTGCATAAATCCCTGGGAGAGTTATAGGTACTTCAGAGCTAGGGATGTGCTGTCACTTGCTCTGAAGAATGAGAAGCAGGAATTACCTGAAAGAGAAATGGACACCAAAAGGCACATCTGGATGTGCCTTTCCAAAGCCTTATCCTATACCAGAGCATCAGGCAAAGTTATTTTCATTCCTTTGCTAAGAGCACCACAAGACCACCAAGTGAACTCCTGAGTGGGGACCTAGTTCAGTGACCTCGTCTGAGGTATTTAAATTCCTTTGTTGTGATGGATCTTCTGGACCAAAAAGCCCAGTGGAACTGAGGCTGCTTGGTGTCATTTACCCTTACAGCAGCCAGCACCCAGGACCTCTGTGTTCTCTCCTCCATGGCCATCACCAATAGGTAGTGACAAAACTGTGGAGTAACAACAGCTTATTCCTCTGTGGAAGGAAGGCCATCATCTATCTAAATGCAAAATAGATGTGAAACTGCACAAACA
The DNA here is from genome assembly GCF_048771995.1 of Taeniopygia guttata. Taxonomy (NCBI): domain Eukaryota; kingdom Metazoa; phylum Chordata; class Aves; order Passeriformes; family Estrildidae; genus Taeniopygia; species Taeniopygia guttata. The sequence continues at coordinate 70,440,880 of NC_133028.1, forward strand.
CTTTTTAAACTGCTCTTCAAGGGTCTTCTGGTTCAGCCACCAAAACCAGAGACATACCAAATTTGAAAAGTCTAATGATATGGAATCCCTATTTGCAGGTGAAACAAGTCTCTGCATGAGCAGAAATGAAAAGTTCCCTCCTCCATTGCTAGAAATGTGATAACCTTTTAGAGACACCAGAAGAAAAAAAACCTGACAGGACACAGCTGAGCCATTCGACTGTTTGCTACAGCTCTATCAGCTCTCCAGAGAACTGGCAGCCCCAATGCTGGATGGAGCTGTGCAGGCTGCAAAGGATTAACACCACCCTGGTATCAGTTCTCGTCAGATTTTTCAAGCCATGTTTATGCTTCTATTTCTGTCCTATAGGAACATGACAGAAAGTCTGCTGTCACCTTCTACAGCTTGAAACTAATTGTAAACTAATAAAAGAATTACTTGGTGCAGAATTTCTGAATGACTACTGGAATTTTAACCAATATCTTTGGTTTGAAAAAAGGGGATTTTCTGTAAAGTAAATAAATATCCTGGTGCCAAACTTAAAATTAATCACAAAAACCATGTCTGGTTTATCCCATCCCAAACAGCAAAGAGCCCATAAATGACAACACTTGTTTTCAACTTTATAAACTCTCCTATCCTGTGTGTAAGTAAAGGATTCTTGGGAGGCAAAAAGGAATAACAAAGAGCAGAAGCTCACAACTATCATCTCTCTCTTTCAGACATATACAAGCACTCAGATTTCACTCTCTGTGGTGGATAAGAGGAGAGATATTTTCAAGAGGGACAGTGTTTGACTTGGTAGTAGGTTTAGGCTGAAGAGAACAGATCTCCAACAGGCTGCATGATTCAATGATCACTGCACAAAAGTCATTGTACAGGAGGGACTTGTGTTACCCAAAGAAGGATCACTGGATCATCTTTCAACCTAAGACATGGTCCCAAACACATCTAAATAAAGCAAGGTAACTGCTGCAACCCATTAAAAAAAAAAAAACAAACCAAACAACCCAGGCAGGATTTCCTATGAACCAAGACAACTGTGGTAGATCATGCTGGGGTCTCATCTGCCCCAGCGTGCAGCCTTTCAGCTGACTTTTGAGTAGCTGAGGCTGTAGAAATCACACAAAAAGAAAATAATGTTGATGTTCAAAAGTGTCAGGTGATGTGACTAAAGCTGTCAGGTGCAGCAATCAGCATGGCTTCAAAACACAGAACTTGCAGCTCACTACAAGACAGTACATGGCTGACTTCATAATTTTATTAAATTGCTTTAATTTTGAGCTGAGAAAATCTTCCAAGTAGAGCCATACTTCCTTTAACTGCTACTGGAAACTTTTTTAATGTGTGGAAATACTTGCTATTGCCATCACTGGCATATCAGTCATAACATCTAATGGTGTGGAGATTGTTGCCTTATAAAATTCACAGCTGGGTAGCTACATGGCTCAAGGCTAAAACCTATTTTAAAATCTAGTATTTTAGGAGGGAGAATGTTTATTAAAACATTTTGCCCATTAAAAATATATGACATATCATCGGTCATTCCATGTGATGCAGTGCCAGCCCTTTTTTAGGCAGTCCACTTGGGATGACTGCTGAAAACCTGGCCAGCCTGTTTGACAAGACCACATCCTAATAACTAACTAGTCTATCAAAAAAAATCCCAAACAAACCAGCAAACAAACAAAAAACCCTGCAAACAAAAACCATTCCAGCAGCCTGAAAGAAACTCACCACTGCCTCTGACATAGCATGCCCAGAACTCGCTCACACACAGAGCCACAGTTGGTCTCTTCACGCTGACAGTCACATACTGACATGCTTGCTTGATCTCCTCATGGCACAAGTTACACTGAAATAATAATGAGGCTGCAGGTTTTAGTTGGGTTTTGTGGTTTTGTTACAGTTTTTTGGTTTGGGCTTTTTTTTTTTTTTTTTTAAATGAAATGTGGTGAAGAGAGAAATGTTGATAAATATTCTTTCAGCAACTCCAGGGGCATTTGGCATCCACTTCCATGAGCTGATGCATGTCTTAAGCTGGAGAAGAAAAGGATGAATACTTGGAGGTTGAACAAAAAACCAAGACTGCTGTCTCTTTGACCATTTCCACACCTGCACTCTGTAAGGAGAGCCACTGGCACTGCACAGGAAGGATCCCCCTTGTCCAGGGTGAATCTCCCTCCCCAGTGAGTACTCCCACTGGAGTCAGCGGGATCACCCGCAGAGGGACCAATCGCCAACACGAGTGACCGAGTTCTCCATCTGACCCCACCTTTGAAACAGCTGGCCTTCAATCGTTAATTGAGAAATTATCTGAAAAGCTCTGACAAAGTGGAAAGGACTCGGATACATAGAGATGGATGCGCAGTCAAGGTCATCTGTTCTCCTGGCTTGTCGCTGCCCATCCTGCAGCTCCCTCTCACGCCGGCTGGCAGTGGCAGGTCTCACCACAGCCCTTCCCAGCTGCCTGCAAGACATGCTTCCATCGGGACTTTGCTTCTTGCAGCAGGACCAACAAGGCCAGGCAGGTCTCTCTTCCCAAACCACTGATGCAGATTCTGGATAGCCAAGGAGGTGAGTAGGAGGGCAGACTGGGCTGCCTGAGCACAAGAAGAATGACACCTTGGATGTGAGGTGTCAGTCATATTCAGTGTGGTCTTTGTCCCATCAGGTCCAGCCAGACTCCTCACAGGTGGCAGAGTTACCTTCTCTTCCCACTCTGTATGCAGAAGAGAGGGCCAAGCTGTTAAAGTCTCTTTCCTACTGCAGGAGAGATACTTCTGAGAAGTTAACCCAATCGTGTCCTGTGGTCCCAAGGAAGCACAGCCTGGCCAGTATGTCCTGGTTCTAGTCCCAGCTGAGTCTTTGCTTTGGACTAACTCTCCAGCAAAAAGAACACAGTGTTTTATACTTGCAACAAGTATCCACCACTGCTAACAACCAGGAAAATAACCCTGACTGCATTGCACATTCCCTTGCAGGAAAAAGCATGGATACTGTTATTCATACTTGTACTGTACAACTGTTCCCAAAATGTCAGTCTTCTCTAATGACCCTAAAGAGACTGAAAATTAAACTGCAGTTCTGGGCAGGGAAGCGACTCTATTAAAAAAAGACAGACAGAGAGAGCCCATAGCTGTTCCGAGCAGCCTTCCAAGTTCTATATATTAACTAAGCTTATGCACCAAAGCCATGTTTTTAACTACTGTCAGCACTGCGGAGTCACTCCAGCAGCAATCGAGCAAGCTGTTCTGCCTCATGCCTCATCACCATTTCTCACACTTTGCATCAAAGCACCAACATTAGCAAATTCAGCTGCCCTTCAAACTCCTAGCTCCAGTCAGGAGATAGCATCTGCAGCCACTCAGCTCCTTTCGAGGCCGCTGAACAAAGTCCCAGCTCTCCAGGAGCACCCAGAGTAGCCCAGCCCGATGGCTCTCTAGGACACGTGGCCCTAGGACAGGCAAGGGACCTGCGAACAGCTCCACATCCCCACGCCGCTCTTGGATTGCCACTCCAAGCCCCTCCCGGCAGCATGGATCATCTGCAGGCTTTCAGGAGTCACTCCTGCCATTCAGCACGTCGCGGGAACCAGGTTTCAGCGGGGGAAGAGCACACTTCACATGGTGGTAAGATCACTTCCCAGTGACACGGCACAGGCTGACACAACTGCAGCTCCAGCGCTGTGCCTTCTGCAGAGCACAAAGTTCTCATTCCAGCAGTCACTCCCATGGCAGAACAGAATTCTAACTCCTCACGGCTCGATGTGCATAGCACAGATAGGGAGTTCAGTCACTGCCTTGTTTCTCCCAGAGCACTGGGTTGCTGTCATTCTGAGGTCACAGGGAAAGGAGGAGCAGAACAGAATTCTTCAGACTGGTCAAATCCAAGTGCCCTGCAGCCACTTGCGGGACATGCTGGTGAATTTTGGATGACTGATGAGACACAGCACACAGCGTGACTTGTAAAAGGAAATGGCAAGGAGGGTGCAACTGGAGAACGGAGGAAAATTCCAACAGATGCTTCTAAGTCTGGGAAACAATCTTCTGTGGACCTTGCTTTATGTTTGACAACTTAAAAAAATCATCACATTAGCTTAAATATGTGAAAGTAATAGATGAAATGGTCAAATAATTTGATGACAAAAGGGAAAAATTAGGTAGGAAAGCAGGTGAGTGATTCCCTGCCCTCTCTTCTCTGCAGAGAGCTTTTAGTCCAAGTAATAGCTGAAAAAGAGCATTTCCAGGTCTCCCAGGCCCACACACACGGAGATGGGACTGGGGCATCTACTAGCATGAAAAGTGGACAAACACAAGACCTTACAAAATAAGAGATTAAAAGCAATTGCAGGGCTTGTTATACTGTACTTGGCTCTTCACCAACTTCCAACACTTCCTAATACACGACCTCCTCCTCGGCACTTAAAAGTCTCCATGATTTAATGAAGCTAGACAGAAAATGAGGATAAGAGAGGGAAAATGACTTGTATATTTTCAGAAGATCATGGAATTCCAATTTTTGTAATCAAAACAACTGAGGAAGACCTATCCAAAGACAAACTAAGTAGCAAGGGGAAAACCCCAATCTGGCAGGCAGGCAACAGTATCCACAGTGCAGTGAGCTGAACAAGATGATAATTTCCTCCCCATTTCCTGGATATTTCTGGAGCATTTTTGGATGCAAGGCAAACCTTCATTTTTATATCACAATTCTCCAACCACTGCTGCTTAGCAGGGATTGTGGCATTTAGCAACACAGGAAAAAAACATGATGCGCATGTGTTCATCTTGGCAGATGACAAAAAAACAAGCCAAAAGGAAGTGCAGTGAGATCATCCCAAATGTCAATACCCAGGCCTTGTCTGGGATTAAAGCAGAGCTTCATAAATCAGATTAAAAAGCCCACTAAAAGTTTGGAAGGACTTTTGGAAAAGGCCCACTTGATTTCAACATAGAAATCCTCATCAGAACCAAATGAGAACGTGTGTCTCTGGTCCTACTTACAGCAACATTCAAATACCTGGAGATATCCATCAGCACCAGTGAGGCTTTACAGCAAAACCCACAGGATGACTTCACAGAAAGGCTGTTTTGACTTTTAAGTGCCTTAGAAACACCATCCCCTTTGGTAAATCAAACTCCAACCAGATGAGAGGATCCTTGGACTTCCACAGGAACAGACTGGTTCTTTCTTTAGCAAACTCCCAAACCCACATACTTCTCCAAAATTGCCTTATGGAACAAAGTTGTCCACAATTCCTGGAGTTTCACTCTCAACATAAATATATCAAAGAGAAGCAAAACATCTCAGTCAAAAAAATTGGTCTAGAAATGCCTTCTGTTGTGGCATGAATTCCAACTATGATAAAATTTTATAGGCAGACTGGAGTTAAAGAGACTTTTAAATATGAAAACCAAAAAACCCAAATCTGATGTGCCTAAAATTCAGGACTCCACAGAAGTGGAAGACTGTTTTTCCTCTACCAATTTCACTGGAAGCAGACTGTTGTGCTAGGAAACACCACCCCTATGATTAAGAATCTTTCCAAAGCAAATATTTTCTCTCTTTCCCTGAAAATCCCTTAAATTCTCAAAAAAATTTCTTTATTGTCCTCATACCACTTCCACTCTCAGAAAGTATCCAGAAAAAAAGCTATTTGTCAGTTACTTCCAGTTCTTTCAGTTCAAGACTCTATTATGCTGCACAATTGTCATGTGCATCTGCTTAACGTGGAGGGAAAAGATGTTGCTAAATTGGCAGCAGAACAGTGGGCTGGGCAGGAGAGGTGCCTTCTCCATTGTGTGCACAGGGCGGCTCTGCTGACTGCAAGGGCTCACGCAGCAGAAAAAAACCCCAAATGCCATCCCTGCTCTTGCTCTTGGCAGCTGTTCTCTTATCACCAAAGAGAATTTATCGCACCACTGACAGATGCTGAGATTCAGAAGCTGAAGCTGAAAGCCAAAGGGATTGATTCAAAAAACAAAAACATCCCTTGAAAAAAATTTTTTAAAAAACCCAAAAAACATATAGGAAGAGCCCTACCAAACCAAGTCACTTCAGTGCACACATCACATGGCATCTCTCCATGGGGAGGGGAAAGAGAGAGCCGAGCCCCCACACAGATGTCAGCAGGTCTGTCTGCAGCACTCCTGGAAGCTGCTCAGTGTTAAACCAAAGAGATGCAAGAAACCATGGAGAACCTGGCCACAAAATTCCTACTGGGGACAGTGGGAGCAGAGAAGACTTTTCAGGGAAAAGGACCTTGAAATCAAGCTTTCTTGGTATTAAAGTCATTATCGAACACAAAATACTTGCATTCCTAGTGTTCTCTCATGAAGGGAATTGGTGGATCAGGGCTGTCTGGAATTTCTATTCTTGCACACACACACACACACTTTCTCTGTCAAAACCTCTTTCACTCCTATGAGGCTACAAGTCTTAGTTTCTTATATGTGACTCCACTGTGTACCAACATCCAGGAATCCACTGCACAGCTGCTGTGGCTACTCCCAGGAACTGGAGACAGCAGTCCTGTGTTGTACATGACAAGGGGCTTTAATATCTCCCCTCCCGATGTCACACATGGCCTGGTGCACACGGACACTCCATGCACACCAACAGCTCATGGCGTCTGTGGCCATAAAGCAGAGCCTGTATTTCATCCACAAGTTTTGCCAAATTGCTGCACACAGCATGCCAATATCTCCCTCCTGCTCCCTGTCCCCAGGGAAAACACAGTTGAGTTTATCACAGGCAAAGAAAGCCTGAGCTATCCACCAACACTGCTGTAGGCACAATGCAAAGGAAGACATGCAGCGCCTTCTGTCAACACTCCCAGGTGCACTTTCCTAACTAAGGCAGCCTGATATAAGGTTTAATTTCTGGACACTAATCTGTCTTTTCTGGAAAACTCAGAGCAAGCTGAATTCTCCCAGAGCAGCGGATTCCAGCAGTGGGGAAAGAAGTCCCAGAGTAACTCCCATTTCCTTGTAACGCGGAAAGCCCCCAAACAAAACTCAAGAGGAGACATTATGCCTGACACTTCAGAAGAAGGCCAGACTGGGAACGCCAGCATCACCCCGATGCGCACCGCTGGGGGTGTGCAAGGCCCGGCCCCGCCGGGCGCGCCCCGAACTCCACGGAATGAGGATGAGGAGGACAAGGCAGCCGACGGGAAGCAGGCCCAGGGCAGCGGCAGGACGGGCGGTAGCATGGAGCAAGGCTGACACCTGCAGGGAGAGCTGGGCATGAGCGAGGCGGAAAAAACTGTTTCAATGCCTCAAAAATCAGCAGCGAAAATATTTCCACCCTTTCAGTTTTGAACTTGAACCACTTTGGGGTTTGCTCACATTCTGCCACCAACATTTGAGATATTTGTCTGGGATCATTGTTCTTCCCCCGGCTCCTCCCCGGAAAACCAGAGCATACATGGAGCAGGGCACAAATAGATCCTGTGATCCCACACAGTCCGACGGTAAGCGCATTCATCTTTCCTCACAATTAATCTTATCTGCCAGTAAAATTCGAGATCCAGTGCAGGAATTAGAGCAAGCTACTTACTTACCCAGGAAGGTCAATTTAGGTCAAAGCTACCTCACACAGATGGCTAATTGCAATCCCTTACACATACAACACAATTGTTCAATATACTCAAAATAAATAGTGTAAGTAATTAATTTAAAGCTGCCCTAATTGTTTCTCAATTTCCCCTATTAATTTAACCTATAACACTCCTCCTATGAAAACTTCAAAGCTCTAACTTAACAGCCAATTAAACCTTCTTTAGGAAAAAAAAGTGCTGTCAGCACGGATTTCTTCTGACTGAACCCCTTGAAGCACTTGGGAGTTCATTTAAATTGCACTGGGCTTAGAAGCAAAGCGCTTTTCGCAGGTACACTGTTCTCAGTAAGCTAATGAGACAATGGGCAATTAAGATTAATTAAGGTTTTCAACTCGGTATCAACTTTCTGATCACCCTTTGGCTTGATGAAAGTGGTCGACGCTGGAGCAAACAAGAAATCCCTGGGCGTGTGAGCGGGAGCTGGCGGGAGCAGACACAGTTTTCCCCCAGCTCACTGAGATCTGGGGCTCAGCTATGGCTGAGGGGCCCCCGCAGAGTGGCTTCTTTCCTAAATTAGTCTCACTAACCTCATTAGTAGAAAGCTTGGGAGAATGGAAAACCCTGAACCAGAGACGCAGTACGGAACAGGAAACAGAAACTAAGTAAAACAGGAATAAACCATCCCGAGTCAGGCTCCAAACACATCCCAGGAAGTTGAAACACAAGCAAGTACCTTAAAGCTAAGCCTGCTCAATTATTATTGTGAACAGGATTCCTCCGAGAAACTCCTGGGGTTACATGAGGGGAAAAAGGTACCCAGCACACAGAGCAGCTGAGCAGGAGGGAGGAGGCAGGTTTGGGGAAAAGAAAAACAGTGCTCTAAGGACACTAACAGGAGGAAATCTTAGTGAATGATTGATCAGCAGAAATATTCAAGAGCTGCTGCTGACCGAATCCACCTTAATCTGGGAATGACACAGCACAGCTGGTTCTGTTGAATACCCAGCCTTCACTGTCAGTGCGGATTTTACCCTCTCATCATCCCCATCTTTTACTTCACATGACACATCTGTGCCATGGGACAACCCTGCACACCCCTCACACCATTTGGTTTAATGAATCCAACGCCCTTTGCAAGGGCCTTCCCAGCACAGAACTGGCAGGGAGGGCCAGGTGAACCATGATTACCCTGTGGCACACTTGTCTGCAACTTGGAAACCACAAGTCTTATTATTATACCTAGGGAATTACTGCTATCTATACCCTCTATACCCCCACTACTTTTTTCCTTTTTTTTTTTTTTTTTTTTTTTTATTAGCAAAAAAACCCCGCTAAAAGCAAACATTTGGAAGAGTTTTTCTCACTACTAAGACTTTTTTGTTACTTCAGAGAGTACACATTTTGGGAACCGCCCAAAAGGCTAGCAATCATGATCTCAAATTAACCAGACGTTGCTCTTGCACAGTGTAATTGCAAATCTCACAGGGAATGACAGCCCTCATGGTTGTTTTACCTGACAGGTGTGTTCCTGGCCTCTGTCACTGAGGTTTGCAGCCTACCTGAGAGGAATGCCTGACTGGCCCAAAGGCATGTCACAGTTGTCCGGAGCGCTGAAGGGTCCAGGGGGCCCCTGGCGGTCCCTGGTGGTTCAGAGGTTCTCAGGAGTACTGGAGGGCCTGAGGATTCTGAGGCACCCCAGGCCAAAGGTACCTTAGGGGATCCTGGAAGTCTGAGGGGTCCCAGAGGGACTGATGCGCCCCAGGGTGTCTCAGAGGGTCGTGAGGGTCTGAGAGCTCTGAAGGGCCCCAGGAGCCAGAGATGCCGTGGGGGGTCCCGGCAGGTCTGAGGGGGTCTGAGGCACCCGGGGGTCTGAGGTGTCTGAGGCACCTCAGGGGGTCCCGCAGGTCTGAGGGGGTCTGAGGCACCCGGGGGTCTGAGGAGTCCAAGGCACCTCAGGGGGTCCCACAGGTCTGAGGGCTCTGAGGGGCCCTGAAGGGTTCCGGGGGGTCTGAGGGATCCCGGGAGTCTGAGGCACCTCAGGGGGTCCTGCAGGTCTGAGGGCTCTGAAGTGCCCTGGGGTTTCTGAGGGATCTCGGGAGTCTGAGGCACCTCAGGGCGTCCCGCAGGTCTGAGGGCTCTGAGGGACCCTGAGGGATCTCGGGAGTCTGAGGCACCTCAGGGGGTCCTCTGAGGGCTCTGAGGGGCCCTGAAGGGTTCCAGGGGGTCTGAGGGATCCCGGGAGTCTGAGGCACCTCAGGGGGTCCCGCAGGTCTGAGGGCTCTGTGGGGCTCTGAGGGGTTCCGGGGTTTCTGAGGGATCCCAGGAGTCTGAGGCACCTCAGGGGGTCCTGCAGGTCTGAGGGCTCTGAGGGGCCCTGGGGGTCTGAGGGATCCCGGGAGTCTGAGGCACCTCAGGGCGTCCCGCAGGTCTGAGGGCTCTTGAGGCACCTCAAGGGTCTAAGGAGTCCAAGGTGCCCCCGTTGGGGGGTCCCGGAGGTCTGAGGGCTATGAGAGCTCGTAGGGGCCGAAGGGTTCCCGGGGGTTTGAGGGGTCCCAGGGATCTGAGGGCTTTGAGGCGTCCCGGGGACCTGAGGGCTCCGAGGCGCGCGAGGGCTGCGGAGCTCTGAGGCGCTGAGGCGGCTCGGGGCGCCCCCTAGCGGCCGTTGCCGCCACAGGCCGGGGCGGAGCCGCGCGGTGACGCAATCGGCGCGCGCCGCGCGGTGACGCCATCGCGGCCGTTCCCGGCGCCGCTCCCGGTTCCCATCCCGATCCCGGCCCCGCTCCCGGTTCCCATCCCGATCCCGGCCCCCGGCCCGTGAGGGCGGCTCGGGGCGGTCCGATGCGGCGGCGGGCAGGATGCACCAGAAGCTGCTGCGCAGCGCGCACTACATCGAGCTGGGCAGCTACCAGTACTGGCCGGTGCTGGTGCCCCGCGGCATCCGGCTGTACACGTACGAGCAGATCCCGGTGTTCCTGAAGGACAACCCCTACATCACGGATGGATACCGCGCCTACCTGCCCTCCCGCCTCTGCATCAAGAGGTGAGCGCGCCCCGCGGCCCCCGGCGTCCCCTCGGCCCCGCCGCCGCTCACCCCTGCCCCGCCTTGTGTCTCCTCTCCCTCAGCCTCTTCATCCTCTCCAACGAGACCGTCAACATCTGGAGCCACCTGCTCGGCTTCCTGCTCTTCTTCACGCTGGGCATCTACGACCTGACGGCCGTGCTGCCGGCGGCCGGCGCCTCCCGCGAAGACTTCGTCATCTGCTCCGTCTGCCTCTTCTGCTTCCAGGTGGGCTCCAGCCCAGCCCATCGCACCGCGGGGTCAGAGCCGCCGCGGCCGGGCCGGACCTGAGCTGAGGGGAACTGAACGCGGCTGGCACAGGAGAGAGTCCGTGGGACACAAATGCGTTTGTCCGGGCCGTGTCCCACAGCTTCCGCAGTTTGAGGGGGCTTGAGGTGGCTGCAGGTGCTGCTGGAAAAGGCCAAGCACCAGAGCACAGGGATCAGCCGTGGTTTGATGGTGGGGAAGGGCAGGAGGGCTGTTGGCCTCCCTTTTTACGTGTCAGAGGAATCTGTTTGCAAGCAGACTTGAGGCGTGTCTCTGGTGGGCACCTGCAGCTCCTGTGCAGCACGCTGTCCTTGTGAGAGCACAGAAGAGCTAAAGGCACCATTTGTGTTCTCTGTAGGGTACAGAATTGCCTTTGTCCAGCCACAAGTGGCTCTAGGAGCAAACAAGCAGCCTGTGCCTAAGAGTTAAATTTCTGCGTGTTCCCTCAGTCAAGGCACACAGTGGGTGCTGGGCAGTCAGGGCAGATTTGGGCTTTGGCTTCTGCCTGGGGCACTCTGGCCCAGCAGAATTCATCCTCCCCCTGTACTGGTGTGGATGTGTCTCCCTGGAGCACTGTCAGCTCTCTCAGCCTCAGGAGCCCACTGGTGTTACTTGTACAACTGGTTACTGTGGTTTGCCGTGTCCTGCTCCTCCTCCCCCCTGCCAGAGACGCTTTATGGCCAGCTGGCAGGGATCACAAGTGCCTGCACCGAGGCGGGTCATGGGCCAGGTGCCTGTTCCAGCTGCAGGGCTGAAGCTTGCTGTGCTCCCTGCTCCTTTGTAAAGAATTAACCCTCCTCCTCTGGCCCTCTGTGTAGGTCTGCATGCTTTGCTCAGTCGGATACCACCTGTTCTGCTGTCACCGCTCCGAGAAGACCAGCCGGCGCTGGATGGCACTGGATTATGCCGGCATTTCCATCGGGATCCTGGGCTGCTACGTGTCAGGCGTGTTCTATGCCTTCTACTGCAGCAACGTGAGTCAGGAGCACGTGTCCTTCCAGGGCTTAGTTTGTGTGGTCTCACTGTGGTTTCCGTGCTGCAGGAAGGGGGTTTAGTGCAGGTGTTTAAAGAGAACAGTAGTTGGGAGGCAGGGATGGGAACTGGAACACGCCCCTCTGACCTCAGCAGAACTCTGCCAGCTGAAGAGACAGGCAAATGCAGGTTTTCCTTTCCAGCTGTTGATTGCACCAACCTCAGGAGAATATTTAAATTTCTCTCAAGACAGGAAAACTTGACAGGTCCTACCTGCATCCAGTGCCTGAGGCTGGTCATGGGATATGCCCCATCACAGGTACTTTATTCAAACAGCATTGCCCACGAGGTAGCTGCTGTGAGGCAGAAACAACCTTGTTTTCCCTCCATCTAATGAGCTCCCTCCCCCTCAAGGTCTGCTGTGGACATGGCTGTGCAGGAGCTGAACTGGGCTGTTGAGGCACAGGTGCATTGAAAACATTTGGTGCAGGAAGTGCTTGGAATGAAGGATGTGGTGCCAGGTGCCCCCCCAGAAGCAGAGTCCCCTGCCCTCAGTGCCAGCTGACAAGCACAGGGCCCTGCACTCAGACCCATGGCTGGTGCTCGCAGCAGGGACAGGGTGGGGTCACTGAAACCTTCTGCCCAGAGCTGACTTTTGCACTCCACAAACTTGCCTTGTTTCTTTCTGCCCTCAGTACTGGCGCCAGGTGTATTTGATCACTGTGCTGGCCATGATCCTGGCAGTGTTTTTCGCTCAGATCCACCCCAGTTACCTCACACAGCAGTGGCACAGGCTGCGCTCCATCATCTTCTGCTCCGTGTCTGGCTATGGAATCATTCCCACCATCCACTGGGTTTGGCTCAATGGCGGCATTGGTGCATCCATTGTACAGGTAATTAAAAAAAAAGAAGGAAATAAGATTCCCTTTTGCTTTTCACTTGCCATCTTCCTTGAGTTCTCTTACACTTGGGGAAACAACGGGGAAGGAAGAGGAGTTAAAATCCCTCTAAAGACAGAATTCTTTTGGTTGATACAATCCAAATGGGAACACTGAGAACTGTGTTGAGAGGGGAGAGACAGTTTGGGAAGCTTCATTGTGTTGTGCTGCCCTAAAGCTGCAGGGAGGGAAGGAATGCAGGATCCAGCTGTGTCTGTGTCTGGGCATGGAGCAGCCTGTGCGGGCAGACCACACCCTCACCAGGGCCAGGGGCCAGGGACTGAGGTGCCTATGGAGCAGGAAGGAACCTGTCAGGCTGCAGGAGTGCTCAGGGCTGGCCGCCTCCACAGATCCAGAGGGCAACCAGGAGACACTGGGATGATGGGATGATTATGTGTCTCCTCTCCTGTTCCCTAGGATGGCAGCAGAAATCAGCATTTACCTGCTCAGCCCTCTGACTCCCACACAATCCTCCTCTAACAGCTCTTTCATGTTAGTATTTTCCTGTTTGTTTCACCCCTTGGAATTATGCTGTGAAAGCAGCAGCCCAATACAGCCAAAGGCAGTCCAATGTGCCCCGGTATGAACCACCCTGAAATCACTGCAGTTGCCCAGCAACACCTGATAGTGCTGAAGGAAATGCTCCCTTTTCGTAGTGAGCACAAACTGCACACACCTGAGCTGGCCTGGATGGATGGCTGTCCCCTGGGGTGAGGGTTCAGCCTGGTCCAGAACTGCTGTGGAATGTGGCAGAGCACTACTTGAAAAGAGATGTGGCCTTCATAGAGGACATTTCACACTGGCCTCTAAAAATCATCTGTAGCAGTTGTACCCCCACACTTCCCCATCTGGCTTCCCCTGGGATAGCAGGATGGTGTCTATGGTACACATTTTGTTTCCATACTTCAGAAAAACAGCCCACTTTTGGTAACAAACCATTCTGCTAGCAAGATCCACCTGGTGGCTGAGTTGCTGTGAGCAGTCCTGCCTGCAGCAGCGGCGATCCCAGCATAAGAGGGATGTGCACTGCAGTGTCCCTCACCCTGGCTGTCCTGTACAGGCCCAGGTGACCTTTCACAGACACATGCTCTGGCTGCTGTCGGCTGAACTGAGTAGAAGCAAGAGGCTGGAATAAAAGAGGTTTCTTCCCACTCAGCCTTGCCCAGAGTTTGGCATGTGTGTCCACGTTGGATTTGTGCATAGCTAACACAGGCAGGGAAGGAAGATTCGGTGTTGCCATGCCTTTTCCTTTTTTATCTTTGGGGACTTTTTTTCCTGTTTTTGCCTTCTAACAGAATAGGAGAGCTTCCTTTTCTTTTGCAGGAGTTTGCTCCGCGGGTATTTGTCATGTACTTCATCGCTGCTGTAGCTTTTCTCTTCTATATTTCCAAAGTTCCAGAAAGATACTTCCCAGGTAGGAAATTCTCTTCTGGCTGTTTTCTTTCCTGCAGTTAAGCTTCCCACAGTGCTTATTGTGGGTCCTGAACTTCCTGGGAGAGAACAAGCTGACCATGTTCCCCATGCAGTGTTCCCATACAGAGTAAAAGAGTGGGTCGAGGCAGACAACTTCCATCAAGTTCGTTAAAGAACCTTCCCTGTCACCCCTCAAGGGCAGGGTGTGGCAGAGCCGTGCAGGAGACTGGTTGCTGATTGCACTGCATATGTTGTGGCCAAATTTAACAGCTGAACTCCTTGCCCCTCTCCCCCACAGGCCAGCTGAACTACCTCGGCTCGAGCCACCAAGTGTGGCACATCCTGGCAGTGGTGATGCTGTATTGGTGGCACCAGTCCACAGTGTACATCATGCAGTACCGACACAGCAAGCCCTGCCCCGAGTACAGCACGGACTTGTGAGCCAAGGTACGGCTGTTGCCATCCTCGGGGAACAGGATACTCTAACCACAGGCTTTGGGAATGCTGGCCTGAACCTCAGGTCACTGCTGCAGAGTGGGTCCCAACTGGTGCAAATAAAAAGCAGGGATGTGATGCCAGGCACTGCTCACCTGTGCTGCTCCAGTGGATGAGGCTGTGTAGAGCTGCTGGGCCCTTGAGCAGTTTTAGAGCAGACTGGACTCAGCCCAACCAGATCCCTTCCAGCTCTGTGTCACAAGCTGAGTAGTCTCAAACCGTCATTAGTACTTGTCCTTAAGTAGCCTTTAACTCAGGCTTTTGTCAGATTTTCAGTCTGCTTAGCATTGATCTGGATGTTGTGGAAATCAGATGAGTTGCCAATTACATGTGCACAGTGATTTACCTTGTTTGCCTGCTCTGTTTCAGAAGCAGCACGAGAGGATTTGTGACCGAGGGTCTGGACCTCATGTGAAGAGCTGTGCTGTCAAGGACTGAGGCAGCTACTTTCTCGACTCCTGGACTGTTAACCCCTTGCTGGGACAGTGTTACTGCAAGCTTTGATAAACACAGCAGCACTGCCTGGGGTCGGAGGGGCATTTCCTTCTCAGTCAATTCCTGCCCTGCAGTCGAGTGCCAAACAGCTCTTCCCGGAGTGGGACAGCAGCACGCTGAGCTACCTGGGCACGCAGATCCCAGCAGGATGTTTTGTTGCTTGGCAGACATGAACGGCTCAGCCAAGGGCACTCAGGCCTGAACACCAGGTTTTCAGGGGGTGTGCACAGTTAGGAGAACACTCCTGGCAGCATACCTGTAAAATTGTAGGAACTGTGGGAGCTGGTCCTAGATCCAAAGCACAGGCCTGTGGGCTGTGCATGGAAGATGTACTTACGCTTCAGCACTGGAACAGGAATGTATGAACTGGAATTCAGTGGATTTGTGTCCTGATCTGGATGAGCTCTTTCCCATTCTCTGGGAGATGAGATCACATGGCATCCTGCACACCTAGATCTTCATTGCAGATCTTGAAAATAGCCTCCCCCAAGGGGGGTCGTGGTCGTGCCAATGCTTGAAGAAATTTCTCTTGATCCCTTCAGTAATCTGGAATCAGTATTTCAAAATTTCAGCAGTACCACTAAGACTGCTTGTCCATGTTTGTTGCTGTTTTGCAATCAGGGAACCTGCTGGGGATGCAGATTCCTGACTTTTGGCCTTTCCCTGCGTGCAGGATGATACTGCACTTGCAGACACGGTTGCCCAAAAGCACCAGCTGTCACAATCCTGCCACAGTGCCAAGGCTGCTTGGAGTTTCAGGATATGTTGTGGAACCATCTTTTATGAAATGAACACCAGGGAGCCATGAAATACACTGGTTAGTGTGCAGCTGCAGCCCAGCACCACGCAGCTCCAGAGGTGCCAGTCTTCTGAACAGCACTGAACTCCTTTGGACATCTGGGTTAGAGCAAGGATGCTGTTGGGAGTAGTCCTGTGTGGCTAGGTCCTTGTGGAGAGGGCTTCCCCCTAATCCACTGGGAGAGGCTCTGTTACTTGCCCAAAGCTGCCTCCCTCTGGGCTAAGGCAGAGGAGCAGAACTTGTTTTCCAAGGAGACATGGAGTGTAGGTGGAAGCTTACAGATAGGCACCTAAATGCCTTGGGCATGGAGAAGGCACTGCTGATGTGCTGGGCAGAGGGTGGTTCTGGTGCTTTTCTGTTGATTTTTTTAAATTAAGAAACAAGTATTGGCAAAACTGACTCTGCATTAATGATTCACCTCCCACAGCTTTCAGCCTTTCAGTGTAAACACTGATTTTTTAAATGATTTTTTTTAACTTGACAGCCAAGCAAGTTTCAAGTGCACTAATTACTACTACTGAAGCCTGACAAGGAACTTGCAAATGTACAAGTCTGTTTCTGGTGTTATGTGTACAGTAATACCCCAGGAATGTGTCTGTGCTCTGAAACATTACTGACTTTAGTATTTGCTAATGTATTTTTATAATGGAAAGTTGTAACTTCTCCAACGGTTTTCACCAGATAAGGAAACTGATTGCCAAGCTGTGCATTTTTACCTGACACAATTTATCAAGCTGCATGATTATCTTTGATGTACATACTGAACTTAAAAATAAATTCCAGTTCATTGGCTTTTTCCTTGGAGTAACATCATTCCTGCTTCTCATGCAGCAAAACAGTAGATGTCAATGGCTCAGCCATGGAACTTGTGCTACAGACAGGGATTTTGTGGGGAGATTCTCTAGCTGAATTTGCTGATGAACTCAGCTTTTCATTCTGCTACCAGTACTCTTTATTAACCGAGTCCTGCTGCTGCTTTATCTGTTCTTGACCCTTCCCATTCTTACTTCAGCTCACCCAAGAGTAAAATCAATACAAGGAGCATTCAAACAACCTGCTGCAGTAAACATCTGCAGGAAGGGGCTCACACCACATTATAGCTCCATCCAGAAATGCAGAGCTCAGCCCAGTGGCACTGGGAGCCATACACAACCTTTCTGCAGGAAGGCTTTAAGGAGTAACACTGAACAGAAGGATTTTTAACCACCTGAGCACAGCAGGATGACTGGACAGCAAACAGAACTACTTAAAACAGGTGCTTACATGACAGTTACAAAATCACTTGGCAGCAGCAGTGCTTACAACGAGTAAATTAAAGCCTACACACTAAGACTTCACAATGCAGTGTTGAAGAGACCTGCAAAGGCACTGTTAACCAGGTTCTTTTATTTAACAACTCCAAGGGTTTTATGATATACACCAGCTTCACAAAAAAAGTTAAAAGTTCTCACTTTAGTAGTAGACAAAAAAGCTTTAGAAACTCCAAGTCTAACAAGAAATGGAAGTGTAGTTCAGGCAAGTGCACTTAAAAGCTGAATGCCAGCAATTTAAAAATAGTTTTTATGCTCTTTAATAGTAGGTGATACCTCAGTCACAACTTTAGCCATACACACCATCTCCTTGATTTCCTTTCAAAATAAGCTCTACAGAACAGTAATGCAGCAGCCAGCCTTGGTGCTTAACTCATATTCACTCAAGTCACCAACATGATTGTGGCTGCTGGGTCACCAACACCACAGCAACTCCAAGGGCTACGTGATGTGTGCATGTGTATATTTTATATATACTTCTTAGATATATAAAAATACACAATATCATATAAAAAACTCCAGATAAACTCTTTTTCTCACAGTAGCAAATATATCAACTTATTTTCACAGTACTTGGTTTTACTAACTGGGACACCCAGAATGATTCAGACGCTGGTGCTCACAGAGCCCCCTGCCACACACAGGGCAACCAAAGCATTAACTGTATTAATTACACACCTAAGGGCCCTTTGAGTCCACAGGCAAACACAACTAACTGGTTTTTCTTTGCATCACCACAACTACCCAAATGTGGTTGTGCTTCTTAGTGCTTTGGGACAGATGCTCTCTGCAGCAGCTGATGCTAAAAGGCCTGTGCTTCAGTCCCTCAACATGCTGAAGGAGAAGCTGTAAAAACCCATTGGGATTTCTGTCTGGAAGGGAAGTGTCAACTCCTTACCTTGCCCTCTTGCTACCACAGGCAGCACGTACATGTCTACTGCAGCAAGAGCTTTCCTGATTTCACGTAAGGTTACGTTGCACTCCACACACCCTGAAAGGCAAAGGATACCCCATTCCCTGACAGTCACACATTTCACCTCCTTTGAATAGTGGATAGTGGCTGAAAATAACCCCAAACTTGGGTTCAGTTGTGTATAAACTACATATACCAGGAAAAGTCAGCTTAAGCTTAGCAGGGTGCACCAATCTCATATCGACCATAAGAAAGGATCAAATAACTAACTCTAAAGAGGAAAAAAAAGGTAAATTTAAGCAAAAATCTGACTGGTGTCTTGAGTATGAAGAACAGGTATGTTAAGGCCATTAGGAGGCAAATATCATGGGCCATAACTGGTGCCAGCTCTAGAATCACTGCGTCTGCAGCTTGCCTTTGCCTTATCTCTCCCTTCAGCTCTGCTGTGCTGCAGTATAACTGCATAGAGACCCTCTGCCAAAACCCCCTACAGCCCTCCCCAGCCTGGAGCCTTGGGGTAAACCAACAGTACATGAACATTTGCACATTTCCTATTTGTAATTTACCTGATCACTTCTGCCCACTCTGGGTCTGCTGATGCCCAGCCTCCTCCCTGTATTCCAACAGCCCTCACCTCTCCTCCTGGGCCCTGGAGCCAAGCCCCAGGGCCGTGTGCATTGTTAACCCTTCCCGTTGCTTTCCCACTGGGAAGACAGCAACAGCCTGGCTTTGGCGAGGACTGGCCACATTTAGGACCACAGTTTTCATCTCATTTTGTGTCCACCTCACTGCCACATTTGTCATCTTGCTCTGTTCCAAGAGCTCTTCAGGCAGGTAACAGCTCTGAAAGACATTGAGAAAGGCAGCTTATAATAAGCACGCACAGAGGGAAAAAAAAAAAAAAAAAAAAGAAAGAAAAAGACTGAAAAGACTGTTAACCTGAGTGTCAGAAATGCTACAAAAATTGGCATGTGCTTCTTGCAGCCTTTGGCACCAAACAGGTGAGAAGAGCAGTAATAAAGCCTGGAAAGTCCTGTGTTGAAACATTTCTACTCAATCTCCTAAAGGCTTAACTCCTAAAGGAAAAGGCACCCTGAAGCAGGCACAGCTGGAATATTCCACTTATACCCTGTGAGAAGTGAAACTGAGGAAGATGAAGGCAGCTATCTATACACCATCACTGTGAGTATATTCAGATTACAGAGCTAATGGAAGCAATCTCCCACACCTCCTAGGGGGAATTGGATCAAACTGATCCCAAAGGAGTCTCGTGATTTGTTTTCCATGTGTTTTCAGTGACTATTGAAAGGGACCAAATCCCACCCCACCCCTGCCAGATCTCAGGATCACAGATCTCCTGAATATCCAGCAGGAGGCAGCGGGGAAAAAAGCCCACAACCCTGAATAGTTCACTTCACCTGTGACAGGGGGCACATGAGGACACTCGGCCACAAATAGGGAAGTCCCCAATGTGCAAACAGCCGGCTACCTACTCCTCAGCCTCCAGTGGAGCAGTACAGAAAGGGGAGACACCTCCTTCCGTGTCCCCGTGAGGATGGCCATGGAACCCAGGCTGGGCTGTCCCAATGGGCATTGTCTCTGCACATGGTGTCCATCCTGCCAACACGTACCACAGGAAGCAAACCCTGTGCTCGGCGGTGCTCACACCTCCTGCCATCACCCGGGCACCTCCCAGAGGTGCTGGGCAGCAGCTCCTTCCCGAAAGGCTCCGTGGGGTGAAATGCAGCTCAGTGGTCTGGCAGGCACCAGCTCCTGCTGGAACACAGCTGGGGCAGGAAGCACCCCCAAAGCTCAGTGCATTTAGCAAACCTTAAAAGAACATCGGATTACAGTCATTTCATAAAACTGTTGTGGTAAAAAACCAACAGGTCCGAGACAGGACACATTTTCGTTTCAATCAAAACCCAAGAGGAAAACAGACACAAATCCCAAGTTGTAATCAAACCAATCCAATGGTTGTACCTCACAGTCATATCCGCAAGTCATCTGAAACACTCCACATGCCCAAGGACAGCCCCTCTTCCAGTATGCTGAGGAGTCTCCCAAAGTGCTGTAATTCCGGCCATGTCCCTGCTGGCTCACTCCCCCACACATTCAAGGCTTCTCACAGATCATAAATCACCTGCTTCTTTAGTTTTGACTCTACATTTCCAGTTTGCTACTTTACATTAATGGCACTTACTGTTAAAAAAATAATTCAAAATTGACCATTTAGGCACACACAAAAAAATAATCTGCCTTTCATCTCTGCAGCTGCATAGATGTCTGTAAGGTCCCAAGCCATAGCTGTGCTCTGGAATTCTGGGCCACAGCCCCTTGAGGATGTGGCTGCTTTATTTTTATGATTAATAAAGATAGTTTTCACCTAGGAAGCAAAGACGTGGCTACTTCCAGCACATAATCTGGATATCAGTATGTCTTGGTTCTTAGATCTGCTGAGACATGAAGAAGGACCACAGTTCATTAGCCTCCTATACATATGGGAAGCATTTTCCATGTGCTCCCTGCCTCTTCTGCTCCACCAGGGCACATGGCAGAGGGATGGAAAGGCAAGACCAAAGTGCACAATGACAGTATGTCCCAGGGCCCCAAGTCAGTGACACAGATTTGTATCCAATTCCTCACTTCATCCTGGGAGCCATCTGCCATAAGGAAACAACACTTCTGATTTTTTTACTCTTTTTCTCAAAAAGACCCAAATCAGAATTAGCTGTTACTTGCAATTCCATCACGCATACAGGCCACTGTCTCCTCAGCCTGAACAAGCTGTACAACCCAGGCTCCTGGCATTTCAACCACATAAATTACTCCACTAAACCTTTATTAAGGGACTTGGAGAGGTGGAGAGGGGGAAACCCATTGGAAGCCTCTACTGTTTAGAAGGGAACGGAGCTGCTCCAAAGGGATCTAACTCCAGTGCCTGCTGTGGTTGGCTCTGTGTGCTCTGCACCACCAGCTCTGTGAAGGGAACCGCACCAAAGTCATCTGTTTTCAGCCCGTCCCCACTGTGAATGGCCCCGTGCAAAGAGCTCTGCCTCGGCCTGCCAGCCACCACGACCGTGCCGTGGTCCCCGCAGCTGTCCCCAAAGCCCTGGTGCTGGGCATGGCGCATCAGCTCCGGCGGGTGGAAGGGTTTGGCTCCGAAAGGATCCAGCAGCGCCTCGTCTGTCTGCAGAGGGTTGGCTCTGTCCTTGCTGTCAGTCAAGGCCACGCTGATGTTCTCCTTGGAGTCCGAGATGGTCAGGAACTCGTTGCTGCTCTGGGAGTCCCTGCGGCCGGCCTTCCTGTGCCGGCGGGCGCGCTCCGGGGTGCGGTAGCTGGGTTTGAGCCCCTTCTTTGTGCCGGTGGGGGTGCCGTGATGGCGCTTCCCGTTGCTCTTGGACACCTCCTGCTTCATGCGCCTCTGGCGGGAGGACAGCTTCTGCAGGTTCCTCTGCTGCTTCACCTTCTGCTGCTGCTGCTGCTGGCTGCCTGTGATCTCCTCAAACGGAACCAGCCCAAACAGGTCCTGCCTGCTCCCAGCAGACTTGGCCACAAGGGAGGGCTGGAATGGGGTGCAACCAAAGATATCCACGCTCCGTGGAGAGGTGGGGGAGAGCAGAGGCTCCAGCCCTGAGCCCTGCCCATCTCGCTGCGGCACCTTTTTGCTGAAAGGAGCTTTTATGAAAACATCAAAGTCATCCTGCTCTTGGCTTAGGCTGGGAAAAGCCACCTGAGAAGAAATATCTTTGTCCACTTTCTCTCTTGCCTGAGGCTGCAGAGTGAAAAAGGGCACAGCTCCAAACACGTCAAATTCTTGGCCAGAGTTGATCAGAGTGCTTGGCACCTCAGGCAGAGACATAGGCACTGAACTGGGCTCTGTGATTTCACTGCTGCCCACACCATCTCTGAACCGAGTGCTCAGGAGCCCTTCCACACATTTTTGCTTAGTTCGGTCACAATCAGAATCAGAGCTCTGCTTTTCTTCCTCCTCTTCTTCCACCTCTTCCTCAGAATCCATGAGGAGAGGTCGATGGCCTAAATTCTCTGGTTCTGTATCATTGTCATCATTGAAGTCCCCATTTTCTCCATGCAAGACTTCTTCATCCTCCTGTTCTTCTTCTTCCTCACTGCTCTTGGGAGAAGGAGGATCAGATTCAAAATCACTCTCTGACTCCTCACCACCTTTTGTCACGTGTCCTTCTGCACTTTTCCTCCCTGCCTGGGGATCTCTAAATGCATGGCTCAGTTTTCCAGCCTTTGTTGGGGTCCCTAAGTTATTTCCTTGATTGCTGGCTGAGTTATCCACTTGTTTTCCAAGGGAACCTGTAGGTCCAAAGAAAAAAGCAAATGAAAACTTAAAACATACACAGGTAAAACTTGCTCCACACACCCCACAGCCACACATCCCAGGAGCTGATGCAAACATATATTCTGTACTTAGGGAGGGAAATGAGATAAAAATCAGACTTGACATTTCAAACAACACACATAAAATCAACAGACAGAGCTGCCAGCTTTACTTCTAAAGCACAAGGTGCCTGGAAATACAGTACAAGTATTTGGGGGGCATACAGAAGGGACTAATGGACACAGCTGATCTCTAGAGACAGCTTTTCAAACCCAGTCATTACACAGCCACTGTCCTCTGGAGAAACAGGAGGCAGCAGGACTTAAACACTAATTTTCTCTATTTTTTTTTTTTTAAGCAGACAAGCAGATGTGCTTCTGCTTCGATAGTATGCTCTGACAAACATTGTTCTAGTAATGAGAGCAGCTCCTTCTAACTTCTGCAGCAACTGAGGCACAAAAGCTCTTTTCCTCAAGTTTGAGAGCAATGCTGTGTGTCTAAATGCAACCCATCAGCTCAACTTCTTTATGGCAAGGAAATTTATCTCCTTGCTCCCCTATGCCAGCTTCCTCCCTACTATTCACTGACAACTAGAACTGAAAGAACAATTCACTGACGAGTCTTTTGTGGTGTGGCTGCCTTGGGAACACTGGAAGCAGTAAAAATTTTGCAGCAGTACAAAAAAGATGGCAAGAGCAGGCAGAGCAGGGGAGGCTGCACAGTGGCACTGGCACCACTCCCCAGAGCAGGGGAGGCTGCACAGTGGCACTGGCACTGCTCTTGTCACTAAGCACACCCAGTTTCTCCCTGTGATGTGGAGAGATGTTTTCAGGAGTGTAACTGACTCTGATTTCTACTGGAAGGGAAAGAGAAAGCTGAAAATCAGTACACTCAAGTCTCCACTGGGTAAAGCACACTTGCCCTTGCAATGTCCTCTTGGCCACAGACAGGGTGCATAATGTTAGATGCAACACCAGCAACAGCAGCGAGAATTCACCTCCTGGCAGGCCCAGAGCCCACAAGGTGTGTGCCCAAAGCCTGTGTGCCACTCTGCCCAGAGAGGCTGCCAGGCACTCTGGCACTGGGGACAAACCTCTCACGTCTCCAGCATCTGACAGCAGCTGGGGCCAGGGCTGCTCCTGTGAAAGCAATTATTAGAGAACTCTGCTCACAGCACTGCACCCCTGACCTCACCCAAGCAAAATGGATGTCTTCCACTTAGGGCTCTGTTACACAAACACTGACATTTAACCCCTTCATGTGTTCAAAGGATAGAAAATGTAGGGATGGCTACAGGCATCTTTGAATATCATCTTCAGCTACTTCTCTAAAAATCACTTTCAGCCAGAATCTATCTCATAATTCTTGTTCTTGCAATATAGCAAACATTTTCTCAGCTAATTCCTTCTTTCACAAGAAACTAGCATGGAACTTCTAGGCCAAGTCAGATTCTTTTCTTTCTATGCTCCAGTTTTACAAGCACCATTTCTTCCATTTTCCAAGGGAATTAAGAGCGATTTCCTCATCCGCCAGCTTCCTCACTCCTTTGCAGCTACCCTTAAAATAATAAAAATTCAGCAACAATACAATTCATGTAAGGATTTAAAAATAAGATGACCACAATGACTAAAACCATCAGGTGATTAGGGCTTTGAGCTGTTTCTTCTTGCCTTCTGGTGTCAGATTGCTTCTTATCTACTGTAATTTTAAATGCTACATATTTGCTTTACCCACTAAATTAGAATCTGGATTATTCTGCTGCTTACTTTAGATTTCCCAAAGGTATTGCACTATATAACCCCCCTAGCCTCCAAATCCTGCTGTTTCCAATATTTACTGGAACACTAATGTTAGCATAAATGCAAATAGATTTAAAAGAAAAAGGGACAACTGGACTAGACATTAACACCACTTCCACAACAAAAGGCCCAAACTTTTTCTCTGTGTCCATATCCACAAGAGTTTACAGTCCCATGGAACGGTTAGATCTCTGCACTTCATCTCAATATGCTGGACATAGCACACACCAGCCTTTTTGCTGGCAGGAATGAGATAGTCCACAGGAAAGGGAAGCTTAAAGTGCAGATTTGTCAACATCTGTCCCTGCACATGAGACAACATGGTCCGAAGTGTCTTAATTTTGAGGCCACTCAAAGACACAGCAAAAAGCCTTTTTCCTATTCTAACAGCACCACAGCACAGTCAATAACTGCATCTCAGCTCAGCAGTTGTTTCTGAAGGTTTCCAAATTTCTAGCTCTTCAGCTGAGATTGCTCCTTCTCCAGTTTCCTTGCCAGAGTTAGCAGTGACTTGCTTTTTGCAGCAAAAACCCAATGTCCAGGTATTATGTACAGACTGGGAAATATCCAACGGTGACTAGAAACTCAAAACCTCCACTAGGAGCTCATTATTATCAGAGTTGCAGAGCCATTATGTATGACCCTACATGGACCATGTCACCTGGAAAGCAGGTGGCATGCAGCAGGTGATGCTGTGAACAGCAGCTGCTCCGGATATGTGGGTTTGAAGAAATGCTTGTACCCCAAGGAGGGTTTCCAGAATGGCAACATCACTGCTCCCACACTGGAGTGTGTCAGCAGAGAACAAGTATCTTCCTTTATCCTTCTGTGTGTGTTGAGGATAGAAACAACCAGAGCCATCTGCTCCAAGCAGAAACTACTCTAAGATACTCATCTTGCACGCTTGTAGCCCTACCTGGCCAACCCTGAGGGAACAAACCATCTCTGCACCCGCCTTTGCAGCTGTAGTGGCTTCATGTTAACCCCAGGAACAAAACTCCATCAGACAAGAATCAGAACCAATCCAAAGAAACAAAAATAACCTCCTTAGAACTACAGTATTTTAAACTAAGATAGGAATAGTTTGGTCTTCTACACTACAGTTGCCCCTGTTTCACTGCTAATCAAGTTAGCAAATGAAATAGAGCACTACACACAAACAATCACCCAAAAGGGAAAAGCCCCTGCTTAATGACAACTGAATGCTCTGGCCAAACAGATTTCCAGACTGCAGTGTTGTGTCATGTTGATTTCATGCAATCGTGTCAGGCTACACCACTGCAGAGACATTCAGATACACATTTACACAGCACGGCTGCACACTGGTGGCAACATCTGTTTGCAATGTGCTGCTCAGATTACCACACTTCTAATCAGGTTTGCAGCTTGTAGGGAACAATTGTTCTTGGCTCAAATGTGAGCCAGGTGGAACATCTTTAATCATATAAGAAGATCCCAATCTTCAAGGAAATTTTCTGTTCCGATGTTCTTTTTCGAGACAGAGGATTATAAGAGGATGAATTCCCTCTAACAACCACAGTAATTACATGCCTTCTGCTGGTTCTTCATTTTAGGGTATGGTGGGGGTAGCCCAGGGGCATAAGAGCTTTAAGCTCCCTTGGAATTGGGAACATACTGCCACCATCATTTCATAACAATTTGCCACATGTCAGCCCAAGGATTAGCGGCAGGCTGCAACTAAATCTGCACCAGTTCTCTGACAACAGCCAGGGCAGCAGCTGCTCAACACTGTAATGGATTTACACATCTTAGCACCTCTACTTTCAAGAGCAACAAAAATGGAAGAATGCCACACTTGTGCCTGGCACTACTGCTGACATTCTTTTAAATAATGACTCCAGAGATTAAAGAGCAATATAAAAAAATAGTGCAATGTGCCCATGACTGCTGCAAGACTTGAAAAAACTTTTAAAAATCACCCGGTAAATAATTTTGGACAGAAAATGCAGACCCTCGGCAGAGCCCAGACATAACATTTATACCTGTGATGGGTAAACAATTTCATGTCACTTAGGAATGGGTATCTAGAATAGGTGAAGTTGAATATATTGATACAGGGAAATATCCTGAATCTGCATTCAGCAAGCACTGTGAATAACTGAAGCCACAGCCAAGAAGGTACAGAATAACATCAGCAAAGCTTTCAATGAGGACAGATATTACCAAGAACTTCTGGCAAGTAACACTCTACAACATCCACATCACTGCACACAGGTCTGGGCACCTTTAAACAATCAACATCAGCTGTTGGCAGGAGCAAATTTTTCAGGTTCTAAAAGTGGTTCAAGTCTTTTTTGTTTCTTCTGGTCTGGTATTAGTAATTTCTTCTTAAGTTCTAGCAAGCTGTGTCTCACTGAAAGGCCCAGACTGTGCAGTGGTCCCAGGGCTCCACAGCTGTGGTACAGAACTTGCAGTGGTTTGAAACCCTGTTGGAAGCAGTACACAAAAACCAACTGAATGAATCGTCAT
Source organism: Taeniopygia guttata (assembly GCF_048771995.1). NCBI lineage: Eukaryota > Metazoa > Chordata > Aves > Passeriformes > Estrildidae > Taeniopygia > Taeniopygia guttata. The sequence continues at coordinate 70,467,744 of NC_133028.1, forward strand.
CCCCCATGTCTGCTCCCCCCAGGACACTGCAGGTCTCCGCTGTGACACCGTGCACTTCCAGCAGCACCTACTGCAGCAGGAGATTCCCAGAGATGTGGCCAAGGCTCCGGATGACTCCCGTGGCTCTGCATCTGGCACACAGCCGGCTGGCTTTCTGAAAGATCCACATAGCTGGGACAACACATGCCACACCACAAAGCCCCTCTTAGCCCAAGGCAGTCACCTGCAGCCACCATTTGAAGACAGCACCAGGCTGCCGAGTGTGGGAAGTTTGGAAATCAGAAGGAAGCTGCTACAGAACTGGACTCGCTTTTATTCAGTCCCTGCACAGAGAACAGGCCTGCAGTGGCTCAGAAGGGGTTACCACAGAGGCTACAAAAACAAAGTGGCTTGATCACATCTACAGCACACATGAGCTGTACAACATTCAGCAGAACTGTTAATGAGACGACCTGAACCAGAACCCCACCCCGAGATCCTAGGCAACAGCTCCTGGAGGCTGTTCCACAGGAGCCAAATGCCTGAAACAGCTTCAGGCAACACTGCCCAACATCTCCACTTCTCACACAGCCCATCCATGTAACTTCTGAGTGTTATCTCAATTCTTGTATTCCTTCTGGAATCACAGTATTAAGCTGAGGGAAGAAAAAGCCATCCTAGCCTGGCTTCATCCCACAAACCATTAGTGTGAATAAATGCAAGATGACCAAAAGCACCGAGTACAGCTCACCAGCCAACTGTACTATATTCATGACATGTCCTTCTTACATTTGAGAGCACCATAAAGCACCTTTCTCCCGACCTTCTGAAACACTTGATAATAACAAAGGGCATTACAACATAAGCTGGGCAACACACATTGAATCAAAAACTTCCCTTCCAAAATGCTGTCCACAGGAGATGTTTTTTCCACTGTCACCATCCAGCTCAGGCATTCCAGAACCAGGACCTGTTTTCCCATATGTGAAGTGCTTAAGTGCCCCAGTGCTGGCTATTGAATTCTCTCTTTCATCAAGAAGTTTGTAATGTAGGGTTTGTTTCTATCAGATCAAACACTGGAATTCTTTCCCAGGCCAAGTTTCTTTTCCAGTCATCTCAGGTCTTAAGGCACTACTATTTTCCACAAAAATTCAGGCATAAAGTAGTGTGTGTAGCAAGTTTACGCATGAGAACACTTTTACTAGGATACACACCAAAAGTGAGAGACACCAACACAGTGGTTCCCTATTCCCCAAACCGAGAGGGACCCAACACCTGTTAGCTCACTTTGCACCCCTTTCCCTCTGTGCACGCCAGGGGACACAAGTGTTGCTGCTGGCTCTCCACCAGATAAAAATACGCACAGAAGGTCTAACAGACAAGCAGCTACAGTCCATCCAGCTGCAGGTTTCTTCTCCGGGTGAGAAGTGCCAGCATCGGTGCCGGCCTGAGATGCACTCTCAGCTCCACAGGAAATATCCCAAGTCATGCAGGCCACAGACTTTCCCAGCGATGATCGAAGGTTTGCAGTTCCAGCCTCTGCCGCTCCCTTGCCTCGCCTTCCCAGCCACGTGTTAACACACCTGCTGACATGTGCTCAGCCAGATTTCCAGCAGCTGATGTTGGTGAGTCCAAAGATGACACATGATCATCACCATCTTGCTGCTCTCTCTCAGGAGGTGACCCGTGTCAGTTGATTACTGAGTGAAGAACTGCTTTCAGCAGAGAACCCTCAGGCCTCCAAAACAGGAGGAATCCTCTGGGTGACTCTACTCAGCCACAACCCACACATGTGATTGATACATCACACCTATGCCAGAGCAAGGAGAACCAAGCACAAAACACACAACCTTTGAGTTGAAACTCTGGTCAATACAGTAGAACATAACTTCAGTAACAACTGTTACTCTTCAAGAAAGTCAGTTTTATTTACTTTAAAGATCCCGTGTTTATAAAGTCACCACTTGATGCCATTGTAATTCAACAAGTCACAACTCGGTGGCCAGAGCCCCGGGCAAACAGTGCTAGCACACTCCCCATTTGGCCTGAGACACCTTACAATAAGGAAATGAAACTTGTACTTGAACAAGATCCAACAGTCTCTCTTGTAAATGCTGGAACTGTACTCAAGATATTAAACCTCTGTTCCACTTGCCAAGCCATCACCTGCCCTTGGATGCCCTGAGTAAGGGACACAGGTGATTTACTTCTCAGTTACACATTTCACAATCAGAAGGAAGAAACCAGAAAGAACAGGTCACAAAACAGTGTTAAGTTCAAGCAGAAATCAAGATATCAGAGAGGGACATTTGTCAAGTTTACCCCAGAAAGCCCTCAGCTAGAAATTAAATATGTCCAGGTCAACAGCTTTCTCCTTTTCTTAGCTGTCTTGTAACTCCTCTTTTCAAGATATTACCAAGAACAGTTCAGCCCAAGGAAACCAGCTTTTAGAAGATTTAACATTTAAATATTTATTGTACCTGATTTGTTTACTAAGTGCAATTCACAGTTAACATATAATTAACAATACCTTTCTTGAAACCAAGCCAATATTTACTCTTGTTTAAATGCCAGTTAGAAGTTCACAGGAAAAAAGGCTATAGAAAGGTGCAGTTTTTTCACAGTGCCACAGCTATTATACAACCAGCTCAACATGTCTCTAAGAGCCTGGGTTTTCAGTCATGACAGAATTTCAGGGGATTTTTCCTCCCCTTAATAGAAGCAACTCCTGTTTTTTGTTGGTTTTTTTTTTTTAGTGTGTAAAGAATTAGAACTTGGATTCCAAGTAAGAAAAATAAAGCACACACTAAAACCACAGTGAAGATATTTGTTACAATCTAAAGCTATATTATAACCATTTAAAAAAAACCAGCAACAATGAAATGCACTTCCAAGATCACACTCTCTGGACACAGGGGTATGAACACTTGGCAAGAGACAAACTACCTGATGGTCCCCATCCTAAATGGAGTGTATTTTCTGTTTGTTTTGCATGTGAATTCAGGCTTACCTAAGTCAAAACAACCTCTGGAATGAAGATGCCAGGGAAGCCTTTCCCAATAGCACCTGCAGCGCAAACCCTTCTTCACTTAAATGGTTTTCACGTGGCACTGAACTACTGAACATGAACAAGGTGACAGAAAGCAAACTTGTCCTGAGAGAGCAAAACACAAGCACAAACTAAGAACACAGTCCTACAGCAGGCAGAATGAATTCAGGTCTAGGGACAGGCGCAGCACAGGCACAGGGATTTTCACTTGCAGCCCTACCAGAGTGTCTCCAAGAATGCAAAATAAAACACGTGAGTAAAGCAAAATAAAACACAGATACTACCTTAGATTGACCCCAGCTGATTTATTTTAAGGCATGTTACCTGAGCTTTTGAAGTTCATAAGAACTGTAGATGTTTGAACTGTAGACATAAGACTGCACATGTCGCACTAAGGCACCTTTATCACAGAAGAACTCGCAACAAAACCCAAGTGGCTCCATAAGTGACTGACATTCCTTTTACCATTCAACTATCACACAGGCTTTACTTTGTCAAAGGTACCAAAATAAATACTAAAGTGCTGATCAACCAAATGTTAAAACTGTTGCTTAAGTTGCAGGGTGATGCAGTTTCCCGCTAACAATGCCCACATAACACATTATTTTTACTTCCATTCAAGGTAAACATAGTCAAAGCTGAACTGAAAAGCAATAATGAATGCCCACCCTCCCCATGTGTAGACAATGTAAAATGTTTGCATTTGATTCAACTTGTACCAAAACTGTGCATGAAATGCATAGAAACTTACTGCCTTCACTTGGCTGGACAACTGAACCACAGATACAGTGTGAGTCAGAAGCAGGCTACAGTGAAGTACCAAAATTTGGCCTTGGGAAGCAATTTCCCTTCAGCAAAAGCGCTTGTGGCTCTGCCCAGGTGATGCCCACCGCACTGGCCCAGCAGAACCACACCCTACACAGTCTGTCCCAAGGCTCCACAGGCACCAGGAGCTGGATGCACAAGTGGTTTTAATTGGAGGTAAAGAACACACCAACACATCCCTTCAACCCAAGTGCTGCTATGTTAGGAGGCAGCAGAGCTCCCTGCCATTCTTTGGTCACTGAACTGCTGTGCATACTTCAGCAGATACATACACCTACAGGTATGTATGCATACAGCTACGAGGTAATCATGTCACAGATGGAACTTGCCTTGCTGAGAAATGAAAGGAACAGAACCAAAGGGATCTTCAGGAGGACTTGTCTGTGGAGCAGCATGTGACTCCACATCCTTATCTGAAGATGTTCTCCTGTCCACCAGCCTGTCTGTAAAAAACAAAATGAAACAGAACAAAAAATAAAGTAAAATAAAATAAAAATGGAAGGACTCACACCTATGCAAAGCTATGCACTGTACACGGTGAGGGAGAAGTATCTTCTCTGACATGGGGTTTGACAAAGGCTTCTAAGAAGCACAGCTCTTTCCTGCACAGCAGATTTGGGCAGCTCCTTGCTACTGCAAGGAGACAGGCAGAGTGCCTGGGAGGCTCTGCACCCACACCTGTCCCTGCTGGAACACCAGGGTGATCCCGAGCCTTTGTGCAAGGCTATGGAAGCTGAGCTGGGGGTTCTTTCCCAGCGAGGAAGCAGACTCACTTTCTTGGCTCCCAATTCTGCACAGATGATTAAGTGGTTACAGGAGCTGTTTGAGAAATCTACTTCAAAATGCTGTCAGAAATGCAGCATCAGATGTCGCTTCTGGCCCATCACTGAGGATCACAGCAACACCAACAACAGAGAAACAACAAGAGCCAGGAGCTCCAATCTGTCACTCTGTGTCACAACCCTCCACAAGGGTGCTCAGTTCAGAAATTCATCCAATTGCACATTACCTTTTACTGCAACCAGCACCATTCTACCAGGAAAGCCCTCAGCAAGTACAAGCAATGTATTCTATCCTAGGAACTGGATCCCCTTTCACAAGAGAAGTGATGAATGGCCCCAGCAGTACCCATCACTGCACACACTGACATTAAGCCCCTCAACACATGAAATCTGATGGTAATGCCAGCCTGACAAATTGGGGTGACATCTTCGTCCTCTAACAAAGGCTTTGTATATTTACTTAGGTGTTACTCTCATAAACATGTAAGCTTTAAAAATATTTGCCAGATTAAGAAACATCTTTAATTTATGTATAAAGCATCAGCTCAACAATACAAACTCGGCTTCTGAGACGAGAAAGAAAGGATTTCTGTTTCGAAATGAGAAAGAAAGTATTTCTGTTTTGAACACTAGTGAGGACCACAAACTTACACACCACTATATGCTAGTTATAAAGTACAGGATAGCAGTTGGCTTTAGTAATAGAAAAGTAGAACCACTGATCAAATTTGCATCTACAATTCCCTTTTGTCTATATGGCAAAAAAGTTACTTAGTACTCAACAGCCTTTCTCCCTCATAGGAGATAATCTATCTAAAGAGAACTCAGCCTTCAATCTTAATGCATATCTAGGGCAATTATGCAGTTAAAGACAATTTTATGGATACAAGACTTAATTTCACAATAAATCTCCTGATCTCTCATTATTCCAGCCAAGACTAAGTACCAGTAGACAACACGAAGTATAATTATTCCTGCTCTGACTGCAGCAAAGGCATTAACACTGCCAAGTATGCTCATAGGATCTCTGACACAGCACCCTGGTATCAGAAAGCCAAGTTAAAAGGTCTCTGAAGGCTGTGACACGTGCACCTACACGCACACACAGACACAAACCACCAGTGCTCCCCCTCCTGAGGGACATCAAGCCCCAGGAGCTCAGAGCCACTGTAAGGGAGCCCATCCGTGCAGACAAGGCTGCCATCTAGTGTGCTGCTGGCAAGGGAGTGACTCGGGGTTATTTCTGCACTTTCTGTATGTGAGTGACTAAAATCCCTAATGCTGGTTACTACTGAGCAGAGCTGTGCCTTTGGGTTTGGTTTACTTTGCAGATAGAGCATATCAAGTGTGTTATCACACCCTGCTCTCCTGTGCACTGAATTACCTTGAAGATCTGAGCCCAAAATGGACCTTGGTTATCTTCTTTGGTCCTTGCAGCTCAAAACTTGCAGCTTAACCAGCAGTCCAGCACTTACAGCTGCTGAAAGTGGGTGCTGTTGTGCTGACCTTTGCTGCAAAGTAACCTGCTCCAGATCCAGGAACATGCCTACAGATGTTCAATTCTACTACTGAATCCAGTCCTGAACTTGGACTTGGAAGGAATGCTAAATTTCAGCTAGTACATAAGCCATTTTTCCCTGCTACCAGAGAGACATTTGACTGTAAAATGTGTGCAGGCTACATTCTCAACTCAAAACCAGGAATCTGATTTGATTCACACAGGATACAAGGGAAAACTAACAACCAGAGTTTCACAAACCAACCCACCCAGTCACTTTCCTAAAGGATTAACATGTAATGTGCACATCCAACAGGAAAAATAATTGACTGAAGGCAAAGGTATTTCTCCCAGTTACTCAAAATTCAACTTTACTGTACTTTTAATTGCAAGAAACTTGCTGACAGACAGCCAAGCATATACAATCTGTTTTTCAACACTGTCATGTCTTCCAAGTCCCACTAATAAATCTGATCTCAACAAAACCAGTTATAGGAAGAGCAACTAACAAGCATGTATTCAGCAATTAAGAACAGAAGGTTAATTCCAAGTAAAAAACCATGGAGATAACTGACTTTATGAGGAAAAAGTTTATTCAACTATTGCCATATCAGTACAATAAACCAGCCCTTACATGTAGCCACTCAAAAAGGACAGTACAAAACATTAACATAATGTAATAGATCAATTTTCTTTCAGGCATTTTCAAAGGACATATCAGACCCACACAATCTTCTGCTCTGGTGTGCAAGAAAAAAGCTGGAAAGGAATAAAGCAAGCAGCCAAAATTCTCTTCCCATCTGACAACATACCTCTGCTGTTGAGAGCCTCTTGGCAATGAAGGTGACACAAGCAGCATAGAAGAGCTAAGATTCTACCATTTTTGCAGTAATTGAGCCAGTAACTACCAGTTTCAGACAGTGAGTTCCTATTGCACGTGTTTTCAAAAAGAAAAAGGAAAGGAAGACAGGCCCAACCGTGCCCTCAAATGCTCAGAAAGAATGTTCTGTACACAGCCTGCACGATCCTTGGACAAGCAGGTGTTGGAACTGCTGAGCAACCACAGAGCCCTCATTTACTGGGAAGCAAAGTAAGCCTTCAAGCGTCCCTTACTTGATCTTAGCAGGTCAAACTCTCTGTCCAGCAGCTCCTCCTCTGTCAACTTGGAAAAATTGTCCTCTCCAAATGGGTTCCAACCTGACATATCAGGTGGGTTACTGATGTTCTGCTTGGGGTAACTGGCAATTGCTTCAGCATCAGGAATACCTGACCTGTAGAGTCAGTTCAAGGAAGCAAATAAAGAGAAACACGACAGGATTGGTTATCAGGGTCAAAATCTGAGACATGCTTCATCATGCCAAGTCCTACACACAAGCAGCACACGTGCATTAAGAGCTGACCCCAAAAGATCTGAAGGCGAATTTAAAAGAAGCCTAATAGGAACCTACACAAATGGATATCTGGTTTCTCACATCATTGAAACTGGACAGCTCTGTAGGTTCTTTTGTTTTTAAATCAGAAAGGAAGAGGATTTTATTACATACAGTCGTTCACAAGAATTAATGCCAAAATAGGAATTTATTACCATTTATTAAGCAAAGGCAGGTGTGAGGGCCACTGCACAGGAGACCGTATCTCTTCTGAGGTGTACTTTGTGTTACACACTCAGGTCACACCTCTGAGCACAGCAGCTGGCAGCCCCAGCACATCAAGGCCAACTACAAAGCTGCTCTTTAGCATGGTGTTTGAAACTGCTTTCAGATGCACATAACCTCATTCAACATAGACTACTGACCACCCCAAGCAAAGTGCTTAGCAGTCAGCTCCTGGAGTAAGTCCCTGAACAAGAAACACTGGAAGAAATACTTTTAAGAAATTGTACCAGGCTCATCTGTTAACAAGCTGTCTCACTCTGGTCCCAAAATATCCTTTACCACTGAACACCCACTGTCCAACTGCTCTAAGTAATCTCTTACTATCAAAGCAAGTAACTTCTGAAAAAAGGATTTGCCAGTGCTAAGCACAATTAGTAACATAAGCCATGAGTAACCCCCAGGCTCAGCTGAGCCACAACTCTCACCTGTTTGTAAGGTAGGAAGGATCTGCCACTGTTCCACCATGCACTGGCAGCGACCTGGGGTAGGAGATTAAGGCTGGTGCAAAGTCTTGTGGAGAAGTGATATATTCAGGGGACTGCACCTGCTGTGCCCGCTGCTGCGCCAGCACCTGCTGCTGCAGGAGAGCCTGCTGGTACTGCTGCACCTGGGGAGAGCAGGGCTGTGTTACCGGAATGCACGCGCTGGCCCAAACTCCTCTGCCAACCATCAGCGCTGCTCTGGCAGCAAACACAGCCACCACCACCACCCTCCAGAACACACGGGTGCAGAGAAACCACTCCAACAGCTCAGGGAGACTGCTTTCCTTTCCCAGCCTATTACCACTTTGATTTGTGTAATTATTGCAACCCAAATGTATGCCACTGCAGCACTGCTAATTGCACATTCATCGTGCTCTAGTCTTGATCTTAATACAAGATTTCAGGACAATTTCTCCTGATCTTTACAACACAGGCTCTGACAGTTAGCTGTCCTATTTTCCAAGTAAGAATTGGACATCACCAATTCAGTCACTCTGTTGTGTAACATGTATTTGCTGCTGTGGCTAGTACTGGAAACATTAACCAAGTATGTCTGAAATGAGCACAGAGAGAAATGAAACTTAGGGTAGATCCTGTCCTATTATTAATGCACAAGTGCAACAAGATGAGCTAGACAAATCCCATCCTATTTTTAATACACAAGTGCATCTCTAGACTAATATTATTTTAGATGCCGAACTGCACACTATTTACCATGTCCACAGCTCAGTACAAGTAGCCAGGCACTTGTCTTACTGCATCTATGCAAGAGATTTACAAGCACAGGCCATTATTTTAACACTGTACCATCTCTGTGACTTACCATGGCAGGATACTGTGACTGGGCAGGCTGCTGCTGATACATAGATTGCAGCAACAGCTGCTGCTGGACCATCTGCTGGTGCACTGCTTGGTGATACTGGAAAAACAAAAAATAGCTTTAAAAAGTAATGATGCCCCCTCAGAAATAAGCAGGTATTTTAATTAATGCTTTTTCTGGCTATCACATCTATGACTCCACAGCCTTTTTCAATTAAGATATGTAATCAAGAACCAGCTTGCAATTCAGTCACTGCATTTCAACCACTCTGTTTGGGAGCATTTTCCTTCCTCCACTCCCCAGCCAATTCTTAACAAACAAACAAAAAAAAAAAAAAAACCAAAAACAAAAAAAACCCCAAACAAACCCAGGAAAAAAAACAGAAAGAAAGAAAAAAAAAATCAGACTACATGTTTATCACTGGTGCATGTACAACCATCTACTGCAAGCACAACATCATCACCCATAATCACCCCTAACATTTATCCCGAGCTCCTTTACACATGGGTAAAGCTTTCAAGTCACAGAGTGGTGATGCACAGCAAGATGGAATTCAGGGTTAAACTGCAAGAACACAGCGCAAGGCAAGCAACTTTCTAGGACAAACATTACAGGGTCAACGAAGGAACAAAGCAAAAGCAAGAAGGGACAGGAGTTCTTTTCGCTGGAAAAGTACAGGCAGCAACAGGAGAAGCACTGAACAGGCACACAATTCCAAGGGTTATGAACACTCACAATGAGTCTCAGACACTTTGTCTAACAGATCTGACTATACCTGCTGGATATAAGCATCCTGCATGGCGGGCTGGTGCTGCAAGTGGTGCAGCTGCTGCAGTCTCCAGTCTCCCTGCTGCAGCTGCTGGAGGACCCTGTGCTGCTGTGGAGTGGTCCCTTGGGACTGTGAGATGTCTTGTGCATTCCCTGGTCGCACGGTTCCTGCGACAGACAACACTACTGACATCCAGACCCCCCAGAGCTCTCCCTGGCATTCTTCACCTCAAGCTGACTGTCAGCTTCTCTGTCAACTGTCTATCAACTTCTCTTCCCAGTCTGACAACCATGACACCCCAGTAGATAGCACGCTGACTTCTTTACAAAGTAATTACAGGCCTGCAAAATGAACCATTTCTACGTGCAAGATGCTGCAAGCTTCCCCTGGTCTCATGACAGCAAGCTGAGTTCCAGGCTTCTGCTTTACCAACACTTAAATTACACACTGCGGGGTCTCAAGCCCTTATCTCAAAGCATACAGCTTTGTAAGCATTCAGCACAGAGGTATTTTTAATGTTTTTTTCCCTAAGGAAACTATTAGCTTATCCATCAAACTCCCTTAAACAGAACACCTGATTAATTTTGCCATTCAATTGCTTTTGCACCTTTTAAGGGACAAGTACTACCATAAATTTCTCTCTTGCACAATGTTTTACATTCTGAAATGCCCATGAATGATCTGTTGCTTGTCATAACAGAAAAAGCTTTTCAAGCTGGATGTTATATGGATCCCCACCTAGTAAAAAGTACTTATACCTGGGACACCAACATTCTCAGTGGCCTTTTGAGACTTTTCCAATACCATCCCTGAAACTACTCCACCTTTTCTGCAGCAGACATGTAACAGCATGAAATGCAATTAGAAAGTGCTCTAGGTCTAAATGTCAACTATGTAAAAGAATATTTATCAGACCTATAACTCTTTCTGAGTGAGAAAAAGAACAAGGATTTTTTAAAAAACCCATTTCACTCAAGTGAGTTCCCCCTAATTCCTCCTGCACCCACAGTGCCATGTGGAATAAAGGTGTCAGTCATGAGAGAAGTGACATGTTTCCAGCCTACAAATACCACCAACCTATTGGTGCTTTCTCATGACTTCTTGAGGCACAGGAAAATATTTTTCCTACTACAAAAAACCCAGCTTGATACAGAAGGGCTCTGTACTTTTTGTGAATTCTTCACAAGTCAAAACAACTTGAACTTCTGTCTGCAGTGAGCAAGTTCATTCAAAAACAAGTGTTAAACACACGGAAAAAAACACTTTAACTTCTCAATCTGAATTTAGTTTTTGTGGCACCTCAAATTTACAGCTCACACATTCAGAAGCTTTCAGAAGTGAAGATCTGGTTTTTGGTATATAAAAAAATAAGACTGATAAAACTGAGATTTAAATGCTATCTCTAATAGAGCAAGAAGAAGAATAGAGGCACAGTTGCTTCTTGATTTTCATCCATCCTCAGACTTCAAGTTACCTTTTTGCCCACGATTAGCAAATTCTCCAGGAACTTGTACTTTGACAGGAGTTGCTGAGCTCTGGATCGCCAGCACACTGGAAGGGGCAGTGCTCGAATTGGCCTTTGGTCTTTGTCGTGGTGCAATTGAGGTTTCTGTTGGTCCAACAGCATCTGTTATTCTGAAAGGGAAGTTTTTTCCACGTAAGATACTTGATGAAAAGACATATTTCTGCTTCAAATTTGACACAGTACATTTCTTAACAGCTGAGTTATGTCTTAATCATGTGCTACTCTACTTCAGCACTGCATGTAAGTAACTAACATTCGTTTCCAAAAACTCCAGTCCTGTGCTGGAGTCCACAACCCTACAATTAGAAACACGACTACTATTCATATGTATGAGAAATAAGAGAAAGGAAAACATTTTGTGTTAGGTCAAATTATTTCTACTTCTATGAATCTCTTAGGTTTTCATTTCTCTTTTTTTGCAAGTGGAGCTGATAATTATAGCTGAATGTAAAAGTATCCAAGTCACACATGCTGGTAGATTAAAACCCAAATAACTTCCATTGACAAGGAAAGAAAGGGTAAAGGATTTACCAGCATCAGCCTTAAGTGCATACACACTAGATCATAGCAGGAATCAGAAGCACAGAGAGGAATTCCCACAGTTTTGGGTTTGTTTTTATTAACAAGGACAAAAAAAGTGAATCCTTCTCCATAGAAATTTCCATTTCTCAAAAACAAATAACAAAACCCATTTACCTTCAAACTATCAGTTTCCCTCCATGGATTCTCAATATAATGAAAAAAGCAAAGGAGTGGAATCCAAACAGACTTCAAGTTCTTCGAAAAGCAGTTTATCTAATGACTACTGAGGTAATACTTCACTAATTCGTAACTGTATGAAAACAGATTTTAAACAAACATGTAGCTTAACAACATTAGGAGAAAGAAAAGTGACATCCTCTGCTCACCTTGCTTTTATTTGGCTTTTTCTAGCAGCTGCCTCACTGGCTGTCATGGGCTCAGGAAGACTTGAGGGGACAGGAGAATTCTTGGGAAAAACAAATTTGAATAAATTAAAAAACCAAATCCTGAAAGAAAAAAATTTGTTACATATTGAAGAGGAATACTTGGATTCAAGACCTCCACATGACAAGGCCTCATGCAGAACTCACAGCTGTAGCTGGAAAAGGGTTTACCTTACCAGTATCTCTGTATCCTCTCAGTGTGTTGCAGGTTCCTCAAAGCAGAACCTGACTGATCTGACTCTCTTGTCAGCTGTTTCACTTCATTTACACTGCCAGCCATCAACAGTAACATACAACATTGTCTCCAAGCACTTTTGTGTGACTGCACAGAGACTCACTTCAGCATCAAGCTCTAAAGCAAAGACCAATCTTTGGAGGGAACTGTTTTTAGCACACTCTGCTCTCCCACCACAATACAAATCCCAGAAAACCATGCAGCACCAAAGCTTTGACAGGCTTTTATCTTACCCCCAACCTCATCCCTGAATGAATCCCATATCACCAAGACTCTGTTTTATAAGGAATATGGCAGTTTGGAGCAAAGGAGAAAAGAAATCATCTCTCATGACAAATGCACATAACAAATGCCAATCTAAATCTGGTCACAAATAATAGAGACAGTTAATTATCAAGTATTTCAAGACTTCCTGGTTTATTTTAATTGGTATTTCCAAAAGGCAACACTCAAATTTACTGAGATCCTTCTACAACAATAAAGGAAAAAAGGAATTCAAAGGGATCTCAGAAAATTCACTGGTCTGCCTCTGAAGGCAGAAATTACTACAATCAATATCGGTTGTAAACTCAATTTTGGGATGAATTTTTCCTGATGCTTGTCTCAAGAACCACTTTATACTCAACATTAGCTAAAAGTCCCCTGATTCCATTGCACTACAGATGTAATTACATCTGTGAAGCAAGTCATCTTGCAGACCAAGCTCAGACCCCCACGGAAAGCAAGGGTGGGGGAAAGAAGGCAGGCTGACTCAAGTACTGCTCTGTTTGCTTTCCAACTCACTGGAGTCCTTCCACTGGACTACCACAATTGCTAAGGATGCCTAAGGGAAGTGTTTATCCAAGAGCAAACATACATGCTCTTAACACTCCATTTACAACATTCAGCTTTCTACTGTCAACAAGGTTAACATCTGGATATTTCATACTGATTGTATTAAGAGATTACTAATGGCTAAAATCCTAAGCTGGGTATTGGTATGGTATCAATAGTGTCCACGGAGCTATGTCCTCAAAATTAAGAACATATTTTATTTATAGAAAGCTCATACTGCATGTACACAACATCAGCTTGACATGTTCTCTGCTCTGTGTTACGTTCAGGCATGTGACAGAGCTGATGTGATCGCTCAGCTCCTCTGACAGTACGTCAGTACTGCATAACACACTGAAAACACTTGAGTACTTACATTAATATTAGACACTGGACACTCCTTTTTGGCAATTTTAAAGGCAAAGTAAGACACTTGAAAGATATCAGGTCTCTTCTCTTGATCTGGTTCAAGCATATATCCTGCAAAAATTGATAAGACTTATCACTGCTAGATCACAAAAAGCCTGTTGAGACAGTATGCTACCAGCAAGGAAAAAACCCAGCAGCTCCACCAAATCAGCTTACCACCACAAGAATAATTTGCACTGTTATCTTGAGTTTGGGGGACTTTTTTCAATACTTTTTGTCAAGTCAAATAGTTTATAGGGTCAAAAACAATTGCAGAACATGTATGCTGCTTGATATGCTGACACTCAGCTGTGCAAAAGGGAGCTAAACTGAAGTAGGAATTAGTAACTGCAGAGAAACAACTTACAAATCACAAACACAAATCACAAACAACAAATCAACTCACTGCACTAACATTTTCCAGGATTAACACAAAATTCAGTGTAAACAAGATTGACAGATCTTACTACATCATGCTAAGACTTTTGTCCGTAGGTTTCATTGACTATGAACAATTTTGCATATAAAAAAATACAGTTCCATGAATAAAAGGATCTTTCCCTGACAAGACAAAATTCCTTAAGCTCCCTCTCAAACATTTGCTTCCCAAATTAAACGGTTTGATGTTTTTCCAAGAAATCAAATATAACACAGCATACATAATCCAGCAATCTTGCCTAGATAACCAGAGAACCTAAATAAGCAATAAAATACCCTTTCTAAAAAACCTAAGCCTCTAAAAATATGTTCTGCTATCAAGTAAATGAACACTATGAAAATTTAACTTCTCACTTTTGAGGAGCAAAGTGAACTACACTTGCACAAATGCTCAGTAGAATAGCCAACCTAACACATCATTTTACAAATATCCTCCACAGGCTGAAAAAACAGTATCAGACAGATCCCATAATTTTACATAAAGTCATTATTTCATGTCCTGTACAGTTCACTTCAAGTTTAGTTTTTAACAGATTCCAGCACTCAGTTGCAGCACCATGACACAGAAGCAGAACTCTCACTGAAGTGACTCCTGCCACTTGATTCTGAAATGTTAAATTCATGGGGTGGGGCATGTTCAGTTTCTTCCTCCCCAGACACTGCCTTGTAAAACAGCTGAGATGAAGCCACAGTCCCTGAAATACCTTTTATGACCAAGTGCAGCTTTTTATGATTTCCACTCCAAATGGAAAGAAGGGAAATTTACACAAGGACATTCTGTCTCACCCACATACACTCCATGTCAGTATCGCTCATCTTGGCACAGCTATTAATTGAATTAAAAAATCTGCATTCATACCTAGGAGAAAGGATTAAAACCCATACTTTTCTAAAAAAAAGGTAAGCCTGTGACAGAGAAAAGTACTTGATTTTTTTGAAAATATATCTCATTTTGTCAGTACTGGCAGAAGGCAAGTGCTTACTATCATAACTCGTGTTTCTCAATTATGTGCACTCAAAGTGGTTTGGATTTGGTATTGCTTATTATATAAAACCACAAACTATGTGGTCAACACACCCATAGCTTAAAGTTATAAGAGCTCCTATTCAAACCTTCTGAATTTTTCATATGCTGTCCATCTCACTCTTTCAAGTGAGCCTACTCTAAGCTGAAAACAAAGACAACACTGATGATTACTGTAAATATTAGCTCCCACATCTCTGTGCCTGGGTAATGGATGAATCACAAACCTCAGAATTGGTCCTCATCCAAAATTTTCCTCCACACACTTAGTGCTTCCAAACTTTTGCCAGAGCTCACATCTGACACTTGGGGCTGCCCAAAATTTTCCAGATTTTTGTTCTGGTATAAAACGTGCAACTACTACTAAAATTGTTCCCAGTGCAATTAATCTCAGCACACTGATGGTTGCTGGGCTAAAGCTGCACCTCAAATTTATCTAAGCACAACTCTCCAACTTGGATAGAACATACTGTCAACAGTCCAACATTCCACAGAAAATACACACTTAATGGCAAAAAACATGAATAAATACAGCTAAACAATAAATTTCCCTGGGTCCTAGCGAAACCAAAAGGTTTTCCTGAGCTCCAACACGGCTCTTGGGGAGGTGAGAGGCACAGCTGAAGGTGGCAGGTCTTGCCAGAGATGGTGCCTAGCAGCAGCTGCTGTGCTTTGCTGGCTGTGTGGGCTGGCAGGGCTGCTGCCAGTGCCCGTGTACTTACTGATCAAGCAGTGCACGCTGTGGGAGTACCGCGAGCCGTCCGGGATAGTGAAGCTCCCGTCGCAAATGGCAACCTGGCTTTCTCCAAAGGGAAGGGAAAAGAAGCAGAGTTTATACAGCAAGCAGCCCAGTGCCTGGAAAAGAAACACAAGCCCTGTGAGGAGAGGAGAGGAATCCCTTGCTACCACAGGGCTGCACTAAGAGGGTGCTGCACCCTGGCCACAGTGATGTCCACATGCTGTGCAGGAGCTGCACTTTGGAACACAGCTGATGTGACAAGCTGATGGATTGAGAACAGCTCTAACAACACTTGCTCTTCCACTGATTCCTGTACAACCTAGTACAAACCAGAACACACCAAGGGCTGCATTCTCTGTGTCGCATCACCCACAGATACCACTACTCTATGAACTAAATCTCCCATTTTTTTCTTCTCTGCACATCAACTACTAAAATTACCTTTCTTGATCCTACCAGCAACAGGTTTCCATAAGAAATCGCTGGGGACTATCAAGGAGAAACCAGAGCCAACATAAGAAGAGATGTTTTAAATCACATCCCACTTCATTTAATTTTTTTTTTAAAAATCAAACACGGGAGTAATTTTATTTACAAAATGTTACTACCCAAGATATCTCTACTGTTCTGTGTTCTGTAGCTGCCCAATCTATTTCATTTTCCAATAATTAATTTTTCAGTCAGACAATGCTGGTTTTAATTCCCCCTTCCTTAACCAGTCCCATATATCATACTAACCAATTTTTTGCTTACCCAGATATCTGCTTTTGTAGTAATTGGCCTTCCTTCATATAGATTGATCATCTCGGGAGCTCTGTATGATAGGGTAGTGTACCTAGCAACAAAATAGAGAGGACATAGCTAAAAATCTAGCCTCAGAAGTAAGAGGGTGTTTTCTTGATCCACCATGCACACACCAGTCACACAAG
Source organism: Taeniopygia guttata (assembly GCF_048771995.1). NCBI lineage: Eukaryota > Metazoa > Chordata > Aves > Passeriformes > Estrildidae > Taeniopygia > Taeniopygia guttata. Next base: position 70,484,679 of record NC_133028.1, read on the forward strand.
TTCCAGACATGTGCCTGGAATTGTCTTGCATCCAAGTCATTAGTGCATTTGCAGCATCACAGATAATGTCTGGAGCACCAGTATGACCTATCATACACAAGAATAAGCATTAAGTCAGGTAAAACTGGCTTTTAGTGTTATTCCCACAAAGCACAGACTTTTACTGGAGTGACTGTGTGCATGCAGCCAATCACCTGAGGGGGGTAACTGCTGAGCCCTGCAAGGGCTCTCCCTATCCCACACTGAAACACACAGAACGCAGACTTCAAAACACTAACATCCCAAAACAACTGCTCAGCTGGTAGCTCAAACACTTCAGAGCCAGAAAAAGCCTGTTTCACTTCATGACTTGAAAATAAGCAGCCTGCATTTACCCTCCTGCAGTAGTTAGCCCAGAAATGCAAAACAATAATAAAACATGTTTTCAAGAGTGTGTCTAAGAAAAGCTGAAATATTTTTCTGATCAGTCTCAGGAGAATGGACATGGACCATAGTCTGCAAATGAGACTACATAAATCCACTGCAGTGCTTCTTTACATTAGTTCTTGGTATCTTAGCAAGTATTTGCTTAGCAGTATTACAAAAGCACAAACTGAAAATATCCAACTCCTAAAATGGCCAGGAGCCAGACATATATTTTTGAACAATTTACTTTCACAACAGCATGCTTTTTCCCAACAGTTTTATTTTTAAGAATCACAGTTTTGAAAAACAATCTGTGAATAAATGGAGGAAATCTTATCAAATACTTGCCATCTTTTACTATATTTACACCAAAATTGGTTCAAGATCAGCTCTTAATTTCAGCTCATTAGTGACACATGCACACCACACTATAATACATGGAGTTTCCTGGCAGCACAGTCATTCCTTACGATAGACCACCTAAAAGTGAACTTACTTTTTAATTTCTTCTTCAACCATATTAATACCATCTTTTTGAGGGTTCAGGTATTTGTTAGTGGCACTGCCAAAATCACAGAGAACGTAGTTCCCATTATCATTTAACAATAGATTCTCCACCTTCAAAGAAAATCAACGCACAAAAAGTAGGTTAACAAAAGCATGAATTTCCAGGTTAAGCATTAGTCCATGTTCTCACACACAAACAGGAAGTCTTCTCAAAAATCAACTGCTAAACTTTGTTTTAGCAATGAATGATGTCCTATGGTTAATGTCTGTTTATAGCTCCACCAACAGCAAGCTCCCAACTAGAAACCTGTGTTACAGAAATCTCTCCCATATCCTCAATCCTTTACAAGCAGATCCCTTATTTTAGCCTAGATTTTCTTACAGTGAGAGTCATACCTTGAGATCCCGGTGAACTATAGGTGTTTTGCACTGATGCAACCGGGCAACAGCTTCACAGGTGTCACAAAATATTCTCATTACTTCCGACTCTGTGAAGCCTGTCTGCAGACGTTGGTTCATCTGGTTCACAACTTGCCCAGCTAAAGAAACAGGAGAAATCTCTTTCAAGTAATTCCTAGCAGGTAGTACAGAAGTAAAGAGTTATATGCATTAAGTCCACAAATACAATGCAGGAAAGTTTTCCATAGTTATTGTATTTGAACAAAACAAACCTAGTTTTCCAACCGCACACTCCTGTATCACCCTAAAGAGAAAAACTATTGACTCAAATGAAAGCAATCCAGCCCCTGAGGCTGAAACAGGTTTGAAACCAATTGCTGCAAACAAAAAAAGAATCCATCACACCAATATGCCACCTCAAACCTGTCTCTTGCAATAGGATCCATAACCCAAACTCTGTCAACTGACTTCATTAATTCATTCTCTAAACACCCTCTCTGTCTTTCTGGGAGACAAAGGAGGAAGAAAGGGGAGGCAGGGAAGGAGGGAAACAAAGCCTTGAACTCATCCTCTGAGAAAGAAGACCTCCCTTTCCCTTTTCATAGGTTTCTTTTAAGATTGAGAATCAATACTTCCCTGTTTCTTGCAGTAATTGTACCAGACACCACTGAGCTCTTCCTACCACAATGCTCACTGCACACAGAGATGAAAAAGGATTCTTGCAGAGACACAGCAGGGCCTTGGTGGGCATTCTGTCAAACAAGGATGCTTACAACACAGGAAGCCTGGCACTGTCAAGTTATCTGACAGCTGACATCCACGGGGCTATCTACCAGGACCATTAGGGAAACAGTACTACCAACAGCGAGTCAGAACTGAGCTCCCACAGAGGTACAGAAATGCACCCATACAAGCAGGGTAAAGGGCCAAAACTGTGGCCATCAGTTTTTAAGATCTCCTTAATCCTTTTCTCAAAATCTACATTAATCTACATTGTCTTCTGCTCCTTATGGTACAGATCGCACAAACTACAATGCTCACTCCTTCTATTGCAAATATAACCCACATACACCTCGGCTCAAAGTATTGGTTGAGCAATACAGACCATGGAAGGCTTCTTTCTAGGAGTATTTACTTTGTGCCAGCAGCACTTGTTCCAGAGTATGACCAGTTACTTGGGTTAACCACCATCCCATACTAGAAGGCCAGATTCCAGTCTCCCTAGATTTTAGACAAACTTCACAAGTTCAACTCATTGGCAAGTTTATCCCACACATATGTGAAGTGAGGGGAACAGAATCCCAAAATAGACAATCCCTGACTTAGGTATTGTTTCAAACAAAGTTACACTGCCAAGCAGGAACACATGGCTAACATATTTTTGGACAGCACTATCAACCTGAACTTTACAATGCCCATTTGTAGGAAATCACCTATCAGGCAAAGCTTCTTCAATGTTGTCATCTTGAACAAAAATAGCAGATGGAGAAGAGTGATGAAAATTTGCTAATCTTTCCTATTGAGTTACATTCCGGGTACCTGTTGCTTAGCACCACCAGCAGAAGAGCACTTCATACGTAGAGAATTAATTTCCCTGTTTGTAACTACATTTAATTACACAGCTTTGTGAAACGTTGACATTTTGCCCAGTGCCTAGGTAGCAATGCCAGCAGAAAAGCAAAACAAACTCTACTCGGATTCCAGCTGTGACACATGCAGGTTAACCTCCTATATTAAGGGAACAGTTTTAAGCAAAATCACAGGTGATAGTAATAAACATTTTCATCAGGAAACCTAGGCAATGACTCTTACCTCGACAGTACTCCATCAGGATGAGCACCTCCCACACATTATCACTTAGTGAATTGACAGCACAGTCCAAATAACTCACAATGTTCTTGTGCCCAGATAACTCTTTCTGAAAAAGAAAATGGACATTACACTTCAGTACTGAGAAAACAAAGAGCCATTTTCAGTTGCCACTGCAGCACTGGAAGAAAGTCCTTTTGCTTGGGAACCAGACACACGGAGCAAACAGAACACATACATTTCATTTGAGGTATCAAATAGACATCCTTTAATTTCTTTAGAAATTCATCATGCACCAACCCTAAAGCCAGCATTAGTTTCTGAAAGTACAGGTGGAAAATCAGAAGCACTGCATCAAAAGCAAGGTGTCTAGAAACACTGGAGAGGCATTTGCTGTGTGTACACTACAAACTGACACATTTTCCAGTTCCAGGTAATGCCCTTCTTACCATAATGGTGATCTCCCTCTTGCAGATGTTGAGGTCTGGCACATTATTCACACACATCCTCTTCAGCGCACAGCGCGTCCCGCTGGGCGTGCGCACCAGGAACACAGTGGAGAAGCCCCCTGGAGAACACAAGTGCAAAAAGAAGAAGCCACCTGAGCTTCTTGGTATTCCTCTAGTCAACATCACTGCATCCTAAGGATAAGCAACAAAGACTGTGCTGCTCACTGAGTGACTAGTAACAAACACTTCAGAATTTAAATTACTGTTACCTCAATCCCTTTCTTTTAAGCTGAGTATTCATTAAAAAACCAAAACCATTCAGGTCTTACTATTTTCTTAAAACATTACATAAAAGCATTAGAAAAGCATTTTCACATTCAAATGAATTTATAAAGCACAGAACAACTATATATTGAGATATTAACCCTGAAGTAATTAGAGTAATTCAAAAAACCTGAATCAAGTCAAGGTTTATTAATCCCCTAAACACACATTCTAACGTATAAAAAATAAAATAGTTAGAAAAAGTCTTGAGAGATGCTGAAGAAGTCACTTGACTTTTCAGGTTAGCCTCAATAGCCTCCCTGGAGCCCCAGACAGCGCAAGCAACCAGCCCTAGAGAAGCATTTTTATTTAAACCACACTCAATGTGCAGACTACAATTAAGAATTTTCTTACAACCAGTCCCACTGGGAACATTCTTAGTCTGACAACGGCATGAACTGGGAACCACACAGTCGAGCCCACTCCTCAGTAGGGCTTTTTTGAGGGGTTTTCCCTCTCTTCACTGGTAGAGAAGAATCAAGGAGGCAGGAAATACACACACAAGTGAAACAACCCACAAAGGAAGTACTTCCCAATACTGGGGACACCAAAGTGAAACACAGCAGGGTTGTTTTAGCTGCCTCCTGTTAGCCCTGCCTGCTGCTCAAGGAGGCCACACTGGCATCACCTCAAGGCTCACAGGCACAGCTTTCCCAGACTTAGAGGAAATCTACCTCACACAAGACCCCATGTAAATCCCTGCTTTCCTTGACTGCTGCCTGACCCAAAGCCAACCAGCACCACAGGAACTGTGTACTAAGGCAGGAGCTCAGGTAGACCACCAGGACACAAATAAGTAAATTAAAATTATTAACTGCTCAGATAATCAGGCAGCCAACTGAAAAGCACACATTTCATGGTACCCAGTAGCATCTGCAAGCCATGTTAATTAAGTATAGTGCACCTCATTTGATGCAAGTCTCATGTGCTTGAGCAAATTAAGCACATAATCACTGCCACTCAAGAAGCTAAGTTATATTAAAAAATTTTCTCGAAGATTAAGTATTTATTATTTTTTAACTTGATTGTCATGTAGTCAAATGACATGCTAGGCTGTCAAAGCAGAATAATTCAACAACCTCACCCTAGTTTACATAGGGCCTTCCTAATAATTCACAAGACACCCACTCTTAACAGCTCAAGTTCTTAACACTGAATGGCAGCTGGCACTGAAATGACCCAAGAGGGCTCCAGCCTGGGGAATTCTGCCACAGGGATGTGCAAGATCCTCGTTAGCAGAAGAGTTTGTGTACTGTTCTCACAATAAAACTACCTGGTTTTTAAGCACCAATATTTGGCCAAAAGTATAAAGCAGCAGTCAGGTAAAACAAAAGACTTGTGATTCAAGGGTAATAATCACTTATTCACTTTTTAAGCCAGTTTTATAGCCTTGAAATCCTCTCTGACTAGCAGGAGGACAAAACAGAACTCCAGATTTCAAGTCCCCCTGACAACTGTTCTGATGTAGCCTGAGCAGACAGGCCTAGGTAGAAACCATCAGTGGAAAGCAGCAAAATCCTAAATGCTGGGCCAGGGGCTGCTCTTGCCATCAGGTGGCAGCATCAGCCGGCAGTTGAATCCTAGGGACTGAAAAAGCAGACCTGGTCCTGTTTTGGCAAGAAGCAGATCCCTGACCTTGAATAGCTTGCTATCAGTAAATACCACTGCTTTAAAAATCCTTTACTGCAAGAGTCAAGGGGCACAACCCTAAGCGAGACCCGACTAGGTGAACTGTCCTGCCACCAGCTCACGGGTTTCCTCACTGCTCCCCTTCCCCTTCTCTCCCCTCCCACTGGGCCATGTGGGGCTCAGCTGCTGTCTGGTGTTCAACACAACAAGGAGCTTCATCTCTTTCAGTCTTTGATTTCCACCAGAGTCATTCGAAGTTTAAATCCTCCCAACGACAGCCACATTGCACTTTTCCTTGGAATACTTAGCAAAAAGTCTTTCTATCGAATCTATAGTTAGATAAGCCAATAGACACTTAGCACAATTAAACTCCTTAAAAAGCTCACACATCTTTCTTACCCTTCTTTACTTGAACTGCCTTTGTGTCACCTTAACTATGCACTTTTGGGATCATCTTATCAGCTAACCAGCAATAATTTGGGCCTTTTTTCTGGGCTAATTATTTTGTTTGTTTGTTTTCAATGAAGTTCTACATCAGCCACATGTGTTTGGTTTTTTCCTATGCATATTTAAGGTCAACCTTGAGTAATTTCACAGGCCTCAACATGCCGTTTACACCTTATCATGTTACATTCCTGAAACTCAAACCAGGAAACAGTGGAGCTGTCAGAATTCTAAGCACCCTATTTGCTTACTCAGGTAGAACAAAATAAGGCTAAAAAATCTCCCAGTGAGTTTACCATCTTTCAGACTGCTGAGAGCCATTTTGTGGAGACAGTCTAGAAGAATAGTAACAAAGATATTCTGAATACAGTTACACACATTATGCATATATAGACAACACCTTTCTTTACATCATACAGATTTTTTTTCAAACATATAAAAGCATCAAATGTTGTTTCTCCAAGTAGTGAACTCCTTGACTATGTATTCAAATCTCAGACAAACAGTACAGAACTTATGGCACAGAAAGATTTTACCTCTACAGTAATACATAACAACCATTAATTACATATGTAAAAGCTAAAGCAGGAATGGCAGCTACTACACTGTAAATGGTGCCTTATAAATTCATTAAAACTTGGCTGTTTTGGAGAGGTGACTGAGTTTTTAGCATCCATTTCCATTCAGAGAAGTAAATCCCCAAATGTATGTTTTGATAAAGCCAAGGATTATATAAAAGTATGTTTTCAGATACTGTGTTTCCATGTGTTTTTTCTGTACATTCAACACCTTAAACTAATGAAGAAATAAATGTGTACATCAACAGATCCTAGTCGTTCTCATGTGCCTATGCAATGTGGACAGTTAGATATTTAGGAACTTCCTTAACAACTCAGTATGATCTTGTGTTCAGCAGGACAGTTTTTGAAGACAAATCCTTGGAGCTGTGAGCCCTAAGAGGAGTTCCAAGGCTGACCTGATTGCCTCCATCACAGCACAATTCCACACTGGCTTTAAAGTCCCTGTGAAAAGCTGTTCCTAATAAAGTTCAGTGTAAAGCTGTTGTCAAGAAAGCCCAACAACAACCAAAAGAGATGGTTTCTTTCTAATTTGAAGCCCGCTGCCAAGACAGGCCCTCAGCTTCACATCACCTTGGTCAGGGAGATAGCCTTGTATCCCTCTCCACAAAGCTAGAGGAACAGGTTCAAGTACAATTATCTCCCTGTGACCCATCTGCCCACACATAGCCTCCTATTCCCCAGTTTTGGAAGAAGATGGCTACCCAGCTACATGGTACTTTCTTTAAAAAACCAGGTCTGCCTTTTTGGCATTCCAGATACTGCCCCATAGAAGGATTATTTCAGTACATTTGTCTGTGTCCTGAATAAATTTCTTGAATTAACAACACTTTCACTGCTAACTGACTGGGAGAATCACTTGATGCCTGGTCCACTTGTGCACGTCTGCTCCCTGCTAGTTCCAGAGACAGATCTTCAGGATGAGGCTGACCTGCAGCCAGAGCTGACCTGCTCCAGAAGTGACCCACCTCCCAGAACTGCACAGGCTTCCAAGCACTGTAGCTGCAAGCCCAATGCACTGGAAAGAACCATTTCATGGACTAGGAATCCATTCAAAACACAGAATAAGAGCAGTTCAAGTACAAATGCTTTGAAACAGGCTCCTAGCAATACAAACAAATAAAACCTTACTGCAAATCTGCAATAACAGAAAGCAGTACGACCTTATTAAAAGTTTTAAGCAGCCTTCTTCCATGAGAGAAAAAAAACCCACAAAAACAAAACAAAAAAAGCCACAAAAATCCCCACCAAAAACAAAACAAAAACCCAAACAAATATAAAACAACAACAAAAAGCCACCAAACAAAAAACTACCCCAAACATCCCCCCTTCCCCCCCAGCTCTAACCTCTACAGCTTCTGAGGTACTCCAACACAAAAGAAACCAGTGTCCAAAATGAAAGGACATTAAGAAGAAACTCCAAGAGGAACTAGTCCTTCTCCACCAGAAAAAGCACAACCTCAAGAAAAACAGCTCTTCATATCTGATTCACTTTTGTATGGAGGACTGAAAAAGGCCCTTTTTCAACCTGCATCAAACAATATGACCATGTACTGTTTTCCCAAGAATTTGGAGTCAGCTCCTTTCTGCCACAGTTGAAGGTAAACCCATGCCAAGAGCTGTTTCCTGCAGCTCAGTTTTGACCCCACCTTTATGTTGTGTAAAACACACACCTGCACTCTGGCTCTTGAGAGTCCTTCCACAACCCTCATATGTGCCACAGAGCCTCCTCTTCCATCCTGCTGCTCCACTTCCCTGGTGGTGTGCTGCCACAACATCCATAACTCTGCATGTCCATTGGCATCCTATTGGGATAGGTTCACTGGTACAAATTCCCAGAACCTCCCTCCTCCCTACAAGGATGGCAGCCCTTCTCCGCAGAGGCACTGCCTTCTGCCAGCACTGATGCCGTATTGCCTGCACTTTTAGGAGTGGCAGACTAAAAGCATAAACAAGAAATACCTTTTTGCATAGAAAATATTAATTTGCATGATTTTGCATGGAAAATATTAATTTAATTCCTGAAGCTGTGCAGCTTTCCATCTGTTTTTCACAGCAAAACCTTTAAAAATGCACAGAAATCCAACATTTGAATTTCTCGTTAGATTCCAAACACCATGTGATTGTTGAGGGAGTAACTTTTAACAGAAACTCAAAATGCCTTTTTCAAGCCTTATGAAAAAATTTTGATGAAACGTTTAGGTTTTGTCACAAGTTCCACCAGAGAAGGAAGCCACAGTTCTGTCTTCCCATTCCTGAAGCACCTCTGCATGAGAAGATGAGGGCATGCCCTATTACTGAAGGTCTGTTTTGCAGTAGTGCAACACCAACTCCTGCAGCAGCTGGTGTGCACCTCATGCCCCATGCCAGCTTCCAGACTGTGGGCTGAGGAGTTCTGGCAGTCCCCATGCCAGAACACTGCCACACTCTGCTCACTCCAACACTGCTGCCCCAGTGACTGCTGGCCCTGAGCATGCCAGACCCTGGGAAGGTGCCATACGTGACCTACCCCCAGCCCTGCTGTGTGGCTGCCAAGCCAAGCTGTAACCCCTGTGTGTGTGCTCCCTGCCTGGAAAGCAATGGAAAGTGGCTGAATGAAGGCAGCATTAACTAACACCCATTGTATACACATCCACCTTTCCGTACATTTACATCTGTGCTTTTGTGAACATGCACACAGGCATAGATATTCTTAGTGAAGTTTACCCCACGAGCCTCAGTCATGAACACAAGGCTCTGAGACGCAAGAACATTTGACAGATGTTGCTTCCAAGCTCAAGAGCTCAGCACAGCCCAAACCAAGAACAGAAATAGCTCCCTACTTCTAAAATACTCAATTTCTACACGCACATTTCAGAGTTGAGTATTCCTCCACTTTATTTTAAGAATGCAGACAATGCATTCCAAGGGCCATACCACTGCTCCCTTTCCCACTGCCCACACAAATTCCCACCATGTAACAAGCTGACTATCAGGGCTAGTTTAGACAAGTAGCACTGTTTTTCTCAAATCTGCATCCGCTCCTACGGCAGCGCTGGGAAAACAGCAGCTGAAAATCACAACCCAGCAGGACAACACTGTGCAGCCACAGCAGGCAGGTCTGCCACGCACACCTCTGCTAATGGCACTGTTACCCTGCCACAGCCTTGCATGTCTGGATTCCACTTCTCCCAGCATCAGCTGTAGGCCAACCTCACAAAAAAGCTCTGACAGAAGCACCAGCGACAGCCTGGGAGATCCAAGACACTTAAGTTACTGAGAGAGATGGGGAAGCTGAATTAAGGTCTGCTATAGACATTTGTGAAAAGTTTCTGTGTTTATTAACACCCATGCTCCAGACATGCCCAAGTGCCAACCCTGAGATGCCTAAGAGCCAGCATATTGAACAGCAAAAGAAACAGAGCTCCGTGTCCTGCAGGACAGCTCATCACCCCACCTGATTCTCCACGTCCAGGTGACTTGCTAGCCATGTCTGACTACTGCTTCCATGGCACCTTCTGCCTGACAGCCTTGGCTACTTGGCTGCTAGAGAAACAGAAAACACCCATTTCTTGTAGCATATAAACTTCCTAACACACTTGCAATTCCTGCAGTAACCTAATTAAGGAAGATGAAGGCAGATTGACTGAAAAGATCACTTAATGTATGCTTTTAAACAATAAACAGACAAAACAAAAAAAACCAACACAAGTATTTGCTACACCCTGCAAGGAATGCATCTTATGCACCCAAGACAAAGTATTTTATTTCTTAGGGTAAAGCTGATGCCTTCTCATACCCTGGCTGGAAAAAGACCAAAAGCCTCCCTGTATTTCCATCTTCAATCAAGCTGCTTGAGCGTTAGTCACAACCACTGTACTACTTTCATGTATTACATCATCACCACCTCCTTCTGTTCACTGGGGAGGGGGGGGGGGGGAAATTAATGCATTTAACTCTGCAACTATATTTAACAGAAGCTTGCATTTAAGTCAAGTAATACCTCCTTCCTGTCTCTAAGGAAAGGACCACAGAAGGCTACCAGCAGTTCACCAACAGTTCAATTCATTTACTATGAAAATTATTGTTAACATCTACTTACTCATCTGTACTTTTCACAAGAAAGCTTTTCAACTTACTGAAGACATTGATAAGACGCCCACAATGTGTCCACTAGCACAGTTTACAAAAAAAAAAAATCCCAAAACCCGAAAACTTTGAACAGCAGTTTTATCTTTTGCATGTCTTCCCCATCTCGTGTTTTTGTTCACTGAACTCGGCTCCAGCTGTAGTTTGGTCTGACCTGAAAACAGAGCGAGCTGAAAAACCACAAGAGGGACATGATCTGTGCATATAGGCTCAACAAACACAGAGTTCACCATTCTACAATGGTGAGGTTAAGAGCATGAACTAATTTAATTTCCTAGACGAATTTCAAATGTTATTCGCTACTTTTTTTATAAAGCTTGATTTTAGGTCCAGTATAATTGAAAAATCAAATATACTTACAAATTAGTTAAATCAGCAGGTAGATAATATATAGCCAATATGCAAATACCATTACTTGTTTGGAACAGAACTTAATTGTCATACCATATAGTCACCAACTAGTTAAGAAAACAAACACCTTATCTCTACCAAACTCTTACTTGCTCTCTAGCTGGCCTTTCATCTTCCTTGAAATCACTGCTTTAATTGTGATTTCCATGTGGAGGGCCAGGAACACAAAACCAAGCAGGGCTCTCTAACCTCCCCCATGAGTAACCGTGCACTGAATGCCCCTGAGCTGCCGTGGCACGGGAACAAAGCCCCGCACACAGAGCCCGGCTCCGGCCCAGCGGCTGGTGCACAGCGTCCTGGACCAGTGCCACCTCTGGCTGCCACACAAAGCAAGAGCCACCAGGCCAGGCAGACACAAACCAAGCCGTTTGTAACACCAGCAGCACTTCAGACTCAGGCAGATGTCACTGGAAGAGTCTCTGGTTTCCTCCTTTTCTAAGGCATCTTACACATACAAATGAGCAAGATGAAGCCCATCTCTTCCCTGTTAGGATGAACTTACAGTCTCACTCACCTTCACATCTGAGCATAATTCACTGACCATTTAATCCAGGAGAATGACTAGAATTAGACTGACTGCCTGAAATTCGTGCTAAAACATCTAATATGAATAATTAAGAAGGCTTTTCATTATCTTACCTCACAGTCTTCAGCTGCTGGCAAATAGTGGTGCATGTTTAAACTCCGGCATACCAAAGGTGTATGCTGAGATACAGAGTTAGCCAGCCTAAGAAGAGCAGGGGACAAGTAAACTTCATGAGCACAATATCTGAGATCTGACCTGCTCACACCAGAACAGAATTATAAGCCATTTTAGGCAATAATACTTCCTTGGCACCTGCATGGGGACAGGCAGCTCTTGAACCTCTACCTAGTACATGCTGAATACATTTGAATACTCCAAATTGTATATAATGCATCTCTCCAGACCTTGCAGCACTTCTGTGATTGGGATTCCAAACTTCACACTGTAACATATAACAATTTAAAATAAACAGTACACTTAAATTTCATAACAGTCTAAGCAGCTTGACAATTTAAGCTATGGTGCAATGGAAACAGGATTACAGATAGCAGAGTCAAGATCACCAAAATAATTTAGTATCTCTCATATAATTCCCATGTTTCAAGAAGCCAGTCAACAGTGGTAAACTCAGAACAAGGGAGTTATTTATTAAAGGGACTGATCAGGAAATCCATGGGTTCGGGGAAATCTCAGAAAATCAAAGTGTTAGGACTCAACTACCATCTAAAGTCAAATATGTCCTTCAACAAAAGCCTCCTCTTAAAAACGCAGCCATACAATTTGATGTCAGTTTAATAAAACAGAAAGTCATAAGAAAAGCGTAAATCGTTTAATAGAGAAATCAAATATTTCAGGGAAGCACAAAGCTGGGAGGATAATACTGTAAAGTCACACCAAGATGGATGGAACTCAAAGACTACAAGACTAGGCCAAATAAAATGCAGCAAATGGCTTCCTTTTGAGTTGCCAAAACAACAAGAACTTGCTTTTCCATCTTCAGATTGCCTAAGACGACTCTGGATAGCTCTTTCTGGGAGCAAACACTCCTCCTCTGCTTAAGCAAGTTCTCATGACATAAAAACCAAGTGATAGCTCCTCTAACCTCACAGCCAAGTTGAAGGTCTCAAGGCTATAGATGCAGAGTGTGCTACTGAGCTCTACAGAGACAAAACAGCACGGCTCAAAGAAAGCCATCATTTCATTTGCTTTTCTCCAAACAATTAATTTTCCTGCACATCACACAAACCTGAACTGATCCCATGTCTAAATGCTGACATACTGAATTTCATTCACTCTTCCTATTCTAGTCTCATGAACACAGATTTGTATTCAGGTCAGGTTCTTATACATACATATCAGCAAAGCAGAATTTAGTGCCTTACATTCTTTAATGATTTATTTGCTCTGCACCACTCTCATAGTTTTATGCAAGTTAATTATCCAGAACAAGAAAAAACTTGTTCAGCAACAATTTCTCTAAATAAAAGCACATTCAATTTTTCAACCTGCAGGAATTGCAAAAGAACATAAGAAAATGTCATATTAATCACTCACTTCCAAAGCTATTTTTTGTTTCATAAGAAGCAAAACACTGCAACAATTACTCATTACAACTGCTACTGAAAGACAAGATACACAGATAAAAATCACAGCCAGAGTCACAAAATTTTAAAGATGAGTCAGTTCAACAGAACTGAAACATACCAGGAATTGAACCATCCCTGTGTTTTGGCACATGCTTGGTAGAGACTTGCCTATTGAAGTTTCTAGGCACCACAGGAACAAATCCACTCATTTAAATAACATGCAAGTTTGGAAGGAAGCCAAACATATACACGACTGAATAAAATCTCCTCAAGCCCTGTAACATCACTATTCCTACCTTAGTTTTTTGCCTGTGGCAATTAAGGCACAGCATGTTACAAAAGGGATGAAGAAGAAGCCATCATAGAGCCAAGACATTCCAAACTCTACCTGTATCTCTTGTACAGACTCATATGACTCAGGGCAAATCCCTTCATCTTTGCTTCTCCCTCTGTGGAGCAATGGCTCTGCAAGAGCCAGGTGATGCTCTCTGCAGCAATAACAGCTTTGATACCTCTTGAAGAGCAAGATATAGAGCGCTCAGATGTTCACGCTCACTTGAGTCTCTATAATCATTTCTTCCTCAGAAGCAAAGCAGAACTAATGATCAGCAAGACTAAGGGAAGACTCTTTTACCTTTACAGGGAGAACACTCCCAAGTCTGCCAATTTTCAGTTCCACTAGACAAGAGTGCTTTAACACGTGATGCTCGAGGCCAAAGCAGCATGTTTTCTGCTATCAAACCAAAATAAGTATTCCTTATTTCATTATGACAGTCACCTAGGATCAAAGCTAGGTTTTTTTTATTTCCAGTTGGCAACCTTCACTTTTCTACTTTCCTCCACCCTGCCTCTGTTTGGAGACCCAGTTTCACAAATGAAACCACCCACATCCAAGACATCGCACTGGAACTAGAAAAAAGTAACTAACCTAGACAAGCGTGAGCAAGGAACACGAGAATGTGGAGAGGAAGGGAAAATTTCTTACCTCCTTAACCAGGAGACAAACACTGAAGGAGACTGAAATCCATTCCCAAGACAACCAGAAAAGCAGGAGCAGAGGAATTCATGCTCCTTTCTTGTCAGAAGCCAGACAGTGATGCAGAGAAACACAGACTCTCCTTGGAGGAGAGCAGGGGTTTCAGGATGGCCGCACATCTCCATCCGCTGGAGGAGAAAATGCAGGACAAGCCATCTCTGCTGCAGCACAACAACCGTGCAGAGATGACGTGACCTGCACCGGGGCACTGCTGCTCGGCACCACTGGGACCTGCAAACCACTCTCAGACTGGCAGCTCCCAGGCATCACCAATAGGCAAATACCCCAAACACATCAGGAAACAGCTGTTCATCCAACACATTGACAGTTTTTAAACTAAGCCCACGGACACAAATGAGGAAAAGCTCCCATTTCATAACAATGCTTGCAAATCCAATAGTTTCTTAGGAAAAAGATGGCATCTGAAGCAATCCAGTTACAATCAGGCAAATGGATTGACCCTGCCTATGTTCTGGGTTAGTCCCCAAGCTGCCACCCAAATCTCACACTGCCCTTTGGCAGGCACAGAGCATTCATAGTGTCAGTTAACACAGCTCAGCTTACAAACATCAATTCCTTCAACTGCGGCACCTGCTTAGCTAGAACATTACAGAGACAAAAAATAGCTACAGCAAGTAAAATATAGCATCAGGTTAAGGAATTAGGAGAATGAAGATAAACAAAACACTGTAAACTAAAGCAGTGCCAGAGACAAGCAGCACAACCTAACTGAGCACCTCCCTTCTGAACCAGAGGTGACATCTATTCAGCTGCAAGTGAGACACCCATCAAAGAGCATATGTGCATTTACAGAGCCAACCAACTTCTACAGCTGGAAAGGCAGCTGAGCTCACTCGGTTAATATGCTTATGCAATTCGACATGCTCCTTCTTCCCTGCTGCCAAAGCCAAGCATGCCAGGGACCGTGCTGCTCCCTAGACACTGAGCTCCATCCCTGGAGTTAACTTCTCTTCACCATGCACAGAAGCAGCGCAGGAACCCTTCCCTGTGGGCAACATATGGGTTACTCACTGACAGCTCTGCTACTACACTGACAACAGCCCAGAGAAATACAATTACTGGCTCCTAGTTAATGTGTGTCTGAAAAGGAATTCTACTGCTTTTATCCAACCATTTTCCTTTTCCATGTTGACACGCAAAACACTGAGATTTAATTTTAAAAAAAGACAGTTAAACCAGTAAAGCACACAAAAAAACCTTTAAGATCCTGTAAAGCATTTTTTTAAAGCTTTGCCATGTCCTTCTCAGACCCAGCTATCATAACCTCCATTCTCCCATACTGCCTTATCCTGTGAGGGTGTCCAAAAGCTTTCTCCTGCAACACATCTGCACACATACCCTCCCCTCACGAACACTGTAACATCAGCATTATTTATCAAAATGCATCCGCAAAGAAAAAGGCAAGTAGATGGCACACACATTGGCACATCTGTTTTGCTTCAAAATTTGGCAAAGGAAAGACGGCTTGAGTATTTGTGTGATATTAATTTAACATGATACTGCTACAAATCAAGTTTCTTCTCCTGTAACCATCTCTCAGCCACTAGCCTGAAAACTTAGCTCAGAATTACTAGATTCCCAAGTACTTCCTCTTTATTTAATACTGCTGGTCACACAAAAATTAAAGGGATAACATCCTCAAAAAAGACCATAACTGTGTGCAGTTAACAGAGGCATAACAAGACCTGTCCATCTACATACAATGCAGGAAGGAGTGTCCACAGGGCATGCAAGCACTAATAACTGGATAATCAAAGAGCATTAGACCACGTGTCCTAAGAGCTGAACTTGGCCCTAGCTGTACAATAGATGCCTTTGTCAGCCTACAGATGTTTCTCAACCTGTTCGTTTCTCCACACATGTCCCAGAGGCACACAGCAGCTCTGAAGAGCACAGCAAGAGCAACTGTCCTGCCCAAGTGCCACCACAGCAGTCAGCAGACCAGATGTGTGACTGACTGAACTGAGTTGGAGCTTCATTCTGTGCGCTACATTACATGAAAATAGACATTTACCTTATTGGTGTAAGACAAGGATCACATACAAACCCCCCAAGTGCTGTCTGGCCTGCTTGTTGCACAGAGTACAGCTCCATGCTGTGCTAGCCAAACAACGCTCTTTTAGCACCATGTGAGCTGCCTTCATGAGGCAGAAAATCCCCACACACAACAGCACAGGCTCCCCAACTTTCACCACCAAGAAATCAAGTCTAGCTTGGTCCAGGATCTCAGTACCTGCCAGTATGCAGATATACTTGATGTACGACAGCCATGACTATTTTGGGGAGTGTAGAAGAGATAATATGTATTGTATTATGCTTTCAGCCAAAACAAAAGTCAGTTTCAAGTACTCACTCTGCTTTTTCTCCCTTATATCTTGAACTGGAACAAGCCCTATCTCCTACTCCATTATTAGCAAAGCAAAATTGTTTGAGACAGAACAACAGGCTTGACCTTTACAGTCAAGTGCAAACAGATTCAGAAATGTTTCACTCTGGAAAAAAAAAATCAACATGACCAAACCAACTTAAATGCCACAAGTTAGCTTTCCAGACAGCCTTCCAGCTCATAATCCACCTAAACAACTGAAAATAAAACACAGCTTCCACAGAGCAGCAAGTCACATGCAATAACCAAATTAACCAAGACCAGTACTGTACATGTCACCTTGTCTCACAGGAGAACACTAGCACATGCCAGTAGAAGTAACCCTGCACTAGGTATATTTGTAACACCTGCCACAGACATAAGCCCTCCCAGAGTCAAAAGCTGGGGCTACACCTCGTGGAGTCACTTGGAAGTACTGAAATTCACAGATCCATTACAATGGCATCTCTATTTACCTCTCCAGAAAAAAGAACAACAAACAAGCCCCACCTTGAGGGGAGATGAAGAAGGTCAGCTATGCAACAGCTTTCTTCCGATTTACAGCAGCTGCTGGAGCTGCAAATCCTCACAATATCTCGCTCTGGGGACCAAGAATGGTGGTATGAGAGGTCAATTGAGGTGGGGGTTGACAAAGGCCAAGAGAATCTTATGCACAGCACTAAGTTTGTTTATTTGGATTACAAACTGAACTGTTATTGATGAGACATAAGGTAGAAAAAACAAAAAACACAACAGAATGTTCAAGACTACCCCAATTTCAAGAGCAGTTTGGAAGAACTTAAATAATAAATAACTTAAATAAATTATCTACAAACACAGAGCATAAGAGCTCACAAAAGAGGACTTGGATTCCTCTCAATTATAGTTACATTTTTATTAGGCCTCAACTAGAACAGTATGAATGTAAGAGGCAAACCAAACCATAAGAGTTATCAAGTACTTGCAAAGACTACACACAATTAAAGTAGGACAGTAGAACTCACAAGAAGCTCATTCCTTCAGTGGTGTAAGAGTCTGGAGGAATGGCTGACTGGCTCAAAATAACCAGGCAGGAAGTGTGTGGGGTAACAAGGTGAGCTCTGCATAGGTGAGGCAGGCACTGCTCCTCCCCTGGCCCCGCGGGGACCTCTGGTCCACCCTATAATGTGCTGACTGACCACCTCCCTGCCCCAAAATGGCACTGATCGACCCACAACCTGCATTAACCCAGACCTGCTGAAAGGTTTTGTCTGGGAAAAAGTCAAGCTGACCCCCAGAGTGGGTAGATGGGGAGAAAGCCACTGACCCTCTGTGGGCTAATGACCGGTTTGTTACTGAACCTCCTGGGAATTTGGTGGTTTCTCTGAACACCACCTAGAAGGAATCAAGCTACCTTCCCTATTGAGAGGCCCCTTTTCAAAGAAAACTGTGCTTTAACCACCATATTTACTGAACAAAGCAAACATTCTATTACACAAACATGAACGAATGAACTTGTAAGTACTTAATGAAGTACCTAACAAATGAACTTTACACCACTTGAGTGGCCTTTTCCCTGCCTCTCTAGTCCTAGACATAAGGTCACAGAAAAGCAAGGCCTCCTAAGCCACAGCAGCAGAGGCTCAACACCACACAGCTCCGGACTCACAGCTATATCAGCCAGGACAATAAAAATAAACCACTGTACTCACTACTATACAACTTCTTTCCACACACACTAGGGCAAAGCAAAGTCACAGCAGGTTCACTCTTCCCTGACCAGAGCAAAGAGCTGCTTTGCATGCCCTCGGGGTACCTCTGAGAGCAAGGGGCACACAGAACTACCCCCTTCTCCTTCAAGGTGCCTGGCATCTCACCTCCAGGCTCCTCAGCAATCCTCTGGCTGTGGTGGGGAACACCACACAGCGCTGTTTTATTTTGGTAAGATGCAACAGCATATACCCCACAACTCCATTAACCAATTCTGAATGAAAACAAAAAGCAGATGATGAGCATCTTTCCCCATCCACAAATCAGCTTCCAAACCTAGCCAGTCAAGTGTGAGAAGGAAGCTGGAGAGTCTGCTGCCCTTTTTTTTTTTTAACAGCTGTAATTGCCTCTTTCTAGCTTCATCTGTGCTTGTTAAAAACATACATAAAAACATTACAACACTTCCCATAACCTTTTTGGTCTGCTCGTGGTACAAAGACAGCCTAGAACCTGGCACAGCCTTTATTTATTCAGTTTCAACATCTCAAACCCGGCCAAGCAATCAAGACAGTAAGAGAAGTGAGCATCTTGCAATGCCTGCCTTTATAGTAGGCAGAAAACACACTTTTAATGTAGTCATTAAGCAAAAAGGACTTAGTGAAGTCCAAGTCAAGGCAAACAACTAAGTACGTAGTATCGCTGTATCAAGCCACAACTTTCCATCTCGTCCCCATATAAGATAAAAATATTTTGAGAACTTACCAATTTAAACTTTCCTTTTCACTCCTCACAACAAACTGTTCTGCATTGACATTTGAGATAAATTTTCAAGCATGATTCATATCTGGCCACTTCCAGTTTGCTGCAACTTCTGAACTGTAAAGTCTTTTTCAATATCGAAGTTTCCATAACTGCAGTTCCCCATGCAGCACCTCTAACTTTCAAAACAGAACTCCCCATATTTATTAGATTTCACTTTCCAAACTTGAGCTGCATTGCAAATACTTTGCTTCAACAAAAAGGCAGAAAGACAAGGCCTTCACTCTGTATCAGTAATTTATTCCACATATTTCTGCCTTGCCCTCAAAATGGACAGGAAATAATTTTCTACATCAAACCTTAAACCAAATTAACTGCTTTTCCCCCCATCTCTGAGAAATAAAAAGTAAGAGCACATACCTCCATCCAACAGCATACTGACCAGTAGGTAATGGAGGCCAAGAAGTCATCACAGAATAGGTTTTTAGAACAATAGAAACCATCTAACAGCCTAATAGCTACAGCTCTTCAACTTTACACCCTCTTTAGTCAAAAGGATGCATTTCCTTTAGACAGAATTATACTTTATTCAAAACAACTGCATTATAACGCTCTACACTTCTACCTTTAGAACACTGCAATAAAACCATTTTGTCAATGACTACAGAAAAGCATCTGGAGTGCAATACTTGTATCAACACAAGAAATCTACCCAAAGATCCATCACTGCAGCCCAGGAAGGTCATTACAACCCAGCTGTTCGGTATCAGCACTGCCAGTCCTCCAGTTCCCAGGAGCTTCAATCCTCCACAGCACCAGGAGATGCCTTCCTAAGACTGCTCAGAGCAAAAGCCAGAAAGAGGGTGGGGGTTAAACAGCTTGCACAAAACAGACGTCTCATGCTATTCATTCTAACAGCTAATAAATATACAATATACTACACCTCTGCTAACAGAACACTGTATCTCCTCTTAAACAGATTTGTTAAGATCTTTAGATTCATTAACTGGATCTATCATTAATGCTTCATAATGCAAGCTCTAACTTGGATGGATATTAGCATCTTAAATGCTATTTCATCAGCACCGAGTAATACGAACTATCTCATAAGTTTACAAGCCTCGGTTAAACTGAGTTTCAGAAACTGAAATTAAAAAATGCCTTGTGCAAAGAGAACAGAAAAAAAAAGTTTTCACCTCTCCCCTCCCAAGAGAAAGATTATTAAGTAGGGAATTTGTGAAGTGTTCAGCATAAGTTACAAGTAGCAGTATGACTAATGTGACAGCAGTAACACAATTCTTACTATTAATTGCTACTGAGGCAAGGGATTGATTGTCAACGAGTTATTCCCGGACAAAAAGCCCTCTCCTGACCCATACAGCCTTGTGGCACCTGGACACTCAGTCACAGAGCCCTTCCCCCCGGCACACACCTGCAGCACACACACAGCCCCTGTTACAGCCCAGCTGCTCCCCGACAGTCAGAGGGGCTGGGAGAGCCCGGCCCCTCCTCCCTCTCATCCCTCTTTCCCCCAGCCCTGCCCTTGTGCCACCTGTTGTTTTCTTATCCTCCAGGCCCCTTTGGGTCCTCCCTACTGACCCGCTCCAGGGGTAACTTGGAGACTTTTCTCAGGATGCAGCAAATTTGCACTGCCCCAACCCTTATCAGTTCTCGTCCTCAAGAGACCACATAAAACCTGAAGGAAAAAAAAAAAGAAAAAAAAAAAAAAAAAAAAAGAAAAAGCAGTAGAAAACATCTTTCAGACTCAAAAGTAGGAAGTTCGTTCACACAACAGTCACATGTTAAAATTTGGACTTCCCCTGGCCCCAAGGACTGTCAATTTGTTTCTGCCAGCTACAGAAAGGAAAAAAACCTATAATCTCTAGAGACTCTAAACACAGAACATCATGAGAAAACTTTTAATGATGTGCTACACTAAACAAAGCACTATAAATTGTCTCTCCTTTGCACTACATATGTTTTCTGTGATACCACCTCAATTCCTTCAAGAGCCTATTGTCTTTCTTTTTATAAAAAGTCTCTATCTTGCCATTAAGCCCTGCCAAGACATGACCTTCTGTCAGACCTTCTTCCAGTGACTTGGAAGTAGTTCCCAGCAAGGACCATACAGACTTCAGGCAACGAGGTATGCAGCTGGCTAATTCCTGACACCATCTTCACACCCTAAACACAAAACACTGCATTCTAAATATTGTGTACCAAATCCACTTTACTATGAAAATCATTCCTAGACAGCAATGAACATATAAGTGCTACTTTTTTGCTGCCATTCCAATTAGTAATATTATCTGCATGCACTTGTTAAAACCACGTCTTAAATCTCCACCAAGAAATGCACATAATCGGTGAAAGTTAACTAGCACACTTACACATAAATATACTGAGGCGTAGTCTAAGCGACATACAAACGAAATCGACAGAGATGTATTATTTCACCCACAACATCCCAAGCGTGCACTGTAAACATTCAGTAACCGTGAAATATACAGAACTAGCCCTAAGCTCATTGACCTGAGAGGCGAATTACACTTTACACATGACATCAATTACCACCTCTGGGAGATGAACACCGCACTGTTTCCCACACACAGTGCAAAACTCAAAAATGCCTCTTCTGAGGGTGTCCCATGCCAGCACCTAGTGAAGCAGTACAGTTAAGAAAGTCCAGCCAACCCCACGGCTACAAATATCCACGCAACTCTTCCTTCGGTCCCAGTGCAAGTCCGACGACATGAAGTTCACCACAAGAAGCACAAGCCGAACACCCTGCAACGATGGAAGGCTCTACACCACAACCTACCAGCACTGCGCTTCCACTCGTGACCGTGACACCAATCTGCCGCCTTACACCGGGGAAGAACAGGAAATTTATTCTGTCGGGTTTGTTTTATTCCAGAGTAGGGGGCAAAAGCAAAAGACGGAGGTTGACGGAGGCGCCGGTGACACCTTACCCCGCCTCACCCACCCAAGGCAGCGAGCCGGGAAACTCCGAGCGCCCTGAGCAGCCCCCGGGCCAGGGAGCGGCTGAAGCAGCGCAGCCCAAAGCGGGTGAGCGACTCCGCGGGGCCGGGAGGGCCCGGCTCCGGCCCCGGCCCGTTCTTACCTTCGGCAAGCGGCTCCTCGGGGGTCACCTGGTACCGCCCCACCGCCAGCGCCCTGCCCAGGGCCACGCCGCTGCCGGAGCCGCCGCACGCCGTCCCGCCGCCGCCGCCGCCGCTCCCCTCGGACTTGGGCATGCGAGAAAACTTCTTCATGGCGAGCGGAGCCCCAGGAAGAACCGGGGAGGAACCGGAGGCAAGCGGCGGTGAGGGGGTGCCCCGCTTCACATGCCGGCCGCGGCACTCGCTTCTCCTGGCCCGCCGCCGGCTCCTGAAGGGGAGGAGGAGAAGGAAGGAAGGAGGAAGAGGGGAAAGGAGGAAGGAGCCGCCGCAGCTCCGGGCGGCCGGGGCGGCTGAGGGGACGCCGCGCGCTGCGCCGGGAGCGGCCGGCGCGCGGCCTTGAGGGCGCAGGCGCGGGCCCGCCCCGCCCCTCCCGAGCGCGCCCGCCCGGCCGGAACTGCGGCCGGCCCCGCACGTGCCGCGGCAGCGAGGCGCGAGCCCGCCCCGCCCGCCCCGCGGCCTGAGGGGGAACGGCGGCGGGACGCGCCCCCGCGGGGCTCGCACCGCGCAAACATCACCCTCAGGCTGCCCTTCGCCGCCCTCACCGCCTCCATCGTGCTCCACCGACCCAGGGATGGAGTCTGCGGGCAGCAAAGCGGCGTGGAGGCGGTGTGGTAGTGATCGAGGGGGTAAAAATGGCTCTGCGCGCCCAGGGCTGTGGAGCCTCATTGGTCTGTGGAGTGCTTCGAAGGGAAACCTCAGGGAGGTGGTGGAGTCTCCTCTCCAGATATTACAAACTCACCTGGCTGCTGTGAAAAATGCATATTGTATGCCTTTACGCAGATACTATATGTATTACGTTATATTGATCAGTTTTGCTTTTGTAGTTAAAATGAAGACTTTAGTAGTTTAAAAAAATAGAGACTCTGTATAGGGGGGGGAATTTTTTTTTTCTTTTTTAGGAATGAGATACTCGCTTCGAGGAACACCTAAATCTTCCAAAGGAGAGGAATTTAAGGCTTCTTATCAGAAGAAACTAATTTCTTCAGGCCTTGCTCAGACTTAAAGACACCATG
Organism: Taeniopygia guttata; assembly: GCF_048771995.1. NCBI lineage: Eukaryota > Metazoa > Chordata > Aves > Passeriformes > Estrildidae > Taeniopygia > Taeniopygia guttata. Next base: position 70,507,939 of record NC_133028.1, read on the forward strand.
AGGAATAAAGGAAACAGTTGACATACAACAGACAGAGTTTCTTGTTTAGAATAGAATGTATGCATAACCATGAAGGATGTATGAATATACAACATGTGTATCGGTTTAAGGATGATTCCTTTGTTCACAAGATACGCTTTTTGCGACTTAGTGTCCGAGAGCATCCGGACGTCCATAATTCTTTGCTTTTTATTGTCTTGTAATTGTCCTAACTCTAAACTTCATCACTCTAATTGTATTACTATTTTTATAACCGTTTTATTATTATTATTAAACTTTTAACATTTTTAAAAACCAAGTGATTGGCGTTTTTTTACAGTTGCTTCCTGTGTCACGTTCTCGAGGTCACCCGGCCCTGGCTGAGGAGTTTGACTGGATGATCTCCAGAGGTCCCTCACAAACCTAACCTAAAAATCGGTTCATGTGGGAAATACGTGTGAAAAGCATTGACGACAATGCTCCGCATACGCTCTGCAAAGAGGTTTGAAAGTAACTGAAAAGAAGGGGTGAAATGATAGGTCTAGACAGGTAACCATCAGCAATGAAATTTAAAATATACATTTCCCCTCTGTTCAAGCGTACTGACCAGCTACAGTTTCCCTACTAAACAAACTGGGGAATTTTCCACCACTGATTCAGAGTGCCCAGGCTGATGTCACATGGGAGTCCCCACCGTGCAAATGAAAACGTGGTACTTGTGTGGGTTTTTTTCTCCTTATCAAATGAAAACATACATTAAGACCAAAACTGGTAAAGGACAGTCTATTACTCTCTCGTAGGAATGAATGAAGCTGGGTTTTTGGCACCGACAGTGGTAATTTAACAAAAACAACCTTTTCCCACTGAACAGGTAAGTTTTGGATGAATATCACAACCACCGGTTCAGTAAAAACTTTGGAGAGATCCGAAGTGCAAATATTCAGGATGATGTTTCAGTAACTAAATTAATTGCAACTTAACTGTGTTGCCACACTCGTAGTGAGTAAGAAAATGACAATGTGTGTACTGAAGGGACAACCTGTCACATATGGAAAGCACTGATAAACTGTTTGCATGGGCAGTCCCCTTTCTGAGGTCGCTGTTGTCCTCAATAACAGCAGATCAGTTTTTCAGCAGAATACAGAGATTAATTGTCAGTTTTCCTTGGGAGAGAAAGGAATTTTAAGTGCAGATGAAAGGAGCAGAGTTCTGTAAGTGGGATGACATAAGCAGGGGTGTTGTGTTAATAAGGGCATTCCTACCATGAGATGTGCCTCTTAGACATTTAGTGATCTGTTTGAGAAAAAATGCAGCTAGGTTAGGAGCATGTACGTTTGGTGCCACTGGCCTCTATGATTTTAGTGGTGCTCAGTAAAAATAATGTATTTCCTAAAAGCCACTGTGACTTGGAGAGTACGACTGGCTTTCAGGTTAAAGTAAGAGGTTGAATTATTGCTGGAGTTATTTATGGGCCAGAGAAAATGAGCCCTCTTGTTACACTGAGATTAACGCTGCTAATCTCTGTTTTGGCATCCTGGAGAACACAGAGGTCCCCTCCTGAGCATAGCTGGCAAATGAGTGTGTCAGCAGTGCACACTGAGCTGTACTTGTGAGCCTGTAGTGGCTGCAGGGCTGGCTGGTCTCCTGTCAGGAATCTCCAGGAACCATGCCACCACTCCCTCACAGGGTTCCACAGCACCAAATGGGTTTTTCCTGTGAGGTGCCAGCAGTCTTCATGTTAAGGAGTCCCTTTTATTTAACTATAGATCAAGGAAATTCAGTAACAGGGAGGATTTTGACAACTCACTAAAAAACACAGGCCTGACCCTCCAAGCAGTTAACTGAGTGATAATTTCACATATGTGGACAGGCCTCCTTCCTTTTGCTTAAATCCTCACCTGAGCAGAACAATATTGTGATGTTTCTAGGAGCTATATTAATTTCCAGAAAGGAAGAGCTGTGAGTTGTCTTTCACTGAAGGTGTGAAACCCAAAATAAACTTTGCTCTCCCTTACTGAGGTGAAACGTCTCCTTTGGTTCAGTCACAGCAGGGATGCTTTAGTCTCCTGCATCTGCAAAGTGTGCAGCAAACCCTATCTATTTAATGCAACATGTTTGGCAGTGTGACAAACATCAGAAAGTTGCTTGCACTACTTAAAAAATAAACAAAACAAGTTTTAATACCTTGAAAGCACTCACAAGCAGTTATTTTCTGGTTGATGTAAAACAGTACATGGTCTGAAGAAAAATCTAGTGATAAAGAACAAAAATCAGAAATAGAAATCCTGGGTTTTGGAGAGATCATTTGGTGGGGGGATGGTGGCCTATGTAATCTTTTTTTCTTAAACTGTCAACTTGATGAATCATGAAATCACAGGAGATACTCAGATTTCATTAGGAAAAAAAAAAAAAAACAATATCACAGTGGAGCCAATCCTGAGCTTTCACAGCACAAAAACAAAGTGCCAGTCACCTGCTGCTGTGTATGTCTCCACCACAATACTGGAACATTTTGCTTCTTTCTTGTTTTATTGCTTGGGTCTAAAATGTAGATACATTGCTACACTTTAAATAATTGTGTAATGACAGATCTATATGGCATATAAAGATCCACTTCCTGGCCCTGTTCAGCACGGAGCACACATCCTGAAGGTTCTGTCCCCAGTTAGTGTCACAGGAGCAGGTCTGGAGGGGTTTTTAATACAGCAGTAGCACTGCCTGTGTCAGAGAGCGTATCCATGACTTTATTTCCGAGCCCTGGAAATCTCGGTTCCGCCTGACTCACGGCCCGCAGAGCACCTGCCTCACCTCAGACCTTGGGCAGCTGTCCTGTCACTGAGAGCAGATTGAGGCAGCTTGGAGTAGGCTGCTCACCTCCACGTGTGAAGAACTTTGCCACCTCTAAAATCAGTGCAGTGTTTAGCTAGACCACTGTAAAACCTTTAAGGATTTGTGGAGGAAAGCTCTAGCTGAGAACGCTGCTTGAACATGAAACGCTTCACGTGTGCTTGGAGTGTGAAATGTGATGGTTTAATCCTATTTAAACTGAATAGCTCGAATGCCAGCACCTTGATTCTGTTTATCGAGCATTTCTTTCCTCACATCTCTCCTTACTCATAACTCTCCTCTGTACAATACATGAATTTGTTTTAAATCAATCCCATGAGGATAAAACAACTTCCTGCAAAAATATTTTAAATCCATTACAGAAAGTATTTATTAAGGCAAAAGAGAAGTACAAAACTTCCTTTGTGTGGGTGTTGTTTTGGAAATGTCTCTTTGCTGCTTCTGGATAAACTCTTTTCATTCTAATTACCCAAACTGAATGTTAGAAACCAAAGGAAAAAATTCTAATTTTATAGAAATATGTCCTTTATGTATTAAAACTTTGAAAGAAATTGGTAATAGAGGATTTCAAGTGTTCAGCAATTGCTGCAGCAAATTGTGGTTTTTTGTCTTATGTGGCTATGTGAGGGTTATTTTCTATTTTGTAATAATTCAGTCAGTGCGAATGAAACACTGTCAGAGAGCGGGTTTGCCCAATAAGCTCTTGTCATTAATTTTCCCCTCTTACTGCTTCATTGTTTGGCTGTTTTGCTTCTGTTCCCCTGACAGCCATGAGAAACATCATTTTACACATTTAAGTAGCTGCGCAAACTTTCTATCTCAGTAAATCCCGTGTCTTAGTTTTGTACTGCTGACCCTGATGCAGTCTGGTTTAGGCACGGTTACTGAAACCACACAAAATGTTTATGATGAGCTAAAAGCTAAGAAAACCCCAGGAGACAACTGGTTTGGGTTTGGGTGTGCATTTTTTCTAGGATGAAGTCATATCCCAGCTCCACATCTTAAAGGCAGGAGTAGTAATGAAAGGCTCTTGTGCTTTGCTTTATTATAAATACAGAATTATATATACAAAATTGCAGAAAAAGTTTGGTATGTTGTGAAATGTCTTGGCATGGAAAATATATTGGTGTGGGGGGGAATAAAAAGCAAAGAAAAGAAGTGGGATCACTTGGAGCAGAGGGATGGCACAAGTCATTCAAAAAGCAAGTGCATCCTCTGAAGGCTGCTTCGGTTCGGAAGGCCTGAGCAGCCCTGGAGGCTTTGCAGTGACCTTGTGAACAGAGACAGATTTTCATTCCTTTCAGTTTCTATCATCTCTTCTAATCAGGAAAGAAACAAATGGAGCTCTGGAAAAAACTAAGCTGCTGATTTCCAGCTTTAAAATGGAAACAAACTGAGGAGCCAGCTGGTGAAAATATTCAAGGTGCAAATAGCTGACATCAGCTTTGGTGAGACCCAGCGTAGCTCTCATGGACACTGAGGTCAAGAGTTTTTTATTGCAACATGAGATTCAGTCATCTGTACTGCAGCCAGCGTTGGTACCAAACAAAGTATAAATTCCTTGTTGAGATGACAACCCCTGGCCCATTCAACAAGACAAAATGGGGAAAACAAAGGCAAATGTGCTGGTAAAGAGTCCTTGGTAGAAAACCGAGGGGAAGGAATTGCAAAGAGTTTATGAGGGACTCAGAATTGTTTGCATCTGACCTGGTAAATTACATTACATTAATAATAGTCTGTTTCCTTTCTGGAACAGAGCAGTCTCCTGTGTTTGTGCTGATGACCAGGCCTCTGACTTTATTTAATAGGGTAACATGTTCCTGCTCGCTCTGTAAGCATTCTGAGATCCCTGTATTTGGCCTTTTGCAGTTGAGCTCTTCGCCTTCCACTGTCCAGGTTCCCAGGCATTCCCAGCTCATCACCAGTCTAGTTGTTTCATTCTTTCTTAGAAGCAAGGCCTGATTTTCCCCTTGCTGTAACTACTTACTTTTGCAGTCCTAAAAACGTCTAAGGAGTTTATTTTACAGAAATGCAGTGCGCTCTGTGCAGCCTTTTTAAGGAAGGCTGCCATTCCAGCTTCTTTAATAAGTCTTACAAAGTTGTTCTCTTCCTTGAAAAAGTTACTCATGGGACTAAAACACGTGGCCTTTCTCAGCAATTCCTAATCATGGTATACGCTTCAGAAAAGGCCTGCTGACAGTACTGACAGTACACAGAGATCTGGCTGGTGGCAGTGTGTTTCCTTCCTGAAAGCTAAACTTTGTTACAAGAAATCTAAAATGCCCAAATTCTGGCACTAATACTGTTGTTGCTGCTTCTACAACTACTTTTGAGATAAAAAGGACAAAAGGTGAAGGTCAAGCACAAGTGATTAGCCTGAATGGTATCCTACTTCCAGCAGCATACAAATTTGACTGTAGCATCCTTTGTTTAAGTACTTTTGAGAACTAAATGCATTACTTCATAAAAAGCATTCAAGTGTCACTGAAAACCCCCAGAGGCATTGATACATCCCGAAATTACTTGTAGCAGTGAAAAGTCTTGGAAAAGGAAATAATTGAGGCTCAAGAAATAACTTTATTTCAAATATTTTTCTTTTACTGTTTGCAGAGGTAGATTTCACTTTTGAGAATTGTTCTATGAAATAAGCAATAGCCTTTTCTCCCCCTCCCGTGTATTTTTTGAGTCTTAGAGGACTTCAGTAATATCTCCAGCCATTAGTCTTTATGCTAAAAATTCTTAGTTCTTAATATAGTCTTAGAAGCTTCCAGAGGGGGAGGAAAAAGCTCCCTGGAACTGAGAGGCTTTTGGGTTACAAGTGAACACTGTGTGCTGCTGCACATTAGACCACACTGACTACAGATGTCACTGCTGGCTGAGTCCTCCCTTTAAAAGCCCACTTATAAATACAGTTATAAATACTTGGGCCCAAGTGCATAATAAATGGCACGGGTAAGTCTCGGGCACAAGATGGAAGTAACTTTCTGTCACGGATAGAAGAGATGGTTCTTAGGGGAAGAACCATATTGGATGTCTGTTAATTTCCTTTGATGTAAGGGCTGTTACATAGGAGAAATTGCTCAGTGTTTGTCACTGTTTACTACTAGGAAGACAGGAATAATTAGTCTTAATCTACAGGAGAGAAAATTTAAACTAGACAATGAGAAAACCTTTCCTGTAATTAAAGTGTAAGGAATCAATAGAAGAAAACTCATGAAATGCAGCATCCCCATCAAAAAGGTGGTGGAAGCTTTAATTTTTCAGTGTTCTATTGATTATCTTTAAAGGCTTAATAGATAAGTATTTGTTCAGAGAAGGTTGAAGCTGAATTGTGGGTACATGTAGTGGAGCTGAGTAGGTTCATCTGAACTCAGTATTTATACGTATGCATTCATGACAAGGAAATGCAGTGACTCAGTGAAACCTGATGTGACCTGTAACAGAGATTTTAGGAGCTTTAGACTTAATGGTTCCAGCCCACAATGTGCTGGCTGCTTTCTTTTACTCTCCTGTTTGTCTGTGCTTGACTGGAATGGGCCTTCAAGCTGCTATAATGTGGAATTTACTGAAGACATTATTTCAAGTTTTGTTGCCAAGTCAATAAAGTAGTACCAGTTAGCTTACAAAGCACATGAAAACTGGATTTAACAGTAAAAGAAAAAACTACTTGTGTGGCAGAAGGACCTGCATAGGGCCATAAATCTGGATTTGTGACAGGATATATCTGGGGAAAGGGACTGTGAGCTAAATCCAGCAGGATTGTAAAATGTTTTCCAAGTTCAGTTTTTAAATTGGCTAGGAAGTTGAAGGATGATTGAAACAATCTGACAAGCCTTCAAAACATAGATTTTTTTCAGAGCACACATTGGCTTTCCAATTGTATTGGTTTTGCTTGTAAAATTGTGTAATCAGTTTTAAAATTATCCTTTCTGCATTTTTTCCTGTTTTTTTTTCTCAGTTTGCAATTGCAGTAACAATTTCCCTGCAGGATTCTGGCTTATCGCTTCCTTTTAGCCTTTGATTAGTCTCTACGAAATGCCTGCACCTAGTCACTACTGTTTAAACACTGCTGTCACAAATAAAAGTAATGCTTATAATCTTTGTGAATTCAAACTTGCAGTGCCCTTGAGAGGAGATGAGTAAAAGTAATCTGGCAAGCCTTGAGCAAAACCTGGGCGCTGCCCATGTAAATGTGGTTGTGCTGACAAGGCAGGAGCACCTTGCTGCACCCAGCAGGCCTGGCTGTCCAGAGTGAGGGATTCATCATTCATGAGTGATTCCTACAGACCTCCCAATCCATGTGCACCATCAGAGGGACATCAGCACGGACAGGAGGTAAGGAGAGGATTGATGGAGGTTTGGTAGAGCTGCTTATCCTGTGGGAGCAAGGGGGAGCCCAGCTGTGCACTGTGCTAAGTCCAGGTTTGGCAGTGAGATCCAGCAGAGATAAGAACACAGAACACATCAGCTGCTACCTCAAACATTTGCCCTGCCTGTAGTGATTAAACTCTGGGGGCTCAGTTCACTCCAGCATAGCAGGATGGTTCAGATGTGAGCTTAATTAAATCACCGCGGTGCTCACCGCTCAAACAGTTTCTAAACTGATGTAATTAAATCAATCAGGGCAGAGTCTTTATTCAAACTGTTGCTCAAGTACTTAATCTGTGATCAAAGAGATAATTTCTCCCTGCTGCCTGTGTGCCCTGGCTATCCCTGGAGCATAGTAGAGCATTCATGTTTATTTGCTGTTATACTGCCCTATATCAGACTCAACTGTTTAGGAAATATATCAGCCAAGTCCCACTTACAGATCTGAGGCAGCCTTATCTGTTAAGCTACTATCTGTTAGCATTACTGTATGAAACCCCAGTAAAAGGCTATATGAGGAAATCTGGTAAAGATTGGACTGAACAATGTTGATAAGGCCATGACCCTGGAATTTATATGTAAAACATGAATAAGATAAAATTATTTATTTAGTCTGCTCTGTATTTGTATTCCAAAAAAAGATGGCTAATTAAACCCAAAGGCAGACAATTTGAGCTGCCTCTAGGAAAAAGATATAACTATACAGCAGCAGACAGACATAAATATACATAGGAACAGTTTTATCTATGTATGTAATACTGGACTAACCTGTAGAACCCTGTGCTGTTAAAGGTCATGGAGCTTAACAGCTCAGATAGATGCAAAAGAGACATCTACTTTGATAACAAGAAGACTCACAATTACCTCAAGCAGGTTGATTAATTAAAGTGCAGTATTAACTTATAAAGTCGTGCTTCATTCCAGGTGATGGAAGAGGTGTCTTCATTATGCCGATATCTGCTGTATACTTTTTCGGCACCTGGTGTGATGCACGTTTGAAGCCTGGATGAGTCAGTGTCAGTTACCAAATTATACTTCACATGGCAGTATATTCTGATACTGTGGTTTACCTAAACAGCTCATCTGTCTGCAGAACACATACGTGTGTGTCCTAGAATTTTTAAGCAGTATTAAGATGTAAACATTTTTCCCAAAAAAAAACCCCAGTCTATTTATTTAAAAGCAAAACCTGTTGTCTTCTGTTGAGGGAAATAATGTTTTTTTCTTAGCTTTCCCATGTTTGATACAGTTTGGGAAATGAGAAAAAATGTCTCAGTTGTGCTTCATTTAGTTTGAATTTGTTGATTCAGTAAGTATTATTTCCAAAAGTGTTTTCAAGCCTTGCTGTCATAATGAAGCCAGACACTTTGCAGTTAATAACTCTGGAGTTATCTGGAAATGAAAAACACTGGCTATGACTTAAGAAAGCAGAACCTTGCTACATTTCCTCCTGGTTGTTTCCATCACCAAGAGGTCCTTACTGACAGTAGCATCTGTGCTTAAATATCTTTTTTTGTAATGTGTATTCAGCTGGGAAGACATAATTCCATAGATAGGTACCAAAATCTCTAGCTGGGCTTCTGCCAGCCTTAACTGCTTCTGAGAAGATTTTGCTTGCATTTGTGAACTCTCTGCTTTGCACATAAAATGCTTTAAGACATGTAAGAATACAGAACCTACATTATTTTAACATAGTCTTGCTACAGAAGGCTCGTCTGTCTACCACATTATAATGCACTTGATTTAACAGCTGTGTGGCTAAAGTCACAGCTTCCTGGGGAAAAGGAAAACTAGAGGTCATGCTTCTAACACCTGACACTGGCCAGAAGGCCTGCCTGTACCACAGAATAACAGAACTAGGTTTAAGTGTGGCTTGAAAATACAAATAGAGGATCCAAGAGATGTGAGGTAACCTTTCCATTCCATATCCAAAGGAGTGCTGTGTTTGAGGGGCACAGTGCCCTTCAAAATGAGGTGACATTCAGTGAGAATCGTCAGATGTCTGGAAACCTCACAGACTGTGGGTAAACATGAAGTGGGAGGAGTTGTTTAGCCCAGAAAACAGTCAGCCTATTATTGACAAAAATAGCAAATGCGAAGGGATCAGTCTGTACAGTCACATTCCCTTTAACCAGGGCAGAGATAGGGGTACCTAAATCATATCAAATGAAATTTAGGTTAAATGTCATGGACAAGTTGTGTAGCTGCAAGGACAGTTAAGCATTGAATGAGTGGCCAGGGGAGATGGTAATGTTACCAGCACAATGAGGAACAGTCTAGACAAAAGGTGCTCAAAAGCAAGCGTATTACTTTTTAGTTATTCTCCAGACAATCTATTTTCTGAGGCTCTCCCACTGATTCCCTGTGGATTTACTACTTTGTCACCACCCCACCTATGCTAGCTACCTTCAGAGGGCCTGACAGGTTACATATCTGTGCAATTCTTGGCAACTTTGTTGGGCTTGGAGTTTAGTGCTACTGTGTAAGACTGGAACACAACCTGGTGTGCCTTACCATTGAAATATTACCTGTCCACTGATACTAGGTCACATAATAAAGGTGCAACCTGCTCCACATCACAAGGCTCATCTAGAGCCTAGACCAGCAACACTGCAGAGGAGAAGGTCCTCCCATTCCCGCCTGGTCAGGACAAGTGCACACAGCATTTAGCAAGGGCTGAAAACCAGATTAGAATCCTGGCTGGGCAGCCAGAGCCTGAGTACACAGCCTTACCCAAGGACAGCTTCCTCTTTGCTAAGTGAGTATCACTGACAATCTGTTGGTGGTTTTCACTGTGTCTGTTTTCTGCCCCGGAAGCTGCCCCTTTTTAGTGTTCTGTGGCCCAGCTTTGTCTAGTGCCTGATGACGGCTTTACGGACAGCTGCTACCAAACACAGGGGGAAGCAGAAAAGAAAAAATGGGTGCATGTTCCAACAGCTGCTATCCAAAGAGCCTTCTGGAGCTTAATGCACAGCGAGCACTTTGTACCCAGCTAGAGACAGTCTTTTTTCAGCCACATTGCCTGACAAAACAAAAACCATCCGCTGTCCATGTACTCCAACTGTTTCACAGCAGCTGATGTTGTAGCAAAATCCCCATCCCTCCAACTGGAAACAGACCCCCATTAATAAGGCAAGGTGTAGTGCCAACAGTGTAGCACTGCTGCTCAGCTCCGGGGCCTCTTTGACCAAGGCCTTCAGATCCACTCCAGGGTGGGTGAGAAGCTAACCAGTTGCAGTCATCTCCGCTCACCAAGACAGAGAGAGCCAGGTTAGCCACGATTCCTTCCTGATGTGGCATTTCTGTTCATGCTTCAATTCACACACAGAGGATTATGATAATTTACAGCTAAATCTCATGCCAGTTCTGCCTGGCTCTGCCCCCAGATTTGGAAGTTTTTTCTTGAAGCTAACGTTGGTGATAGATTATCAGTGACTGACCATTCAAATAGCTCAGTCCCACAGGGTTGTTCTGCTTCCTCTGGTCTCTCACTTGGCATTTGTTTCTCCTGAGAGTCCCATGTACCAGGAGCGCTAATCCTCCAGGAAAATCTATTTAAGTTGTCCCTGTAATCAGGTGTACAATAGTGTATAGTCTTTAAGGCAGACAGCATACTCCCCATGCAAAGAAAGCACTTGAATTTACCATGTGAAGCCTGCAAGACAAGTTTTCCTTTAACCTACCACCTGATAAGTAGAGAGCTTTAGCAGGGCTGTCAGAATTCCCTGAAGCAGAGGCTATAAAGAAGTAGCATTTGGCAAGAGCTGCTGTCATCTGCGAGACTGCCTCTTTGATCCTCCTTACACTTGTGTAATCATGCCAACATCTCTGCAAAACAGAGCAACAGAGCTGTTGCGTAAAGGTGATCTCTCTCACTTGCTTTTTTCCTCTGATGGTATTTGTGCTTGGTGACTTCTACTTTTGTACAGTAAGAAAAGCCCCGCACCTCCTTCTCTACCTTTGTATTGCAGCAATTACCCGTGATACAGATATTTCCTTGATGCCTCACTACATTTCCAGTACAGTATTGTACTGCACAACAACTGAAAAGTAAATAATGAAGTCAGGTAGGAAACCTGGTCCTGAGGAGTCACTCATTGCCAAGAGCTGACTTGACGATGCCAAAAGCTGTGGCAAAACTCCAGACAATCACTTCCAGGGACTGGTATTCATGTAGTGCCAGTACGTTCATGTACCTTTCAGAGCACTGTCATTGAAAACATTGGTCAGACAACATTAATAAAAATTCAGGAGTGTTTCCCATCTGAACCTCTTCTGATTTCTGAACCCTGAATGTAAGCATCAGCCACGCTTCTGAACCTTTTTGCCATGTTCTTTTTAGCATGCCAGCTATGATTTTATTATCACTGAATTAACACAGAAGGTTAATCTTGAGAAAAGAAATAAGCACGGGAGGTTTAAATCTTTTGAAGTCAAAGTCTTCCTTAATTCTTGTAAGGAAAATTTTATGTACCTCATTAAAGAACATCCACTACATTATTCATTCAATAGTCACTGAAATATGTCAAGATTAACAGTATAAAAGTACAGGTGGAATACAGAATCAAACAGAAATTACTGTTTTACTTGAGACCCTCTGTACATCAGATGAAAGCTGAGGGAGATAAAAATATAGGTGCAACTAGCATGCAAGCTTTTGCTTCCAATTATGATCAAACGACCAAATCCTTTTGCTGTTTATGCTTCACTAGACTGCTTCTGTTTCTGAAAGAAACAAGCTGTGTCCAAGCTGCTGAACTGAACTTATCTAGAAAGCTTGAAATCAGAGCTTTCCAACATGTGCCTTTACAGTTAACATCCACCACAAAATTAGTACTTTCTTTAAGAACATCTGTTTTAAAGTGGAAGTATCTTTGGAACCTTTGGGTAGGTATTTTTAGAATCAAAACCAAACAGAATTTGGACACTCAAAGCACTGCCTGTATTCTGTGTTGGTGTAGCAGCCAGTAGAACAGGTCTTGGTTGACAACCAAAGCTCCTGTAAACTGACATGATGTTTGTATTTTAAAGAAAACTAACTCCTGTACTGTCATCTACTGCTGTGGGAATTATGTGCTTCAGAGGATCCTGCATTTTACACAACTCCGGATTATGTCCTTTTTGGAGCAAATGGAACTCTTGCATTTACCAGTACTTTAAATACACGGTGCTATTTAGAAAAGACACAATGCTGGACTCCCTTTCCTTTGGGACCTGCAACACAGCTCCATGTTTCTATTAAGCAGTTGCTGGAGTATTCTTGAATAGAATTGGAATGTGAGAGCAAGTCCAGTGTTAATTGTAAACATGGCATGAATTCAGTGACTAAGGGCAGCAGACCAGGTCCAAAAGTTATCAGTTTGCATTTGACCTTAAATACTGGCCTTCCACAAGTATGTCTATTTAACAGGTTTTTCCCCTACTGGTGTATCTTATTCTTTGTGCAGTCATTTATATCAGCACACAGAGATGAGAAGATTTATCTGGACCAGAGTGGTAACATGCACTCACTTAACCCTTCTGTCCTACATATTCATCAGTCCTTTTCCTTCTCTTGTTCTCAGATTACATCTAAGATGACATTTCGGACAAGAGAGCAGAAGAAAAGATCATTATTCTCTGCAGCACAAGGGCCAGATTTTCCATTGCTTTCCACCGTGCCAGGGAAAGACAGTTGGCTTCCCTGTGGCTCAAGAGGAGCACAGAGCAGCCCAAGTGCTTTGTGCCCCTCTTTGAGCCAGCTACAAGGACAGCAGGAGATGAGGTGGGAGGTCAGGTGTATGGCTCATAATCTGTAACCTAAACAAATGCCATCAGCTGGGCTGCATCATGTACGTGTGCCCTCTGAATGCCAAAAACTCAATAAGCACACAGAAACTTTTTCAGGACACCTGAGCTGTAGGAGACAGTTTTCCCTCAGCCATTCACAGAAAGGGACACAGCCTTGAGTTGATCTGCTTAGTTCAGCAGCATTAGCAGGCTCCCTTACTACACAAGAGCTCATCTCATTACCCAAGAGCTCATCTCCCTTGCAAGCAACAATAAAATTCCTTGAATGCCAAAAAAACTGACTCTTGCTCCTTCTTGCCCAGGCAGTGCCTAGTAGTGTCTTTGAATCCAAGTACAGTTTTAGCAAAGTAATTGAAGTGATAAATCAGGTAAAATCTACAGCAGAGTAACATGGGGATCATGTTGATTGTTACTGAACTGCATTGCAGCAAACAGGAAAACAGCAAGCAGACCTGCTCTTTCACCCCACACTGCAGGTAAAGAAGAACCCAAGCCATATTTGACTAGCAGGAACTTCTACAGCAAAATTTAAAACCTAATGTAATTGTATTCTTGGAATGCTCTTCACACCAGTGTTGCAGTGCCAGAGGGAGGCAAAGAGAAGTTTTCGATTTATTTTTGAAATTATGAAAAATCTCAACCAACATTAAGGGTGAGATTTGAAGTATTTAAAGAATATAGACTTTGTATGCAGTGCTCCCCTGTGATGCCTGACACCCCAGATGGGAATCCTAAGGCTTAGGCAGGATCAGTCAAATGCTTCTCCTGACAAAACTGTTCCAAAACTCTGTTTCTGTTTTTCTGACCTGTGTTCTCATGTAATGATAATTTGCAAGCTGTGGGTATTCAGCTTCATTGAAGAGACAAATAAAAAGCTTTCTGCTTAAACAAAACAGTTTAAGCAGTTGGGAGGAAGAACTCATGCCTCATCTCTTCTCTGCAGAACACAGCCTTACTTCTCATACTCTATTTTGAGCCATTTCAGCATCAGTGTATGCCTTGGTTTTGACCTATTATGGGAGGCTACTACACATGATCTGTGCACTCAACATATTTCACCATTTTAATGAGCTAATACGCATTGTTATCAACAGCATATTTCTTGTTTTAATACCTCGATCCTGACAGTCTGAAGTATGTCTTTAATAGCTCAGAAACAGTCCTGCTGTGAGGGGAATGAGGCAGTGCAAAGCAAGCCTGAAAGCCTGTTCCAGCTCACCAGCACCTTGTGCCAGCAGAGCACTGCAAGCTGAGTGACATGCAGGGCTTGGTTTCAGACAGGTGGCAGAGCTGGGAAGGCAGAAATCTTCCAGGCATAACTCCCATTAACCTCTGTACCCGTTTCCAAAGGGAACTGTCATTTCCCTGTTGGTAAGTTTTCATCCGGGCTGCTGCTGACAAGCCATCAAAGCATTTAGCCAATCCTGCTCATAGCACCAGTTGCACAGTCGCGGGGGAGAGGACAGGAGCTAGACCTGAGAAGGCTTTTGGCCTCCTGCTGTGCTTAGATTATGATTTAATGCTAAAAAGTTGGCATGGCAACCAAATGCTTGGCAACAAAAGGCCAAGGAATGGGTCCAGAAGAGGGCCAAGCAAAAAGCACTGCCCAGCTCTTCCGCGGGCAGATCTGTGCCCTGCATACCCATCTTGTCAGCGCTTCTGTAGCAGCCAGGGTTACAGCAGAAGGCATTATTAATAAGCTAGGCAGGTCTGCAATAAGTGAATAGCAAATTTCTCCAAAACACTTGAAATGGACCCTGGCGCCTCATTCAGGCTCCTATTGCTCCGTCCACGAATTGCCACACGTTGCCAGGAGACGGTCTTGCTCCACAGGAGGACTCGCCACTGGCTGCCATTGTGCTGTCTCTCTGTCCCCCTCCTCCCCTGTCCTGCTCTTGCTCTCTCCAATAACAGAAGCCTGGCAGTGCTCTGTTTCTCAGTTCTGACACAATAACTTATTTTAATTTGAAAGTTTTCAAAAGCTTTTTGGTTTCTCTGCAGTGAATAACTGAGCAAAATTCCCAGTCTGCACAACTCTGGGCTTGCGACACGCAGGCTGGAAAAGGGATGCAAGTGCCTTAGAGGGTAGGGCTGGTCTAAACGGGGATTAGTGACCACTTTTTTGCTGTGTGAGCACCTTGGTTGTGTCTCTTGAAGTCCAAGATATTAAGTTTGGGCACCTGGTTAGGGTACACAAGTTCCATTTAGTCTCACTTGTGCTGGGCACTTTCTGTAGTCCATTAAAGTATGCCCTTGGCTATTTAAATGTTCCCAGGCTGTTTTAGATCATACAGGGCCTCAGAAACCTCTCTTGCCTTTGGATATTGGCAAGCTTAGTCCCATGCACATCAGAAAAGAAGCCAGTTATTCTTCAGCCTTCCTGAGGCACTTCCCTTATACCCCTAAGGAAGCCTTTTAAGTATAGACTCAGTGCGGGCCGATACAGCGTCACCTTCCCAAGTCTGTTGGTGCCAGTGCCAATCTCTTGCGTTGGAGAGTTGGGCTGCTAATCACATAAGTGAAGTTAAAGGTTAATCAGTTCCAGGGTTGGTATGCCAAATACTGTGAGCCAAGGATCAGTTTATGCTGCCATTTGGCATCATCTTCCATGGTCAGAACAAACTGAAAGGTGGCTGTTGAGGAGGAGGCTGCTGTTGTGACAGAGACCTCGGCACCGAAAGGCTCCAACACGACACTGTGGTCAGGGTGTAACTGGAGAACACAGTACTTCAGCTTCCTCGAGGACCTTGGAAAGCTGACAGAAAATGAGCAGGGATTGTAATGTGCTCTTTGCAGGGACTTAATGACACAGCCCGTCCCTGTGCCTGTGGGGAGGGCAATTCCTTTGCCTGTTATTCTCAATGCTGCATCCAGACTGAAGCATCATCCTGTCTCTACCTGGATAAGAAATACTTCACTGTCTGCAAGTAAATTAAACTGAGTGTCCACTCTCTGTCACTCCAATACTTCTTTTCCTAATTCCAGCATTCCTTTTCTCTGTCTGATACTTCACCATCTCTCCTCTTTCCCCTCCCTAATGTCAGAGATTTCCAAATGCTCTTAAACAGGCACATATCAGCTCTTTCCCTCCATATCATGTAACACAAACTGACACAAAGAAAATAACTTTAATTAAGGGGACAGGCTAATTATTCATTTCACCAGGATTTCACTTTTCTGTTTCCAATTCTCTCTGGCACCATGGCACATTCCCTTCATTCTTCCTTCCCATCACTAGGAGCAGTGACAAATGAGTTACATCTTGTTGCTCTTCTGAGACTCCTCAGTTGAAAAGAACATTGGAAAATGAAGCATCAACCTCACTGTTTCCAGCTTTCACAATCTGAACAGAGGAGGCTGTCTTGTGGTCCAAGAGCACAGGAGTGGATTGCCTATCAGCAATGCCAGCTCCAAGCCTTGCTAGTTGAAGATAAATAGTTGAGATGTTCCCTTGTACAAAATGGGAGGGGAATTTCAGACTACTCAGGCAGCAGGGTGACTCTCCAGGGTGCCAGGTGATGCAGTGCAGCTGACCAGTGTTGTGGTGCACTTAAAGCTGCTCATTTCACCCTCTCTCACTATGCAGTCCTAATGACCCTGTTAGGAAACCAAATTAGCTGTGCTTATAACCCTCACTTATAGCTGATTTGTTTGTAGAGCTCCATGAGGTAATTGTAGCTTCCCCTGGTTCATGTGAACTTACTTCCCAGCTCTATTTTTATGAGCATGTGGCACTACGTACTGAAATCTTTCAGACACACCAGAGACAGACCATGGGCCTGGCACAGACAAACTGCAGGTCCCCCAGTGTGTGGAAGGGTTATGTTTGCCTGTCACTGCCTGCCCATCCTTCTCCTTTTGTCTTTGATTAAAGATACAAGCCACACACTGACCGGCACGTGGACAGCCAGCAAAGTAAGTGCAAGGAGGTTCACAAGCACACACACATACAGCTGAGGCTTTGTTCCGGTCCTGTTTACTCGCAGGGCAAACAGTTGAGCATTGTTTCTGTTTGACAAATTGTAACTGTCCAGCAAGGAGAGATCTAGTTCCAGCTGGTTAGAGCTGCTTGCATGTCTTACCTCCTCTCTCTCCCTATTCCGTAACTCATGAATCCATCTTACCTAGGGACAGAAAGAACAAGTACAACTACTTGTTAGATTCCTTCCCACTTTGAATTGACACTGACCTCATCAGGGTCCCTACTCCAGCGTGTCTCAAAAGGTGAACCCAGACCTGCAGGTGTCCCAAAGGCCTTAGGGTCCTGCACTTGTGTTATAATGAGGAGCAGTGAAGAGTGACCCTTTCGTAGTCCCCACCGAGTGCTCTCAGCTTGTCAGGCACTGGAGAACAGCAGACACTTGATAGTGTTGGGGCACAGCCACAGGAATCTCTGTGTAACCCAATTACTTCTTTGCCTTGTGTAGCACCTGATGCAGCAGAGACTGATCGTCCAGCACCAAATGTCATGTACGACTCTTGATCCCAGTCTCAGAGAATGAGTATCAGAGCACTCTATTGTCAGAACAAAGCCGCTCATTTTCTGTTGGACAAAGTAGGGCCAGAGTGCCACTAAGTGCTGGATTTACATCCTCTTTCCATCAAATAAATTATGTTACCTTTTTCAAGACAACTTACTACTTTTGAAGGACATTGAGGTTCTAGAAATGCAAAACCAAACTGAAATTCCTGGCTTAGTGAGACTCAAAGTGTCACTCCTAAAGACATCAGTGTCATATGAACTCCATACGAAGAGGTGCTTGCTAGCTTCACTGTTCAGTCAGAAAGGTGGATTCAGAAACTCCAATCCATTTTCCAATTTATCCTGCTTATGTAGTGCTTGATAACTGCTTTCTGTTTCATTTTTTCCCTTCTGTAATTAAAGGCCAGTGTTCTTTACCTAGTGCTGAAATGCCTCTGAATAGACACACACAGAGAGGGAAGTCTTTGAGAGCATAATTTGAAGCTAAATTGTCCCCTCATCCAGAACCCTGACCTCTGACTCCTGACCAAACAGTAGGCCTGGATACTGAGTGCACAGTTCATGTGTATATAGTTTGTGCTTGTATATGTAGTTAAAGCAGTCCAAGTACTATACAATGTGTCACAAAATTCAAATGTAATAAACAAAACATAAGCCCCAAAGTTCTTTATTTGTTTATCCCACCGTCAGTACACAAACCAAGGCTGAGTGCACTGTTAACATTTCTGCTGTATTGCATTTAATGGGCTGCTTTAAGCTTCTTTGCATGCCAGCCTTGTGTTCAAGAACACTGATTTGCCGTTTAGAAGGGGAAATTATTCTTGGGCCCTGTGAGGGAAGGCATGCCCAGCTTCGTATGAGCAGATCTCATGATTGCCCCTCTCGCTTGTTCCTCCAGTTGCTAAGAATTCTGTAGATAAACTTCACTTTATCTGGAGGGAGGAAGTTGCTGCTGGATGCAGTCAGGAAGGACAGCAGCCTATTGCACACAGCAATAGCTTTAGAGGAACAGTCATTTTCCATGCAGATGGGCAAACAAGGCAGTTAACCACCCGTGTGCCATGCCACCCATTCGGCCTGTACCACTCCACAAACTGGAAGGAAAGCCTTTTCCCTTATCATTTAAAGGGGGGAAATTAAATTAGTGATGCTCATTGGTAGCCTGAGCTGACAGAAATAGAAATAATACAATTAGAGGCTGTGAGGCAGGGACTCCGTACCTTGCACTGCAACAGGAATCAAGCCTTTGCCTCTGCTCTCAGCTCCCCATATAACCATAACTTATTTGGCTTAGTGATTTGCCAAGAACACAGTGCCCAGGAGAACAGATAGCTGCCGGCCCAGTTCAGCTGCCAAGAGTCAAGGCAGCTGGAGAAAGCACTGTATGCTCAGGACTCGATCACACTTAAGAGCCACTTGGGCTTTCTTTGGGGGCACTTGGAAGATTAAGCTGATCTGAAAGAATGCAGACAGCCAGGACATTCTCTTTTCACATGGGCTCTGCTCAGTCATCCTTTCTTTTGCTCAAGTAGGAAGTCTGAGGGCAAGTGATAGCATCTTCCATATCGGGCTGCCAAGCCCTCTATATTTGTCAAAATTCTACTTTTGACAGATGGCTTCTGCATCAGTAAAGCTCACAGGGACCATCTCTAGGCTCAGATTAAGTGGCAACATCACCAAACTACAAAGGTAGAGTATCTCCTAGTTTCAGCTGCTAAGCAGCTGAATTTAGACGGAATAAAAAAAAAAAAAAAAAAAAAAAAAAAGCCTTCAAGCCTCCCAGTGGTTATCTGCCCATTAAATACTTCTTCCTGGGAGGGCTGTAACAAGCAAACAGATGCAAGGGCTCGTGCCTTCCGAAACCCCAAGACAAGCCTCCCTGTACTGAGAAGATGCTTTGCTCAATTCCAGCTTAGTATAATGCAGGCAGCCCCAGAGCTGGCTCTTCTATAGGAACTGAAGCAAGTGGATTCAGGATCTTGTTTACAAAGAACAGCCACTTGAGTTTGGAGACAGAGACATTGAACCTCAGAAGCTGGGAGGACTTGAAATACCTTCAAGGATGCAATACGTGTGTATCCCAAGCCTTGGTCCGCTCTGCTTGTGTCTTCTGCTTTATGAGGGGGTTACAGTTCATAGTTTGCATATAATTTTAATTTTTTACTGCTCTCGGATTAAAGTCCTCTGAGACTTGCTCACCTTAGGGAACCAAGGCCCATCGACTCAGTGTTTACACAACCAAAAATGTACCACTTAGCCAGCCTCTCAGAGGCCTTATATCTCCATATCCTGATAAGATAAGGATACATCAAAGGTGTGATTAACTCTCCAATTGCCTCTCTGAGCTCCTTTAGCTTTGTCCCTGAAGCATTGTTACTTTGAAGCGCCAGTCATTTGCTCCCCACTTACACAAGTCCTTCAGGGTAATCTCTACCTTGTGTTAGGTGCAGTCTGGCTGTCCCTCTGCCAAAGAAAAGTTACAGCAAAGCCCTGCCCGAAGCCTGAAGGGCACAGCATGCCATAATCTCTTCTAAGCACGAACAGCCACCCTGCTAGGAAGTACAAGTCATCCAGCCCATGGCTGATGTGCCACCTCACAAGTCTCGTGGTGCAGTGCTCCCCCAACAGAGTTCTTCTCTGGAGAATAGCATTCTTTTTAATGATTTAGAACAGATCTGAACTTAACCACATCACTGAGCCCCCCTAGTGCAACACAGCTGTATAACTGCTAGTCCCAGCTGCTGTCATTCCTGGAGCTCTTGGCTCTCAGTACAAAATTGTTATCTTTCATCCCTTCATAACAGCTTGTCAGATGTCCCAAGTGCTGTAGTGTACAGGTTACTGGGTGCAGAGTGCTTGGGCTAAGGAACAGGCAGCTGTAGCCAAAGTTAAGTGATTCCTCTCCAGAATTGGGGCTCCATCCCACCTTTCGTGAGCCTTAGAGCTGATAGGAGCAGCAAAGCTTCTTTGTGACTGTGATACAATCTTCCCTTCGAAGGTCTTGATATGCTTTCTGGACAGGACACAGCTAAACAAAGTGACTAGCACAACCTCTGTGGCAGTCTCCTGGTCACACAGGTTAGCATGTTCCATCTCATCCAGTGGTATTTTAACTTGTTCTAAAAGCCAAGTTGCCCAGTGAAGCATGGGTGTTTCATGCTCTCTGAACTCAAAGTCTCTCTGTACACCTGCTTGTCTCAGTGAGTCTTGTTCATAATTATACATTTCTCATATCTAATCAAATATCTGGAAAAACATGGCTTGACAACAAAATCTTAAAATCCACTGGAAGCCACACAAAATTTTTATTTTCATCCTTTGAAACCACCTTGATATTCAACCATGCAGAGAATTCAGTGTTTTGAGAGAGGTTTGTTTTTTTTTTTTGGGATGACAGAGAGGAAGTTGCATTTCCCTTCATGCACTGAGCACGTGGACACCAGAGGTGCAAAAAGCAAGATCCATTCCAGACAAAGAAGGGAAAGGAGGGGGCAGTGAGAAGCATGGAGACAGACCACGTAGGCAAAACAGGAAGTTCTGGCTGAAGAGGAAATGCTTCAATGCTATCTTAAAAACATTTTGCTATGAAACTCCATGCAGCTATGGAGAGGTGAAAGAAAAGCAGCTTTCTTCAGATTCAGCAGTCTGAAGCTCACGTGCTGCCACACACGGGCTGTTGTCCCCTGTCCCTGAAGAGGGGCCGCAGCTTGTGCTGTCCCGTACGAGCAGCTGGAGAGAGGAACCAGGCTCCTGAGAAGCAGCCTGGACACAGACATTTCCATTTTGTGTGTGCAGGCTGCTTGTGTCCTTTCAGGTGGTTTCTAGAAGTAGATGAGGCACGCTTATAATCCTTCAGTAGCATGTGCTCTTCTACTTTAGAAGCAGGTTGTCCAGTGACCAGACAGCTTCCTCACACAGCATCATTCCCTGTCTGGTTTTGGCTGTCAGGATCCCACACAGGGGAATGTGTGAGTAGTAAGAAAAGGCCAGAAGTGGCAAGTGTCTAGAGACAGGAATGGTGCTTGGATATCAGGTTGTGGTATCAGGTAAGTCACAGATATTACTAATGCCCTGCATGGTCACAGCCACACAGCTCCTTCCCTCTGTGAATTATAATTATTACAGGCATTTATGCCTTCAGACAGCCTTTCTCCAAGCATTCAAGGGTACTCCCCATGAATGAATGACAGGATGAGAATCAATGAGCACTGTTCTTCCTAATTCTGACATCTCAAGAAATAATTGAAACCTCATGGACCTCAGTTGTAACTTCCCATTTAGTTTGTTAAATGCCAGGATGCCTCTTGTGCAAAAGCAAGTCAGCCTCTTAAAGCCAATTTAGATAATCCCATGATCCATGGCACAACAAACAGGCAGAATTTCCGAGTACAAAGATAGCCCTGTAGTCAACATCTCTGAAGCTGAAAGACTCTTTGTGTTGTGCAACCAGCATCATCTCTGAGTTTTCTCAGAAGGCAGTGTCAAGAGGCTCCCTCCAGCCTCCATTCTGTAGAGGGTAAAGCTTTCTTGCCTCCTGTACAGGGCTCCTCTAGCACAGAGGGCAGCTGCTGCAAGGCTCACACATGCCCAGACACACACGTACACACACACATCATCTCCCCAAACTGCTTTTGTTGCTCTGGGGCTTCAGCAAAGCCTGTTATCCATTTTGCTGAGTAGTCTTCTTTTTCTTTCTAATAATGGTGAAAGGCAGTTTTCAGTTCGCTGTCAGTGGTGATCTCAAAATGACAGGCCAGCGAAACATTGCGTAGCCCACAAAGGAGTGTTTTCCTTGGCAGCACGCCCAACTCTGTCATATTAATGCTCAGCCAAGAGCTATTGTCCTTGACAAGTGACTCTGCACTGGCAGAACAAGATCCTCTGCAAAGGAGTTCTTCCCATGTGCTATACTGCTGGGGATTTCTGAGCCTTTAGGAAGGCTGAAATATCTGCCAGTGCTGGAAAACTCCCATCTCCTAAACCCAGTTATTTATTTCACAGAGCTATGGGGCAGTGATGTGGTATTGGAGAAGAGAAGCACTGCCAGAAGCTGGCTACAGAACGGCACTAAATGCAGCCAGAAGACACACAGGCCTAACAGAAGCAAGCAGGCGGGGGACAGTGAGGAAAGGGCATTCACACTGCAAGGGTAGATAGCCAAGGGAGCAGAGCAGGCAGTATGCAGCTGACTCCTTTAGCAGCTGGCTTAGGGCAGGGGGTAAAAAGCACTTTGAAGACTACTAAAATCCCATGTTTTATCAACACTGAAATATCCTGTCCATGCTCTGCTTTGTTAATGCCCTCTCATTTGTGATCACAGAAACTGCAGGTTCCCAAGTACAAGATTGAAACACTTTCTTTTGGTGATGAACAAATCCTACTCATCACAGAGACCCTCCCACACAAAATTTTCCTTCCATTAATCTGTGACTTCCAATTAATAAATGCTTTGTTGTAAAGTTGTCAGCCCTCCTGTGTAGAGCAGGGCACTATCAAACTGCTTAAATACTGACAGTAAGGCCTTCCTTTTAAAAAAAAGGAAATGAAAGAACATGATGTGAGTCTCAGAAAACTTCCCCCATGTAAGAACAGATCCAAAAGAGATTCTGGGGAGCCAGTGAGACCCAAGAGCACAGCACTGGCATGTTGGGCACTTAAATTTCAGATAGCTCTTAGCTTCTGTCCAGGGCCTGCATGTCAACAAGGCCTAGAGGAAGTCTGTATGCACTAACTTTCACCAAGGAACAGAACTACCTGAGTGTGCCCAGCTTGTGTTTAAAAGAGATGACTTTCCCCAGCAAAAGTTAGACCTTGGTCATGGCTGCTGCCTTTCAACACACTAAGCTGCTGAGCCCAAAAGAGGGGTGCCCCCAGCCAGTGTGGTGCATAGAACCCCACTCACCCTTGGGTGGCCCTGTAGGCAGTTCCTACAGGAACTGGAAGGATACCTGGAAGGTGTTCCCATGCTGAAGGAGATATATGTGCTCCCTGCTACTGAGAATGTGGTTAGCTTTAGGTCATGACATGTTCTAGTCAGAGAAATGCAGGAGCTAAAAGGACACCCATTCATGCTATGCTGGCTGCTTCTGAGAGGAGAGATCTCAGGGCCTGAAAAATCAAACTATTCCAGCCTCCACTTATTTGTCTTCCAGCCGAAAACTTTCTGGTGCCTTGCCTCATTCACAGGGGAATCTCACCCCTGTCACTTTCATTTTGCTTTTAAGACAGAAGAGGAAAGGAGACATTCTTTTCATTCTTTTTCCTTCTGTAATTCTTGGAACAGAACACTGTGTGTCTGTTTTATTTAATTGTTGCTGTTATTACCACTTTTTTATTTGGGATATTAGGTAAACCTTCCTCTTCCTGGTGAAAAAACGAGAACACCCACTGCATGTCTAAAGCAAGAATATAAAAGAGAAGCTCCATAAATGGTTTTGCCTTGTTTTTGAGACGGAATCTGAAGAGGAGGTTCATGAATGAAGTGTGAGCTGTATGGAAATGCATTACACTTGTGGACTTTAAAGAGAAATCTGTGATTGCTGTGCTCTGCCACTTGTAGCTTTTTGGTGTTCTTTACCTAGACCTTTTCTCTTTTCATACTTAGACAAGGTTGTGCTTCCTTTCTCATCCCAGGGGATTGCCAGTGAGGGTTGAATAGAGTAATATCTTTTCCTATATGTTCAGAAAGTGTTAGCATTTCTTTAGCTGAGTCACCTACGCATGATCAAAGCTTTAAAGACACAATTTTCAAAGGTGGCTGGGGATTGACTACTCAATTAAACCAAGAGAAACGGAATCTCCCAATACTCTGTGAGGTGCTTTAGGAAAATCTCTTGCTAAATGTAGCAGCTTAATGTTGATCTAGAGAGACATAAAGATATTTTCATCTCTTTTTACTGAAAAATAAAAAGGGCTACTTCCACACAGTGAAAACTTGACAGGCATTAAAGAACATCACAAATTCCACAGAGGCAAATATTACTCCATTCTTCTGGACTGCAGCTCAGTTAGTAACCCTGCTGTTTTTTTCCTGAAGCATGGCTAAATTATAGGGCTAGGGCAGTATATCTGCTGTACTTTGGGGCCGCCTTCCCACAGGAAACGTAGAGAATAGCACAGCAGAGGTCTGCAGCACACTGTTAGGATGTAGGAATGCTCACCTGGGTCAGGTGGTTTGATTCAAGTTCACATCTCCATATTTCCGTTCCTATTCATAAGTGAAATGAGAATTGGCATTAGAACACTGACATGAAAGCTGTCAGAGCGATGAGGGCACCAGAGTAAAACCCTTGATTTTCAGTCAAACCCACTGTATTTACCAGCATACTGCAAATTTAGGTGCAGCTCCAAGTGAGGTTTTTATTGCTCTGTAACTTGTCATAACACTTTGTTGACTGGTACGTGCAACATGAGTCTGTAATCACTCCAGAGGACTTAGCTATCCTATTGCTGCTTACATATTGAAAGGCTTTTAGTTCACAGTTCTGTTTGGTGCAATACATTTTTTCACTTAGTCCCTTGATTTATTTCATTTAAAGCTGTAGACATGATCTTGATGAGTCATGTGATTAGAAACATGGTGAGAATCAGAGCAGTAGCTGGTGGGTTGTTCTGTTTATTGATAGGCTGTATTTCCCTTAGCATGAGCTATAAACAACAGATGACTTATGGAAAGAAAATGTGTGGAAAATGATGGATAATATCTATGTAAAGGTTGTCTGTGACATTCAGAAAACATGATTTGCACAAATTCTGAAGCTGACACCATAGCAGAAGATTGCAAAACACATCCATCTGGAAGCTTCCTTATGTTTTTCTAGACTGAATCTGTGAAGTGGTTTGGCTTCAGTGATAATAAAATCCAGATGTTTGACTACAGGGAGCAAAAGTATTTACTAAGCAGAATAATTCCCCTTTTTTTTTTTCAGTGATAAATTCACTAGATTCCCCTCACCTTGTGAGAATAGAATGTCCTATGCTGAACAGTAGCAGGAAGCTCTGCATCTTATTAAAGGGCTCACTTATGCAAGTTGCTGACAGGCACCCAATAATGGCATCAAGCTTTGTTTTGGCCAAGTTTTCATGGTGTGGGAATGGGAGAATTTGGATTCGTTTTACCTTACAGGCCAAAGTTTCTTGAAAACTAAGCAGGACACAAGTTGGGGTGATTTGCTGTGACAGAGCATGCAGTCTGTCGGTAGTCAAGTGCTTAAGGGAGGGGGGAAGATTTGGGATTTATGTGCTTGGAGAATATAATCTCTAATTGTTAAGGAAGCTCCTTTTTCCCCCAGAGCAGTCTAGCTAGCATGATTCTGCATCTGTAGGCTTTCTACAGCACGTGGCTTTTGCTCTAGGTCATTCCATGGGTGCATTCTGCTGATGTTTACACAGTTGTAAATGCTGTAACACTGAATATGTTCAGGAGTGAAACTGGGAGCTGCATCCTGGTGCCCTGATAATCCAGCTAACTGCTTCTTTGACAGTGCATTGCAACTGGTTGTAAATGGAGCTTGCTGTAGAAAATATGGAAGTATATAGACCTGTGCTGCTGGAAGGACACTGCTAAAAAGACATCTGCTGGCAAACATTTAGGGGGATAGGCAGTAAAGCAGCAGGAGGGGAGGGTTTTTAAAATAGTCTGAGACTTGCTGTAGGCCTCTTGGTTTCTGTACAGCTCAGTGCATACTGCCTTTCATGGCTCTTTTATGAGCATTGTTATCTTGAGTTCTGCAAACTGAAGTTAATTGACAATACTGGTAGCCAAAGCTATTTCCCCAACAGAGAATGCAGAGAAATCCAAATCACACTCAAGTGGTGGAAAGGATATCCCTGTTGCTCTACAACCAACAAGTTGCCCCAGGAAAATGCAGGCAGCATGTTAACCTGTCTTCCCACCTGTTGTCTATAGATTTCAGCCAATTTCTAGCCAGTGGTTACTTTTAATCTATTCCCTGTGTGGAAGGATTTTTGTCAAGGTGGAAGCCAGACCATTTTTCAAGAGGCTTATTTTGTTTTGTTAAATCTTGTGCAGAGTTAAATGCAGGTGCCCTTGGTACAAGGGAAGGTAATAGTTTTACAGACCTGGTCTGTAGGGAGCTTAGTGGAGATGGCTTTTAATAAAACGCATCTGGAGGGATGCCATGATTTAATTGAAGGGCCACCTCACGGAGCAAGACACCTGCTGAAAGGCGGGTGTGGATTAAGCCCTGCACTGGCCAGTGTGGCCATGAACATGTCATCATGTGACAGCAGTTTTCTGGCCCAAATGGGTACCTGTCCCAGCAAATCTTTCCTGGCTCCTGCTGGGAATATTTTCTGGAATGCTGTGTGGGGCTTCCCAGCTGTGTGCCTGTGGGCAGGCCTGCCCTTGTACAGGCTCCACATTATGAAATGAGACTCGCTGCTGGTGCCTTGCTGCTCTTTATGTTCCAGAGGAGCTTACAGGACCTGCCAGCAGCACTCTGGGGGCACATCAGAGAAACCCGAGTGTAATCAATGTAATCCTGAGTACCCCAGCTCTCCTGGAAAACCACTGGAACCAGGAAAGCTGTGCTGCCTAGGTGGAGCTGGGAAGATGATGGAAGTTCCCTAAGCAGTCTTTCATTGAGAAAATGACTAGACAAGCTTCTCCTGCTCTTGTTTCTAAGTAAGTGCTTTGGCCTGATGCTGATTTAGGAGTCACAGCAGTGCTGATCCCTTTCCTTATCTGGTGTGGTAGGCATGAGTTCTGTAACTGGCTTCCTGTGGCCAAGGGTGGGCACATGATCGTGGCAGCAGCTCTCCTGGGAGAAACTGGAGCCTGGATCTAGGAGTATTGTGGAGCTTGGCAGACAGCTGTTTCTCTCAGTTCAATGCAGTGCCTCAATCCCAGCACATTTCTTCTAGAGGGGTGACACCACCTGGTGCCAGCCTGCAAAGCTTCCTCTTTCTTTCCCTGGGTGCAGCCACCTGCTAAGAGTCTGTGCTAAGAGTAGTGCACTAAAGCTCTGGCAAGGAAATTCAGGCATCAAGGACTCGAGTTTCTCTTAACAGTATTCCCATGGCTGGGTGGCAATGCTGCACACAGGGTATGGGTTTATGTAGATGTGCTGAGTGCCTTCATGAAATCCTGACCGGATTTGGCAACTGGGAGATGAGAAAGCAAGTAGTTCTTGATCTGCACCTGGTCTGGTATTTGGTAGAAGGTCGTAAGATCACTAGCTATCTCCAAATCCCAGAGACATAAAATCATGCTCAGGGGTGTGGAGGGGGGGAGGAAGTGGGAAGGTGTAAAAAAAGAAAAAAAAAAAGCCAAAAAACCCATAACGAAACAAAACAACAACAAAATCCCCACAGCTCTCATGCCCTCCCACCAAACAAACAGGTATTTCCCTTTTGTGGTAGCCTGGTAGATTTAGGGGTTTTCTGGAACACATTATTGA
Organism: Taeniopygia guttata; assembly: GCF_048771995.1. Taxonomy (NCBI): domain Eukaryota; kingdom Metazoa; phylum Chordata; class Aves; order Passeriformes; family Estrildidae; genus Taeniopygia; species Taeniopygia guttata. Next base: position 70,535,827 of record NC_133028.1, read on the forward strand.
AAAGGGCTCCTTTACAGCCTACATCCTTAACTGCTAGAGAAAATCAGTGTAGCACAACTTTACTAACAGTGAGGCATAAAGTCAGAAACTGACACTCAAGTTTGCTATAAAAATGGGCAACAAAGAAGCTCTGAAAAACTATTGCTATTTCTTGAGAATTTTTGTGAGCATAAACACCCAAGCTGAAGTGGAAGTGACCATACAGAATCTTCAGCCATGAGAGGACAGATCCACATGAGAGAAACAAAAACCTGCTCTCATCATCAGCTGGCTGCTGGGGAGCTGCTCTGTGAGCAAGGACAAAATGATGAGCATTTTACTTTATCTCCATGGTCTTTGGTTTATGTTGGATAGAGTAATGCATTGCCATTTGCTTGCCAGTTTGTTATGACTTCTACCTGCAGTTTCACAATCTCTCTGTAAGGTTTTCCATCTGTTTCTGCTCTGATAATAGATATCAGAGCAATCTGGAAACTTGTCTTTAAATGTCCAACTGGGTCTCCAGGACTGGTGAGATGTGACTGGCACTTCCTAGCATGAAGCAAACACATAAGCAAGCAGAAGCAAAATGTCATACTCAGATATCAGTGGATTTATTGGAGAAGAATCCAAACTCTAGGCAGTTTGCTGGCAAAACAGCTAGAAAATAGGGATTGGAGGAAGCTTTGCCATTTCAGTGGCTCCAAAGTTATGTCACATTTCTTTAATGCCATACAACTGCTGTAGGGCTGGTAATGCTTTCAAAGATGCTTTTACCTTGCAGGCGGCCACAGACTGTATTAGGCAGAACCAGCCTCTGATAATATTTAAGCACCGACCACAGCATGTGGCAAAAGAACTGTTAGCAACTGCCTGAAGAAACCCATTAAAATAAGCAGCTGTTTATTCTGATGCTTAATGAGACAGCAGTTAGAGTGTTGCAATTTTACACTTACTGAAACATTTAAGAGCTCTTCAAGGCAAATGACAGTAAACTGGGATAATGTAAGTCTTGTGTTTATTAAAGCTTGCTTTCAGGTACCTCTTTAGAGCTTCTCAGCACTGGGGCCATGTGGAGCTCAGAAGTGTGAGACTGCCCCAGAGGGAAAACAAGTGGAACCACAAGACAGTAAAGCTTGGAGGGGGGATATCTCTATCAGGTACTGGAACAACAGATGTTGTTCTAAACATCAGGTTGTGCTGCTGTTAACCTGGAACCCCTCGGCTTTTGGACTTTTTTTACCTAAAAATTGGTGAGTGGAGGTAGACATCCTTGCTTAAAAAAAACAACAGTGTTCTTGGGTTTGGGGGATGAAGGCTGGGTTGAAGATGATGTAATTACTTCAGTGGAATTTGTAATAATGAAAGATGGTGCTCTAGAATGAACCTGCTCAGACTCACCTATTGGAGGGTGGGGTTTTTTTTTTGTTTTGTTTGTTTGATTGTTTGTTGGTTTTGATTGTTTGTTTAGAAACTTTTTGTTTTGTTTATTTTGTTGTTGTTTTGGTTTGGGTTTTTTTTTCTAATTTACTAAAGGACTAAATTTTTAGGAAGCTTGCTAGAGTTAATTGCTTGTTAGAAACTTAAGGTCAGTGGCCCCTGTTATGTTTTGACTGGCAGTGGTTTAAACAGATCCTAGCAAAATGAAGCAGTGCTTTAATTGTGGCTGATGCTTTTAAGTTTAAATGAAGCTTTGTTTCCTAAGGTCATTATGGTACCAAGTGCAATTAATTTTCTAAGGAAGTCAGGTCTAGGGATATTTTAGAACACCCTGAAAAGATTCTCATTTAGACTACAGGAATGTAGTCATGTATCTGCCAAAGGGTTTGCTCCAGGCTACCTGAATTTAGCTTCATTATCTTAGCAGAAGGAGCTTCCTTAAGAAACATGACTCATGATGGAGAATTTCATTGGAGGATATATGTAGCTAACATAAAAGCTGCTTATGTGCTTATGTACATTCGTGACCATGACACTGATAGCATTCGAGTACTTCTGAAGGGAAGGGTTGCATCCAGTGAAAATTTTGTATTGAGAGGAATCTTTTGGTCAGAATAGTGTGCTGTGAGCAGTGTGTTCATGAGCTGTGGTGGTGCCCAGCACAAATCCTGTTGCCTAGCCAGAGGTTTAGCCAGCATCTGGTCTGTAATTCTCTATGTTGACACCATTGTGTAAGAACTGTGCTGCAGTCCAGGGTGCCTTTGAGAATGAGAAAAAAAGCCTTGGGTGTGGGATTTGAGACCAGGCATCCAGTCTTTTCTCAGCAAAGGTGAAGCAAAGACTTTGCCATTCTATGGTGCATAGTAGTTGTGGATTCAGAAGCACTCAGCTGGGACAAATGTGCTCTGGGGCAATTATTTCAGTTTGCAATTATGTGCTCTGGAGCACATAAAAATGTACTCTGGGGCAATTATTTCAGTTATTTCAGTTCTCTTAAGGGCTTCCTTAAAGAAGTTAAGGTGGTGTCATCCATGTCATAAGTGATGGTCAAAATTTTAGGACTTAATACAAAGGGGTTTGAAATCTTCAAAAGCTCAGACATTGATGACACAACAGTGTTCCTGCCTTTATCAGCTCATCTCTAAATTCAACATGTCACGAGAAGGTGTGCAGAAACATCTCTACAGAAATTTCACAAAGCAGTCTGAGTAAAAGTGTGCTTCATTTCAGGTGTGCACCAGCACCACTCCTGCTGGCCTTTGTAGTGGGTTGGACAGAAGCTAACATTCCTTCTGGGAACGTGCTGATACCTGCTCAGGATGAAGCTGATGCATCTAATTTACTGCCTGAAGTAAAAATACTACCCAGAGTAATTACTCCAACAAATGTGTCAGAAATAAGATACCTGGAAATAATAATTGCAATGCCAATGTTTCATTACTTTAAACATTCTGTCACACCCTGCAGAATTCTCCTAGCAAGGTAGGCCAGCCCAGGCCCTGCAGTGATGGTGTTTAACAGCAGCATAAGGAGAAGTGACAGCCACCATTCCCTCCCACTTTGTTCAGTATAGCAACACACCCAAAATGAGCTGTGAATATATATATTCACTGGATAATGTCTGTATCGCATTAACAAACTTTGACACTAATGCTAATGCTTCACTAGAAGAAACATGACAAGTAGGCTGGTTCAATGTGCACTTAGCACTGAAAGATTTCTAGCACACACAGTGAGACTTTTGTTGGTGCTCGACAGCTTTGGCTATTTCAAATCTCTGCTCAATCACAGGGGAGGAGCAGCCAGCAGCGCTGCCTTCCCTCCCTTGGCTGCAGTGGGGTCCAGGTGCAGAGACCGATTATTTCTGTACAGGCATGGACATTTAATCCTGTTTCCTTCGTCCTCTCCCTCGGCAGACGCTGCAGAAGAGCGCAGAAACGGGGGACTCTGGCTTTGCAGAGCGGGGCAACAAAGCCAACACTCCTGACGCTGCAGAGCTTGCGGGGAGTTTGGAGCCGGGAAAGTTTTTGCCGTCTCGTACGTGGCAACCCGACCTGATAACCGAAACTTAGCATCACCGGGATGAAGCGGCGAGAGCAGCGGCGTTAATAGCAGCAAAACCCGCCCGAGCCGGGGTGTCTCGGAGCGGTGGCGCTTCGGGCGGGAGAGCGCGACGCAGCCGGACGGGTCCCTCCCACCGGGCGCAGGTGCTGGGCGAGGAAGCCAAGGGAAGGAGCCGGGAACCAAGGGAAGGGGACCGGGAGCGAAGGGAAGGAGCCGGCAGCGAAGGGAAGGAGCCGGCAGCGAAGGAAGGGGACCGGGAGCGAAGGAAGGGAGCCGGCAGCGAAGGAAGGGAGCCGGCAGCGAAGGAAGGGGACCGGCAGCCAAGGGAAGGAGCCGGGAGCGAAGGAAGGGAACCGGCAGCGAAGGGAAGGAGCCGGCAGCGAAGGAAGGGAGCCGGCAGCGAAGGGAAGGAGCCGGCAGCGAAGGGAAGGAGCCGGCAGCGAAGGGAAGGGGACCGGAAGGGAAAGGAAGGGGACCGGGAGCGAAGGAAGGGGACCGGGAGCGAAGGAAGGGAGCCGGCAACGAGGAAAGGGCACCTGGAGTGGAGGAAGGGGACCGGCAGCCAAGGGAAGGAGCCGGCAGCCAAGGGAAGGAGCCGGCAGGGAAGGGAAGGAGCCGGCAGCCAAGGGAAGGAGCCGGCAGCGGGACGGTCCTGCCGCGCTCCGGGGACTGAAATAAAGCTCAGGCCCGGGTCATAGGGAGCTCTCGGTCACAGGCACCTTTGTGTTTTCAGAGCCTGGGGGAGCTGATGCAGACCTGGCTGACAGCTTACGGCACGCCCGGCCAGAAGATGCTTCTCAGCTCTCTCGCAGACTGAGAGAGGGGAAAACACAGACACCGCCTGCGGCCACTGGGCTTTGGCAGCTCCTTCCCAGCCTGTGCTTTCTGACTGCCAGAGATTTTAGGGACTGCCTGTCTCAGAAGATGGTCAGAGAAACAGAGATTTCCTGTGACAGGATGCAACACACCACCGTGGCAAGACGGTAAAACCACCCTGGTTTCAGGTAACTGTCCAGTTTCATATTGAGGGTTTTTTAACAATGACAGCTTCTTGCCAACAAGTTCATAATATCCCTCAGCAACACATCCATCAGCCCAAACTGTTATGCAGCTGCAGCTGTCATTAGAAGGGTAGATTTCTGCTTTGTAGTGAGCGGTGGGGAGGCTGATGCTCCAGCTGATGTGCAGGCAGAGCCCTCCTTACCTGTGGCAGGGATGTGGCAGGGATGTGCTCTGCTTCCTGCTTCCAGCTGGACTCTGAGGCCGAGCCAGGGAGAAACACCCAGGCCTCAGCTACCCAGAATACTAAAGCCTTATGTGCACAGCTGGAATTAAAGCACTTGCACTGTGCAGGACTAACTGGCTGTCCCTCAATCGTGTTACTGAGTTTCCTTTCTTTCTGAAGGGCCGGAATTGTGATATGTTCTCTCCTGTTTCTGATTTCCTTCCAGGCTGTGTAGATGCACATATAACCCTTGGCACAGCCATGCCAAGTTCCTTTCTGCTGCATTGGCTGAGAAGCTGTCCGACAGAGCCATGGGTGCTCAGGCAGCTGCTGAGTGGCTGTGACCTTCCTGGAGATGAGCAGGGCACACAGTCCTTCACAGAGGTCAAGGAGACTTTTTCCCTTTGGCTCTGAGCTTCCACTCTCAGTTGTTGCAGTGCGCTGTGGGCAGCTGCTGTGGACAGCAGGGCTTTGTCAGCCACGTTTGTACCTCTGTCTGTGACACTGCCACTGCCAGGACAAACCCTGCTCCCTCCCGTGACCGAGGCAGGAGCTGACACACACAGACTTCCCACTTGCTCCCCATTTCCTTTGTGAGTGCCCACTCCTCCTTATCTCCTGGAGAAACAGATTGCTCTGGATTACTTCCATTTTCTCCAGAGAAACTTTGATCATCCAGGAGGAAGGTTTTGCCCAGCTCATAAATGTTGCCTGCTGGGGCCTGGCTTCCCACATCTCCGCGATGCCAGGTGCCCTGCCTGCCCCTCTCTCCAGGTGCCCGCTGCAGAAGCCTCCTTGCAGGCGGCCATGGCACACTGCCCTCCCTGTGAAGCTGGGGAACCTGGCGCAGCTCGGGGCACTGTAATGAGGGAAACTCTGCCTTGTCACTTTGGTATGTGCCTGCCAGGAGATTTGGGGCTCCCATTCCCAGGGCAGGAGGGAAGAGCAGTGATGCATCTCATAAGGAATTGTGAGTGAACCGGGCACAGCAGAACCGAGCTGAATTCAGCTGAGCCGAGCTGCGCCGAACGGAGCGAGCGGCTCCGGGCTAAACCGAACCAAGTTGAGCTTGGCCGAACTGAGCCAAGTTCAGTCAAACTGAGAGAGCGGCTCCAAGTTCGGCCTAACTGAGCCGAGGTGAGCTGGACTGAGCCGAATCTAACCAAAACCAAAGCTTACGGGTCGGGGATGGCTTGTTAAATTTAGGAATATAGCAAAGCAAGTGACATGAGAGAAGTGGGAAGATTGGATTTACTGGAGGGTAAAGAGGAGCCGAGGCAGGTTTGGGGTATGAGATTCAGCGGGCTGAGACAGTGCAGGGAAGGGAAAAGGGAAACAGAGGCAGGGAAATAAACCGGGAAAATGCTTTGGTCTAAAAGCCCATCGTCACATGTGCTCATTAACAGTCCCGAGAGCAGGAGGCTGGGTTCGCTGAACTCGGTTCGGTTCAGTTCGGTTGAGCAGGGCTCGATTCGGCTCAGCTTCGGACCACAAACAGGTCTCGTGTGAAATGCGACTCCGCTGCTCCCTCTCCACGCCGGGCATCTCTGACAGCAGCAGCCGTTCGGGAACGGGGAAGAGCTGGGATCGCTCCTCAGCGGGAACGATCAGGGACCAAACGTGGCTGCCACTGCGGGGTGACACGGGTCCATTCCGGGAGCGGCAGGGCCCTGCGGGGACACGGGGTCGGGGCAGGGAGGGGCTGTTTGGCTCTGCCCGCGCGTCGGGCCCGGCACAGGCGCAGGTGCCGCGGGCAGCGCGGAGCCGCGGTGCGGCCGTGCCCGGCGTGTGAGCGGAGCGGAGCGGCGGAGCGATCCGGCAGCGCCGGGACCGGGGAGCGCCGCTGGGGCCGCAGCGCCGGTACCGGGGAGCGCCGCTGGGGCCGCAGTGCCGGCTCGGCTCCGGCAGGGCGCGCTCGGGGTCTCCCCGCAGTACCGGCGTGCGTCCCGCGGGGGGCGCCTCGGCGGGAGCTGCGCCGCGGGGGCGGAGCGCCGGGGGAGAGGCACCCCCGCCTTTCCTGGGGGGCCGGCGAGGCGCTGGCGGAGCTGTGGCTTAGCGGGGCCTCGGGAGGGACAGCCGCGGTCCCCGCGGCGGTGACTGGGCTGTAACGGGGACCCGGACGCTGCCCGACCGTGTGGGGAAAAGGGGCCGGTGTCCCCCGGCCCTTCCAGGCTGCGCTGTGCGCGCACCTGTGCTGGCCCCGCCCCACGCCCGTAAATGGCGGCGGCTCCTCGGCCCGGGCTGCGGCGGGACCGGCGCTCGGAGCGTCCTGCGGAGATCAGATCGGGGCTGCTCCCGGCGCTGTTCGGAGATGGGATCGGGGCTGCTCCCGGCGCCGTGCGGAGATGGGATCGGGGCTGCTCCCGGCGCCGTGCGGAGATGGGATCGGGGCTGCTCCCGGCGCCCTGCGGAGATGGGATCGGGGCTGCTCCCGGCGCCCTGCGGAGATGGGATCGGGGCTGCTCCCGGCGCCCTGCGGAGATGGGATCGGGGCTGCTCCCGGCGCCCTGCGGAGATGGGATCGGGGCTGCTCCCGGCGCCCTGCGGAGATGGGATCGGGGCTGCTCCCGGCGCCCTGCGGAGATGGGATCGGGGCTGCTCCCGGCGCCCTGCGGAGATCGGATCAGGGCTGCTCCCGGCGCTGCGCGGTGTCCGAGGCGCTCAGGTGGGACTGGAACGGGATCTGGGCCCGGGGATTTGGGTCCCGGTCCCGCCGGTGTCTGCTGTGGGAGCCGGGCAGAGCCGCTCCTTCCTCGGCGGGCGGGGTGGGGGTGCCGGGGCCGGAGGATCGAGGCGGGATCGGGGCTGGGATCGGGACCGGTATCGCCGCGGGCGGGAAGAGCCGCTCCGGGACGGGCGCTGCCGCTCCGGCTGTGCCGGGGCCCCATCGGCACCGCCGCTGCCTCAGAGCCGCCTCCGGCCCCGCGGGCGGACACGAAGCCGCCCCGCAGCCCCCGCGGGATGCCGACCTCCCCCCGCCCCGGTAGCCCCGTGGCCACCGCGCTCCCCTGCGAGCAGCAGCGCCCGCAGCCCCCTCCCCGTGTCCGCATCCCCGGGGAACCCCCCCGGACGAGCGGGGCTGCAGCGGCTCCGGGATGGCCGCTGGGGCCGAGGCGTTGCTGCTTCTGCTCCAGTTGTGCCCGGTGTGGCGCTAGAGCTCTGCCAGGGCTCGCTCCTGCTCTGCCTGCTCGGCCAACACCTGCCAGCTGAGACCTGATGCTCTCCTTCCTGTCTCCCGCTTTCTCTGCAGCTCGCACTCTCCAGTGTTCAGAAGTGGGTGAAAACAATTCTTTATTTCCAGTACCTTGAGGCTCATGGAGTTAAATGATGAGAAGCGACTGGCCCAGCTGCACATTGAACACAGAATTTTGGCCTTCTCAGCACCCTGCTCCAAGTGTCAAGGTCATGACAAAGGTCACGGGTGGGATAGGAATGACTGCTGCCAGTAAGGAACTCCTATACAAATGCAGCTCCTTTTCTTCTCTTAATGCTGCTTTACACACCAGCCCCTGCGCTGGCTCTAGGGCAGAACTAGCTAGCACCTGACATGACAGCACCAAACTCTTCCCCATAACCCTGAACTCTTCTACCCTTTCTAGGGTTTACCCAACAGCTGTAAATGTGCTCATGCTATGTCCCTTTGCAGGGAGAAGCGAATGAGACAAGTCCTGAGGGTTACCTTGCTCCATGGCCGATGTTCTTTTGGAGAGCAGCAGGGGGCATTCCCTGCAGGTGAGTGTTGTCAGGACAAAACAGTGGTGGCTGCTGAGGCCAGGGCTGCTTTTCTGGCCCAGAGGCCTCGATGTCTCCCTCTCACTGCCAGCAATGTTCCTTGGTGTTCCCTCAGTGTGTCCCAGCTGGCTGGGAGCGCAGGGCAGGAGAAGGCCAGAAACCCGTGGAAGGGAAGCAGCACCTCTTGTCCTTGGGATCTGCAGAGGAGAAGCTGTGCCTGCACCGTGGCTCCTCAGCCAGGGGCTGCTCTGACCAGGCATGGGGAGATGCTTTGGTCTGGACAGAGACCACTGACAGCCCAGAAGCCCAAGGAGCAGCTGGCATTACCTGGGAATGGAGGCACAGGCTGCTTGCAGAGCGGCTCAGACAGCAATTCCTGGTTCAGAGATCCCACACAGCTGCAAGGTATGTCCTGGCCACCCCAAATCCCTTCTCTCTTTTCCAGCCTGAGGCCATCATCCACCAGCAGCATTAAAGCCAAGGCAATCTTCTCTCACAGATATTAAATGCCAAGCCATAGCCTCGGAGATGCTCTAAAATCAGAGGTTTGAGTGGGATGACGTTTGGAGTTTTTCAGGGAGCCAGCTGGAAGTGCAGAAGTGATGGAAAACTCACAGGTGGGTCCCACTGGAGGTGTGCTGCAGTCAGGGATGTGCATCTCTTTCCTGAGGGAAAAGGCCATGCAGAGGCCACTGCTGAGGCTCTGAAAGGAGCTGAGCTTCTGCAGGAGAGATGTTCTGCCTCAGCACAGGCCGGGAGCGCATCCAGCCACCGCCTTGTCCTGGATGGGAGATGAGGCTGCTGGAATGTCACCTGGAGCAGCTGAGCACGTTCTGTCCCTGCAGCAGCCAGGAGCCAAAGCAGATCCCTCCTGGCCAGGCTGGTGGGCAGCTGCTGGATCTGCTGTGGGGGAAAACTCCCTGCCCCTGCCAGGAGCACTGACTCTGCTTTTCCTCCAGCTCCTGAGCAGTGTCAGGGCCACCGGGAGGGAGTTCAAACCCAAAAAGTCCCCACAGCCCCCAGAGTGAATCATCCCAGCAGAGAAACGCAGCATTGAAATAAAAAACTTACAGCTCTGTTAAAAAGGCTGTGACAACACTGTAATGGGATTCCCAGGAACCTTCTGCATTGCTCTTGGTTATGCTTTTATGTATTTTTAGTCCCTCAACGGGCAGCTTGTAGAATTTATTCTGGGACCTAGAGGTTGAGCAGGGTGGGCTCTGGACTGACCTTCGCCTCTGGTGCCACTTTGTGCGAGCACAACTTGGCCTCAGCTTTCCCCTCCAAAATGTCCCTCCCTTATTTCCCTGCGGGTGAGCTGGGATTTGGCCCCAGACTGTCACTCCTCACCTCCCCGTGCCCGCACAGTGTCCCTTCTGTTCCCCACAGAGCCCTGGGGACACCAGGGGGTCCCTTTGCCTTCTCCTGCCCCTTTCCAGCCCGAGGCTCCTCTGCCCTTGTCCCACACAGCACAGGGGCACAAAAGGGGAAAGGCTCCAGAAAACATTTCTGCAATTAACCAGCAATTATTTCAATTCCCCAGTGAGAAGAACATGAACTCACAGCCACCGAGGCCTGACGGGTTCCTGCAGTGAGAGCTCGGCGTGTGTCCGCAGAGGTGAGTGCAGCATCTGAAAGGAAAAAACACAGGGGAAAAATGTGATTTATTTTGCTTCAGAGTTATTTCAAGTTCTTAAAGCCCAACCAACTTTTGCTGTTGATTTTGATCGGGTGGAACAGGAGCAGTGGGCAGAGGTCGTGCCATTGATGCGACGTGCCTGATGCCTTTTGGGCAGAAAAATTTGATTAAGCTCACCTGATGTCAAGCAGTTATTAGGAAAGATTTATAGCTCTTTAAACATAACACCCTTTAATTACCATAGTGTTTATTCCATGATTTTAACTCATTCTCAGTGTATTTTATAAAACTTAAAATAACACCTCCTCATAAACCATTAGACAGAGTCCTACTGCCAGTCTCACGCTTCCACATCTAACAGCAGACCCTCCCCATAACCAAACAAAAAATCAAAATAATGTGCCAAAATTAGTCCTTACTAACATTAAAAATGCAACTCAACCGTATCTAACAAAACACCCAAATTTATTTCTTCCAAACACCAAATACTCTTCAAATTCTGAATTAAAAACTCTTAAAAAACAACAAAAACCATCAAAACATACTTCAAATATAGAAAAGCCTAACCAAATAAATAAATATTTCTCTAAGGCCGCAAAAAATATAAAACAATCTAATCAATAGCCTACATTAAAAAAACCCACTATACAAATTAGTACCATTCTAAATATAACATAAATAAAAATGTTTTACTAAGAAACATATCTCCCTATAAATAAAATATATAAGTAATAATCGTAAGTCAACAATCTAAAATTTCTCAAAAACCAAAATACTTTAAAAAGTCTATTTATAAATATAACATTCAATAAGTTAAGTATTAATAAAATCAAACAAAATTAATTTTCACTATATTTAAATTAACTATTCTTAAATTTCATTTTATCACTTTAATATTCTATTAAAATTAAGTTAATTATTCCTTACTATCAAAATTCATTCTAAATTTAAATGTTATTTAATATAACTTCTCTTAAATTGTATTAAAAATCATTTCTCTAAACTATAAATATATGGTTAATTTTCTTAAAAAAATGAAGCAACTCCAATTAAAACAACTAAAATAAAACACTAACATCTATTCATAAGTAAAAGAAATACAGTTTATTACATCATAAATTTAATCAAAAATTCTATTCTTCATTACAATCTCTACTTTTTTTATTTTTTAACACATAAAAAATAGTAATTACTATTAAGATCATGCTATTTAAAAATTTTAATTCTATTTCCTTAACTTAAAAAAATATTTACATATTATCTTCTTCAAACTTACTACTAATATGCAAAGTATATAAATCTATTATTTTTATAATAAACATTATTTATAAAATATTATAACATTTTAAACAAATTTTCATATACTTTACCATCTCTTTATATAATTATCTAAAAAACATATAAAATTTCTAAATCCTACTTTTTTTATTCTCTCTTTATACATCTAGTATCTAGTCTCATTTACAAACTCATCCTTTAAAACTTGTTTCCAGTTCCATTTCTCTCTCAACAATGTCTGTCCTATTCCATGGCATTTCTAACTCAGCATTTCTTATCTCAAAATTTCCATGCAGATAGATACTATGTAAACCTTCTGTCAAACTCTGACAATTTTCTACAAGTCCATTTCCCACAGCAGAGCTGCTCCCTGCCCAGCACAGGAGCTGCAAGGGCTGTTGCAGGGCACAATGTCTGAAGGAACACTGGAGCTGTGACATTACAGCCAGCAAAAACAATTACTAAGTAAAAGAGATCCTCACCTGCTCCAAGAACTGAACCTCTGTGGCTCATCCTCACAGGGTGACCGTGCTCCAGGGAGGAATCTCCATGCAGCCCCCGAGACCTGGGGTCAGATGCCACCCTACCAGCAGAAGAACAAGGGGTTAGTGAAGCTTTTTGGACACATTCTGTCCTCAGAGTGGTTTGACAAAACATCGTCAATGTGATCTTTAATAAAGACAGCTTGCACCCATGTTTGCAACAGAGTTTGGTACGTTATTTCCTCAAAGTCTCTGTTTTAATGCATTTTGATATTAAAAGTGTTTAAACAAGATTTACCATGAGCTCTGCACCCTGCCATGCCCCAAGCCCTAAGGAAGAGCTGGATATCCTCACACTCACCCAAGCTGGGGCAGCTCTCACATGGGGAGGGAGCTGCTGCAGCATTTAACAACACTTAAAAATCACCCCTGCCTTGAGGTGTCCAGACCTGGGAGAAAGCCCTTCCACCACCCTCTTGGATTTCCCTCCCTGTCCCTGGCTTTGCTTCCAGCTTGGGAAGGTTTGTCCTGGGGCCATTTCAGCAGCACAAAGGGCTTTTCCAACCTCAGGGGTTCCCTGGGAGCTCAGTGACTGACCCAGCTGCGCACCCAGGCACGGGGGAAGCTCTAAACACAGATTATGCTGCCCTGGGCCAGAGCACTCCAGGGCATCCTTGGAACAGCTGCAGAGAGCAGGAAAAAGACACAGCTGCAGCACTGATCCTGCTCCCGCTTTCCCAGAGGGGCAGGAACACCATTTCCTCCCGATCCTGAGAGCTCCCAGGGAAATCCCTGTTAGGGTGGCACTGAAGGTGCCACTTTTGTGCCACCCTTGCCCCAGAACCACGGCCCAGCAGGTTTCTGTGGGAGCGGGGATTGCTGGTGCAGTTCAGAAGCTGCACATCCCTAAAGCATTTCCTTAGGAACATGAAGCTTCCCCCGTGCATTTTGTAGTCCAGTTAGTAATTTAAGCGTATTTCAAGAGAGTTTTAATCAGAATGAGGTGACTTGGTGTCAGCACAGCATTAGCTGTGGGCCATCAGGAGACTCACCAGACGACATTCTCTGCAGAGCCTCCATTCTCAGCACTCCAGCTGGTCAAGGGGAAAATGTCAAAACCGAGCCAAACTTGTTTTTCCAGCGGTTTCCATCAGGACTGTTCAGGTTTCCCCCGACCCTCGGCCGTACCACGGGAGCAGCTTCTCCGTGCGACCCCCGGGGGTGGCACAGGGACCCCATCCCGCTGCTCCCCGGGAAACAGAGCCCAGCGCAGCCCACAGAACCGCGGCAGCGCAGCTGGGAGCGCGGCGCGGGCTTTATTCCCTGGCACACGATCCCGGGGAGCCCCAAGTGCCGGGACAAACCCGTCCCGCACACGGAGCATTTGCTGCAGGGGATGTTTCTGAGGGGATCCGCCCGCGCTGCTCCGGCCCTGCCCCGCCCGCGGCCCTGAGGCGAGCGGCGCCCCGGCTGTGGTGCTGCCGCCGTGTGGGCAGAGAGCGGCACTGCAGCCCCCGGTTCCTGATGCCGGCCTGTGGGGTATTTTTATTGTATTTTAAGGGTATTCTGAGGTTATTTTTATGTTTTTGTGGGGGTTTGAGGATATTTTGAATATGAGGGTTTTTTAGGGTATTTTTATGTTTTTTTAGAGTCTTTTCATGGCATAGAGGCTGAGGGGCAGCTTGAGGGGCACTGTGGGAGCTTGAGGGAGCTGAGGGAGGAACAGGGAGAGGGGACATGGGTGACACAGGGAGATGCTGAGGGGGACAGGGGCAGCTGGAGGGTGACACAGAGGGGCTGAGGGGCAAAGGAGAGGAGTTAAGAGTGACACACATAAATGAGGGATATCTACCTTGTGAAAGCAAACTCAGCAGCCCAGGTTCCTGGTTCCAGTTTGCATGGTTCCCTTGGGACTGTCAGGGCAGCACAAGTTTGAGGTGGGGGCACCTTGGGTCTGGGACGCATCCTTCGCTGTTTGGATGTTTTGCAGGTGGTCGCCCCCTCAGGGCCACAGAGCCCTGAACATAAACAATGCCACTTTGCCCTGGGAAAGACAAGTCGCCAACCCAGGTTCCTGCTGTCAGTTTGTAGGGTTCCCTTGGGACTGTCATGGCAGCAGTATTTTGAGGTGGAGGCAGCTTGGGTCTGGGACACATCCTTCACCATTTGGATTTTTTCCAAGTGGCCGCCCCCTCAGGACCACAGGTCCCTGAGCGAAAGCAATGCCACTTTTCCTTGGGGAAAAAAACTTGTCAGCCCAGGTTCCTCATGTCACTTCGTAGGGTTAAACTGTGCCAGTATAGTAGGTTATTCCTTGCCAAAAAAAGAGCATTACCTTTTCAAATGTATTTTTACTCCACAGAGAGAGAGAGAGAGAGAGACCAGATGCAGGAAACCATTTTTGCAGAGATCTCTTTAGTTATGGGAAAACAGTTAAGGAGGAAATTGAGACTTTTTTTTTTTTTTTGTCATCAGCTATAGCTATCAGGTAGAAGTTTGGAATTGAAAAAAAAACTTGTGGGAAGAGAAACAGAAGTTCTTTTCAGCTACGTGGTGACATTATATGCACCCTTGATGATAATGTGGTATGGAAAGAATGGCAGATATTCATGAAAGTGAGGAAACACAGACTCATGTCTGCCACCCCCTCCCACTCCTCATCCTGTTCTTATCGCGGGTATTACTTTTAGAACTTTCTTCTTAGCAACAGTAATGAAAAGTAGGTGAAAAGCCATTAGCAAAACTGCCTCCTTATCATCTTACAGGAAAATATTCTTAAAGACAATGTTGTACATGACTTGCTCAAAAACAGCCTTTCCAAAATAAATTGGTTATAACTGCAGAGCTACAGTTCAGGAAGCAATTTACAATTCTTCAGATTGTTTCTGTGACATACTGGTGATGAAATTGATGAGGGACTATGTTGAAAAGGCAGTTGCCATTTCATTCATATTGATGGACAACTGGGATTCTAAACCAAACCTATTTTCTTCCAGTTTAAAGCCAAAACCCTGTCACTACATGCCCTTGTAAAAAGTCCATTCAAAAAGTTTTCACATACAATGTCTTTGAATAGAAGAAGAATTTATATATTTAGTCCCATGTATTTTACAGATAATTTATTAGAAACGAGCAAGTAACTGCACCTTTGGGCACAGGTACAAAGTATGTCTTTGGGCAAAGCTAAAGCATATAGACGTGGTCAAAATTCAGCACCACTATTTACAATATAAATTCTTAGTTCTTTGTATAATTTCCAACATTCCCAACACATTTTTCTGGCTCCCCTTGTAAAACAGAAAAAATAACATGGCCCTTAGAGGGTCACTCTTTCCATGAGTGGCATAGAGTTTCATTGAAGTATTCTTTTCTTGCCTTCATTTTAAACCTAAAACCAAGTAAACAACATTTCTCTGACTCAGTAAGGGAGCTGGTAGGAGAGAATTAATGCCCTATCAAAAAAAAACATATGTCAGCTGCATGCAGGAAAGCTGTAGGAGAGGCATTTTCTGTAGAGATGCTTGCTTTAGTGACCTTATGTAGGTCCATATGCTGAGGATTAAATCCAAATATGCCTTTGAGTTTTGAAATTTCAGGTGATTACTTTGCTGCACTTTGGGATGTATTATTTGTTCTGTCTTGCACAGGCTCTGTTAGATATCTTCTCTGTGTTTTCTCTGACAGACAGGTGGCTGGAATAGCAAACTAGCAGAGGTACTTGGATGACTGAAAGCAGGAAGCAGAAGGCATCTGTCTGAGTGTCTTGAGCTGCCAAACTCCTACACCCAGCCCTAGGGACTACGATCCTGCTGTCGCTGCCAATATAAAACTCATTAGTCTGGCATTTAATGTGCCTTCACCTGGAAAGCTATATTTAAACTAATAATCCTAATTTTTTTTGGATTGTGTGAAGTAAGTGGATTTTAGGATTCTCATGCACTTGCCTGGCATTATGGATGCAGAAGGAATTTATGTCAACAACCTCAAAGGGTCCATAGTACTTGTTGCTCCTTGAAGGGAGCTTCTGTGCATCCACAGAAAAAGAAAATCCTATGAAAAAGAAGATAACTGTAGGGACCTGTAGGAGTTGTGACTAAGACCTAGGCACCCTGAGCTGTATGAAGAGAGGGAATGAAAAACGCTACAGACTTAAGTTTGGAGAAATGAAAAAGGCCGTGTCTTTTTCTTAACAGAACCTTGCCTGGTTCTTTTGTTTTTATCCTTATTTTAGGCTCTCTTTGACCCTCTCTCTTGTGGACCTGCTTCAAAGTCTGAGAAATGAAGTTGGCTCCTTCTGGAAAAAGTTTGACCATGCTTTTCCACGTGCCAAAAGCCTTGTCACAACCTGAGATAGAAGGTTATGAGGTCTTTCTGCTTTTCTTCTCTTGTCTAATCTGAAAAGCTTTGCAGTGTTAATTAGGCTACTGTAAAGATTAAGAAATGACATTTTGTAAGTTGATTGATGCCTGGAAAAGTGATCTGTGAGGCTACCACAAACTGTTCCCTCTCTGCCAAGCCACTGCAGCCTTTATCTTTTTTCCAGCTGCCCTGGCTCTGAATATTAAATGCATCTCATTCCACTTATGCACTAGTCCTCAAGCCTTGCTATTGGAAAGCAAGAAGCTCCTTATTTTACTTCTGTCAGCAGTTTTTCCTTTTTGCAGCTTTATATAAGCTTCACAGGAAATTTCCTAAACATTTAAGATTGCTTTCTTTGTTAGTCCGTTAGTAGCCCTTCCCTTTTTTTTCCCCTTTCTCTTCAAGAGAGGCCACAGAAAAGCTGCAGTGGTGCCTGCTTGATTTTTGTTTGTATGTTTATTTCCTTGACCTTGTCCTCAAATTAATTGTAATTGGCGTGATGGGACTTCAATGGGATTAAATGGTCAGGAGGTTTTGGAGTCATGTATTTAGCCTGGTAGAGAAACTGAGTTCTGAATATGCAAAAAACTGTGTTCCAAGTAAATTAGACACCACTACCTGACCTGTGCTCATTATACAGTAAAAACATGACCTATCATCATTACAGCACTTTCTGATCCTTTCTTTTCAGCCCCAGGGTTTTAATGTGTTTAATTTGCTATATAATTTATTATCCTTAGGGCTTCTCAAAAAGAATCCATTTTGTTGAAACAGGGCCATGGGACCTGAAGCTGTTTTGTGCTTTTGCCCTCCTCATTGGTCAATAACTTTTGAACTCTTGACCATCCAGCAACTGGCAACAGAGGTCTCCTTTTAAACTGTAAGCTAATAATAGGTCAAGCTGTCCAGAATCCACACCTTGAAGGACATACAGAGGAAAATTATTTTAAAATTGAGATATTTAGGTATTATTTCACATTTTGTAGCTAATAGACTTTTCTTCTTTACTCTTTGCTTGCTTTATGGAATTGCCAGCCAGATTACAGAAGAGAGAAATAGTAAAAAAAAGAAACGGAATTTAAAATAAATCACATCCTCATGAAAAGAAGAATACATAGATATCAGTACAGGTACATTCAGAGAAGTCCAGTAGGATTTTTAAGGCCAACCTGACTAAAATACAATTTTAAATTTAATGCGAGTTACAGTAGCTAGAAAATTGTTGTGGAGAACTGTCACTTTTATGAATCCAAGCTGGAGAAGGAGCCCTTTCCATTGGTGTGGCAATCATACAGGACAGGAAGAGAGAGCAGAAGATACTGAAACACAGAATAAAAGTAATTTTTGGGTAGCAGATAATAAAAAGTTTTGACCTCAGGCTTTAAATTTCCTTTAAAATCCCTGCTTTTACTGAGGCTGTAGCAGATGTGTGGTAGCAGTGGGTAACTCCACTCTGCAGGAACCTCCAGTCCTGACACACTCTAGCAGCCCATGGGTTTCTCCAGGCATCTGCTTTGATACAGACATCTGCCTTCATAAAGCAGATGGATTGAAGGATTAACACCTGCCATTAATGTCCTGGCTATTAGTGTTTGTGAAGTGCTCGTTATACTCTAGGTTACCTTTAAAAGTTTATTCAAAATTTTAATCATTAAACCAGAGCAAAACACAGCCTGTACATCCTTACAGTATACAATTGTTTTCCTGTTACAACCTGTTATCACAATACACAGACTTATTCACTATTCCAGTGTCCATTTTTTGTTACATGAAGACAACGAATATAGAAACACAGTATTCCCACACACCCCTATATAGTCAGGGCTTTATTTTATGAATAAAGACATGCAAGTAGGTGAACAGACATTAAAGAATACCTGGCTATTTAAAACACTTAATTGACCAAACAACTTATGTATCTGGAGTATGAAGAACATCTCTGAACAGAGCAACAAAAGTAATAATGAACTACATCAGTTAAATCAAGTATAATGAAAAAGTCATTAACTACTTTAATAAGGAATGCATACTATATATTTTAAAATATTTTTTGTAGACAACTAGAGCTATAGGTACATATAGAACTCTGGCATTTCTTGGTGTGGAATACTAAATGGGTTCTGGGTGGAAAGACATTTTTCTCTTAAAGAAAAGGAAATATTGTAATGTATATTAGCTGGCATATGCACCATAAGCACCAGGAGCAGTTGCAAGCAACTATTGTAAGCAGCATAAAATGAGGCATTCCAGCTTTCCAGCAGCAAGAGGAGGCCACCTGTTCACACCCCTCTTCAAAGCAGTGAGGACTTGACTCCTCAGCAGTAATGGTACAAAAAGTATATTTTTCTGCAATCAAGGTTCAGGAAAGAAGCAATAAAAGTGGGTGTTTCATTCTTGAAGAAATTAAATGGGATGGGCATAACCTTTAAACTTTATGCTTTGAACCAGAGACCTGCAGTAGGAAGCAGTGCCTATGGGGAATTGATTCAAATCCTCTGGATGCCTTTATTCCTCAGAGTAGATGTGTGAGATAGGTAAGAGGATTTGGGAGGAAAGACCCCTTTCCTTTCTGGCCACGGAAGACAGTGTGAGCTAGCAATGAAAAGCCCTTACTACAAAGCAGTGGGGGCACACCTGAGTGCAAGATTGTGACTTCATGTGGTGTAAACACATCACACTTGGGTAGCTCAGATGCTGAAAACAGACTCTGCAGCAACAGAGAGCTCTGAGACTACTAATTTGTGCTGCAGTGACTCACAGATCTGTCAGTCAAACAATTTTTGGTCAGTTAGAGGATGTAATCTGCTGATTCTGCTTGCAAGCAGGGCTTCCAAATCCTGGTGTTAGGTTGTGTGAGTATAGTTGTAGTTCCCCTGTGCTTTAGGTGTTCTCTAAACATACAGAAGCAATCAAGTTTGTTCACAGAGCTTTGCATATATTTGGATGTAATACATATATATATATGATAGCGTCACTAGAAGCCCAAAGCAGAAGACACCAGGGCAGTCTTGGGCAGAATGGAACCTTTGGACAAGATTTATCAAGGAGGCCATCCTGCTGATTCATTAGGTTCAGGAAAGGATTGCCTTGCTTTCCAAACTCCTTCTCAGAGGAGAATCTGGGTGTGACTGCCTTTAATCCTAATCCCAGACTTGGTCAATAGTTTATATCTGACAGATTATATAAGTGCAGTTAAGTCTTTATATGCTGCTGTCCTGGAGGATCAAGGATGACAACCCACATATATCTACATAGGAGAATATAAATGGTATATATTTATTGTCACAACCTGTCAGAAGACAGTTTTTCACATTTTCAAATGTTTAACATTTTAACTGATTAATCAGGCTTCTTTCAGCTGTCTTCAAGACAAGAAGCAGATGATCTATCTTCTCCATCTACTTTTTCTGATAACTTTTGTCAGTGAAGTCCAAGGTACTTTCTCCCCAGTTAGGTGCTGCACATATCTGGGATTAGTTTTTCTGTGAGGCATCATTACTGTTTATGTTGAAAAGAGTGTAATGAAAATCATATCTTTCCCTGTGTGTGTGCAGCTGCATTAGGTCTGTACTTATATTTTCCCCTTCAGCAAGTATTGTGTGTGGGTCCTGCTTGAGGGAAATTTTCTGGCTTCTTCTCAACTAGAATGTGAACCCAAACAATGGGATTTTTTGACACAAGCCTTTTGCAGGATTGATGGAGTGCATTGGGGTGTTTCTAGGCTGTCAGAGAAGTAGATTGACCTAATATTATAGTGACAAGGTGAATGAGAGATGATACTCAGAGGGGCCCATTCTTCACCCTCAACTACAGGGATCTCCAGTGCAGCCAGGCTGTGAAGACCCACAAGTCTTGAATGGAGGGAACTGTGCTCCAAGCATGGCCTAAAGAAAATGGTTATCAGTGCAGCTTTCCTTTATATATGTAATATAATAGCTTGAACTGTGTCTATGGCAGAGGTGAGGATGCACAAGTCATGGAGCAGCAAACATGGGAGTCTCTGGAGAAAATCCAGGGTAGGCTGTCCTGCTCGTGAGTCTGGGTTCTGCTGCTCAGGCACTGATTTTAGAAAAAACTGGTCCACCTGTCCTGTATCTTGGAGCACTTACCCATGAAAAGGAGAATAATCTCTGCAATATGTGAAGTGCTTTGAAGTCTTTTCTGAGCAAGACAGAAAGACTTTTTAATGCCTTCTCTTCTAATGGAGCTCTGATACTTAAATATGCAGCAGCGAGTCAATTTGCTGCTTCTATGAGGGACATAATTCATCCTCCCATATTGAAAAGGTCAAGGATGCAGAGGCAACTCTCAGCTTCCAAGTAAATATTTCTTTTATGTTCCTTTAGTGCAAATACCAGGCAGTAAGTAGGGAAGCATAAAAGGAAGTCATGCTGCAGGCTTTTACCTGAAGTAGGTGTTTTGTCATGGATTAATGGCAAACCATAATACATTATTTATCAGATAATAAGTGTGATAATTGTTCCTATTTATCATGAGCCTACTTCAGATCATTCTCCTTTTATTCCTTCAGTCAAGCTGCCTCTGGAGATTTGCAAGAGAAAAAACAGTCCAAAGGTCATTCCAACAATTTTTACTCTTGATGACATTCTGATTACCTCCTAGTTGAGAAGTGTAAACTACAGACACTTTAGATAATGCAACTGACCCACATTCTCATAGCATAATGCCGAGAGTCCTTGTCTGTCTCACAGCCACCCAGAGAACAACATCCCCTTTCTCTAATAACCATATCTCCAGAATAAATTAGGAAGAAAGTTATCATTATACTTTCCCTGTGGCAAGAGTATGATGTTGATGCGTAGATATGAAACTATGGAAGCAATGCAACTGTGTGTTGGACTCAATTCCAGGACTGCATTATAGCATAGCATTTTGGCTTTCAGACAAAAATCTCTCTCTTCTTGCTCTTGTTGTTGATGTGAAGATAACAATTCCCTTTTTTTTTTCTACGTCTCTATTTATATTTATTTTGGCGTTGCAAAAAATAGTGATCACATGCAGAAGTAAACTCATTGCTGGAGGATTAGAAAAAGAAGGGGATATGTGTTTAAAAAAAAAAAAAAAAAAAGGTCTGGGCCATAACCCTGCAGGAAGCCCCAGGCCTCTGGACAGAGCTCTGTAAAGTGTTAATGCTTTCTGGCCTTGGATAGCAGGGTGTTAACTCCTCCCAAAGCTGAAGGCTGTCTGCTTGCTGTGAGAAACACCAAGAGCTTTTTTCAGTGCCTCATCCTCTGCAACAAAAGAAATAGCAGACTGAAGTACCACATCCAGTGACTTAAATTTGCTCATGTCTAGTCAGTCCATTGCCTGCCTGAGCATGGGTGACCCCTGAGACCCTTACAGTGAAGGCATTTTGAAAGGGTTTGAGTTGGAAAGCATGGAGTTGTACCCATTTAGCTGCTAGGTTTATTGGCAGGAGCTGGTGATGTGACTCCAGAGCATGACTTGGAATTGTACTTCAGGAGATTTTGTAAGCTTCCTTCACTAGCCTGCCTGTGTTTTCCTTGGTAAATATTTCTTTAGTGGTATTGGCTTGTGTAATCAAAATTTGCCAGTAATTGGAAAGCTGCAGCCTTTAAAAAGGAACGTAACTTGGTAGAGGATCATGTAGTATATGGAAAATGCACAGAAGAGTTTGTTAAGTTATAAAAGTTGCCCATTATTGCCTGCTGAGCAGCAAGTGGTATCCTTTGAGATTTCAGAAATGAAATGGATTATTAATGTGGATAATGGAAAAATGCCTTATATTGCTGAACTGATTCAAGTTCAAGGGAATGCCCTCTGTTTTGTATCTCTAGAAAAGCTAATGATGTCCCTCTGTGAAAGAACTATGTGAACTGAGTGTAATGGGTTTAGCACTGACCAAGTTGCCAGTGCACCCACTAGAATATATTTACTCATTTTTCTGCTGTGAGATATGGATTAGCAGGAGGTGGGCAAAACAGGCTCAAGCTTTAAAGGGTATAAAGAAAACTTTATTAACAGAACTAAAAGAAAAAATAAAAATAAATCAGAACAAAATCTTCAGAACACTCCTCCTTTCCCCACACTGTCTTTTCTTTTCCATTGACAACATAAGGAGACAAACCCACTGACTTTCAGTCAGTTTACCACCTCTAAAATAGTCTTTATTCAGTTCTCTTAGGGAGAGGAGTCTCTTTTGCCATGTCATGGAGACTTCTCCCAATAAACAGTTTTCTTATGGCTTTTCCATGAATAACACTTGCCCAGAAATCTGTGAAGTCCCTCCCATTTTTTGCAGCCTTCCACAGCTGTGGTAGTCAGTCTCTTGTGTCACAGAAAGAGCCCAAGTGTTACAGTCCACATTCTAGGAATTTCTAACCATCTGTGTTTTTTTAACATGCTGTTCTGGGTCTTCCAAGAGTGTTCTTCCAAGCTTCTCTCATTCTAATTTCCAAACCTTCTTTGAGGTCCTAGAGAACCCCCACCAAAAGATGTCGGGATTTTGAGCCAACCTATTTCATCCCAGTGCTAATCAGTCTTCTCCCAGTGAGTTAGGCAGAGATGCCTCTGTGTAAATTTGTGTTTGATAACTACAACTTGCAAATAGGAAAAAAAAGGCTCTCTAAAGCACAATTTTTGTTTTATGTCTGTTGTAAACTATCCTTTTGTTTCTCTTTACATGATAAAAACATGATACTGTGACTGATTGTCATTTTCCAGCACTTCTCATGGGTAGGACTGTTGCAAAACATGGATTCCTAGATAGGAGTGGTGGTTTATTTCCTTAACCTCTACCTGAATTTTCTCAATCTGTCTGGAAAAGGGAAAGCAGCCTCATAGGAGCATGTGGTAAAAGATATCAGTGTAGTCAGCTGAATCATGGAGTACCAAATGCTTTGGGCTGCCAAGGGACTTTAAAGACCATCTAGTTCAAGCTACTCTGGGTAGGGGTACTTTACACTAGACCAGGTTGCTCAGAGCTCCATCCAGTCTGGCCTTTGACACTTCCAGGGATGAGACCTACAGCTTCTCTGGTCAAATGTATTCCAGTGCCTCACTATCTTCACAGTAAAGGAATTCATCCTAATATCTAATCAATCTTCCAATTTGAAGCCATTCCCCTTTGTCATATGACTTCATGCTGAAAGAATTAAGACTTTGCTGGGAGGGACAAATCCATTCAATTACCACATGGACTCTATAAAATACCTTTTAGTGTGCTTCAAAAGGGCAGTGATGTACCTCAGAGAAACCTGTATTTGCATTCAAAGTCTTTGTATTGGAAAGCAAGTCTCCTCGACAAGTGGGGTAAATCCTGCTAGTTTGGTTCCTGAATCACTGGGCTATGGGGTTCATGTTCTGTGGGGTCACACAGGTGGCCAAGCTTTTGGCAAAACTCAGTTCTCAGAACAGTAAGAGGCCAAATCCATTGAAGTCAGTGTTGCTTCCACTGACTCCTGCTACTGAATCCAACAGTCCCAGAATTACACTAATGACTGGGACTTGTTTAAATGTGTTGCTATATCACACTTGACATTGCTGGAGGTGTATCAGATAAATACTACAAACAGGAACTTTTAAATATGTATTTTATTGTGCAGTAAGTCAGAAGAAAATGTAATTTCATTGTATTTAATACATCTTGCAGAGAGCACTGTGGCAGGCACATTCTTCTCTCTTTCAGGATTTTTCATAGAGGAGCACAGAGGAAAGAAAGAGAAAACAATTTCTATTTCTGCTCCTTGTTTTCCCATGTGGAATGTGTTTGGAGAATTGTTTACCTGGGGTGAGTGCTTGATTAGATTCTGGTGAGGCTTGTTTGAGCCTGATGGCCAATCCAACCCACCTGGGGCTGAGCTCTCAAGAACAGGGTCACGAGTTGTGAATTAGTTAGATATGGTAGTTAGAAAGAGTAGGTATGTAGTTTTAATATCTCCTTTAAATAGTATATTAATGTATTATAGTATAGTTATAGCCTTCTGAACTGGAGTCAGACATCATAATTTCTTCCCACCGGGCTCACCTGCGTTTACAATAGAGCGCCTTCTGAGAAACTGTCTTCTGCTGTACAGTCTTCTGGGAGATTGGGACTATAGTTGTTAGACACAGCTTGATTGAGCCACTGCTAGCAAACAAGAGGGAGAAGATGTCCTGATTTGTCAGAAGGCATTGCCAAACAAAGCAAAGTTGAAACAAACTTCCTATCAGCATTATTCTGCCAGCCAAGGTAAGGAAGGTTTCCTTTCTTTTAAACATTGTATGGATTCAGGCCAAATAATGAAGATGACAAGCAATCCCCAGCTGTACATGGGAAAAAATAGCTCATGCTGACTTGTATGTGAGTGGATTTATGCTTATCACAGAGTGACATGGCATAAACCATGCTGTCTTTTGCAAAGTATTTATGGTCAAAATAATGTGTAGTGAGAGATTCAGTAGGTTAGGCAGGGTGAAAACTAAATTGATTCTCTTTGTATGAGCTCAGTAATGGCTAGTAGTGCAGCAGAGGGATCAAATTGCTTTCAAGTGCCAGCCAGCTTTAATTTTTTTATACTGGTTATGGGTTTTTTTCTGGTTTTGATATTGTTTGTTATGAAATGCTTTCATGGTATCTCAGGAAGTAGGTGTGTACAGCAGAAGAGCATCAAAATTCCTGAGAGAGTTACACCAAAGGTTGTGGTGTCTTTTAACTCAAGTCTCCAATGATTTCTGGCATAAAGGGAAAAGCATCAGTGCAAAGTGTACTTTCCTCTCGTGACCACAAAAATGATCTGCAGTGAGAAAATGTAAGAAACATTAAATATGTGCTTCTACATGAGACACACACCAAAAGACAAGAGGGTCCTGGGGATGTATTTTTTAAGTAACTAAATTCAGACATGCTTGACTTATGGTATCAAAGTTCTATTATTGCTTTCATAGCTCATGATGCTGTTGCTCTGCTTTTCTCTACCCTCAGTGGCAGGAATATCTAGTCAGAACTCAATTCTTTGTCTTCCACAGTGGTAAATGTTTCTACTACACCCAAATCAGGAAGAAGGCTTGGAATAGAACCTGCCTGTATTGACATGATGGGAGGAATATAAGGGCACTATCATGCATTTGCTTAGCTGGTGTTGGGCTGAGTCTTGTTTCTGCAAGTCTCAGTATTGAACTGAAGCACAGCCTTTTGTAGTGAGGCATGTTTCTCTAAATGCTTCCTCATAAGCTAAGTCTCTTCTGTGCTGGAGTCTTTTTCCCCCTCACCCTTGCATACATATACTGCCTTAGGTTTTGACACTAACAGCAGCACAAGTTAATCAAATCCCAAAAAGTTTTCCCATCCATATGATAGCTCACTTCAGAGCAAGACTTAGAGACTCATAGGGCAGTGTGCACAATTTGGTGAAAGAACAGGGAAAATCAGGACAGACTAGTAAGTGACCCAGCTCACCTCTCCCCCTTTACACAACACTGACTTTTTTCTTCAATAAAGTCTCACTCAGAGCAATCTCAATTTTTCATCACAGAATTTTCAGTGCACTCCCAACAGGTTTCCATAAATCTGACTGTCAATTCTGATTTTTTTTTTCCTTTCACCCTTCTACACCTGAGTCCCTGTGTTGCCATTTCTTTATATCTTTTATCCTAAGGGTAGTACTGATGGCAATATGGATTACCCATCACCACTTCAAAATATTGCACAAAGTCTTCTGTTTTCACCTTGCCATGCTTCCAGCCACAGAAGTGATGAGGGAAATTTGAATGGAACAAATCCTGAACCAAGCTCAGTGCATTTCCCTTTTTACAGCTTATTACTTTCTGGATGTTTCTTTTGACTGGTCTTCAGTCACTGTGGAATTAATCTTCTACATTGCCTCTGCAAAAATTTTTTGTCAACAATACTTTCTGTGTTGTGCTTCTTTCAATGCCTGAAGTGCTATCCTACATGAACAGGAGAAGCAGAGCTGTTACTTTCAGTGCATTCTGTTTTAAGACAGAATTTTTAATGAAGGGGCAGTAGTTTCCGGACATAAATGATCACTTTTTTTTTTTTTAGTCAACTCTAGTTTTGGTACTTGGACGTGAAAAAACAAAGGAAAGGCCTCTGCACTATATTACTCATTACGTTGGTATCTCACTTGCTATTAACCAAACTTTGATATCTCATCCACAGCAGATATTTTCACTCCTTCAATAGTAAATTACAAGAGAGAAGTACCTCAAGGGATATGTCCATCTCAAGACAGGTTTCTATGATAAAGTTACTTCTAAGATGAAATTTTTTTTTGAGATGTTTCTTTTCAGTGGCTATAGGCAGAACTCAGCTGGCTGATTAAAAGTAAATGCTTTGTTTAAAGTGTTAGTATCAATTGGATAAACTAACATTATGAAAGCTCTCCCTTCTGGGAAAATGAAAATAAATAAAAGGATTTCATTAAACTTTTTATGAAAGCAGTGAGTTCTAAGCAAAATTCGAGTGTAAGCATTTGTTTGAAAAGGTATTTGTTCTAGAATTGTTTTGCACCTCCTTATTCTCCAGTGTAATACAAGTTTTCTGTGGTGCAAAATGTAAGAGAGAGCATGGGAAATCTGAATCATGACGAGGACAGGAAATAATTATATTGGCCTTTTTAAAATAAAACACTGAGGAGATGTGTGGTGAGGGAAACACTTCTAAGTTTTGGATTTAATATGTTTAAAAGGTGGAAAATGAAAAGATGCCACAGAAAAAGATTTTAGTTTAAAAGCAAAACTCCCTGTTTTTCTTTCACACCTTTCTGGTTTAAACAGAAGTTTTTTAGGGTGTTTCCAGTGGTAACACAGCCATTGGGACTGGGAATCCCTGTGGAGTTAGTTGCACAGGCACTGTTATCTCTTTGTGTTGTAGCGTGTTGATGTCCCGCGAGGCTCTTGTGACTCTGGAATGGAAGTGCAATGGTATGCATTTTGTTTTAAGGTCTAAAACTAGGCATGTGTGACTGCTGGAGACAAAAAAAAAAAAAAAAAAAAAAGAGGATTCCCAGAGGAGCACTTCTTTTGTAAGAACATCATCTTTTGTAAGAACATGTTAGGATTAGGGAGAAAACCAGGCTGCTTTGTGGTCTGCCATAAATGCAACAATCCAGTTCTTCCTGCTTTCATCCTTTTGGGAGACTCTTCTTTGACTAGCAGAGTTACATCCATGGCATGTAAAAATAAAAGTGTCATCAGACTGCTCTGTGGTGACTGTTTGTGTGACAGACCCATTGGAATCCCTGTCAGCAATAAATGTGAACAACAGACAGGTAAAGAGACAAAAGAAAGGCAATGCACCTGAGCAGTCTAATGCTCAGCTTTGGTGAATGGAGCCGAGGGATGCTGGATAGATATCCTGTTCCATAGAATTGCATAAACAGACTTCATAATTCCCTCCCCAGGCAGCTCCTCTGAAGGCAGTGTGGGTGAGTGAAGCATCCAATAGTGGCAATCGTACCTTTTTCCATCTATCTCTCTCTCTTTTTTTTTTTTTTTAAATTTATTTTGTACTCTGTGGAGGTGTTGTCAGCTACCTGCCTTGTGTTCATCATTGTCAGGACTGGCAGTGTAACAGATAACTGAATGGATTCAAGGCCACCCAGGAATGGCACCTGACAGGAGCTCATTTATCACTTTCATTTCAGAATTCTCCAAGGAAGATCTAGCATCAAAAAGGCAATCAAGGCTCACAGGGCCACATGGGTGTTTGGGAGGAGTGCTCTGAATTACCAGCAAACCGAGATATCAAATGTGGTTTGTAAATCAGGGGTTTTTCTGGAGCAAGATAAGTGTCATCCCAAGCGTATTCCCAATAATATGCATCTACTGTGACTGCTGGGGGCCACAGCCTGATCTTTTCCCAGCTTCCAGCTGAAAAAAAGCAGCTGCAGTCAGAAGATAAATCGGTGCATTTTAAAATGTGTTTCACCTGTAATGGTTTGTTTAATCAGATACCCTTCAGTGCTTGTCTGGGCATTTGGGCTCCCTTCATCACATGTGATCAGCCCAGAATGTGATGCCTTGGCTGCTGAGGTTCAGGCACACCCTGCACCCTGCCACAGGCTCTGTGGACTTTATGAGAGTAAAAGAGACTGTCCTTAAGATAAAAGTATCCTGATATCCTTAATATCACAGAATTACAAAGTATGTAAAGTTGGAAGGGATCTCTGCAGTTCATCCAGCCCAACCCCACTGCCGAGGCAGGCTCGCCCCAAGCAGGTGATACTGGAACACATCCAGGTGGATTTGGAATGTCTCCAGAGAGGGAGGGAGACTCCAAGACCTCCCTGCTCTAGTGCTGTGCCACTCTCTACATAGAGAAGATTTCGCTCTCCTTCAACATCAATGAGTTTTTCATGAATCTTCTTTGTAGGTCAGCTTTTCTCTATTTGAATGGTTTTGCGTATGCAAAGTACATTCAGCAAATTTAATCTTTGTCTTTCTACAATGCCACTGTAAAGGTTGGCCAATACTGAACTGTATCTGATAATTTGTAACTGTGATAAGTGATTTTGTTGTGAATGAGGGAAAAACTTGTTTGTTCTTCGAGAGAAGCTTTCTCACTTGCTGCTAGAGCAGCCATTGTTCTACTTCATTCTGTGTAACTCCTGGGAAAGACATCAAGGGGTTTTCTTCTGTGAAATCAGCTATTAGCAGTCCCTACACTTGAAGAACAGGCTAAAGAAAAGAGGCATAAATCAAGCATAAATGAGATGTGGGTTCACCCCTAGTTTGAAACACAGACTAAAATTATCTAGTTCTCCATCAGAGTGGAGGTTTCTGGTGTTGTATGGGTAGACTTTCCATTAAAAAAAAAAAAAATCTAGACTAGTTTTTTGTTTGTTTGTTTTGGTTTATAGTGTTTTGGGGTTTTTTTTTAAAGATCTATTGCATTGACATGCTTCCCTAGTGCCCACTTTTTCCAAGAGGACACTTTTTTCAGTTCAGCTGGTGTGTCTGGGGAGAGGGGTCATACTTTGTTTTTCTTATGCAGATCCTCCCTCCCTCACTCTCTCCCTCCCTGTGACCTCAGTTCCCAGAATAAAAATTTTCATTGGAAGTTTTTATAACAAAGATGAATAATGAATCAAAAACCGTTCTGACACTGGAGGACCTGAACTATGGCTCGTAACAGGTTCTGGAAATGGGTCTCCAGGAGGCAGTGTAATACGTGGATTCATACTCTGGTGAAGGGATTCAACACTTTGACAGTCCTCTCAAAAAATATGATTAGCAAAGTCTCAGCCAGCAAATTGATCTGTGGTGAGTGCATAGTCCTCTTTAGCTACTGTTAAAATATCACTACAGATGTAATCCTTGCAGAAAACTTTTTTTTTTTTTGAAACTTGGGTCTGAATTTCCTTAGCTCTCTTCATTCCGCATAATAATCCGAAGAAATCTGGCATTGGGATTACTGATGACTACTCTGCTTGTGTCCCAGGAGAGTGGAGAATGGCCTCTTTAATTTCTTTTTGCCTACTCAGGTCTCTCATTCAGTAATTATCTGGAGCATTTCCCTCCCCTTTTCTTTGCACTTACACTCATGATGACCCTTCTACAGCCCCCCAGGCTGGGCCTAGGCATTTATGCACAATGTTTTTCCTTATGGCTAAGGCTGATTGCTCTTCATGGCTGACACAGCTTTTCGGTATGTTAACGCTTGGGGTTGCCTAGAAGGCATTTAATTCTGGATCAGAAAAAGTCCTAGAGGGTGCCTAATTTAACTTAAAGCTGTATAAAACCAACTATTTTCCTTTAGATAGGAAAGTTTATGTCAGAAAGAAATTTTTGTCCACAACAACCAGATAGGTGTAAGACATCACAACAGAAATAAGGCAAACCCCTCAATTATACATATATATACGTGTGTATGTATTATATATAGATATATACATATGTAGTTGGATAGCCTTAAAGCACCATGATAATCGGAGAGAGAGTGTCTGTTTTTCTGCTTGAATTAACTTTTTTCAGAGTTGCCACAGCTTCAAAATAAACAGATTGATGCTATTGCAGCTCTTCCTTAGGGGTTTTGTTTAGCAAATACAGTCAGGTAAAAAGTCTGATAGCTGTTTTTTGCAAGTCTTACAGATTTGGCTGGTATAATGATGTGTGTTGAGAGACAAGATTCCTGTTGCCAGGGTATTTTGCCCTGTCTTTGGGAAGGAAGAAAGAAAACATTACAGTTTAAGTGAAAACCATGAGCCTGAACCTAGCAGTAGGTAGTATGTGGATTTCAAAGGTGGCCATTCTGAGTATGGTTTTGACATTTTTTGGGGCAAAATCTTGTGGGTACGGCTGACCAAGTTGGAGTCCAGTCCATGAGGCCTTTCAAGCTTGTTGTCAGCCATCACAGTTCAGTCAAGTAATGTAAAGCAGAAAAGTCCACAATCAGTTGCAGAAATATTTTGCCCCCAAAAATGTAGTAAAAAAGTAGTAAATTAACTAGTCCTAGTAATCATAAATTTTCTTTAAATTTGTCTCTTCGTCATGTGAGTTATTCTCATTTCTGGAAAAATGTAGTTTAAGATCAGTGGTTTTTGTGAGGAGAAGCTGTTATTATTTTAAACTGCATGACATCTTAATATCTGAAAAAAAGGTATTTTTTTATAATGGTTATAATTATTTACCTCTGCTCAAGATAACCTCATTTTGCTGGTGATGGTGAAGGAACAGAATTGAATTGAAAGTGCCTCAGTCAGGTCAGGTTTCTAGCTCTTTGCTCTGAATATGGAAATGAGTGGTTTGCTCACAGAAAGACTGCAAAAAAAATGATAAGGTGATGGATGTGCAGAGTCCACTTGCTTGCTTACTCTGGGAAAATGTTTTGATTTTTTTCTTTCTGAATATTTAATTAAGATAGAAAACATATCTTTGTGTTTTCAAAACATACTGCTGGCATATTTCCTTCCTTGAGAGCCTTAGTGCATATATGCCTTATTAGTTATCTCTTCTAATGAATAGAAAAAACTATTTACAAATTAGTCTTCAGGAAATTAGACACCTTTAAATGTCAAAGAAGCAAATCAATGTTTTCATGATTATATAGAAAACAGTGTAGCTGTATTAAAGAAGTTCTAAAGAAGTTCTCTGTGTATCTTAATATTCTTTGATATCAAAAGAAGGAAACTTTTAAAAAATTATTGAAAAAGATTTTTTCCAATGGAATTTTATAGAGAATAAAACAAGTTGGTTTAACATAATATTTACATATCAACCCTGTTGAAGTATGGATTTCAACCCAAACACCACCTTGAAACATTCTGAACACAATGCCATTTATTTTAAAAACAGAAAAAGGCTTTTCTAAAATATCCTACTAAATTATTTTTCAGTAATAGAATTCATTTACCTCTCAGCATGCACTTTTGCATAAGATTATTTTGTTTTTTCTTTGTGTTTTATCCAAAATAGAATTCTTAGTAAATTCATTTGTCATTTGTAAGAAATAAAACTTATGTGGAATAGACTTTCTATCATCACTCAGAACTCACTAGAACAATAGGAAATGCAAAATTCTAAAATAATCCAAATTATCTGTATTAAGTGTTAATCTTTACACTGTTTGTTTCATCTGTTAAGTCTTGCCCTCTGATTTGAGAGGTGATCTTGGAGAGCTAAAGGAGAAGTCTCCAGGAGTGCCCTTAATTTTCCTGAGCACTTTGTTTAACAAAATATATTACCACAAGCATCAACAGAATATTGCACCATCTCTATCACCATCTGTGTCTAATTGTAGATTACCTATTAAGAGTGCAGTGGTGATGATTACAGGTGGGAATGGAAGCTTCAGTTTTTACTAGGGTTGCCTGACATTTCCCATTATAAAGCTATTTTCTGTTCCATTTGATAATTTTCCAGCATTTTAATTTATTTTCCATGCTGGGTGATTGCTTTCACTCTTGCTCTGTGTTTATTTATTTATTTTTTTTTAATTTATTGGGAGGAATTTTCATGTTGTGAGGTTTTTTGCTTGTTGTTTTGAGGTGAAAAAGCAGGCAAAATGGTTTTGGATTTAATTTTTTTTTTCCAGAGAGGAAATAATCCCTGTGATCTTTTTTTGTCCATTTAATTCTGTAGCATGGCCAAAAACTGAAGTAACTTGAGGCAACTATGTCATCTAAAAAATACAGGTCCAGTTAATAAGCCTTAATATTCCTTCATGTGAAAAAAAATATACACTTGCTAAATCCTACATTTTTTTCTTGCTTACATCCGTTGGTAAAAGGGAAAACAAATACTGAGGTTACAGAACTGAGGATGTGTCATAAATTATTCATATATTATATCAGCACTCTCCTTTCCTTACTTGCTGTGTTAATGTGGCCAGTGCATAGGGTGTGATATTTGGCAAAAAATTTGTAGCCTGCTTGGTGCTCTATGATGTGTATTCCACACAGTTTAGCATTTATAATGCAGCAAGGAAAAAAAAAAAAAACCAAACCCAAACAAATTCAGTACAGTCTATCTGCATATAAGGGAGAATTTCTATAGAAATAACTTGTTTCTGCAATTTCTCACAATAATGAATTAAGTTTGCTAAGAGCTAGGGACAAAAGGCTAATAGGGATCTCTTCTAGGATGCCAATCTAAGGAAATACAGGGTATTTTATTCATTATTAGCACACCTTTAATTTAAGGCTTTCATGCTCCTGAAGCAAGTAGTAAGCACAGTCTTGAGTAAAGAAGATAAATAATAGCTGGTGGAGCTGTTTCTTATCAGTTGATGGTTATATAATCTAAGGCAACTAATGGCTTGATAAAGGACTCTGTAATATTTATTCATAATATCTGTCTGATAGATAAAGATAATTCATCAGAAGGAGAGAATTTCCTTATCTGTTTCAGGCTGCTCTCTGTGGAGAAGGACCTGGGGATCCTGGTGGACAGCAAGTTGTCCATGAGCCAGCAGTGTCCCAGTGGTTGGGAAGGCCAGTGGTGTCCTGGGGTGCATTAGGAAGGGCATTTCCAACAGGTTGAGGAAGGTTGTGGAGTCTCCCTCATGGGAGGTGCTCCTGAATCATCTGGATGCAATCCTATGCTGAAATGTAAATTTTAAAGAATTTAGAGATTTTAGAGGAGCTAAGATTTTAGTTAGAAATAAGCCTTACTAGTGTTAAATAAAATAAATGAGTAGGTCTTGATGTAGTTAGGAGTTAGTAGTTAACTAATAATTGATTGCTCGTCAGCACAATGCTCATTAGCTGGGTTTATAATGAAGAATACACAAACTGACAAAGAGCTTTTAGGAACATAAGACAATTGTGGGCCTCCTCTGTTCTGAAACCAACTGAAGACAAGGAATGGGAGTTCTACCAAGAGTTCATTTGTCACATTTGCATTGAAAAGGTAGAAAGGTCAGAACGAGGAAGACTTCATTTACTTCCTCATTTTGGAACCCCTCCCCATGAAAGGGACACCGACCCATTTCAAGGATCAAACTACACATGCTTAATAGCTTTTGGAATTATCAGCATACGAAGTGAGGAATGGGATGTACCAAAATTATGAATATGTTTTGTATTTTTTATTTGTATTTTGTGTATTCAATACTTGTATGGATAAAAAGACTCTGTAATCACCTGGAAGCTGCAGTGTGTATTTGGGAGCTATCCCACACACAATAAACACACACTTTCTAACTTTAAACTGTTAGAGAGTTTTTGTCCCTCACAGTTGGATATCAGTACTAGATCAATATCCATTTTTTTTTAATAAATCAATGCCATGTGCTCTGGGATGGCCCTGCTTAAGCTGGGAGGTTGGATCAGATGACCCAGTGTGTTCACTTCCAATCTGACCCATTCTATAACTCTAACTCCTTTAAAATACCATTAAGGAAATAACAGTGACTATGTGCAGATATTCCTTTTCCTCAGTAAGAAAAGCCACTATAGCAAAGAAGGCTGTGTCTATAGGCTGTCTCTCAGGCTTTTCTGAGAACTCAGCCAAGTTGCTACAGAGGTTGCACTAAGATAACTCTTATTCCTGCTAAGTTAATAAGTAGAAGGAAGTAAATTGGAATTGTGAAACCAGTTCTTGATCGAAAAGAACAGCTCACATATCTGGTTTGTGATTTTTTCTTTATCTACTCCTTCCATTTCTTTTTAACTCAGTTGGCATGATTTGTCTGGTATTCAAAACTGGTTTTGGGGGTATGTTACACGTGGGGTTTCAACTTGATCAAACTGTAGGCAAGAAAAGGGTAAAATAAGCAACATTCAATTTCATCTTATGTAGTGACATCAGTGCTGACATTTGCTTTTGTTTTAAAACCATCTTCTGCCCTCTGTTCTCCTTGGGTGTTTGTTCATTGAATAAAAATGAAGGAAAGGTTAATTTTCAAGGTATTTTTGAAAGTAATTTTTCACATAATAGACACATTAAAATCCAAATGGATTCATAACTATGCATCAAAACCATTGCTTCTTTAAAAATTAATATTTTTCCCAAATTAGTTGTTACTAGACTGACTTGCCTGCTAATTTAGCTACTGCACAGTCATGGATGCATGGCTTGGTGACTGGGTTTTCAGAATATTTTATGTGATGTCTTTATCAGTCAGGGCAATTTTTTACTTAATTCAAGTTTATCAACTTGTACATAGAACCCCATCCTTTACTGCATTATTCCCTGCCATATCTGCCATGCTGCTGTTTCCAAGAGGTTGCCCTGCAGGGGGATTGGGCTGTGTGAGAGCCCAGGAAATGGGGGGGTCTATGTGGTTCTCTCAAAGGAAATGTGAGTAGTTTACTGGTTTTTTGGAGAAAAGCAGAGGAGGTGGGTTTTGGGTGCATGGGGAGAAGAGCAGGAAGCATGGCAAGTTTTGTGTCGTACCCAAAACCTAAACAAGAAGAGTCAGGGAATTACAGTGTCACAGATGAGTGTTTGCTGCTCTCCTTTATAGCTGCCCTGACACTGTCCAGCTTCTCTTGCTGCTGGAGCTGCCTGGTGGTTTTATTAATGCTGATTGTGTCAGCCATGCACAGTAGGCACAGCCATCACTGGGGATGGCAGCAAATCCCTCTCTGGGTACACAAGGGGGTTGAAGTCCTCTTAAGGAGCTTCTGCAGTGCATCCCATCACTTCAGGTGATGATGCATTTGATGCCAAGGTAGGGCCACACAGGAGGATTCTGAACTGTGATGGCCCTCTTTTCAGGACAGTGTGACAGCACTTTGTCCTGAAGCGACTGCTGCTCCAAGGAGAAGACAAATTGTAGTATTTTGTTTATAACTACAAATAACCATGTCTGGCTGCACAATTACCAGTACTTTAGTCTTTTAGTGGAAGACAAGAAAGCACGTAGGAGAGTACATGAAATAACAGCCTGCTTTTAGCATTGGGACTTTAAGGGTATCATTGTGCTGTTAATATTTTTATCATTAGGTATATTATTTCAAAGGGATTTTGTCTCTGTTCCCACAGTCCCAATAGTGTGTGGTTCCTGTTTCTAAGGTGAGAAAGGTCAGCAGCACTGCCAAGTGTTTGTGGCAATAAATGAGAGGTGAGAAGCTAAACTGCTCAGTCCTGCCCACCAGCCTCCATCCTTTGGATGCAAATTTACTCTAGGATGTGCAAGGGCTGCCAAGATGTTAACCTCCTGAAAAAAAAGAGCGCAGCAGCAACAAATGAACTGTCCTTTGATGAAAGAATCTTAATGCTTCCTTAATTACACCCCTGTAGGGTGTGCACAGTTTAATAGCCAGCAGTGGAGGTGGCAAATGGAACTTAAGTCTTGCAAAGTTTTAGAGAAAACAGGTACTGTAATTTCAAGAAGTGACAGGGGAGAAGAAATTGAAGTAGATTGGAGAACTGGGATTTAAAGTGTCTGATGTTACTCAATTCCATTTCCTTTCTGCCAATACTGAAATGAAGATGTTCAGTATAAAAAGGCCTCCTTACTGAACACTCTCACAAATTGTCTATTTGAATGTGAATGCTGTACACATTATTCCAGCAGAGTTATACTAGGAGATTGCCTTTTTGAACAATTGTTCAACCACAACCATTTTGTGCCTAACCACACATGCATGAGAGGGCAAATACCTCCTAAAAAAATAGATAGATCAAATCTAATAGATTTGTTAAAGTCTCTGATTTTTGTTATGCTACTATTTCTTTCTCCTTCAGGCAAGACTGAAGTTAGTAACTTGCCATATAATCAAGTATAGGAAAACGGAATAATTTCTGTTTGGTTTTAAGACCTTCAAACTATGTTGTCTGAAAGTGTTTCAGATTAAAATTTATTAATAAAAGAGTGATTGCTATAACATAAATTGTCAGCATTTTTCCTTCAAGTCAGTGGGCTGCACCAGCCTGAGATACTGACATACCTCCTGACAACTGGCTAAGTGGCTTCTTAGCAAGGCATCTCCTATTTACTTGCCTCTCTGGAATTTGCATATTAGGCCTAATATTTAGGGTTATCTGAGTCTGTATTATACATTATCATATGTATATTAGCTGATGTATTGAGGGTCTCTGCTTTTGTGATACTTATATGAAAGGAGGAGTGATTTATATGAAAGGAGGATGTGAAGTTCCTGGAACATAACAGCAAACCAGATTTTCTGCTTGGACAGTCAGCAGGATGTTTATTTAGGTCTGAGAAATAAGAAATGAATCAATAATATTTTTCTGTTTCTTTATATGTTATAAGCAGATTCACGTCACTCTTATAATATCCTCATACACTTGTAGTTTGAAGATGATTTTCTCTTTGTCTCTTTCTGTTATTCATAGTGCTTTTATATCTATGTGTCAAAGAATTGCAGAAAAAAACCCACAGTGCAACTGAGGGCAAGTGTGGAACATTTTAGTTCCAAAAGTGATTTTTTTTTCATTAAGATGTAAATAAGAGTCTTGATTATATTTGAAGCTAGTTCTCTTTTATTCAGCATCTATGTGAGAAACCACAGCTATGGATGTCTTTTGCAGAATATTACAGAACAGTTTCTCTTTGCCTCTGTAAGCATCAGTAATTGTAGTGAATGACATTAAATTAATCCTACCCGTTTTGACATTCATGGGAATATTTCCACTGCCTACAGTGAAGCCAAAATCTGTCTAATATATTTTACATTGGGTGACAGAGTTTAAACCCAGGTGAACCTATTTCCTGCCAACACTGCTATGATTTTATTTTCGCTTACGTGTGTTTCATGACTGTGTAATGGGATGTTAATCCAGACTTCCAGATGCTAGGAGGAGTGTGAGAAGAAAGAAGAGGTGTTTGTTTTTACCTTTCCTCTCTTTAAGAGGTTTCCTGTCCCACAGAAAACTTGCTGAGGAAGCTTTCCTTCCTATATGCACATTCATAACAGATGAGCAGAAATTAAATCATAAAAGCCCCACGAATTGTTGCTGTATGCTTCTTACAATGGGTTAAGGTAGAATGGCATTGTAAGATTACCATATATTTTAGATATTGTTTTGTCTTTTATCTATTGGTTCCTTCAATGAGTTTCTTTAAAAGTGTGGATTTTAAATGGTAGACTACTAACCAGGGACTTAAATTTTGATAATGTCACTTGTGAAATGAAATTTGAATGCTAAATGCTATAGTTTTGAAGTGCTGTAGTAATAATAAGATTAATTGTTGGAATTTGAATTTCGGTACTAGAGATTTTCAGAATGTTGTGCAATTTTTCTTCCAGGTTCCCATAGCACTGCACTGCCACAACTACACAACTAGTTCAGTGGTAACTACTTTTTTTTTGGTTATTTTTTTCCAGTCATCCACAGCTATCGCTGAGTATGGCCATGTTGTCTTTCTGGTTCAAAGAACAGTGTAAATAACTACAGCCAAGCAACTCTGTGACTCTGGCAACTATTTCAGTTGTCACTATTTCACATAATTGAAAATAGAAAGACACTGTTCTGGTCTGTCCAATGTCATATTAGAGTATTTTTTCACAATTTTTTTTTTTTTATGTGAGATTTTTGAGACAATTGGTCTTACAGCTTTGGCCTTACCTCTTGAAAATGTGGAAATTTAAAATTGTACTTGGTAGAGAAGAGAGGGGAGAGAATCTAACATTGTTCCTTCTCTTTCCTAATAAAAATAGAGCAAATGACAAGTTTCCTAACTAATCACACTTAACTTTCAATAACTTACTGTCAAATTTACAGAGATTGCACAGTGGAAAAGTTATTTTGATTTTTTTTCTCTTGGATTCCTGAATAGCTTCCTCAGTATTGAAAGGAGTTAAAAAACCTAGAGCGAAAGGTGAACATGCAAAAGATCAATCTGTGTGTTTGTGAAAACAGAAGTCTTCTTTCTGATGCTCTCTATATCCTGAGAAAGTAGAAATATTATAAAGATGGTGTAGCTATTTCTATAGCATGCCTGTTTTTGGGAACCAGTTCAAGACGAAAATTTCCTTTTGAAACAACATAAGTGAAGCCTCCTTAAAGTCATGGTAAAAAAAATAGATTTGACTGACCTGTGGAAAAAAGTAGTCCAAAAATCTTTTGATTTGTTCCATGGCAAAACTCTGACCCACTCAGTTGAGCAACTCCTTGCAGCTGCCACCATCAGCCGGAAGGGTTACCAAGGAAAGTGACCCAAATCTTTGGGGCTATTTGCTGCAGCTGCCACCAGAGATTGCTGCAGCTCCTCAGAAGAAAAAAAAAAAACAGGAAAAAGAAAGCTACTGGTACTGAGGCTCATATCCATAGGCTTGACCCATGGATAGTCCAAACACAGCCTCATCTCTCTGTGGAGAAATGTGCTTTGCTGTGAGAGTTCCAGGGGCATGCAGCTGTCCTTGAGATGTGGGAGGTTTGTCAGGTTTTGGACATGCCCTTGGAATGTGCTCACTAGGGTTCTCCCAAAAAGCAGCAGGCTTTCAGCATTCTTCCCCAGAGTAGCCGTGTTGATTTGAAATCCCAACAGCATATTTCTGTGTTCTGTAAGAGGAATTTTAACTTGTGGCCTCTTGGTTTACTGGCAATCTGTAAAACACTGGGGATTTTGAGAATCAAAATAAACTTCCCTGCAGTGCTTGCAGGCCTAAGGTCTCGTATCTTGTCTCTCAGATGGAGCTGTGAATTGAGTCTTGACTTGAAATGTTAATAGCAGCTCTCTCAGCTGTGGTATATCACTCAGCCTGGCTCCAGAGGGAAAAGGCCAATCACTTTAGAGTTAAGATGCTTGAGTAAGAAAAAGCACATGGGCTATGATTGACATTCAGATATAATTTTTTTGCACTGTTGGCTGATACCTGAAAAATTCCCTGGGCTTAGAAAAATAAGGGTCACTGAAGAACATGTCTCAAGGCTGCTGCTCCCCCATAATATATGGGTAGGATAACGAATTTCCATAGTCTGGAGAATAAGATGCTATATTTGAACTTTTTAAAGTGTGAACTGATTTATATAACAGGGAGTTCCTTTTAGCTAATGACAGTGTAGAATATCCTTGGTGAGACTCATTGAAAAAAGTAGGCTAAACATTTAATAGTTTCACAAAAAATATGACCTGCAGTCCCCTAGTCTCCACAAGCAGCCAATTGAATTTGTCATGCCAGATCCTAGTCTGGTAGTGCATTGGGAATCCTGCACAAATATAGCTGAGCATCCCGTGTGCAGTCTGGAGAGTCTGGGATTGTTATTAAGTTATATTCAAGAAAACATGTCAGAATGGATTCCTTTTCAGGAGGTGATTTATTGGCACTAAGTCTGGGTTCTGCAGCAGTTCCATGAAATACAGTTTTTCGAATATATCTTAAAAAGTTAATGCAGTTAAGATTTCATTCAGCCAGTTTATGGAGCCTCTGAAAATAAATTTCATTTCAGTAGAATGACATCTCTCATAAAAGCCAAATCCATCTTTCTTGAAATTCAGTTTTTGAAATGAGAGCTGACAATGGCTTATACTGTCAAAAGCATCTTTGCTGGTTCAGTCTCAGGACAGTCACCATGTGACATCCTTCTTTCAGGCTGCAGAAGACAAAAGGTCACAAAGAGAACAGCATTTCTCTCCCACATCAGAGCTCGCATTAGATCTCATTAAGAAATTCTCTTTATACTCACATCTTGGTTTTGGCAAGGCCAGCTGTGATCTGTGTAATGAACCTACGAGCAGGGGATGTAGAGTGGAGGGTAAATGACAGAAGTATGAACGTGGAAGTCCAACAGAATCACTTAATGCTTGAGTATAATTTGTCTCAATGAAATTTCTTTATCTAGTGATTCTATTGCTGGAGGGTATTTTGTGTTTCAGCCATATTGACCAGTATACAGCAGGTTCGTATGCAGATATCAAATTAAGATCACAAATTTTACTTCCTTTTCCTTTTAAAATATATCAGTGTTTCATATCTTTGAAGCAAATTGATGTAAATTTTTTTGTTCCTAATTCCTATTCAATTACAATTTTAACAAAACACTTGGAAAGGAGCAGTGTACTCTCCCCCTCATTCCTGGGTGCAATGAATCCAGCTCTTTCTAGGCTGATTGTGTTTCCATGAAAAGTGATGAAGCTGCTCATATGAAGTGATAACTTTGCAGAAATCTGTTGCAATATTAATGAAGCAAAGCACCACTCAGGATGAGGAAGGCTGGTGGGAGAAGGTGAAGTACAATTTAAACCTTTAGCTGGGTCTTAGAGTAATCAGGTTTTCTACACAGCCTAAGTGGCTGAATGCAAGGCTATCCATGATTGAAAAATGATGGCATGTGGTGATGTAAATTCTGGCAAGCTCAGAGGACACATTTGACATGTTGTGCCTATTCTAGGAAGCAGCAATGAAGCAGTTAAGATAGATGGGAATCATGCAGCTAAAAATCCTGCATTTATTTTGAAAACTCATCCAAGGTACCTGGAGCCCATTTTTATTGCTGTCTCTCAGGATTTGTGCACAGTTTCTGGAAAACACAGTGTATGCTGCTGATAGAAATAGGTATCCTTTTCTGCCATCCAAATGCCAAACTAAGTGGAATGGAAATCAAAGGGAAGCAGAGTGCTTTTGTAAAACCTGTGACTAGCAGGGTATTTGGGGGTTAGCTTCAGTCAGGTTGCATCATTCTCTGGATGCTCATGTATAAAGTAAATTTCTGCACAAATAACATAGCTGACTTGCTCCTTTTTTTTTATCAGGAGTTTAATTTGAAGGAGGTAGGCATGACTTTGGTAATTAAAATTATGGAGAGTTCATGGACTTTCTCTGTTGAGAAAAACAGTGACTCCAGTTTTACTGTAACAGAGTTTGTGATTGGTAAAACAGGTGCTGTACATTTTTGAAATTATTTCTTTGTGAATACTTGTGCAGAAAACAAGATT
The DNA here is from genome assembly GCF_048771995.1 of Taeniopygia guttata. Taxonomy (NCBI): domain Eukaryota; kingdom Metazoa; phylum Chordata; class Aves; order Passeriformes; family Estrildidae; genus Taeniopygia; species Taeniopygia guttata. Next base: position 70,577,295 of record NC_133028.1, read on the forward strand.
CACTTCACGGCAAAAAAAAACCAAACTTAAGTGTATTTGAAACAAATTATTTGCTTCTAAAAATGAAGTTTATTTTTATTTTTAATTCAAACAATCCTAAATTATTCACTTATTTTTCTTAAATAGACTATGTCTGACTTCCTTGAATTCTGAACTGTCTTCAGAATTTTACTAAAAACTCCAGGTGTTGTTTTCTTCAGATCTGAGATGGAGAGTTCAGTTTATGCGCCATGATGATGGATTTTCTCTACTTGAGGATCTGCCTCATGCCAGCCATCAGTATTAGCATATGAGGGATTTCCTCCTGTGTTCTTCCAGAATAGCCATAGTCATTATTTGCAGTATTTTTTTTTTTCTTTTGGTGTTCATATGGGCTTACTGGATATACTGGACTGTTTCATAGGAATAATAGTAAACATAGTCATGTTTCATAGTTGTTTTGTAGTAATCAAAACTACGCTCAAAGTGCTGCAGGATATAGTAATTCTAAGATTAATAAATCACTCTTGGATGTCTTTTAAACCTGTATAGGCCTATAATTAAATATATATAGTGCTCTTGTAGCTGAGGTTGTCTGAAGAGAGGAAAGACTTGTAGAAAGAAGTTTGGTTTTTCATTAGTTGGAAAAATCAAAGAAGCTTTCAAATACTTATGTCAGATACCTTTTTATTTTGTTTTCCTTCTGTTTCAGCAAAAAAAGTCAAAATAATCAATGCATCTTAAAAGAGCATTGAAATAATGTCTTGGACGTTAGCAGAAATCAGATTGTGTGGACTCCAAGAGTGATCATTTTGCATTGAGAACTAGTTGCTGCATCACTACACAAATACTCCTTGCTCAAATATGTAAGAGTGTTTTTAAGTCTCATCGGGACAGGCCAGGGGAAGCTATCTTGGAGGGTCATGAATTTAATGTAAGTAAAAAGTTCTTCTAATGTTAACATTGCTTTTACAATATCAGCAACAAATGCTGGAATAAGGAACTGAATCTCACCATTAAAGTGTTTATTGTTGCTTAGACACTGATGTGTCTACCAGCAGTGTTGATGTCTATCAATTTTAACTTTTTCCACTGCACTTGGTGGTCCAAGCAATGAAAGGGACATTATCTTAAATTCACCATTCCAGAAAAGCCCTCTCTGCTTCAGTTTCTCAGGATGCAGGCCATGCCTGGTCACTGTGAACTCTAACAACAGAAGAAACCCTTTATCTAGACCTCCATATGGCACATCAGTGGACTACCTAGACGTGCACTTTTGTCTTTGGTCATTTCATACAGAAAATACAATTAGACTTGGCTGTCAGATGAAATCTGTCACATTCCTCTTGTAGGAGCTGAACTTGGTCCAGTGCAATAAATGCAAAAAAATACTCACCCATAAAATTGCAATTCACTTGGCTCATTTCCTGTGGGGTCTGGTAGGCACCACTTCCTGGCTGAGCAGCCTGTTTGTATGATCAGCACCATTTCCTGCTCCACCATGCAATAAGGCAGCATATGGCTTTGTCCCAGCTTCCCAACAGAGCACTTTCCTACAGAAAAATGGGACTTCCTGTCTTTCTGAGGAAGAACCATAAAACCAAGATATGTTAAAACGCCTTGCTAAGATTTGGGCTATGTGGGCTTGTGCAGATTCCTGGTGCTTAAGGCCCACCTTTCAGGGATGAGGGCAACAGATGTCTTTAACAGAGAGAAAATCTGTGGGGGAAAAAAAAGCAGTTTTTCAGAATAATTATGCCCAGCAATATAACTTGGGCTCTCTCAGTCAGGGTAGGCAGGACTGAGCTAATAGCCTGTGCTTAACAACCTTGGGGCCACATCAATTGCAGTCTGCTGATAATCCCAATTAAAAGTTTGTGCCTTCATGTTTGAGAAGGATCTTCATGAGGTAAGGAGTGTCACACCTTGGTATGTTGTTGAGAGAGCTTGCTTATTGTTCTGCTGGCCCTTGCCTCAGGTTTATCTTATTCTTTGCATCCTGGTCACTTGAGTGCTCAGTTGCCCATATTTTTAACTCTAGGGAAAGACTCCTCATGTTTTGATGTTGAAGTGCTGTTTTCAGAGGCTTTCCCAGGCACTGGTTTTCCCAAGCACCAGCTTCCCAGCTTGTTTGTGGGTAGGTGACTGGGTTGCAACAGGTAGTGCCACCTTTAGGGGATAAGGGAGGGGTCACTGTCAATGGACTGAATTGATGAGCAGTTGTTGTTGCTGTACCATTTACCATTTCTAGGCATCCAGGGCAAAGATGACTTGTGACTTCTCTGTGTAGGTTGTGTGTATACTCTGTGGGAATAAATATGTTTATCAGGTGCTAAAGCTAAATATGCTTCTTAAAACCATGTTCAACAATAGGAATAGGGAAGGGGAAAATAATATTTTACATAGCTGCTTGCATTCCAATTCCCTTTTCTAGGACTGTGCTCTTTCTGCCCAGTGCTTGAGCTCATTATAGTTTAGTCTTTTCTTGTAATCATCTTCATTTGTAATAATTCTGCTTGGTGTGAGATGTGTCACTTTGACAGGAGCCCATTCAGGGACTTAATATTGCATCAAAGAGAACAAGATTAATCTAGAAAAGCATCTAGAATGAATGCAAATGTGATACATCTCAGATATTAACACTGTAGGAGTCAAATAACAGCAGGATGGCCTAAGGTTGTTATAATTGCATGTGTAGCTAATTCCCAGTCTTGGTCTTGTTGTTTTTTCAGTTTATAACATTGTGGACTGAAACTGGAAGAGGGCTCCCAGCAAACATTGGGCATTTTTGCTAGTGTACAGAAAAAACCTCAGAAGAGAGGGGAGAGATCAGTCCCCTCTCCCTTACTATTGAAAATTAGTTCAATAGTAGATTGAATACAGTGTAAACATAAATGTAGGACTGTAATTAACCAGCTAGGGCAGTCTGTCCTGTCCTAAGAATCAGCAACATAATAAACAGAAGAACTTGTTCATAGATGTTTTTCTCTGATAAAGTGATGTGTTCTTGGCATTTTGTGTGATGCTGCATTTTTCTGGGGTCCCCCCCCCACCTCCTTCCCTGCTCCTTTGGGGTTTTTTGTTTTAAAGATGTAACTTGAGTCTTTTGACTTGCACTGAAACTCAGCTGATGACTTCTCCCCCATAAGGAAGACACTGCAAGCATTTGCTCTCCCTGTGCCTTTTTTTGCTGCTGGAAACTTTTTAAAAGATCAGTAGTCTATTGTTCCATTTCAAGATTCAGACACTCATTCTATGCACCATTACCCATGGAAGAAGGAAAAATAGACTATTATAACTGTAAGTGGAACACTCTCAGCTAATGGCCAGTCTAAGATGTGTACTTTGCACATACACACTAGTCTTTGAGAGAGAGTGCATGACTTTGATATTCCTTTCTGTAATGAAAAAGCAGTTAATAAGACTGAACAGTCCTCTATAGAAGAGATAGAAATTCCACCCACTTATCTTACATGGGAAGAACAGATAGAATAAGATTTGAGAGAGAGAAATACCTCTAGGCTCGGTAAAGAGGTATTTTGATACTGCAGTCCCAGTAGTGATGTACAACAAAACCCTTTGCTTTTAATTGCTGAACAATTATGATGGAAATGGTGTGAATAAAATGGAATGTCCTTGCAAAACAGCAGCAAGAAAGGCGTCTCCTGTGTCATAATAAATAACAAGGGGTAAAGTGGTGCACTTGTGATTTTGGTTTTTTCTGCTAGTTTCCCTTGCTTTTACATTGTGTCTTTTAAGGCAGTAGTACAAATTCAGTGTTCGCATGTCTGTACACACAAATTATTTTGTTTTGGAAATGTGTGTATATATATATATATATATATATATATATATATGTATATATATGCTAATCCTTCCAAGCAGCGCCTAGAAATGACTGCTTTCAGTTAACATAGTATGTGCCAGATCAGTAAAACTGTTTCAGACCTTATATGACTGGGACCTGTCTGCAAAATCTTTCAGCCTTCCATTACAGGGTTTCTTTGCCTTACTGATCTGCCTATTGACAATCACAGATTGTGTGTGTCCTGTTTCTTCTACAGATGTTGGCACTGAATTAATTTGCCTCCCAGCACTATAGAAAAGGGTATTCCTCTAGACAAATTTGAATTGGGTCCAAAATGTGTAACTAGACCCTCCTAGCAAAAAGGAGGTAGAAAAGAAACCAGATGCACAACTTTCATGTAAGATTCTTAATCCATAGGAAACCAATGGATAAAATTTTGTATGACTTGGCTAATGACTGAAAAAATTGTATTGTTTTGGCACGGCCTTGTTTTTGATAGCAGGGGAGGCCACAGAGGTTTCTCCTGGGAGTAGCTGCTGGAAACTCCCATCAGTTCCAGCAGAGCCAATCTCTGATGGCTCTGAAGATGGACTTGCTGCTGGCCAAAACTGGGCCAAGGAGAGAGGCTGGTAATGCCTCTGTGGTGACATATTTAAGAAGAAAATCAAAGGTTTTTTTCTCCTAGTCAGGGAAGACGAGGAGCTGAGAACATGTGAGGAAAACAACATGGAGACACCAAGGTCAGGAGAGAAGGAAGGGAAGGAGGTGCTCCAGGCACCAGAGCCGAGATTCCTCTGCAGGCCATGGTGAGCCTGTGGTGAAGCAGCTGTGCCCCTGCAACCCATGGGGATCCAGGGGATGCAGAGATCCACCCCCAGCCCATGGGAATCCAGGGGATGCAGAGATCCACCCCCAGCCCGTGGGGATCCAGGGGGATGCAGAGATCCACCCCCAGCCCGTGGGGAGGTGCCTCAGCAGGGTGGGAGAGCCTGGAGGAGGCTCTGGTCTGGGGGAGACCCGGTGGAGAGAGAGGGTGAATCTGTTAGTAATAAAATTCACTTTGCAATTTAAGTTAAGCCTGCTTTGCCCTTGAAATATTTCTCCTGGTCCTTATCTCAGTCATGAAGTGTTTGTTAATTTTTTTTCCCTCCTCTGTCCAGCTGTGGCAGGGAAGAGTGAGTGAGTGACTCTTGTGGGTGTCTGGTGTTGGGCCAGTGTCAAACCACATCAAAAAAGCCTTTGGGTCACAGAAATAATTCTAAAATTAAATACTGATATTTAGTAAAGGCCTAGATGATTTTGGTGTTTGAATTTTTGTTTTCTTTTAGAAGACCCTAAGCGGGGAGCTTGTGTCGATATGTTGGAAGGTAGGAGAGCTCTGCAAAGAGACCTGGAATGGTTGGATGGATGGGCAGAGTCCAATAGGATGAAGTTTAATAAGTCCAAATGCTGAGTTGTGGCCACTTTTGCCACAATAACCCCCTACAATGCTGCAGGATGGGGACAGAGTGCTGGACAGTGCCCAGGCAAAGTGATCTGGGGGTACTTGTCACAGCCGACTGAACAGATTGGACTTGATGATCTTAAAGGTCTCTTCCAACCTACTGATTCTGTGTGAACTTTTCCATATGCATGATATGAAAAACTGACTTATGAATTTTATCACTGTATTTGTTTAATAAGCCTGGTAGGAATATGGATCAGAAAACAGCTGGCTGTAGCCCTTGAGATCTCTGCAATTTATGTTAATGAATTATGTGACATATGGATTATGTTATTTTAACAAATTGGTTACACATCATAATTCCAATTATATTTGAAGTTGAAAAGGAAATGTAAAAAAACCTCCAACCCTGAAACAACAGAACACCCTTGCATATATGTAACTAGATATTTTTTCTTTCAAAGTGCACAAATTTTGGGTTTTTTCTGCTTTGGAAATCAGTTGGAAAATTTCTCTTAACTGGGATTACAACAGAGATTTTTCTGGCACTAAGTAGGTTTGAAAATGCCATTTCTCATGTCTCTCAAGTGTTAAGTGAAAAGTATAGGAATGCTAAGGGCTGAGAATGTGGTTATGTGATCTTGTCTGATGTGGAAGGAGCTTTCTTTTAGGTGGCTGGAAGGTTAAATACATCTTTATGATCCTGGATTTACAGCAAATCATAAAGTTATTAATGGCCAGGTCTTATTAATGATGTGTGCAACACAAAATTATAGCTTTATCAGGCTGTCCTGTTCTGGGTCTGAATTGTAATTCATCCTTGTTTTGAGATGGGTATTGAGCCTGGTTTTTCTGGAAAACTTGAAAATGTGATTATTTCTATAGGCCTAATTGTTCTCATTGGGTTGTTTTGCTATAGTTGAACAGCTGAAGCAAGGAGAGATTCTTTTAAATAAGGAGGGTTTTTGTGGAAGGCAAGGAGAGGGAAGCTTTGTGGCATGTCTAATTTGAACATTGATCTTTCATTTCTTGAGTTAAGTGTGAGATGGTCTTAAATCCTGAAGACTGTCTAGGCTATATATCTGCTCCCAGGGGAAGGCAATGCTATTGAACTTAATAAAAATACAAGACCCTCAATAGTTAAAATGAGAAAAGAAAATAAAAGAAAAGAAAAGAGAAAAAGCTTTAAAATGAAAGTTGAAAGTTTTGCTAACAAATATTTAGTTTTTGTAGACTCAGGGCAAGAGGTATCTTTCTACTTTCTCAATCTCTGGCAAAATACTTTGTGGTGGGAAACGCAGAAGTGAAGCAACGTTCTTGTTTTAGAGCAGGCAAGTCAGAATTCAGCTTGTTAGGTAATAATACATGAGAGATCGATAGATAATTTTAATCAGAGAAGTGAAGGAATGAATACTACTCAAATTCATTTGAGAAGGACATCCACAAAATACCATTACATACAATTTCCTTTGCTGCTTATAAATACAACTCTGCCTAAGCCTTTAACAGGTCAATAGCCATGGCATTTAATTGCCAGCTGCCTTTAAACCTTGAGCAGGTCAGCAGAGACACAATGTTATCAGGGATAATTTGTCATTTATGTATTTCCATGGAGTGATATACAATGTCTTGCTGAGAAGTGTCCTTGTGGGTGTCACATACTGCTGCTGCCTGTAATGGAAATAAATTAAAAAAAAAAAAAAAAAAGTCTGGCAAATAGGTGTTTCTGTAAATGTAACTCAGTTTGCAAGTAGACTTGTGGCTAAAAGATAATTCCATGTCTGCTGAGGGGAAGTAAAGAGGTGGCAGGTGAACCATTCAACCTCTGTGTTATTCATTGATTGAAAACAACTCCTGGCATGTGTGCTGCTTCTGAAATTTATTAAAGCCTGTTGAACATCCAGAGTGTGATATACGCAGACTTGCTCTCTTCCCTTTTTGAATTTCAATTTTTAAGTGCTTCCTAGAGACAGATATAGAATCAGTCATCATGTCTGTCATGTGGTGTGTATTTAGGGCTGGAGTCAATACTTATTGAAGTTATTGGTTGACTTTCAGTTGACTTCAACTGGTTTTGGCTCAAGCCTTGGAGAAAACAAAAACAAAACAAAAAAAAGACTGCCTGTGGTTCGGTCTAAAAGAGCTGAAACAAGCCCAAATCTTGCTTACCCTCTCAAAATAAATGGAGATAGATGAAGAGACCTATATAGACCTGGAGCATTGTGGATGAAGAGCTTTGTTTCTCTGTGCCTGCAAGTCCCCAGCTTCTGGTGCTGTGTAACCAAGCTGGAGGGCAGGAATTCAGGTTTTGTGCTCATCCCTGTGCTCCTTCCACATGGGGACGATGGTGAGCTCAACCTGTAAATCTGGCTTTGGGATTGTTTCTAGGGCATCTGCTTCAGGGAAGCTGAATCACCTCTTAGGTCTTTGTGCTGTGACGCAGAATCCTTGTGCCATGAAGCCTCTGAGGTTTCCTGCTTGCCTCTCTGGACCCTGTCTTTGAAGAGAGGCATGTTGGAGAGCACTGAACACTTTTGATGGAGATGGCAAGAATGGCCTTGTTCAAAACATGAGGGAGCTGTGCTTGCTCTGCACTCCAGCTTTCCTTGGCAGAAGGCATGGGGATGTATTCCCATCTGTCATACTCTGGTATGACTTTGTTGAAATGAGCTCATCTGTACCAGCGAGGGTTTGACCCATTGCAGCTTGGGTGAAGAGGAGCTAAGAAAATTGATGAGCAAATGAAACAATGAGCTCTGGGATTGGTGGTGTCATAAGGAAGAACGCAGCGATTTTACCCTATTCTATCAAAATGAAAAATAAATATGAATGAACTGTATGGAATTGTTAGGGTTTCCTTGTGTCATTTCTTTCCCTCTGTGGTATCCCTTGCCTTGGGGTAATTTTATGATGATCCTCTCTTCCCTAATCGTCTGCTCTATGTCCAGAAATGGTTGCTGTAATTTTAAGCTGGGTGTTGGAAAGAAGGGCAAGCCTTGGGGCTTTTGTGCAGGCTTTTTCAAAAGCCTCCCTCCCAGGTGTGGACTGGTGGTCACATTGTGGCTTATCTAGCTTAGTTTTTTGTTAGTTTAGGTAAGAAGGGTTTTTTCCCCCTTTCCCTGGCCTTGGAGACGGCAATCCTTTAGCAGCTTTTGTTTTCTCTTGAATTGTTCAGCTTGGTTTTGGTCCAAGATCAGACAATTGACAAGGGACAATTGGCTGGGACCAGTGGGGCAGCCACGGGGCTGCTCCACCTTGGCCAGACCTCAGAAAAACCAACCCAGCCAAAGAAAGGACCCAGCTTAATCTGCAGAAGAGGAGACAAACATCAGAGATTCACCAGGTTCCTATCTGTTTTTGCCTGAGCTGCTGCATGAACCTTTTGGTTTTTCTTCCTTGAGACAAAGGCTAGGCACCATTTTGTTCCTCCCTGCCATGTGGTTGGCCCTTTTCTTCTTTTTCCCTTGCATTTTGGCTTTTTTGGTTGTTATTGTTTTTTCCAGAATTCGTTTGGTTTTTTCCTTTTCTTTTTTCTGCCGTGGGTGTGTATGTGTGGGGTAAGGTTCTGACATTTCAATACCTAGCATTAATTTTTTCCCTATGTCATGTGGACATTCAGTTCGTCAATAAACAGTTGGGTTTTTTTTCACTTTCATCCACTAGTATTAATTTTCTCAGTGGCAGAAAGGGATTGTTGGAACCCCTTTTTTTTTTTGGTATTATTCCAGAATGTATTTTCCTAAACTTATTTCTAAACTGAGAGAGCTCTGAACCACCCTTCCTCTCGCTTTCCTCTTGTCTTCCTGCACTGGTGTGGTCCTGAGCTTTATAGGAGTTTGTACAGATCCCAACAGTAAATTTTGGTGTAGCCTTTTAAGATGGCTCATTGTGGTCAGGCTTTTTTGCAGAGGGTTGAAATCCACATCTGTATATTAACATTTATGCCCCTCTCAAGGCCTTTTTTCATCTGACTTCAGAGATGAGAGGAAACAGTTAGGAAATCATATTATTGGTTGTCACTGTTGCTTTTTTACCTCCTGGAAGCTATTAGTAAGAGATATTAATAAAAATTGAAGGGAGGTCTCCTTTTCATGGGGTTGCATCCTTCAATTTAGTGAAAATTGCTGACTTGGAACCTGGTGTTAGAGAAAATGAAAGCTCTTCACAAGTTCTGCATTATGGCTTTGCAGGTGATAAACAAGGCAGATCATCAAGGCAGAACTCTCACATTATTGTTCAAGCTGTGCAATTTATTTTTTATAAATCATTGGAGTAATTTTATCCACAAATAATAGCTAAATTTTTATCCTTTTTAGAAAACAGGTGTCTGATGTGCTATGATACAGCTCCAGCACTCAGGACTCAGGTCAAAGAAAAATCTAAAATCAAATGCTTACTTTTAGGTAGCTGAATTTCTGTAAGACCTGAACACAGTTTCTTCTGGAGCCAGGTTTCTCAGTAAACACCTTCTGAATGTGGCTTCCAATCAGGATTTGAAAATTTATTGGATCATTTCTTACCTTGAGTGAGAAGACATGAGTTAGTTTATTAGTTGGGATTTTTTCACTATCTTACCCAGGAGAAAAGTTCCTTCTTTACTTTGGAGTTGACGCACAAGTTGTATATGAGAAGAGTTGTCAAAATGATTGTCAGTAAACCAGACTAAGCCAGATAAGGTATCTGTACAGACTGGTTTTCAACCCAGAGAATAAATATAAGATAGATTCAGAAATTCCATCTGATGGGCTACATTTTGTTTGGAGATGGTTTCATGTTTTCTGAAGAAATTTTTCTTCCTGGCAGCTCTGGAGGGCAGCATTGCACTTTGGATGAGAGAAGGCTTGCTCTTAGCTCCTTCATTAATGGAAAAAAAATGAAAAAGTGAATAAATTTTTTTTTTAAGAAAGTGTGTGTCTGTGGGAAGGGACGAAGGAACAAAATGAATGAAAGTGAAACAAACCAAGGAAAAAAGAAACACTAACCCAGAATACAGGATTGAGATGGGGGCAGGGAGGAAGGTGTATATCTTTTTGGGTTTGTGCTGTCTATTCCTTACACATTCCTTCAGAATGTGTAGAGTACCAAAGAACTAATATCTTCCTGGACATGCTATATTGAATAAACTCTTGAAATGGAAAACTACTATTATTTTAACTTCTCTGTGATGATCTACTAATTTTTGCCTATCCATCTTCTCACCTTCTATGTTTCTATGGCTACCTGGAGTACTCATTTTAAGCCACAGCTATTAAAAGATTAAATTGAAAGCCTGTTTTGCCTGCAAGTAGCCTCTTAAAACAAGCTGCATAAACACCTTTTTAGTCCTGCAATGCCACATGAGAGCTGTTTTAGCAATGGCCCAGGGCAGCAGGTAGGAGGAGGAGGTTGAAAGCACTCTCCCTCTCCCTCTCCCCTCCTCATTTGCCAGTAAACTTTTGTGTATTTTTACCTCTTGAGAATATTTATTGGAATCTTCCCCTTTGCTCCTACCCAGAGCAAAAAAACCTTGGTTTGCCTCTAGGTTTGAGTGACTGGGTTGTAACAATGAGCCAAAGGACGTTCTCAAACTTTCTGTAAATGAGCTTACATGACATGAAGCTGTGGCACTTCTTAAAGAGGTAATCAAAGTGCTCACAATCCAGAGGCAGGTCTGAATATGGATGCTCAAACTTATTTTTGCTTAAAGCTTTTTGTTATTGCAGCTGAAATTCACTACAGTTCCCTTCTCGTGTGATACCTTCTCTCAGTATCTGATTTTGGTTTGCCTCAGGCCATTTCATGTCAATATTCTGTTTGCCTGACTCGTAAGAATATTCAAGTGTAATTCAGGATTACAATGATGGTGCTGTGGAAATGGCAGTAGAACAAGCTCCTGGGATTTGGGATGGTTGTTACATTGTCCAGAATGTTGTCTTCACAGACATCAGTTCGTTAGCTTAATCAGAGTCACATAGGATCTTGGTAAATTAATTTTTTTTTTCCCGAATAGACTTTTTAAGTCTAGAAAACCATACCTTCCTGGGTTTGTTCTTCCCCCCCACCCCCCCACCCCACCCTGAGAAAAACTTAGCCTGGGACAAGTTTCTTAGGCTGGAAATAACTTAAGGGAAAGAAAGAAAATACCTTGGGTGATGAGACCAAGGTTGGAGGCCATAGACAACCCAATTTAGCAAGAGGACCTGGGTCTAATATCTTGCATGTCAGGTGAGATCTGGATTGTTGATAGCCTTAGGCTTTGTGTTTCCTTTCATTTTTTAATGAAAAGAAAATAAATCCAGAGGTTGAGACTTGTCGTGACATAATACACTTTTTTTTTTTTTTTAATTTCCAATGCTTTCTCATCCTGCATTCAGCTCTACAAATGTGTGTGAAAATTTCCACAAGGACAAGTCTTTACATTTGAATAGCAACCTTGTTGTTATCACAGATTTAATTTAAATGAGAAGTGATTCTTTCCTTATGTATATTAAGGAAACTTTTGGAAAGAAAGAGGCAACAGAGGAAATGTTTTGCTTTGGCCAAAAGTATAGTTTGGGCAGGGTATAAAAGACCACGTGCAGATTAATTACTTCTGTTGAAATTCAGCTTGACTGAACAAGGTTTAATTATTTAATCATTATCTTTAGCTGCTGAGGCCAGGAATATAGTGATTCTGTTCCTTTTTTACCCTCCTGTGTCTAATTTATGTGATTTCTTGTACTTAACCTTCCTGCTCTCTGGATAGGAAGAGGGATTAAAATTTATTTCTTGGCATGATGTTTAATCCTTGTGTCTTTTGTCTGTCTCATGTCATTTTTAACTGGTGGATTACACTCATTACGATTGATAGAGTGTTGTGATTTATTGAAAGCTCTGGCAGTTATTATTGTTTATTCACTCAAATTCCAGAAGAGTCTAGAAGCTTTGAAATGGGATTAACAGGTTTATAAGAACACTACAAAAATGCTTCCTGGTTCTTTATTTCTTCCTTTCTTTTATAGATATTTGGTAGTGCCTCTTCCTTTCTTTGATAGATGTTTTCCTCCCTTGACAACTTAGTTTTATCGTGGTTTGATTCAAGCTTTAAGTAACACCTCTCTTCTTCTACTTCAAGTCTCTTGCATTGAAAGGACAAAAAGCATCTTTTAAACCCAGTGAAACTTAGGAGCAGAATGTACTGAAGTTGCAGAGAACTTTCTATGGACTTTAGTTGGCCTGAAGGGTATCTGTCAGGCAGATGTTTAGCAGGGTGCAGCATTTCGAGATGTGTAATTCATTGCAAGTGATGCTGCTTTGCTTTACCATTTTCCTAAGGACACTGCTTATTTACCTGCTTGTGGATTGCCTGCCCACTTGGTCTGATCCTTTTACTTAATGAAATATCACGGTGTACTACAGCTTTTGGTTTTGAGTAGTAGCAACACATAGAGTTCTTGTGTAACAACTTACCTTGTACAGCTTTGCAACCCATTGTGTTGGGTTTGGATGGCTTGATTTTTTGGTGAGGAGGGAAGAAGCTGGCCACGGAAGTGATTTTTCTGCAGGGAGCTGCTAGAAGTTTTTTCTAGGTAACACCCATGTTTCAAAGTGTTGGTGTAGGTACCAATTTATATTTCTGCCTGCCAATTGTCCTGAGGTTGTGCCTCTCAGCTGATCACATCTAACCCAAGCTGTTTTCCATTTTCCAGACTGTTTTTATGATACAGGGTTTGAACTTTGGATGCTGTCCCCCCACATCTTGGGAAAGATCTGTAATGCTGTATGCAGGGTTTATTGGTTCCTTAGCTGCTTCAAAACTTAGACAGAAGTGAACTAGATTCGCTGCCAGTTTGTGAGTCAGGAACCAGAAAAGACTGAAGCAATGCAATTTCTGTGACACCTTATTAGTAATATTTATTGCACCTTAACTCATTCATCAAGCTTGCACTGGATGTTGATAGTTCCAGGGCTGTCTCAGTCTAACAAGGCAAAATTTTCTTCCTCTAATTAGTATTTTGTTTTCTATTTACAACTTGCCTTTAAAACAAACTTTCTCATTTCATTAGCACAAAGGATATTATTGTTGCAATGATATTATTGATTGCATTTCATCTGACTTCCGGAGAAATAGCATCTTTAGCTAAATGGCAATGCTTATTGATAGAATGGGACCTCAGCTTTCAAAAATATGTACTTCATGACAGGATTTAGTGTATTCCTTCAACATATTGCAGCTTTTTTTGGGACTCAGCCCAGTATGCAACGCATAATCATTTTACAAAAAAAAAAATACAGAATTTCCTGAAGTGAGATATTGACCAACTATTGACAACTAGTACCTAAATATATCCCTTTACAGTGAACGCCAGTGAAAATATAAAGTACGTACATCCAAGTATGAGTAGAAGTACCACTCTCAGTATGAATTGAGATTGCTGGGACAATAATCAGTCTGTTACACTGGTAACATTCCAATCAGATTGTGTTGGAAGCAGTAATAAGATTTAGATGCCTCTAGGGCTCCTCTCAAAGCATACTGGTTGGTCTCTGCCTGGTGACTTTGCTCATGATACGAATCTGTTAAAGCTCCAAGCAAATATTCTTTCCTCATGGGGTACTGATGCTGTGGGAAGGCAAACAAAATGTTCTTGTGGAGGGAAAGCCACTTACTTGGAGTTAACAGCAATAAAGCAGCACTGTATTGGCAATGGTAAATAACTCTTTCTAACCCTCTAACCCTTTAAAATTCCTTAATTGAAATATTTTACTATTGTTTGCTCAGCTTCGAAGAACTAATAGATTTCGCACTGCAGATGGAAAAGCAGAGGTTATATTGGGGTTTACAGTTCTGCCCACACAAAATTAAATTTTTGCATTTATTCAAAACTGAATTTTTATTTGTGGAGATAATAAGTAGGATATTTTGTCTGGTAGGATATTTTGTTTCTGGTTTTGCCAGGTCAAAGTGTGATGTGGAGCAGAAGATAAGGTTTCTGTGACACAGAAGTTGAGGAAACTACGTTAGACATTGGTAGATTCACAATTCTGGAAAGCAATAAAGAAGGCTCTCTGCTGCATCGATACTTTTCTCTTGTCACTTAAACCCATCAAGGTTAAAAGGATTGCCCCATCTGAAGGAACATGGAGCCATTTCTGCTATCCACATATATAGAGAGGGCAGGCAGCTGGGATGAGAATAAGAGGACTACAGGTAATTCTTCTGCTCCAAATAAGTGGATAATATATCAGAAACTGCAACCAGAGCCTGTACAAGAGGATGAGGTTTTATTTTAATCTTCTTCAGAATCTGTCCAGCAACTGAGCAGATATTCTTCTGAAAATTTTAACTAGAAACTAGCTTAATACTGAAGTGGCATGGATAATTTAAAGTGGGATGCTGCTTTAGGACCTAAGCCTTATTTGATTGCTGGGTTGGTTTTGCTATGTTATATTTTGAGCTCAGATAGTATGGAGATTTTATAGAAGGAAAGTCCTTTGTTTCCAGGGATGCTGGAAACAAATGCAAACAAATGGCAGAGCAGGATGTTTCTTGCTCTTATCACAAACACTCCTATGCATCCCACAGCAACCCGTGTTTGATTTGCCAGTTAGAGCATTCTCACATCAGTATTTATGGTTTGGTCATGATCCTTTGGTATGTGCTTTCTCAGGCTCATATTCACTGTTAAGGCTGAACAGTGGTCACATCTACTGTCCTCTCTCCATGTCAGCCTGCTCCACAGCAAACAAGGTGATTGGTGACACATAGACCAGAGATCAAGATTCTGTATGACTGGTGGGTGGTATATCCTCTGGGAATGGCAGATGTGTCTAATGTAGGTTGCAAAATTTGTTGAACCTTTTGATGAATATGCTTGAAGTATTTGTCAATAAACCAAAAGGAACAAACAGAGAGTGCTATTATTAAAAATTCAGCCAAACACATATTTCAGTTATGATTCCCTTTCTTCCTATGGGGTTTTGGCAAAGGAAATAAAAGCATTATATTTCTAATAGAAGCATTCTGGGGTGGTAAGATCTGTTTAAAAATTTTATTTTGAAGATTGGATACAAAAGGATTTTGGGGAATAAAAACTGACCAAATGACATAAATTTTTAATCAAATCAATTGCTTCCAGAGATCTCTGAATTTTTTTTTTGTTGTTGTTGTTTCTAGGTTTTTTTTTTTTTTTGTGGAACCCAAAATGTGAATAAACTCCATTAAAAAATCGCTACTTAAATGGTGGGATTTTTTTGTAATAATGCTAGTGTTCAGGGAATATGTATATTTGCAGCAGTTTTTTAGGTGCTTGTATGATTAGGAGTAACAGCAGGGGGAAATCTGCACAAAGGACCACTGGAAATTTACTGCCTGGTACTTTTTAAGGTCAGTGCAGCATTTTCCAAATCCTATTTCTTGTTTGTTTTGCAAAATGATATTCCGCTATATCTTGGAAGGTAGCTAGAAACCTGCATGTACATATTAAGATTTTGAAATAATTCAGCGCTGTGGTTTCATTTCTGGATGCTGATTTTGGAATGTATTATGTGAACTAGCATTGATTGCTGCTTAATTATGTGTTAATAAATGAATTAACCTCTCAATCATGGTTTGATTTAAAACCAGTTGAATGAGTAGTTTTACCCTGGTGAGCAACAGCACTGCATCTGGCTGAATGTGCTTGATCCAGGTACATTAGCAGTATTCTATCACCTGACAGAAACTGAAATTATGCCATCTCCCTGATTGCTGTAAAAAAAAAAAAATCCTTTTGTGGTCAATTCTTGGCCACAAAAGACTGTTCTTGGCCATAGGGAAGCACTTTTTCTGACTTGTTTCTGCTGGTTCTTTTGAAAGATTCAACACCCAATGACTTATAAGGCAGTCACCATACCTGGAAGTGTTGAGGGAACATGCAGACGTATTGTTTAGGGATGTGGTTTAGCTGTGGACGTGAAAGTTAGGTTAGTGGTTGCATTTGACAATCTTAAAGGTCTTTTCCAACTTTAGTGATTCTATGATAGTTTAATAAATTGTAATGTATACTTGGAAAGTGTCATTCCCAAAGTGATTGTTGAACTTGTGCAAACAGGGCTAAGCCCCACATAAGTTAGTCTGAGCAAATCAGTAAGAGGTTAAATTGCATAAATTGTTAACTGCTACTGATTTATTTCTTGGCTTCTCCTGCCATGCAGTTCAGAGTGCCTGGGTCAGCTGGTGTATCTTTTCCTCATGTTTACATTTTCAATAGGGTATTTATATTATTTTTGTCCCGATGAAAGTGTGCTTGCAGACTTCCTAGCCACAGCAGCCAGAATGTTGCACACATTCCCATGCAACGTGTGTACACATATGTGTGATTCCACTCTGAAGTCAGAGTCAATCATCCAATAACAGGCTCCAAACATGTTTTCTCTGCTGTGTTACCACCTAATGAATGTGCCTGTAAAATTCAGCATAGTGATGTTGCTTATCTAGCGGTTTTAGCATTTCAGTAAATTTAGCTATCTTCTACTTGGAGCATTTTGAGCCATCTTCTCTTTTAGCCCAGCTTCACTGATGCAGAAGGTAAACTAAAATCCCACTATTCAGCCCATGATATTGCAGTGGCAGGTCCCTTTGAAACTCTCTGCAATAGGGTTGTTTGGTTTAGAGCTCTACGTCATATTGAAATCTATGGAGAGACATTCTTTGCCACAGAGATTTATAAAAGGCATAATTGAACTGCAGCTTCTAGGCAATATGTTTTCTCATTGTCACAAATAAACCAATAGTTTAAAAATATTTAAATGTAACACTCTCTTTAAAAACAAAACTAATTTCCTATCACTTGTGGGAAAAAAAAATCTACTGAAAATTGATTGGAATAGAACAGCAGGACCTGACTGAAATTACTGATTAATTTTCTCCATTAAATCAGAAATAGCAGAATAGAATGAAAAAGAGGAAGATGCAAATATATGTGTATATATGTATTTGGTGAGAATAATATAATAATACTTCAAAATACCTACCTTTGTTGAAATCAGGCCTATGAGTCCCAGGAAGTAGATGTGGGAACAGAACCAGCTGGGATGAATAGTGAGTTAGCCTCGGTGGTGTATACAGGAGCCATCAACCTGAGACCATGGGAAGTGGGATACTGAAAGGGAGATAGCTGGTCAGGCCATGGAGAGAAGAGCGTAGCCATGGGAGTTGGTATGTTAATGGTATGTTAATAGAATTACTCTCTAATAGGTCATGTTCTTGTTCCCAGGTGATTTGTGACCTGTCACATACAAGGTCATGTTCCTAGTTTGTGCTTGTGATTGGACCCTTGCCCTCAAGATACTGTTTTTTTGCCACAGCCCTTCCTCTTTGGATCTTGCCCCTCAGATTTTGTGGTTTCTATGTTTGTTATTTTGCTGTTAAAGGTCTTTATTCTTCAGGCAATTCCATTGTTCCTGTTCCTCTATTTTTAACACATTCCCCCTGGCTGGACCGGGCTCGGGGTCACAGTGAGCCAGACTGAGACAAGCAAAATCAGTGTTTTGTTTCTTGAAAGACTCCATAAGCTTTTAGGTTTCTTAGAGGATTTCTTACAAGAACATGCAATGCCTAAAGCATTTTTAAGCCTCAGAGAATTATTTTTTTTTTTTGGGTAGGGTATGAAAAATGAGACCTGTGAATGGTTTCATTGGGTTGATTCTGGAATTAAGCTTGTTAACAAAAAACCCCTGTGTTCTTTTTTTTTTTTTTCTCCAACTGATTATCAAGGTATTTGAAGACTGTGTTTTAATTAGCTGTATGTTAAACTTCATCTCACCGGGTACTGGTAATTAACCAGAAGGATCAGAGTGATCAGTGTTTAAAATCTCATTACAAAAATTACTGATGACTTTCTTGTTCTCCTACTGCTACGATTAGACTTACTTGTGTCAAAAATGACCAAAGTCATTTTTGAACAATTTAAACCAGATCATAGAATAGTTTTGGTTGGAGGGGACATATAAAGGTTATCCAGTCCAAGCCCCTGCAATAAGCACAGGTGTCTTTAACTAGATGAGGTTGGTCAGAGCCCTGTCCAACCTGATCTTGAGTTATGATGAGTGTCAGAGATATGACTTTGCTGAAGTCTCTCCAGTGTAATTTGAAAGAAGATAAACTTTGTTGGTCTTGCTGTCCTTCTCAAAGAATAATTTCTGATTTAATATCACTGACACTGAGAATATGTATGCTGTTTACATTGCCTAGTCCTGTTTTTGTTGAGAAACAGCAAAGTCCACACTGGTATGTGAATGTCATGTGCTATATATAAATATTTTTAGGTATTGCTGTCAAGGGGTTATTTACAGCCTGGACAGTCCACAGGCAGCTTCAAACTGGTCTCACTGTGATGGAAGTGTTAGAGGAGAGCTAAAAAGTGTATGGAAATGGTAGAAAACAGAGGGGAGAGAGCCAGATGATGCAAACTAATTTGGCACCAGACTTCTCTGGTTCTGTTTCTTGCGGTGAGGGGAAATTGTTGATGTTTGATTATTATTTAAGTGGCAATAGAGCAGGTTGCTACATAAAATACATGGACAGAAGGAAAAGAGCGAATTGTCTTGTTTCTATGAAGTGGACCCCTGTGTCTAATTTTTTTCTGCACTTTGGAATAAAAAAGGTCTGATTTTTCTGTGTATTACCTATGAACCACTGAAGTTGTCCTAAAATGTGCAGATGACAGAGCCAGTATAAAATTTAGGCAGTCACAAATTATTTATTTTTCTCTTCTTGCCCAACTTTTCTCATGCTTGTGAATGCCTAGTGTTTTCCAAATCCACCCCCAGGTCAGCAGCAGTAATGAACATCAGGTCTTTGAAAAGCAGAACATACATGCTGTCATTAGCATCATTTAGGGACCTCCTGTTGTTTACACCTTCATTAACTGAGGTTCTGGCAGAATTGTGACAAGATGACAATTTATACCTTATTACTGACTCTGCTGTAAATGGTCACTGGGGCTGAGCCCAGTGTGGTTGTTCTGAGGATAAGAAGGCTGCACTTCTCTTCATGCTTCTTCAGCAGGCCTGAATTGTCCTTTACAAGGCTTCACCATTAATGTTTGCCTTAGTGTGCACAAAGAATTCATTATTATATGATCAAAAACAACTTCTTCCCTTTCCCTTCCTATGGAACAGCATTGTGTTCTCTTTGCTTTGCTTCTTACATTAATTTATTGCTGTTCTTCCCACCTGACCCCTGGCTCTTCTCCTTCCTGACTATCCCACTGTGTGTGTACAGAGTGCTCCTTGTTTTCAATTTTCCTTATGGCCAAATTACAGCCACTTGGAAATTGTTTTATCTGAGCTCTGTTGTTGCTGCAGCCCAAATTTGCTGCACAACATGTACAAGCTGGTGAAGGTGAACCTACTTGCAGCTCAGCTCCTTGAACACCTGGAGCAGTCAGGCAGGCATTCAACAAAATATAAAACTTGAACAACATTTTCTAGGAAAATGGAACAGAAGCAATGTGAGGTGTGTTCTTTTGGTGGTTTTTTTTTTTTTTTTTTTTTGGGTCAGGTCTTTAAAGTAGTGTGGAATATGAGAAATTAAGAAATTCCTTCTTCTGTAAAGAAAATGCCCTAAGATTAAGCTAGTGGAAAATTAGAATTTGGAACATGAATTCATGGGAATTTGAGAATATTCATTTGATTCTTAGAAAAATCTTTATCTCTGAATTGTTTTAAACAGTTCTGTGTAAGAACAGACAGAGGGGGCTAATGTGATGCAGGTTGTAAGTAGTAATTAATGATTATATCAAAAAAAGAAAAAGCAAAACTTCCAATCCTGTTTTAGAAAAAAACAGCCTGATTATCTTAATATACACTTAGTGCAAGTGAATGCCCTTAGTGTCTGAATGATACCTGCATTTTTTAAGAGACTGAGCAAAATTTTTTGTTTAGCACTATTTGTCTGAATTGTTCATGTGACTACTTTTTTAAAAACTAACAACTATTTCTGTGTACATGTAAATATCTATTGATTGATCAGTTATTGTTGGATTTGGAGTTGTTGGATTAGAAAGAACTGTGAAAAGGATCTGGAAGAGTTTAGGATTTAACTAACCAAGTGCAAGGCAAGTTAATCAGTGTCAAGAAAAATCTTCTTTAGTACATTTTCCTGATGTGATGTACATGAAAATCAACCAGAGCTCTGAAATGCTTCTTCTGTCTCTTCAGTTAGCTTGAATAAAAGTTTCCTGTCTAGTTTAAGAGTGTACGGTTGTATTTTTTATTTATTTTTATTAAAAAACAGTTATCATTAGCCCAGTGGTTTTTTAGTAAATGTGAAAAATTCATTTGTGCATATAAATCCTCCAAAATAATCTCTAATAGATGCTACAACTGGTTTAAATAAGTCCAGGTTTTAAATAACCACCAGGTTTAAATAAGTCCAACCTGTAAGGTTCATCTTCCTGTATAATTAACAAAAGGGGGCCTTAAGTTTAGACTTTGAATATTGATTGAGTCTTCTAGGAAATGACTTAAAAATCAAAATGCAATAATCTCAATAAATAAATTAACATCTTGTTTGGAAACCTGTACACCAGCCAAATCCATGCTGTTACAATTGTGTTGCATTGTTTGTAAACTGGGAGATTTTGGACAAGCAATTCCAGTTTCAGTTAAAGTAAGCCTGTCTGTGTTTTCCATTCTAAAAAGCAACTTGTTTGTATTTTAGTAATTGCTATAAAGCTGTCTTATGCAATATGCTTTGTGCTGTGCACTATTCAAAGTCCCTCTCATATGCAGCACATATTTATTTAAGAGAAAATTAAACACCTTTCTTTTTGTTGTCTTTGAAATGCTTATTCAATTTACAAAATCTGCAGGTCAAACATCAGAAATAAGACATTTATACAAACTGCCACTAACCAGTTGTACTTGTGATGTATGCAGGAAACTCCAGGGGTTTGGGGAAATCTGTGTACACAGCACCACAGATTGACATCTTGGAAAGACTGAATTTCACCATTGTTCAAAGCAATGCAAGGACCTTCAAACCAATGTAAGGATCTTATAAATTTATACTTACTGTTGATATTAAACATTTATTTTGAGTATACATCAATCCTCATGTTATCTTCATCCTATTATCCCAGTGTTCAAATCCACAAAATAGATCTCTTGTTTTCAGACCTTTTTTCTCTCTTGTGTTAAGTGAGACTGGTCCAAATATGACATAAAAGTTTTATTCAGATTCAAGGCTGTTTTTGGAAAAAGAAGGGAAGACGTAATCTAAAAGAGTGCAACCATCAACAGACTATTTTTAAATATTCTGATTACTTTTATGAAAATCTCTCACGGCTTTTCCTTGTTCAGTTCCTTTGGTTCCCCACCTTTCTGAAAATGTTTCCATTGAAATAATTTTTGCAATTCTTGGATAAATTCAGCTTCACAATCTTGCTGCTTCTGCCTGAACCCTGATGAAAATTTAATCTTTGAGGTCTCTTTTGCCATCCTTGCCTTCAGCTGAGGGAATAAAAACTTGCTTAGATCACAGCTATAGGTTTGAAAACCTGCTGCTGGCAGGAATGGGGATTCTGTGGGGCAGGAACAAATCAGTTGGGAGAGAGAACATGTAGGAATTTATTCCTTTGAAGGACAGAGTGTTAGCAGGACTTACCTTGACTGATCCTGTGCTTGATGTGAATGAGGTACCTGTTTTGTGGGTTGTGCAACAAGCCATTTTTGCAAGTATGTCAGTGGCTAGCCAGTGACCCTTACCTTCTGCCTGTAGGAACATCATCAAAACCAAGCTCCCTCCCTTCCAGCTGGATTTAGAGCTGATAAATCAGCCATACACTTTTCACCCAGATGAGGTGTATTTTGGAAGCCAGCCTGGAGCCTGCGGTAACACCTAATGACCACGTGCAGCCATCCACGCCACAAACACAATGCAAAATTCCTCTTTTAGAAGGAAACTGAAATAACCCCCAGCCATTAAATAATCCTTGCTTTGTTCACAATTGCTTGGAGGCATGGCTTTTTCTCTGTTCTCCCTTAAATGTTGCAATGTCTTGTTTCAAAGGTAAGCATGTAAAGCTGTTTCCCTTCCTCTTTAATTAGAGATCCTTGTAAAAAAGATATATGGGTGCAAGTTTCTCATACATCCAAGATTTTCACCGAGGCTGAAGAATTGGCCTGAACATGAAGAAAGATTCTGAAACATGCTTGTTTTTAGATCTTCTTGTACACCCTGCAAGCTAACTAAATACAAACTTTGAAAGAGCTCTATAAAACTACTAAAGCTGAGTATCAAAGTTTTAGTTCTGCTGTTCTGTTCCAGTATTTTTTTATGAAACCTGTGAGCAGATAATTTACAGTAAAAGAACAATAGATCTGAGAATAATGAAAAAATAATTCACTATAATAGTATCAAACTGAATTGAAAGTCTTATTATTCATTGTCCAATTGATTAAATCAAAGATAAATAATAATTGTGTCATTTAGGTTGTTTCTGAGAAAAGGTCTAGACTTTTTTTGGTCTAAGTATTTTCAGAATTATATGTAGTGTAATTTTGAGAAAAAGGCTGCTAGTCCCTCCGGACTTCTTCTTTAGTTACTCTAGCACACAAGGAATCAGCTGCTTTCCAGACCTGATTTGACCTTGGAAAAGTTAAGTGAAAAGTTGAAGACAGCACAGTGTCTTTGGCAGGCCAGGCTGGCTTCGGCTGGATTTGGATTTAGCTCAAACTCCCATCCAGAAACCCCAGAGTGTGTAAATAACTTAAGGAGTCCCAGTCACAAGAACTCTGCAGAGAAATCTCTTTGTCATGTGTTTAGCTTTTCATCCTGAGCAGTGACACCTGTTGTCTTAAAACTTGTTCTAGAAGTCATTTCCATGGAAGAACATCTCTGTTTATCAGTGAGGAAGGCAGAGTAGTTATAGCAATCAGAGACAATATGCTCACTAGTTTAGGAATCTGTGTGAGATATGGACTCTCTGATAAGACAGCGAACAGGAGCTGACATACAGTTTACAGTTTCACCACCACTGACTTCTGTACCCTGGGTCCCTTTACAGAGTAAAACACTAAACCAGAGTTGGTAGAACTGATCTGAATAGGACCTTCAGACAGTAAGTTGAAAGGATTTCTCTGTGAGGATGGATCTGAGAAGAGAACAGTGCTGGAACCCAGACATCCAGTGCTGTTGGAACCATTTTGCTCTGACAGTTGTGCAGGAGGTTGGGCTGCTTAGCAGAGAAATTGGAAGACCTCAAAATGTGGTAGAGTGTCAATAGAAAAACAGAAGAACTGCTGAGAAAAACCTGAGCAAAATACCAGGGCAAGGGCATTATCAAATTTAAAACTGAGACTTTGGAATATGGATGTCTTACTTTTTTGATAGAAAGCACCCAATCTTACTTGTACAAAACTACATTAATAAAGTCCTCAAAGGTGAGAAAAAGGATGAAGGCTTTTCTTATGTTGGAACTGAAGACATACCATGATACCAAGATGGAAATAGAGGAAAATAAGGCTTTTAGCAACCTTGTCTAGTGGGAATTGTCCTTACCCATAGAAGGGGCTTGGAACTAGGTGTTTAAGTTGCCTTCCAGCCAGTCTCTTATCCTGTGAGAGCATCTTTTCAGGGATGGTAAAAGCATGGTCCTTCAGTGACCATGGCTATGTCCACAGTGTGAGCTAAGCTGGGGCAATCTGAGCTGGAGAGGACTGGGAGTTAGGGAAGGGCAAGGGGCTGAGACCCATATGTTACGTAGAAAGTGTTTGCATTTTCCTTTGAGAAATTGTGGGCATAACCTTGGGTTCATGTGCAAAGAAATCACTGTGTCAGTAGGCCAAAACCACCACTCATTGCACTTGTGGAGAAAGCTGAAAAGGTCAGCCTATAGGAAGTACAAGTTTTTGGTGCAGCCTGGCCCTGCAATGAACACAGGATGTGTCACTGTCACTGCACAGGTGACAGTGGCCCTTTGTCTGGGATCTTAACTGAGCTGTTGGACACCCAGTCTTAGGAAATACACCAGGAGCTGCTAAAGCCCCTGTGTGCAAACAGGTAGTGCATCTAGGATAGACCTCTGCAGATTTATTACCAGTATTCCACAATTTCCCAGCTTTTTAGAGAGCCATTTAAATGTGGGACAAATTTACACAGAGAGACTGAAACTAATATATGCATGAAATCTTCGTTTCCTAACCACTTCCTTTTAGTATGGACAATTCTGGAAGAGCAGGAAATGGCTCTAATTAGCTGAGCATTGGTGACCTAAAAAGTGTGCTTGCTTTGAGAAGTGAGAGGTCTTTCCAGTCATCTGGTGAAATTAATTTCTCATTAATTGCTCCACTTCTCTGTTCAGGTCAGACCTGTAACAGTGCTCATCATATACTGGCACGTTTTGACACGGTGAGGGTATGGTGTAAGTGTGTTACTGTCCTCCTGTTTTACTGCCCTTCTCTAAAGTGAATGAACTTTGTTGGGGTCTGTCCTACAGCTTGTATCTGGCAGCTTTCTTGACACTGACCTTCTTGCTGCAGTTCTCTGACTAACAGGGCTACTCCAGCAAAAATGGGAAGAGAAGGCTTGACCTGGAAAAATGTGCTTGAAAACACTGTGTGGAGCAGTGTGGCTAATTTGGTCATTTGGCTGAGTTTTAAGGAGAAATTTCTGGTTTCAGCCCAAGAGTTCACTTGCTCCCCTGTGCCCTTGCATTTTAGTACTGATGTTAGAACCGTAGGAAGGTTGCTAAGGAAGCCCAAGGCTGCAGGGTCTGCACTACACTGGGCAATCTGCACTCAGGGGTAATTATGCCACTTTGTTTCTGGCAGGAAAGCTAACGGGATTGTATTTCTTTTTGAAGCAATCCCTTTGGATTTTAATTAATGCATGTGCAAATTTGGTTTAAAACATTTATTAGATAAGAAATATATATATAGGCTTAGGCTGTCTGACTGTATCAGTGGGGCATTGAAGACCCACTGTTTTTTAGCCAGGGAGTGCCCTTACATTTTGATGGATATTGTAGGCTTAGAATGGCCTGAACTAATTTTAACAAAAGCAGCTTGTGTGCTCATTGCATTCTAGTTCTAGCACTGCAGACTTGTCAAAGATGAGATTTTTACCAACTGTATTCCTGGTTTACAGGACCAAAACCCATACTCCTTTCCCCTCCTCCTTGGAACACTGATGTACTGGGTACTCAGCCTCTTTCTGTCCCTGGAAACCTCTTTTTTCCTTGTGATATAACCATGCTGAGGCAGAAAAATCTGTGCTGGAGTAGTATTGCTTGTACTGGTTCTTTTTCCTCCTGGCATGGTGAGTAGCAGATTTTTAAGTACCTCTTTATGGATAACATTGAAATAAGCCAAATGTTTTCTTTTAGATGAGTTTGCCTTATTAGTGAGGTGGTAGTGAGGTTTTCTTTGGATTGGGGCATGAAGAGAAGATTAAAAAAGGAATATTGGAATTTGTGTTTCTCTCTCTATTTACCACTGACAGGGGTTGTTGATGTGTATGATGCTGAAAGCCATAAACTTCAATATGTCACATGTTACCAGATAAATTACATGTACGGTGGGCTGAGCTAAAATGCTCAGTTGCTGAATTCTTCCCTCACCTTTGCTGCTCTGGTGGGAGCAAAACCAGCAGAGACACCGCTTCTTCCTTCTTCACTCACCAGTGGTGAAAATTTGTCCTGAAAACTTGCAAATCCTCTATGTAATTATTATGGAATGCACTTGCTGTGAAGAGAAACATAAAATGCATTTTTGATACCATTTCAGTAATGGCTCTGACTCTGCTCCCAGAACTTATAGAAAAAATTATGTCCACAGAAGTAAGTGTTGTCACTGTAAATGATCTCTCCTCCTCTTTCCTCAAATTTCACCACCTCTCAGCAACATGATAGCAATTGCCATGCAAAAGATTTGCAATAAACAGTTTGATTTTGTTTTTGAATACTTTTTTGTGTATTCTTCCTCTTTCAAAACAACTTGTTTGTAAATGCTGCAGTGTCATGGCACACTATTCAATGGAGTTTGGCTTCAAGGGTAAAATTGGGTCATTGGTGTATTTGTGAAACCTTATCTAGCATTTCTTTAATCATTTTAGTAGACTCTT
Organism: Taeniopygia guttata; assembly: GCF_048771995.1. Lineage (NCBI taxonomy): Eukaryota > Metazoa > Chordata > Aves > Passeriformes > Estrildidae > Taeniopygia > Taeniopygia guttata. The sequence continues at coordinate 70,603,593 of NC_133028.1, forward strand.
AACTGGATTAGTAGTGCTGACAATAATAGTGATTTTTTTAAAAAAAATGTTGGTAGTGAATTATTTTCATGACTTCTCTTGTCAGTATTGCTGGAAATAATTAATCCACAGCGCCAAGGTATAGATTCATGATTTAGCACTTACATAGTGATGCTATCCTCCACTCTCCCCATCATTGGACACCTATAAGTTTGAAATGGTGTTATTCTCTCTTTGGTCAACAAATAATTCATTTTAATGCACTTTGACCCTCCTGGAGAGGGATACACTGCTTGAAATTGTCATTGGAAAACAGTACTCTGTCATCCACAGCACGGTGTCTGCGTTTGGTGTCCTGTGGCTGCTGGCGGTGCTGCCTCTGCATAAAGCTGGGGGAGCTCTTAAAAATAAGTAGTGAGAGCTCCATTCTTTGCTAAGTGTAAACTGGGACCAGACAAAGATTAGCAAATATATATTAGGGAGTAATCCTGCAGGATGGAGGGAAATACTTGTTCTGGTGTTTCTGATCACAGACTATCCCCAGGGATTGCCTCCTTCCGAAATGCTTTTCTGAGATGGATTTGGCTTTGAACTGACTAGATGACAGCTTTTAGGTGTTTACATCTACTCTTTTCGATTATGAATAAACCTAATACAAGGTGATTCCCACTGTGCTATGAATAGGAGCCATGAGAATCATCTCCAAGGTGATTTTTGGATCCTTTGCCAAATACATTTGGGCTGAGAATTGAGAAGCTTCCAGGCATGAGAATACCCACCCTGAGATTTGGGCACAAAAGCTTAACCTGCTTTTGCTGTAACTGATTACTGTGAAAAGCCTGATTGCTCTCTTGAGATTCTTTTGCTGCTTTAGGCCTTCATAAATGCAGCCCAGTTTACCAGATAGAATATGCTGCAGGTTTTTTTTATTCATCATAGGGTTGCTTTTTCCCCCCCTTTGTTTACTGAAAGCACACAATAAGTACAACAACATTCCCCTATCCCCTTGGAGCTTAGATAAAACTTAAAAGAATGGAGTCAGAACCATAGTTCACCAGTCACTGATATGATCAAGCTTAAATAATTTGCTGCCTTACTGTGGAGTTGTCCCCATGTGAGATTATTCCAAGCGTGGTCCCTAGCTGTGCACTGGCTGTTTCTGTGTGGTTTGCTGCTAGTGAGGCTCTGTCTCTTGGGAAACTATTTAGATGGCAGAGTCTTTGCCTGGTGGGAAAAAGTTTTCAGCGCTTGTCTATTGATCTTATGATTTTGTTGCAGTGGGACAATGAAACAGTATGCATGTTTATATGCTTAGAAGCAAAGAGTAGTCTCCTTTTCCCTGCTTTCCTAAGATGTCATCTCTTAAAGGAAAGTAAAACAGGAAAAGAACAAATTTATTCTTAGAGTTGGAAACTATGAATTATTTATCCTTTGAAAGCTTCCACTCTCTCTGCATGAAAGGAAGTCCTATTATTATAAGCAAGTGTTTCTTTCTCTGCATGTCAATAAGAGAGAGACCAGAATTGACTGATTTTTGTGGTGCATTTTCATTTAGAGAGCCAGACAGCTTTACCTGGTTGGCACCAAGAAGCTGTTTTTAAAACAACCTGAAACAAGTTGTTGGATTTAATATTAATGTGATATTAGACCGCTGCTAAAAGGTCCATAAGAAATGAAAGGTTAAACAAATCCTTGGAGGTGTTTATGTGACTACATAACTCAAGTTCTTCTCTATATGTTGAATTTATTTTCCCCATGTATCCAAAGTTTTAAGTTGAATTTCTCATTCAGAGAATGTTTATTATGATTATTTTCTTGGATTTGTGTTTGCATAAGGTAGAACATTTGAAAATTAACATACTGCTCTGGAATATGCCCACCATCCCACTGTGGAGCTTCTTCTGTTGTGGTTCTACAAACTGAATGGCTTTTTTTTTTTGTGCTTGTGATAAGCAAGCCCCACAGACCCAATAGATGCCTGTGTTCTCTAGGGGGAAGTAATCACCTCAGCATTTCTCTCTGCTTTTGAGTGAACTTTGGGAAGTGAGGTATTAAATTACACACCCCTCTTTTACTGCATTTGGATATCCCCTGCATATTGTGGCCCAAAAAGCACTAATTTTTATTAGATGCGTAAGGTGAATGTAGACATGTTCATTTTTTTTCTATAATTTAGTCACTTATTTTAAGTTGTTATAAGCAATGTCCTGAAATCAAAGTTATAGGCCAACCAAATATTATCTTGGGATGTGTCAAATTGTTGGAACTGGTTTTCTTCTGTTTTCTTTTGTGGTATTTGTAGAGGATCAGAGTTCCTGAGCTGGGAGTAGAGTGTTACAGGTAAACTCAAGAGTGGAAAGTCTGATTTACACTGACTTGACTAAGGTTGCCCTACAGGTAATGAAACAATATAATTTGATGTCAAATGTGCTAATTTTGGAGGAAATTCTTATGTAAGGATATAACTTACAGGAGCTCCTCTTTGGAGGTATGAAATAAGGTTTCTTTCTATTCTGTCTCCTAAATTTTAGTAAACAGAATATATAAATGATTCTGTGATCACACCATGGAAGAAACTTGGCATACACAAGAGCCTCCAGCAGACTTGATGCCCCTGTCCTTTCCCCTCTGATTTTAATATGATCACAGCATCACTGTCTTGCCTTTTTGGTTTTCACATGGTGGCTCCCAGCACTACCTCAAGGTTTTTCTTGAGGTCTTGCAGGGATTCAGAAGGTGGATGTTCCTCAGGACAGCAAATGGGTGACTTCTGTGTATCTGGAAGAAGTACTGTGGCAGTGACAGGCACATTGTCACTGGTTTTACCGGGTTCAGCTCCCTCCTGCAGCAAAGTGTGGTGGCCTTGATGCCAGCAAGTGGTATCTAGGAATTCTGGGGACCCCATGGTATACTTTTAATTTGTAAAGCTGCACCCAAATCCTTTGCTTCCTATCTCTCTGGATCCTGCCTCAGCTCAAGTAGAGGGCAGGTGCTCCTTCAAGTGTTTCAGATCCAGTTCCAGCTGCAGAATGTGTATTTACAGGCACTGTGAATTTCTTCTTCTTTGAATGTGGTGGTTTGAAACATATTAGTCTTGCTTTCAAAGAAAAAGCAGTCAACTTAACACTTATTTAATTGAAATATCTTAAGAATGAGAAAAGTAAAAATTTTTTTTGGATAGGTGGGATGATACAGCCCCAGACATTTCCCCCACATTCAGGGAAACGAGGTCCTGTGTTACTTGTCCTGTAGAGAAGTGTTGGAATCACTGTGCCTGGAAGTGTTCAAAAAATGTGTGGCTATGGCCCTTAGGGTCACTAAAATTATGGTTTAGGAGCGTACTTGGCAGTGCTGGTTTAATGGTTGGACTTCATGATCTCAGAGGTATTTTCCAAGTTTAACAAGTCTATGATTCTGTCTGGGCTTCTGTTTTAGGACACTTGTAAGTAGCACTTCAAGTCAAACTTGCAGAAAATGTTATGGGATAAATCCCTCCAGTGACCACCAGCTAAGTAAATGGATGCTCTGGAAATTTTAATTCTGGACAGCACCAGGCTCCTTACCCAGGAGGCTCTCCTGTAGTTGGATATTCTGGTCAACACCAGGACTTCATGTTTTTCTGCTGAACCAACATTATACATCTGCTGTTACCAGACCCAAACAGTCTTAAATGTCACTAGTAAGGGCTGCCTTACTTTTTGTTGACTGACTATGACAAGTCTAAAAAGCCTCCTGCAGATTTTACAAATATCCTATAATGAAAAATATCCACCAATTATTAACTATAGGCATATGTGGAGCTATTAAAAGCTCCAGCCAGGCAAAACATTTTTGCAAACATTTGGTTTTAAGCATATGAGAGACTTAAACCTCTTAAGATGCTTTGCTGGATTAAGATCAGAATTCCCCAAAGAGTCTTACACACATTTAATTAGTCTTTAAAGGAAAACTAACTTCCTCCAGATACTATTAATAATGCTTGCATATTAAATAATTTTAATGCAGTCATTCTCAAACACTGTGCATAGAACCCAGTGTATAAGCAAATAATAGGAGAGTTCAGATAAAGCTGGCAGAAATCAGGTGATAATCTTTCATCACTGCACATGCCATGCAGCAGATAATCCACTTTAGTGTTATTTCACTTGTTTCTCTTGACTTGAGCAGAAAGCCCAAGAAGTCTAAGATTTAGGCTGTTTTTAGACAGTTTTTTTATCTTTTTTGGCAGTGCAATGTTCTCTAGGGCTGGAACATGCAACTGCCCTTGTTTTGATATGTATGAAAGTGAAGACAAGATGCAGTTAATGAAGAAATTACCTGCTCCTGACCATTTACCTCTCAAAATGGAGGATGCAATTAAATTTCTGGATTGATCTGCATCAGAAAAGGAGTGCTCTAAACACCCATTCTTTTTGTGGCTCAATATCTGCACTGTGGTATTACTAATGTGCAAATGGTTACTTGTTGGAACAAACCTTTAAGTTTCCTGATGTTATTTTTTTTTTTCTAATAGCAAATGTACCATTCAGTTGGTGTGTGATAGATGCAGGCAAGTTTCCCTACAGAAGCTGAATTTTGCAATGCCTAATCTCTAAATCTCAGTTGGATTAATGAAGGAGATCATAATTGGAAATTTCACCTCTAGGCCATCAAATAATTCTGAAATTTTGGCTGTTTGTAGAATACTGATGGGATAAGGTGCCTAAAGTAGATTTACATGCTGCAAAATTGGTGCTTATGGGTTCTGAGCATAGCTGAGAGTAGCAACAGGTAGTAAAATACTACTACACTGAACAGCTGACAAGGGGAAAAACAGAAATAAAAGCAGATACATGGTTACTCTAGAATGTATAGGTGGATTCTAGGAGCCTTTTTTCTGAAGTACTATTTTCAAGAAGATCAAATTAATGCTGGATGGGCCATGATGATGAGTCGTAGTGCGACAGTGATGATCAAAGAAAACAAAGGGAAGGAGAAATTGCCAGCCACATATCTAGAGATGCATGGTTGAATATTTGTCTTCAATGCAGATGTCATTTAGAGTTGTTTAAAAAATTATCTGTTGTGGGAAAAATAGAGGCTGTCAGGATTTGAAGTCCCTGGATATTTTGGGAGTAAACTCTTGATATGTGGACTATGTGACCCATAGGTAAATGACTCAAAAATATGTGGAGTTGTCAACACGACATAATAGCAAACAGTCATCACACATTTCTTGCAGTCCTAAACCTGTTAGTGTACCAAAACAGACATCATGTTTTAGAGACGTGGGATGGTGATAACAGGCATATGTTTAAGATTTCAAATAATACGCTTACCTGGATTGACATATCTACAAAAGGAATCGTGATCTTGGCTTTTTAGGATAATATGGAAATTATAATTATCATGGATTTTTTAGGAAGTGTGGATGGAAAGAAGAGTAACCTTGTATGATAGCATTTGTGCTATCTCCTCCTTTGACTATAAAAATCAAAAATGTGAGTTTTAGCATGAAATTGTCTGCTTACACTGGAGTTTCAGAATGAGAAGTGGGAAGTTGGAAACTCCACACCTCCTCTTACTGTACACTAAAGATATTTTCTGCACTAATATCTGAATTGTGACAATTGTCTTGAATGGAGAGGGAGAGGTTGGACAAATCTTTGTCTCTGCCCAGGCCTCTGGCAGTAGCTTTATTGAGGTGGCCAGCACCCCAAAACCACTCTTGCTTACAAGTTCTTAATAATGACTGATCAGGCCTATTACAACATTAATTATTTATTAAATAGATCAAGGAAAACAGACAGACTTAAACAGACTTACTACACAGGAATCAAACAAAAAGAAATACTATTAGTAGATGAACATACAGTGCAGAATTATAGATGTACCTTATAGCTGGCAAAGAAATAGTATGGATTAGGAGTCAATGTCACCAATGAATGTTAGCAGTGTGGAGAGAATCTCCTTTATTTTTCTCAACCCCTGGGGAAGTAATTAAATATAAACATCTTTATCATTGAGAAGAGCTCTCTACACACTCAGAGTGTATAAGAGATTTCTGATTTTATGAAAATCATAGTGGTCTTCTATAGTTGTAAAAATGGTTGTGTCTGTAGTCACTAATTTTAGGTTTTCTTTTCTCACAGTTCAAGTCAGGATGTGTATTACTGGCTAAAGAAATTCTCAGTCCAGATAATTCATCACATGACAAACCATTCTGGTCTGATTTTAGCCACATGTGGTAGACAGATAAGGTTTTGCTGTGTCAGGGGGTGAAAGGTCCTGCCACAACAACTCATCAAATTACCTAATTCAGTCCTGATATGAGTGAAAGACCTACAAATTTCTACTTATTTATTTTGATTTCTTTTTGGGCAGAGCAAAGTGTTTTTGAAGCATTACTTTAGATGTTGTTAAGGAAAGAGGAGGGCATTGCTTTTGTTTCAAAGTGTATTCCTGGTAGGTATGAATTTGAGCATCCTAAAACATGATAAGCTAGTATTTGTGACTGCCTATGAGAGGCTTATCTCTAGATCTCTAATATCTTTAAACTATATGAGGCGTGAAAGATGTGAAAATGGCTGTTGCATTAAATCACCTAATTGCAGAATCTCAATTTACGTCCAGAATGAAATACAAGAAAGAAAAATTTGCTTGTATAATTTTGCATTGAGGCACAGAAATGTGGCTTCCATGATACAATTTAGATAAAATGGGAATTACAACATATTAACATGATGAATTTAATCATTATGTATAGAAATTATATGACTGCTTGGAGTAAACAGGGTTTGATGTAATTTAGGTGTTCTTTATACTAAATTGTACACAGAATAGAGATACTCATGTTCTCAATTGAAACATTTAATAACTTTTGCTCAATTAGTATTTTATAAGGCTTTGGTGTCTGTTTGTACAAGAAATGAAGTTGAAAACAGACTGCAGCATGTTCATCCCTTTTCTGCTTGTGGAATGCTTTTATGTAAAGTCAGACACAATTTTATTGGCTGTAAAATATTTTGGCATTTGGAGGCTCATGAGTGCCGTTTGTGCTGATGTCCTTTTCTTCTCCCTGCGGTTCATTGCGAGGCCTTTGTTTGCCTTAAAGTGAAGGGTGATTTGGGATTTTGGGGAGAGACTTTTAGGTGCTTTGAAAACCTGTGGGACAAAGCTCACAGGGGAAGGGAAAACTGGTTGTCTCCTGTTACTGGAGAAGTGGTGCTAAATGGGAGTCTGAGCAACAAAGAAGGGAACAACAGGCACAATTCCTACCATTGTGAGGAAGAGGATATGTATGGGTACATCGGAATTTACAATGGCATGAGTTGAGCATGTCCAACATATTTTTCTACTATGAGAAAGCTGATGCCCTTACAACAAAGTGTCACTGTTGCATAGAGTTTTGGTCAGAAAAATCTTCAAAAATGTATCAGCACTGTTTATTTCAAAATAATAATAAAAAAGGCTTACAATCCCACCACAAACTTGCTTTTCTACCCATTTTGCTAATTTTCTGCTTGTTAATGCCAGAGTGAAATTTTAATACATAGACAGTAGATGAGAAGGACTTTTAGAATCTCAGGTATGAGATCTCAATTATAACAAATTAGCTTCCACATTAAAATCCTTTAAAAGTGACATAATTTTCAACATGGTGGCCTTGGGGAATATCCTTGGTAGTTAGTATAGGATCTGAAGAGAAGCTGCTAGTCTAAAATGAACCTAATTTCCTGTCACAGAAAAACCACCTAAGAAGGGTATGTGTGTATTTAGGTCTGCTATAACCTGTACACAAAGCCTCTAGTCAGTTTTGGGGCTCTTCTTCTTGGTGTTGCATGGATCTACACAAAAAAAAAAGGTTTCTATTGCAATGTGCTGGAAATTTCTAGGCAGTTACGTTTTTTCGTTAAGCAAAGCTTGAAGCATTATAAATGCAGTTGTAATTTATTTATATCTCATTCCTAAATGTAACATTGAGCATATACCATGTTTGTACTGCGAAAGCTTTCAAAGGACTGTGCTATTTACTGCAGCTTTTAATTGATTTGCTGCTACTGTTTTAGCAAAGCCACCTCTTGCCATTGCAGGAGGACCTTGTGATGCAGGCTACCACAGGAGCTAAATTTGGTGCTGAAGCTTTATTGAAGGTTTTACAGCATTACATCTTAGCCTTGCAGTGAACTGTCTGCAATTTATTGCTGTGTTTTTTAGCAAGAAAGTAGAAAAAGAGATTGATGTTGGAATCATTTTATCTCCTAAAGTCTGTATGGACATAGTTAACCAATGGCATTGGCTTGGTGAGGGTCTTACAGCACTTTTAAAAATGATTCAAGGAAAGTGAATAAATCAATCAAACTCACCTATTCCTTTACTGGAATGGATGAGGAGTTTTTCCATGCAACTTTCATGCCAAAGATTAAGTTACTTCTGTGCTTTGCAATGAATATAGGTTAATTTCCAGTATTTGGTTTTGCTGTTTACTTTCAGTTGGCTTCATCCTGTAAATGTGAACAACACAAGTGAAAAGATTTTGGTTTCATTAAGTGTTATTTAACACGTCTTGCCTGTTCTTTGTGACTGTTTTTCCTTACTCCCTGCAGGGAATGTGCCCTGGGTTATAGGTCCAAGCATTTTTGCAGGACCTCTTGAATTGTGTCTGATGGGGCAGATTTTGTCAAAGCAGCCAGAAGTGTTCCTCTGTATTGAGCTACTCATGGGGCAAGCACAGACTGCCAACTGGGCAGAACTTAATTTCACTGGCTGCCAGTCACTACTAGCATATTATACTATTTTATATTTGGAGAGACTTTCCAATTAGATGGTCCAGTAGCCATCATTTCCTAAGGGGAATCAGCCTCGATCAAAGTGAGTATGGAAGACAAGAAGCTGTTTACATCTCCCCCTCCTTACCAGTATCACCTAATTCCCAGAGGCTGCTTGACAGAAGATTATCAACCATCCTAGGTATTAATGATACTTTGAGAGTAAGAAGCCTGTTCCAGGGCAGGAGGGGGAAAAGTGAGAAGGGCATGGGAATTCTCACTGTGGCATATTACATCCAAATAGAGGTGGCAGCTGAAAAGTCTGTGCTCCAGCACATACAGTCTGAACAGTATAGAAAATGCAGGGAAAAGTAACCCACAGGCTCTCTGTATTTATACCAATATATTTGAAAGATTTTGAAAGCTATGTGCCAGGAACATTTTTTTTCCCCCAATGAAACCTGTCTTTATTTATTGTAAGGCTCTTTCTGGTTTGAACAAAATGAGATATTTTACTTTACTGAAATGGTTTTAGCTCTTCCTTCCGGCAGAAGGGACATATCCTTTTGTTCATAGATGTTGCTGTGATTTAGATGATACCACATGCGTTTGCTTGTAAAAATGTTATTCTGGAGGTAGTAAAGACTCCAAAGATTAGAGACAAAACCATATATTGATAAGAACATTTAAACCCTGCAGCACCTTTCAGATGTTGTGAACCACATGCAACATCAATAGCATGCTGTGTCGAGAGGGAAGGAACATACCTCTGAAGAAAAAAGCACAAACATAAAATGACAGTTTCTCACACTAGTTTTCTCACAATATAGACTGGAGCATTTTTTTTTTTTCTTTTCTTACTTTTTCAGGATTAAGCAGTATAAAAAGGAGAAATGGTACTCCTCTTAACTAGTTAACTGAAAAATAGAATGACAGAGACTAGGCAACTATTCCTTAGAAAAAAGTAAGGCAGGGGATTATTAGGAAATTGACATTTATAATTCTCTAAAAGAGTATGTAATGTTCTTTTTCATAAAAACAGGCATTATTGTATACATTTCTATATGTTCTGATAAGGAAACAGCCATCACTAACTAGCTACTATAGGTTTGCTCCTATAGTATTTTGTCTTTTAATAATTGCCATCTTAAATGTTGAAGGTGGGGTTCATCAAGAACACGAATTCAAAAGAGAAACCCGTAGGGCTTTTTTACCTCTTTTGTTTTGCTTTACATGTCATGTTTAGTTCAAAATTTCCTGAATTTCCCTATTCCTTTTATGTTTATTTCTATCCCCTGCCTTAATGTATTGCTGGAGGTTAGGTATTCCCAAAGGAATTTCTTCCTATTTGTTGTCAAGGAGATGTGGCGTGTCAGGGGCAGCTTTCTACATAAAATGTCACTAGCAATAAGAGACAAAAGGAATGGCCAAGTATGTTGACATAAGTCTGAAATGGTTTTGGGAAGGGGAGCGAGTTTTTGGAAGTCTTTTAGCTAGGGGTAGTTCAGTCTTTGCCCTGAGTGGAGGGGGGATGGTTGCAGTTCATGGTGCTGGACTTCTGCCCAGAGGCTCAGGTGCTGCTGTGGTATTCTCCTTGCTGCCTGTTTTTAAGCCTGCTGCTTGCAGGAGCTGCTGGTTGACTGGGACTTTTCAGCACCCACCATTGCTGGGAGACCCTCACCACTTGTGTGGGGTGTTTCAGGAGAAAAGTTGGGGCCCCCACCTCCAGGTTTATCTGCTGTCAGCCTTTAGCAGACCCTCACACCAAAGGGGTGAGGAGGAGAGGTTTTGGGTGTGTCGTGAAAATCCTCTGGTCTGAGGCAGTGAACGTCCATCCTCTGCTGTGCAGAGCAGCTCAGGTCAGGGCCCCTTCACCCCAGGGGAAATCTGCATCCTTGTGAAGGACAGCAGAGGGGATGTCATGGCCCATCAGGTTCCCCAGAGGGGTCCCCAGACCCTTCAGCAGAGTATTGCACATGCTGCAATGGATCCACAGCGTTGCAAGGGACAGTATCAAACTTGCCATCCCCAGAGGAGGCACCTGGGCATTCCAAATGTATATTAATGCATTGGATTCCACGCGTTTGGGTGCAGGGAACCCTTACCACCAAGATGACCAGATAGAGGGGAACAATGAGAAGTTGTTGGGATTCCTGGAAGGGTGATATGTTTCTATCTAATTGCTGTCACTCTCTGTCTCCCTCTTTTTCTATTCCCTCCCTCCCTCCCTCCCTCCCTCTCTCCCTCCCTCTCTTCCCTTTTACTATTAAATAATATCTATCAGTTTTTTTGCATCAACATTTAACCTTGTTTGGTTTTAATAATTTTTTTGGGTGTATTTTGAACCTTTCTGGGTTTGATCCATTTTATTCAACAGAGACTTAGTTTTCTTTGTTCTTCTGTGTTTAAATCGGTTTGTAACACCAGGATAGCACATTGTGCATGTGAGAGCTCAAAGAAACTAAGTCACCCACCTTCCCTCTCTTCCCAGGGCCACCATAAACCCCTGGGAGGGCACAGGGCTCACCTTGGAGTGTCCCCTGCAGTTGGGGAGAGTGCCTGCAGCCCCTCTGCCCCACTGGGAGCCAGCAGTGCCTCTGCTGGCTGTGGTCCCAAGGGTGCCAAGGGTTTGGTTTTCGTTTGGTTTTTTGTTGTTTATTGTTTGTTCTGTTATATGTATATATATATGTATATGCTAGTAAAGAGCTGGTATTTGTTTTCCAATATTTTTGCCTGGAAGCTCCGTAATTTTGAAGTTATAGTAATTTGGATAGAGGGGGATCATCTTTGCATTCCAGGAAGGCACCCGCCTTCCCTGGCAGATATATGTCTTTTAAACCAGGGTGTGTATAAAGAACATCTACATTTATACGTTGTTCCTTAATGAATAAAGAAGATACTGACTCATGTCTATCTTCAAAGATATGCAAGCCCCAAATAATTAACAACTTGCTTGCCTGTTCCCAGCCTCACCTATTCTTACACGTTTTTAAAACGTAACAAGTTTATTTTCAAGGTTACTGGTTATTTTTAAGGACTTTTTTTCTGCATTCTGGAAGAAGCTACATGGGTTACAAAAGGTAGTTAAATTGAGAACACCAAATTGACTGCAGAATGCTCCATGTTAGCATTTTCTGAGCACTTGCTGACACAACTCAGCAATTCTGGAAAGAATAGCAACAAAATCTGATTAGAGGACTTGCAGTGGTGGTGCAGCAACTGGCTCAGCAAGGAGAAGTCCTCTACACTTTCCATCTGCTGGCTTGTTCTAGAGGTGATGCCAGAAGAGCTATAGAGGGGGTTTATGTCTTTTGTGTACTATAAATCACTTTATGCTGTGTAAGACAGTCTTTTCCACTGCACTGGCGACTTCCTTGGTGTCTCATTGACTAAGGAATGAAGTAACTGAGGATGTTCATGAAAGGATAATAAACCATTTTTACCAACCTTGAACTAATAGCAGATTTTAAATAACTTTTTAAGAAAAACTTTGTGGTATGACTGCAGCTGGCTTTTAGAGTCCATTTATTGAATGTAGAATCCTGTAGAAAGAGGAGCAATGCAAAAATAGAGAAGACTTTCTATCTGGAAGAATTTTTGTATTTTCTGATGACTTTGTTACAGTATTTTCCCACCTGTGAAACTTACAATGTACTTAAAAAGAATGCTTATATTTGTTCTTATTTTTAGAAAGCCTTTACTATAAGGATAATTTGTACAGTTGACAGATAGGTTTGTATCCAAACTGGGTTGTGTAATTGTAGCATACTGGAATTTGGGTCTGTTCCACTAAGCACTATTCTGGGACAAATCCTGTATTTTGGAGAAGACTGAGATGATGCAGTGTTCCTGCTTCTTACATGTTTTTTAGTACAAATCTGAAGTTCCTTAGGAATCATCAAGCAGATTTTATGATAGAAATGAAAATTGCCATTTAGCATGGAAAAAATGCTTTTTAAACATTTAAAGTAATTTTACCTCAGGTTTTTAATGTGGTTTTTATTACCAGACTAAAACACTCATAATGTTGCATTATGTTTTGTATAAATGAAAATAGGAAACCAGATAAAGTTCCTTTTTATTATTTTTCTCTTGTGGCTGTGCAGAAAGATCAAAGATTTTTTCACTGCTTATAAAATAAACGTGTGTGGAGATTTAATAACATCAGACATTGCTTAAAATATCAAGGTTTAACTCAAGTGGTGCTTGTAGTGTAATTCACTTCTCTTTTGCCTTTTCTCCTCAATTTGGTGTGTTCAGGTATTAAAGGACTATGTTACTCTGTCTTAAATGCAGACCTCAAAGAAACAAGGAGACATTTGGAGTGCCCAGCTCAATAGCTGTGCCAATGCATATATGTTCTCTGTTCCTGGACAGAGACATTATCAAATTCTTTTTGGAATCCCAGACCCAAGATTTTAAATCATATTTGTTTGTTGTTAGTCCTCTATGTTGAGCTGGAATGTATGATAAGGTGTTCACAGACCATTACAATTCACATTATTATTCTTCCAAGATCTGTAGTATAATAAGAAATTGTTAATTTAGGTGCAAATCCAGATATAGTGTAGAATAGTTCAATTTGGAAGGGTCATAAAACAATCATCTAGTCTAACTGCATGGGTGATGTGAAGATAAATTTTTCTCACTTATATTTTGAGTGTCAGATCCTGGGCTGGAATTACCAGTGGGGGTACTGGCTGAACTGAGAAAGGTAAACTTGTGTCTGGAGAGTTGTTCCTGTGTTTGTGAATCCAGCTTAAGAATCTTGGGAAACTAAATTGAAAAATAGAAAAGAATAATTTAAACTTTTTGTAATTTTACTCCCATTTCAGGAGACAGCTCATTAGCCAGTAGATTAAGCTGTTCTCAAGATGTCATGTCATAGAATCATTCAGGTTGGAAAAGATCAAGTCTGACCATTAACCTGACACTACCAAGTCCCCATTAAATACAGAAATCTGATACACAGAATAGATGTCTGAGGTCCAGAGACCCATCTCAGCCCCCAGAAGCATTTAATGTGGGGTACAGGAATAGAAGTGTCTATTCAAGTACGTTATCTTCAACTCAGGGATCCAGCACTTGAATTGTTTTGACTGCCTGGATTCTCCAGACAAATACAGGGACAGTGTATTTTCAAAACTCTGAAGTGGAATAAAGAAATGTGCCCACAGAAGTTCAGAGCCAGATTTCCCTCAGTCTAATAAAGACAAAGTAAGTATTATTTATACAGGAGGTATATAAACCTAGGTCTGAAATCTAAAGGAAACAACAACCTGCAGTGTCCAAGCAGAAAACTATTCTTTGCGAGGTCAGTTAAACAGCTTGTTTAGAGATTTATGTAAGATATATGGCTCTGCCAGGGCTTTGTCATGTTCTGCATCTCTATCCTATACAATTGAGAGCTCTCTGTAAGTAATTGTAATGCTCCTCCTGAGTTACAGAGCAATATACTCAAAAATTGCAGATAGTGTCAGCATTCTACAGCATTTCTGTGCCACTTTTTTTTTTATTCAATTTTGTTTGTTTGCTTTTTTTTTTTTTAATGCTCCATCTTCTTTCTTCCTTTTCCTCTTTTTTTATTTATTTTTTCTTTTGAAATGAAATAAAGGACAATTTCCCATTTCCAAGTGGACTTGGAGGAAGCATAGAGTAAGATTGGCAATGGAGAAGGGTGTTCAAGGAAAGACTGAGAAAGTAGGAAGAGAGATTTGCTTAAAAAAAGAGAACAGAAAATGACCCCATTTGAATGGAAACTGGATTTTGATGTGGATGAACAGCCATATGGGGGCAAGTATTTCCCACTAAGATGGGATGGACTCCAATCTGGATAAGAAGTTTCCATCACAGGGAGGCAGGTATTTCAAACTCAGGGATGTTTTTTATGTATTTGTGGATATTCTGGCCGAAAAGCCAATGGCACCTTAGCAACTCTGTGTTTTGAAGACACCTTATCCTTTCAATACCTAGTAGAAAGCAAGATGCCAGTGGTATCCATACACAGCCCAGATTGTGTGAACAGAGGGTTTTTCATGCTTGTGTTCTTTTATTCAACAGCCTCTCTGCACTGAGGAAAACAGACCCAACAGGCAAAAGTACAGCTGGCACACAGCACAATAAATGACTAATTTTCACTCAGCAAAGTTCTCTAAATGATGCTACATGCCAGACTCTGTGGAGCCATTTCTAGGATCTCAAAAGAAAGATTAAAACCATCTCAAATACACAGAATTGACAGGAAAAGTAAACTTTTCAGTGGAAGGGACAGAAGAAGCCAGATGGTGAGTGTTGCACAAAGCCAAACAAATCCAGTCTCTGAATTCCTAAGGCATACAAACCTCTGCAGAGAAATTAAATTCCTCTGAAAAAAAGTGAACGATATGCAAATTCATACTGTCATAATTCTGTCATGCAGAGCAAAGATCTTGTAATTTCCCAATGTTGTCCTTTCCTTACCCTCCTGAAAATGTGTTCAAAAGCATAAAACAAGTAGCATTTTAACTGAAGTAAGCTGGTAAGGAGACAAAATAATTACAGGTAGCAGAGGGGGATCAATCAAGGAGTTAAATTAACTCCTTTTGTTGTTTACAGTAGCTCTGGATCCCTGCAAAGCTTCATCTTTTGTTGCTTCATTGTACTATTGTCTGATGATGCAGCCAGCTCTTCAAAGAATAATGTGGTGGATGAGCTGCAGCTTCAATCCACAAAATTTAAAATATGTTCCTACATGTCTAAGATGAAACTGACTGAGGTTGTGTTTATACATGTTATTTAAATTCCTTGACCAGTGAGCAGCAGTAATAAGATTTAATAAAGTGATGGCTTGCACAAAGTGGGCTGTAAGTCTAGGACTGTTATCCTGTCACTTTGTAGAACTCATTTTGTTTTCATATGACATTTATTGCCCAACCTAGTTCACTGAGTTCTGAAGAAAGGTGTACCAAAATTGTAGAGCTTTTGTTCTAGAGCATCTACATGACAAACAGAGTGGAAAGATTTATGTGTGAAGGAGGGGATTAGGAAAGTTTAGAGGGCTGTGAAGAAACCATCTGTAGGGACATAAGTTACATGAAAATAAGGAATTTTACTATTAATATATTGTGTTTGAACATTTGTTATTAAATTTTGATTTGAGCTTAGAATCCAGGACCCCGTGCTGGTCTTCTCTGTGCATGGTAGGACACACTGAGAGGATTAGTGAAATAGAGTGCAAATCAAGAGAACAAATCAGCTGTAAATGATTGGAACTATGATCACATTGGACTAAAGTGCCAAATATCTTTATCAGCTTCCCAGTCTATGTATTAAAGTTAATTTTTCAAACTTTAATTAGAATTGGCTATAACACAAAAAGAAGCTTTCTTTCTTCTAAACAAAACAGAATGAGCACTATCTAGGAATAGGAGCTAGTAGAAATTCTTCATTTTATTTGAGATTTTGTTGCTAAATTATTGAATGTATTCAAACTGGTTTGCCTTTTCATCCTTGGAAACAGCAGGTTGTGGCATTTTTTTCCTCCCTAAAACATAATATAAAAGTTATATAAGAATGAAGGAGATGGTTTTGATGAGGTGTAGTTGCATGATTTTATTTAGACCTAAAGTTTGTCTGGGCTTAGATATATATCAAGGTATTTTTCAGTATCTGTGGTTTGCTTTGTGATCAGATGAATAAAGCTTAGCAAAGTCACTCAGTGTTGACCAAGTCATAAATGAATGTTCAAGAAAAACTCAAGAGGATTGAGCAAAAGGGTTTCTGAGAAAAAAAAAAAAAACAAACTAGGATATTTATTACACTTCCCTTTTTCTTGTCTTTAGAAAACAGAATTTGTTACTGCTTTGGTAACATCTACTTCAGAGCTCCATCCAACTTGGCTTTGAACACTTTCAGGAACAGAGCATCCACAGCTTCTCTGGGCGACCTGTGTCTGTCCCTCACCTCCCTCACAGCAAAGAACTTAGCTAATTAAAAATCTACTATCTAACCTGAACCTACCCTCTTTCAGTCTGAAGCCTATTCCCTTTGTCCTGTCACTACATGCTACTGTAAACAGTCTCTCTTCATCTTGTAGGCTCCCTTCATGTACCCGGCAGCTGCAACCAGGCCACCCTAGTCCTTTTTTTTTTCCAGGTTGAACAAACACGGTTTTCTCACCTTTCCTCAAAGGAGAGGTGCTCCATCCCTCTTATTAACTTGGTGACTTCCTCTGGAGTCACTCCAACAAGTCCATGTCCTTCTTGTGCTGAGAGCTGGATGCAGCACTGCAGGTAGGCTCTCACCAGAGCAGAGCAGAGGGACAGAATCCCCTCCCTCCCTCCTGCCCTCCCCTGCTGCCCACTGTGCTCTGGATGCAGCCCAGGATGCGTTTGGCTCTCTGGGCTGTGAGTGCCATGGCCAGGGCATGACCAGCCTCTCCTCCATCAGCAGCCCCAAATCCTTCTGGGCAGGGCTGTTCTCCATCTGCTCATCCTCTAGCCTGGACTGACATCCAGAGGCTGCCATGGCCCAGGTGCAGCATCTTGCACTTGGTCATGTTAAACCTCATGAGATTCCCCTGGGCCCATTTCCTGGAGCTTGTCCAAATCCCTGTGGATGACATTCTGTCCTTCAGGTGTGTCAACAGCTCCACTCACCTTGGTGTCATCTGCAAATGTGCTGAGGGTGCACTTGATCTTTTCGTCTATGTCATTAATGAGGTGTTAAATATTTTTGATTTATAGCTGAGTGAAGTCAGAGAATCACTTAGGCTGGAGGAGACCTCTGAGATCATTGAACGCAACCATTAACCCAGCACTGCAAGGCCCACCTCTAATCCATGTCCCAAAGTGCCACATCTACATGGTTTTTGAACACTTGTGGGGATGACCACTAGTGCTGATTCCACCTCTTCGGTAAGCACCCTGATCCAATGCTTGAACACCTTTTGGTGAAGAAATTTTCCCTAAAATAGCCCATCTAAACCTTTCCTGGCACAACTTGTGGCCATTTCCTTTTGTCCTATTGCTTGTTTTCTGGCAGAAATTAGGAAAGCATGGGTTAGTGGGAATGGAGATCTGCATATTATCAATCATTAGATGCCTCATGCTGTGTGTGTAATTTTTCCTCTTGCCTTTGCATGGCTTTCATTGTGTCTGAGCTCAATTTGCTGCAGAATCAAGATGTATGCATTGAGTCTACTTAGGAAATAAGCAAGCTTAACAAGGCAGTGCTGATCCCAAGCGTGCCTCAGAGAATACCTGGTGTGTTATATAATGGAAAAGTAAACTCACCTCCTATTTGAAGGCAAGAGGTTGATTGTGAAGAGCTCTTAACACGTCACAGCAGTGCAGGAATTTTTACACCCACAGTTATATCATATAGGAGAATCAGTGAATATTTACCACGAGTTAAGCCAGCAGAGTAAAATTGAAAAAGCGTATGACTGAGTGACCTTTGTTAGCTTGCACAGTGTCTTTTATGGGAATCTTGGAGGACCATGAACACTGAGGAGAAAATGAAGATGACTGGGAAACTTATTTTGAAAGTGTGCTTCTGATCCATGACCAAATGCTGAAATACAGACATTAGGGCTAGCTGACAATAAAAAGACTGCTCTATGAGATGAAATTTTAAACGAAAAACTGGGAATACAAGTGAAACTGATGTTCATGATTGCTAATGTACATTTTATCTTGCTCTGTGAAGACAAATGAACATTATGTATGTATTATGATTTGATAGTAATTTTTATGTGCTTTTCATTTTAATAATAGTCACTGAGAAGTCAGTCTGAACTTAATTTAGATATAGCACAAGATAGACTTGGTTATATAAAACATCATTAAAGTAGAGGAACCTGTATGTCTTATCCAGCACTTGGTGAAGAATACAAAGATGAGAGATCAGAATACATTCTGAAGGGATCACTTAGATTTTTTTATGAATGCAATTGAAACAAACTGCACCAAGTAATTATATTTAGGTGTTTTTTTCCAGATCCAGCCTGCTTAGTCTGCTTTTAGTTGCTCTTCCTTTGATAAACTTACAAAGTAGTCATGTGAAATTGTGCCCTGACTAGAAGGAACAAAATGTTTTTCATTGACTTCAATAGGCTGGGAATTGAATGCCAATTCTCAAAAATCAAGAGATTTGGCACTCTCTTAAAAGCAATTCTCTTTGAAACCCCTGAGGTTTTTTACCCCAAAATGACAGCACTTACTTCATTAGTGCTGCCATTTAGTGGCCATACTTCAGAACTCTGGGCTTGAAACTTTTGGTAAAGTTCCATGGGGACCTTAATAAGTGACATCCTTCATATGAGTAATGCAGTACATTCCAGTTAGTTTTGGAAATGGGTAATAGAGAAGAGTGCTTAAAGAGATTTTCTTCAAGCAGACAGTTTATTTCCATTGACACTCACTGGTGTGTCACTTGTTTGGTATGACAAGATCTCTTTTGTGAGACATAGATTTTGTGGTTAGCCACACCAAGCTGAATTAGATCACGAGCAGAGGTAGTCTCTTAAGCTCTGAAAGTGGTTTTAGCTTAGTTATTAAACTCTTTGCTAAGCTACTTTTACAGTGTATGGTGCATGGGACATCTAGGATACGCCCTGTACCCCAAAGGATCCAACTGGGACACTAAGAATTGCCTGGACAGTGTATAAAGGCTGATTCCTCCTGCAGAGGATTACTGACTCATCTGAGGGAACTCAGCAGCTGCCAGCAGGAACATGCACGGTGCAAAAACAGAAGGATAACTTCTGTAATGGATACTGTAAAGGGAATGGAGGAAAGTATAACCACCTGTGTTTGCCTAAGACAGCAGCCTTAATACTCCAGACAGGATTGCAGGACCTTTGATAGCTGAGAGTGGTCAGTGCTGCTGTTGTGTGGGTGAAATTTCCCATCTGCTAAGTATCTGCTCAAGACAGATTTTTGGCACATTTACCCATCTCCCTCAGCTTTTCTCTTACCAGCTGATTTATGATTTCTGCTGTATCAGAGGAATTTGCGTTTTACTTATGAATCTGTCAACTAAAGAACCTCTTGAATGTTTTATAGCACAAATTAAGTTAATGCTCTGGTATAGCTCTTTTGAAAAGTATTAGGTCTAATGCAAAATGGGGTAAGGTTCCAGCAGCATACTACCTAATTCTGTATGATTTTCCATCTTCTAAGTCACTTCTCTTCCTACACTAATCTGGGGTGGTACTGCTTACCTGGGAGACCAGGACACAGTTCAGTGTGTTTGTGGCAGACCTGCCACATGCATTGGTCCTGCTCTCCATGTGGTTGTCTGACCATTACAAGTGTGAGAGAAAGTGATGCTGCTTGGTTTTTGTCTTTTTTCTTTTATATGCTCTCTGTATTCTTCACACATGTATTTGTATCTCTGTAGCCTACTGTATTAGCAGCTAGTTTCCCCAGTACTTTTCCATAGCCTTTCCTTAAGCAGAAAGACAAGACAAATTCCAGAGCTGAAAGCCCTGGGGAGGGTACAAGGCCCCAGTGCTTTCTTGGTTCTTGCTGGGAACCAAGGCTGAGAGCAACACTCTGAGATACATTCTCATGGACAAAGTAAGGCTAGTGCTGAGGGGGGACTCTGGAGAAGGGGCTTGACCTGGGGGGGAATTGCATCACCACTTGTCCTCCTAATTGGTGCTTTTTATCAATTATGCTCATTTCCTAAAACCTATAAAAACATATTCACCCCTGGAGGGGGTGGGCTTTTGTGGTCATTTTTCCATAATTGCCCCTGAAGGCCTTCATATAAAGATCTTACATTAGCTCCTTACTAAAATAATCTTGAGTTTCATTTCCAGGTGGGGAAAAAGGCAACACAAGAGGAGCCTGCATTCCCTGGGGATGTGTGGTTATACAGATCTAGGCTTCTAAGCATAGAATTCTGCCCTCCTTGATAATCCCTTTTATTTATTGGCTTGACACAAAAGTTAAAGGGAGCTTTCTGCTTGAGAACCTTGGAAGCACCCCATCTGACAAAGCAGTACCTTTCTTTGTTAAAAGCTTTTCAAGCTGATAGAGCTGGAAGAGCCCCAGTAAAATCAATGAAAACCTATCCAAGGCAAGTAGACTTATAGATGAATAAATGCTCACTACTATTTTTATTCTGAGCTCACAAAATCTCTTTCTGACTGTCTGTACTTTTTTGCTAATAAAAAAAAAAAAAAAGGCTAATTCTCCAAATATTAATAGAGGTATATTGGCAGATTTGGGGCTCACAGTTCTTCCTGAGCTTAAACAAAGGAAGTGCAGCTAGACAAAAGCTTTTCCAAATGGGCCTGTATGTACTAGTTTAGCCAAGTTCACATTTCACCCAGGACTGATCTTTCCACAAATCCTAAGCAGCATTAGGGAAATAGAAACACTGCAGCCAATTGAAGCTTTATTCATTTCCATAGAAGTAGACATCAGCAGCCATCTTTTTTGCTGTGCAATTTTCCAGACCATTGAGTATTAAGGGCTCTAGGAGAATATATGGTTTAAATGAAGCTTGTAAGGCCATGGAAAGAGTGGAGACTTTCTGAGACAATCAGACCTCTAACTCTGAGACCATGTTTTCTCATCTGCTTTAGTGCTTATTATTGGATATAGATTTTTGTGCTGGACATGAGAAAACACACCCTCCTATATTTGCATTTGCTGGATGTGTCTTCTATGAACTGGTTTATATAGTGACACATTTTTCACGGAAGGTCCTTGTTCTCCTCTCTTGGGTGGTTCACAGTGACAGAATGCTGCTGCAATGTCATTCACTGCTGTATCTTCCTCTTGCCCTGTGTAGCAAAAAGCATGAGGTTGTTTATTTGAGTGTCTTTGAGAACTGCCTTACTTTGATGTGGAAAATCCTAAGCCTATAAAAAGTGGTTCCTTTCCTTGGCATAGTTTCAGGAATATAGTCTGAATTTTTTTTCCTTTTTGAAGTGATCATAATTTTGCCTCAAACCTACTTATAGCATAGCTTTGCTGATTTGATGTTCCTTTGTACCAAAGCCATTTGGTGGTCTAATGATGTCCTGGTGTGATTTTCAGGAAAGGCACCAGACCTCTGCTATGGAAGTGCTCTGTTCTCATGCTCCTTGCATGTCCTGTGACCAGAACTGAAATTTTCATAAAGTACCAGCATGCTTAGGTTGCCCATGTCTGCTTTAGCTTTTCAAGTACACATGACTGTGACTTCTACCTCTTTGGGTAGAATCCAAAAATATCTTTTTGTATTTGCCCAGACCCTCTATGGTCTGCTTCTGCTTTCTTCTTGGCTGCAAAATGTCAGCTTTTTGGGACTTTGTGTTTTGCTTGTTCTAGAAAGAATGTTATGATTTGAAGCTCTTTGCCTATGATGTATGCCTGGGAAGCTGACCAGGGGGAAAAGAAGACTGTGGGGCCAACATGACATATACCTTGTCTCCTGCATGAGGAGCCTTCCCTTTGCAACTTGCTTTTTGTGGGTTCTTCATCTCATATCCAGGCAGAGTACATCCACTTTTATTAAAAAGATGATTTTGTCATACCTATAGAATGTATATATTTTTGACTCCCAAACCCTCTGCCACATTGATGGTTTGTATTTACATCTATGCTTCTCTGAACACTATACTCCAGCTCATCCTGTAGAATCTGAGAGGCAGATGTGGGAACCAGCAAGCTGGATCTCCCTTGTGCTGGATCTCAGATGAGGCAGCTGTAGGGCTGCAGTGAGGCAGTAGATGTGAGTATTAGATCAAAGACAGAATGACACCTTGAGCACTGCTCCAGAAGTGGAGGTAGAGGGGGACAGGATTTTAGCCTGAAGCTCTTCACCCAGCTTCATGTCCGGAACAACAGGAAGATACTGTGGGAAAAATGTAACATGGGTGGTAAAGGTAGCTGTCTGACTGGTGATATGCTGTGTCTGGCAGACTGAGCAGGGTCCTTAGACCTTCACGGTGAAGCTACAAGTGGTCCTTTTTGGGCGAAGAATAAGCACCTTTGTGCTTGTGTTGGCTGTTAGGAGATACTTAGAATTCATACCTGGTTTGCTCCTGGGATTGGTTGCTTTAGTCTTGGGCAAATGTGAATGTAAAGAGTTTAGACATAGCAAATTTTCCTTGCCATGACAGCATCCTCAAATGCATGCTCAAAATGTCAGGTTTTCATCTTCTCCCCCATCGCTACTTTTGTTGTATCCCAAAGTGCTATCTTGCCAATATTTCCCTTTGCATCTCTGTGCCATTTCTCCATCTATATTTATTAGCAGACAAACCAACTCAGACTCAGGAAGAGACTTCTTTTACAAAGATGTCTTTTATAGTGCATTATGATATTAATGTCTTCGTTTGATGGGATTATTTTCTAAGGTTTTGCGCAAGATTGTGTATCAACAAATCCCAGTCATTGTCATAAATGACTTTTAATTAAACATGTATTTTTGCTGGGGGTTAGGCTTTCTGCCTTTTTCTTTCTCTAAGGGAATTTTTATGCCATTTGTAGCCTAAGAGACCAGAACAATGGACACTTAAGAGAGACAAAGAATGTGTCTGAGGTGCAGAGGAGAGGTGCAGCTGGCTGCAGTCTCTCAGCCGTGGGCCTTTCTCTTGGGAAAGGCAGAAACACCATGAGATTTTGGCTGAGGAGTGAGGGCTGGGCTCATCCCTCATTCTCTCACTCTCAGGACTGGAGAGGAAAGGTCGGGCTGGTGCCAGCGCAGGGCAGAATTCGCTGCCACCGCGGAGATCAGCCCTTGGCTACTTCTCCTGCCGTGGAGGAGCCTTTGCTGGTAAGAGCAACATTTGAACTGGGACCTTTCCAATACCCAACCTCATTGAGGAGGACTTTTGGCAACTGCTCGGGAGCCTCAGGGGAACACCCGGGACACTGCCCTTTCCCCGTTCCCAAAGGGAGAATCTCCCGGCTGTGGGAGCCCATCTGCCTGTGGCAGCCCATGTGCCACTGCCCAGCCCTGCTGTTTTCTGGGGCAGCTTTGGGCCTTTTGCTACACTTTAACCCAACGTGCCGTGCCCACCTCGACACCTCGTGGCTTTGGGCGGCTCCAGAGCCTTTGCAGCTCTGGGTGTGCCACCTCTGCTGTTCCCGCCTGCTGCTCCGAGGTTCTGGCTGTAGTCCATGACAGACCTGGAGGGGCACTGGGACTGCTCCTTCCTGTGGGATGGCACAGGAAAGTCGCTTCTCTCCTCTCTCCCTCAGCCCTTCTCTCCTCTCTCCCTCAGCCCTTCTCTCCTCTCTCCCTCAGCCCTTCTCTCCTCTCTCCCTCAGCCCTTCTACCCTCTCCCTCAGCCCTTCTACCCTCTCCCTCAGCCCTTCTCCCCTCTCTCCCTCAGCCCTTCTCTCCTCTCTCCCTGCCCCGCCCGAGCCGCCATGGCCTTGAAGATGTTCAGCCCCAGGTTTCTGAACTGTGACTGCTCTTGACCCCATTTTGCTTGCACACCTTTCCTCCATTTGGTTCAAAAAGCCCACGGCAATGGGCAGGAGTGGGAGAGATGTTTACATAAATGCTTTGTTTCCATTGTGTTTTGGGTGGCTTTGGGCCACAAAGTTGTGCAGAGACAATTCTGCTAAGAGCAGCTGCTAAAAGAAAAACTTACTTTAAGGCAAAGACACAGTGTTTAACATACAAGTTTTCTCATTATTCTTTCTTACTCCCAGGCATAGATCAGTTGTTGTAAGAACTTATGTTTCTGGGTTTAAATATCCACATGTTGGAGCAAATGAGATTTTGAATTTTAGTGGTGTGTCACTAAACAACTGACATAGTCACATTATAAGTATTTTGTTTTTTGTTTTTTTTTTCCCACTATATAGATCTAGAAACAGAGAAAAGCAGTATGAAGAGTATTCTGATAAAGTGTGAAGATCTTTTTTGTCCTTCAGTTGCACTGGGTATCAAGGATGAGGTGTCACATCTTTGTGTTGACTTAAAAACCTGGAGTGTGCTTTTTAAAAATACAATTGGGGGTTTGTAAAAACACTTACTGAAGATGAAGAAACCCTTTAAAGGCACACTAAAACTGCACAGAGGGTGGTTATGAGGCAAGTCTCCAAAGTAAAAACATGAGGCTGCAGGCAACGCAGTCGGAAGCACAACAAAGGGCTGGTGAGGCTTAGCAGAGGCATGCAGGAGATGGGTTGGGTTGGCTTGTCTGCCTGCATGGGGCTGGGGGAAAGGGTGCTGGAACAAGATCAAAACCTTTTTAAGATTTCTGCACAGTTTGCACAGGTGACTGGGAAGGCAGGGCAGGCCTGGCATTTCTCTCTTTCCCCAAGTGCTGCTGCGTTGAGCAGAGTGGGAGGGCTGCGCCCAGCAGTGGCTAATGGGCCTCTCTCAGGAGCTCTCCACAGGAGGATGGATATGTTATTCTAAAGATCTTCTCTGTAATTTCTTGGCCTGACCTTGAACATTGCTGCCTTTATTTAAAGCCTCTGGAATATGGGTGAAGAGCTGATTCAATTCTGATCTGTTTCAACAGTGTCAGAGGCATCTAGGAGAGGGTTTGCACATGTGCCACTTGGAGAAAGCAACTAGAAGGAGTTGGGTGAAAGACTTGTCTCTGGGGAGACTTTGCTGGCAACTATTTCCCATCTCCCATGGGACAGGCACTCAGCAGGGGAACACCAAGGACTCTGTACCTCCAGAGAGTTTTCTCCAGTCGGGTGGCCAAAGGTCTCCACCAATGGACTGCAGTGGGGCGCTGGACTGGGCCAATGGTCTCTGTCAGCAGGAGAACCTTGGGAGGAGCCCGGGAGTTATAACAAGTAAATGGGTCACAAGCTATGAGAATTTCTGAGCTTCTTAGCCTGGCTCCAACTTGGCTCTTGTCCTCTTTTTCCGTGGCCCCAACCTGCTTATGGCTATTCTGCCCACGCTGGCCATTGCTAGCCATCATTTACTCGACCTCCCCTTTGCTTGTCAGAACCCCGGCTGACCTCCGAGCCTCATGTGCAGCCTCTGTCCGGCCCTATCCCTTCATCTGTGCCAGCCGCTGCCTGTCCTGCCTCCCTGTGTTCCTGCCCGACTCCTGCCTGCTCCATCCCTGTGCTCCTGCCTGCTGTGCCTTTATCCCACCGCTCCCGCCGCCGCTGCCATCCCGCTGCGACCCTGTCCAGGGTACTGAGCTCCTGCCAGAGCCCCCGCCTCGTGGCCGGGCTCCTGCTGCCTTTTCTCTCTGTCTCCTCGCTCTCTCTCTCCCCCCCAATCCTTTTGCATTTTCTTTCCTTCTTTTCTGTCTTTTTTCCTCTTGTACCATAGAGCAACTCGCTTTTTGTTACCAATAAGCGGTTCTCAGATACAATATTGGCTCATTTAACTTAATTTCGTCCTAGACCCGAAGTTTTGTAAGAACTCCTTACAGTTCCCCGTAGTGGAACACCACTATATGTAATACACTTTAGATAGTGGTATTGCACATGGGCAATTCTCGCATCCCTCCAAATAGATCGTGAAATGAACAAACTACAGTAGCTAGTCTGAAGACACTTTTAAAGTCCGAAATACAACGATTTTTTGGCCTGAATGCAATTTGCAGCTTGGAGTGAGCATGACAACTCACCCCACTGCATTAGGCTCTTGCAGAAAAAGCAGTTTATTATCCTGAAGACGAGGTTACGTGCAAAAATGTTGGCATAGGGTTATGTCAAGACACTTGTCCTGAATTTTTACTTAGAATTGTTTTCTCTTTAGAATAGATGCATGACACAGATGCAAACTCCTAATCCCATGGTGCTTCTGCTACTTCAGTGCTGAAACACCTTGGCAGCTCTAGGAGTATTAAAATGCACATCAATATAAAGTTGTTTGAGCTTGTGGCTAAAAACTGTTTTCACCAGTGTGTGGCAGCAATCTTGAAGCAAAGACCTCTGAGCTACTCTAGTGTGACACTTCAGCCATGGTCCTAATCACCTGTTGTCACTAAACTTTCCACATCAGGAAGTTTACATTTAGTCCAGTTTGGATAATTACATTGTGGCTACATAAAGTGTTACACCAAAGTATTTTCTGGTGGTATCGATTCTCCCCTTCATCCTAATTCATGGTATGGTAGCTAGAGTTTGTTCTACAGTATTTAAGTATGCTTTATCTGTGTCAGTCAAGCTAAGGCCCACAGTTAGCCAGGTTGCTGCATCTTGCCAGGCTGGTGCAGCACGGCTGGATAAGGCTGCAGTGGTGTGTGTTGGGTGGGAAATGGTCTGTCTGGTGAGAGTGGGCACAGTGGAGTGTATCTTGTGGCTTTTGTTGAGCTGTCATGCTTCCCTTTGCCTCTTCTTTGGAAATTTTTCATAGCTGGCACCTCTGAGTTTCAGTCATGAATCTCTGTGGGTGTGCCTAAGGGGGAGAAGAATATTCTCCAGTTTTTGCCACTTCCTCTTTTCAAGTTTTAGTCTTATGACTTGCCTTAGTACCTGAGGCTGTGCAGTTAACTGATCTGCATCCTGCATTCACCACAACATCTGTGACCACACTGAGGTACCTCATTCACAACAGGGACGTGTGACAGTTTCTGAAAACTGATGGTGAACAGCTTTGAGTTTGCAAAATCAAAGGCCCACTTCCACTGTGATATGTTGTGACTCAGAGAAGAGCTGGGTGATTTTGGAGTTTCATAGCAGGAAGCCAGACTGCTTCTCTTTCTAAAAGAGTCCTTGTTTCTACTTAATTGCTAAATCTGGAGTAGCTCCGGACTCTTGCCAGTCTTATGAAAGAGAGAAGATTGACGTGTTTTTTGAAGTGATTAAAACTGTATTGGACTTAATGTAAACTGCTGTTTACAGCTATCTTTTCTTACCTTTTTATCCTGAAACAGAATATATTTGTGTATTGAACTCCAGTGCTACAAGTTCTTAAATTGTGAGTGTTAACAGGCAGCAGGTGAGTATATCTGTAGCTAAGTGTCTGAACTTTTGGATTCAAGCTTGCTGTGCCCTGGAAGCTGATGGAAAGCTGTATTAGGATCTTGGTTGCATGCATGAAGATTCTAGATTCTCAGAAATATTTTTCTTGAAAGCCCTTTCAGATGTGACATTAAATTTACACACTAAAAATAGTCCTTGAACATTCCCCAACTTGAGAATATTGGCTTCTAAACCTGGTTTTGCTGGGTCTGGATTAATTCCACAGTGGCTTCTGGCAAGCACACCCAGTCATAATATCCCTTTTTCTCTTCCTAACTCAGTGTTTTTATCTGGCCAGAAATCTGCTCTGACTCAAATGGAATAACAGTTAAAATATCTGGTGAAAGGCTGGAAAAGTGAAAGGATAACATGACTTTAAGGCAGTGACAGAACAAATATACATGAAAATATATCTGAGAGTAGTTTGTACAAGATCTCCTTTAGACTATGCAATGGCTTTGGCTTTCAATGTTGTCTTTACAGCCAGAGAAAGAAGAAAAAGAAAACATAGAAAACAAAGAAAACAATGAAAACAAAATCTTTCTTTGCCTCAGAGAGGAGAAACAAAATCCATCTGACTGACTGTTTGGATGGATAACTGCACTCAGGGATTAAGAAGGGGAGTGATAAGAAGGGAAGAGAGGATATTAATTTGATAAATATGGAAAAAAAAAAGAAAAATATGTAAGAAGTGCTGATGCATCTAAAGGCAAGGAAAGAGGAATAGATGAAAGGGGGAAAAACAGTTCTGACAAGACACTGAAGTGCTTGTCATGCAATTAGGGTGCTGTAAAATGTGTGTTATTAACTTTTGCTACCCACTGTATTACATTTGAAATTCAAATGATGAAGTTGTCTTTGCTTTTCTCTTGTAATCTCTGTTTAAGGAAAATGCTATGATGTGAATTGGATAGCAAGGGATTCAGCAGTGTGGGTTACAGACTGTTCCACTTCCAGTGCCCACTATCAAATCCACTGTCAATTCCTGAAGAGAAGCTATTAGAATGCAGAAAGCACGGTAATATCACAGTCTACCTATACCCAGAAGGAAAATTTCTTTATATGGCACAAATACAGACTTTGTTTCAGATTCTACACTCTTGATGTACTGCGTTTGAGGGCCTTCTTTTAAATAGGCACCCAGCACTTCTTACTTAATCCTTTAGTATCAGACTCCTTGACTTTTCATTTCTTCAGCTACAAATGAAAGGTATAGTTTTTTATTCTGGTTTTGGTAATTTTTTGGGGGGGAGCAGGGGAGTGGTCCATGTAGCACAGTTTTCATACAACACACTAAATGCAGAGATTTGCACCCCCTGACTCTGGTGGCCATTTATTTGCCTTGGACAGGCACAAGTCCAAAGCAAGCATCTTTACTAATCAGTTGCTTGGCTTCCAAACAGTGGGGTCTATTTAGGACATAGAATCACAGAAGGGTTTGGGTTGGGAGGGACCTTAAAAACCATCTCACTCCCACCATGGGAAGGGAAGCCTTTCGCTAGACTGGCTTCAAACAGGAGAAACAGCTGTATTTTCTAGTGATTTTAATCGTTGCCTCAAAGAAGCCTGTCGCCTGAAAAGCAGTAGAAAGGAGGATTTGGAAGCAGGTGAGGACACACATGGTTAGGACAAACTCTACCAATTGGCTGCCACACCCAGTGGCACCAGTGTGCACTGATTGTCATGTCCTCCAGGAATGGGATAACTCACAGAAGGAGCTGGAGGCTTGAAATGAAATGAGAACAAATAGAGAGAAGTGGAGTATGCTAAAATCAAGACAGCAACTGCACTACATGGCCCACTCACATGCTTCTCTTTCGTAAGACTGGCAAGAGTCCGGAGCTACTCCAGATTTAGCAATTAAGTAGACACAAGGACTCTTTAAAGAAAGAGAAGCAGTCTGGCTTCCTGCTATGAAACTACAAAATCACCCAGCTCTTCTCTGAGTCACAACATACCACAGTGGAAGTGGGCCTTTGATTTTGCAAACTCAAAGCTGTTCACCATCAGTTTTCAGAAAGTGCCACACGTCCCTGTTGTGAATGAGGTACCTCAGTGTGGTCACAGATGTTGTGGTGAATGCAGGATGCAGATCAGTTAACTGCACAGCCTCAGGTACTAAGGCAAGTCATAAGACTAAAACTTGAAAAGAGGAAGTGGCAAAAACTGGAGAATATTCTTCTCCCCCTTAGGCACAGCCACAGAGATTCATGACTGAAACTCAGAGGTACCAATTATGACAAATTTCCAAAGAAGAGGCAAAGGGAAGCATGACAGCTCAACAAAAGCCACAGGATACACTCCACTGTGCCCACTCTCACCAGACAGCCCATTTCCCACCCAACACACACCACTGCAGCTTTATCCAGCCATGCTACACCAGCCTGGCAAGATGCAGCAACCAGGCTAACAGTGGGCCTTAGCTTGACTGACACAGATAAAGCATATTTAAATACTGTGGAACAAACTCTAGCTACCATACCATGAATTAGGATGAAGGGGAAAATCGACGCCACCAGAAAATACTGTGGTGTAACACTTTATGTAGCCACAATGTAATTATCCAAACTGAACTAAATGTAAACCTCCTGCTGTGGAAAGTTTAGTGACAACAGGTGATTAGGACCATGGCTGAAGTGTCACACTAGAGTAGCTCAGAGGTCTTTGCTTCAAGATTGCTGCCACACACTGGTGAAAACAGTTTTTAGCCACAAGCTCAAACAACTTTATATTGATGTCCATTTTAATACTCCTAGAGCTGCCAAGGTGTTTCAGCACTGAAGTACCAGAAGCACCATGGGATTAGGAGTTTGCATCTGTGTTTGCATCTATTCTAAAGAGAAAACAATTTTTAGTAAAAATTCAGGACAGCTGTCTTGACACAACCCTATGCCAACATTTTTGCACATAACCTCGTCTTCAGGATAATAAACTGTTTTTTCTGCAAGAGCCTAATGCAGTGGGGTGAGTTGTCATGCTCACTCCAAGCTGCAAATTGCATTCAGGCCAAAAACTACATTATATTTAGGACTTTAAAAGTGTCTTCAGACTAGCTACTGTACTTTGTTCATTTCACGATCTATTTGGAGGGATGTGAGAATTGCCCATGTGCAATACCACTATCTAAAGTGTATTACATATAGTGGTGTTCCACTACGGGGAAGTGTAAGGAGTTCTTACAAAACTTCTGGTCTAGGATGAAATTAAGTTAAATGAGCCAATATTGTATCTGAGAACCGCTTATTGGTAACAAAAAGCGAGTTGCCCTACGGTACAAGTGGAAAAAAGACAGAAAAAGAGGAAAGAAAATGCAAAAGAATTGGGGGGGAGAGAGAGAGAGCGAGGAGACAGAGAGAAAAGCCGGCAGGAGCCCGGCCACGAGGCGGGGGCTCTGGCAGGAGCTCAGTACCCTGGACAGGGTCGCAGCGGGGATGGCAGCGGCGGCGGGAGCGGTGGGATAAAGGCACAGCAGACAGGAGCACAGGGATGGAGCAGGCAGGAGTCTGGCAGGAACACAGGGGGGCAGGACAGGCGGCTGCTGGCACAGATGAAGGGATAGGGCCGGACAGAGGCTGCACATGAGGCTCGGAGGTCAGCCGGGGTTCTGACAAGCAAAGGGGAGGTCGAGTAAATGAGGGCTAGTAAGGGCCAGCGATGGCAGAAGAGCCGGAAAGCAGGTTGGGGCCAGGGAAAAAAAGGACAAGGGCAGAGTTAGAGCCAGCAAAATATTTGCCAGCAAAATCTCCCCAATGACTTTCACCCAACTCCTTCTAGTTGCCTCCTGCAAGTGGCATGTGTGCAAACCCTCCCCTACATGCCTCTGACACTGTTGAAACAGATCAGAATTGAATCAGCTCTTCACCCATATTCCAGAGGCTTTAAATGAAGGCAGAAGTGTTCAAGGTCATGCCAAGAAATTACAGAGAAGATCTTTAGAATAACACATCCATCCTCCTGTGGAGAGCTCCTGAGAGAGGCCCATTGGCCACAGCTGGGCGCAGCCCTCCCACTCTGCTCAGCGCAGCAGCACTTGGGGAAAGAGAGAAATGCCAGGCCTGCCCTGCCTTCCCAGTCACCTGCGCAAACTGTGCAGAAATCTTAAAAAAGTTTTGATCTTGTTCCAGCACCCTTTCCCCCAGCCCCATGCAGGCAGACAAGCCAACCCAACCCATCTCCTGCATGCCTCTGCTAAGCCTCACCAGCCCTTTGTTGTGCTTCCGACTGCGTTGCCTGCAGCCTCATGTTTTTACTTTGGAGACTTGCCTCATAACCACCCTCTGTGCAGTTTTAGTGTGCCTTTAAAGGGTTTCTTCATCTTAGTAAGTGTTTTTACAAACCCCAAATTGTATTTTTAAAAAGCACACTCCAGGTTTTTAAGTCAACACAAAGATGTGACACCTCATCCTTGATACCCAGTGCAACTGAAGGACAAAAAAGATCTTCACATTTTATCAGAATACTCTTCTCATTGTTTTTCTTTGTTTCTAGATCTATATAGTGGGAAAAAAAAAATAACCCTTATAATGTGACAATGTCAGTTGTTTAGTGACACACCCCTAAAAAACAAAATCTCATTTGCCCCAACATGTGGATATGTAAACCCAGAAACATAAGTTCTTACAAGAATTGATCTATGCCTAGGAGTAAGAAAGAATAATGAGAAATTTTGTATGTTAAACACTGAGTCTTTGCCTTACAGTAAGTTTTTCTTTCAGCAGCTGCTCTTAGCGGAATTGTCTCTGCACAACTTTGTGTCCCAAAGCCACCCAAAACACAATGGAAACAAAGCATTTCTGTAAACATCTCTCCCACTCCTGCCCCGTGCCGTGGGCTTTTTGAACCAAATGGAGGAAAGGTGTGCAAGCAAAATGGGGTCAAGTGCAGTCACAGTTCAGAAACCTGGTGCTGAACATCTTCAAGGCCATGGCGGCTCGGGCGGGGCAGGGAGAGAGGAGAGAAGGGCTGAGGGAGAGAGGAGTGAAGCGACTGAGAGAGAGAGGAGAGAAGGGCTGAGGGAGAGAGAAGAGAAGGCCTGAGGGAGAGAGGGGAGAAGCGCCTTTCCTGTGCCATCCCACTGGAAGGAGCAGTCCCAGTGCCCCTCCTGGTCTGTCATGGACTACAGCCAGAACCTCGGAGCACCAGGCGGGAACAGCAGAGGTGGCACACCCAGAGCTGCAAAGGCTCTGGAGCCGCCAGGAGCCACGAGGTGTTGAGGTGGGCACGACACATTGGGTTAAAGTGTAGCAAAAAGCCCAAAGCTGCCCCAGAAAACAGCAGGGCTGGGCAGTGGCACATGGGCTGCCACAGGCAGGTGGGCTCCCTCAGCCGGGAGATTCTCCCTTTGGGAACGGGGAAAGGGCAGTGTCCCGGGTGTTCCCCTGAGGCTCCCAAGCAGTTGCCCAAAGTCCTCCTCAATGAGGTTGGGTATTGGAAAGGTCCCAGTTCAAATGTTGCTCTTACCAGCAAAGGCTCCTCCATGGCAGGAGAAGCAGCCAAGGGCTGATCTCTGCGGTGGCAGCAAATTCTGCCCAGCGGTGGCACCAGCCCGACCTTTCCTCTCCAGTCCTGAGAGTGAGAGAGAATGAGGGATGAGCCCTGCCCCCACTCCTCAGCCAAAATCTCGTGGTGTTTCTGCCTTTCCCAAGAGAAAGGCCCACGGCTGAGAGACTGCAGCCAGCTGCACCTCTCCTCTGCACCTCGGACACATTCTTTGTCTCTCTTAAGTGTCCATTGTTCTGGTCTCTTCAGCTACAAATGGCATAAAAATTCCCTAAGAGAAAGAAAAAGGCAGAAAGCCTAACCCCCAACAAAAATACATGTTTAATTAAAAGCCATTTATGACAATGACTGGGATTTGCTGATACACAAGCTTTTGCTTTTCTTCCCTACAAATGTTGAAATGAGCAGAAGAAGGACGAGCACAAGTAATTGGAAACAATGGATAAGTCCTCGTAAATCTACATTACTCTGTCAGGGACAGTTTTGTTCCCTGCCATGAGCCTTTCCTCCTTCTCCTAACTTGGGCTCTTTTGCTGCTCTCCTGTTTGTTACTGGCCTGTGTAGCCACTCAGAGAAGTGACTCTCTGGGGAAAACTTTGAAACCAGGCCCAAGAACAGTACATCTAGCTGGTAAACAGTCCTTGTCAACCACAAGGGTGACAGGAATTAAAACAAAATGTTGTCATGTGTGGAAATAACCAAGCTAGAGAGAGCTGATGTGGAACTCACTCCAGCAGTGGATGGGATTTTCCATCCTGTGAAGAAGCTGGAAGATCCCTCTCAGACTTGTTTTAAGGTTAGGTTATGCAAGAAAAAATGCTCACTTTTAAAATTTCAAAGGTTTATTAAACCTTAACAAAAAATACAACAAAGGACTGAATAAGGAAAAATTACAGTGCTGCGAGTGTCTGTGACCAGCAGCCATGTGCTTGACTACGAAATGGATTTTCTGCCTTTTAAACCCTTATCCCCTCCCAAAGTTTTGTCAGTCAACTCTGCCATCCATTGGTGGAGATCACTTTTTTACATCTTGATTGGAGGCCAGGAGTTGTCATGTTGTGTCTCTTATTAATAAACCAGCCCTCCACACATGCCGTGACTACCAAGGCTATTGCAAGGGGGAGAGGAAAGAGGACTATGGGAGGACATATTCTTTTAACATACACATAATATCTATCTCTTAATTGTGAGAGCCAACTATCACATTATTCATCTATAACAGGTTTTCATTGGTGGGGAAAGTCTGGTGTGACTTGTATCTTGTGTCCTGTGACTTCTGAGTAGCTTTCAGGATCTGCTTTATGGGGAAATTCCAGGGGAAACTGCAGGATGCTGTATGGATTTAGGGTGATCTGAAACTTCTGGGAATGGCAAGAAATAAGGCAGGCAGAAAAGAGATGTTTGAAGGGAAACCAGCTTTCTGGTTTAATATGTCTATAAAAGTCACCCATATAAACAGGAATGATTTTCCTACTTGGGAGTTAGCATGTTTTTCTAACCAAGCTCATATGTGAAGAAATCTGGATTTTCAGTAGTTTCTTTCTGTCTTTGGCTTCAAAAGAATGGCAGATTTTCACCTGGGGGTTGAATGCAGGGCAGGCTGTCCTGGTGGAGTCCTCAATGGACTTGAATTGATGCAGCTTCCATGGATTAAGGTAATAGCCCTGCTGCATATTTTCCTCCTGGGCTTTATTCTATTGTTCAGCACACTCCAAAATATTCATACTTCTATGACAGGAGGGCACCAGTAGTGCAACAACCATGCATTTAATAGATTAAAGAAATTAAGATCTAATATATTTCAGGAGAAACAGATCCTTAGAATGAGGTGGGTTTTTTTAGCAGAACCTAATGGGCATCAGATTAATTTTTTTCATAAAGATTGAGGGAATCTGTTGCTCTCTCCTGGGATTATAAATATATTTTCAAGTAAGGTGCTTTTAAAAAATGTTTTTAGTATCTGATGTTACGGTTATTTCTATTTGAGGTTTTACTCAGCCCTGGAGATGTAATACTTAATATTGTCAGAGCAAGAGCTTGGATTCCACCTCAAGTCTGACCCTATAGTCTGCTTTTCTTTCTTTACATTTTGTTGGTTTTGTTTTAAAAAAATTCCTGTTTCTTTTGCCCTACATAAGCTATTAGTGTGACTCTTGTTAAAAGTGGTGCATGATGACTTCTTCTAGTCTGTAAGATGTGGATCAGTTTCAAATCTTCTGAGAAAACCTGTCATGATATTTGACAGGCTTCACTTATCGGAGCAAATATTACTCATTTAAACCACTATCAACATGATGACTCAGGTTCTGTTCACAAGCTAGGCAGGTCATGATCAGACATATAGATATATTCAGATTTATTGAGAGATATCTCTTTAGATCTCTGCCTTCAGATGGTACAACAGAGTCTTTCAGAGAGTGCCTAGCACAGAGGTATGTAGTCAGCCTTTTACTGTGTTTGACAAAAATGAAGAAAATAAATATGTTATTAATTTAGATTAATTAATTTATTAAACCAAACTATATCTTTGGCACGTGTTGTTATGTTTTCAAATTTGACCACCTGAACTTACAGCTTTGGTAAATAAAGGATCCTCTTTAGCGCTTTAGTGTAATACTTTGAGCTTAGAAAAGCTTTCATGAAAATAGTGCAAAATAATTTTTGCCTTTTTTTTGGTTTTTTTCCTACAAGAGATAAGAACAACATAAAAATCAGATTCTGCTCTTTCCCTGGATATTAGTATTCCAGTGCCTGTGGCAGCACTGTGAACTGGCATGAAAACAGGCAAAGGGCTCCTGCTGTGGCAGAGAAATAAAGCAACCTTGCATCTTAGAAGGCCACATGGGTGTCTCAGTTTCAAGTCCTCTGGCATGGTCTCCATCAAACCTGTGCTTTCTTAAGAGCTTGTAAATGTCTATAGACTCCTTCATCCTTCAGCCATGCTTGTGACCATCCCAGTCTTTTTAGTGCTAAATAACAAATTGCACAGCCCTTCACAGCCCATCCTGTGCAGAAGTTGCAGCAAGAAAGGCTGATGTTCTCCTCCCATCCATACTGTAATGACCTTTTGTGAGCTTTTAGAATATTTCAAAAGAAAAGAATTTGTTACATCTGCCACAACAAGAACAAAAACAGTTGCCTCCTTTGATGGCTCCGCAGACAGATGCTTCAAAGGAAGAAGGTCATATTTAATTTACTGTGTGCTTTGAATTTTACTCTTCAGTAGAAAACAAGGATGCAGCACTTACACCCGCAAGGAGAAATGTGGCTAGGGTTCAATTTTCAGCTACTATTATTTCCCTGAGAAAGTGCAGGCTTCCTATAGACTTGTTAAGAGGCAAAACTACTCTGGTTTTTAACACTATGCTTTAATATTTTCTACAATGAATAGTGATAGTGCAACACTTTTATCTTCTACATTTATCTTCTGCATTTTGTGTCTTCCAATATTTGTGTTATATCTTTGTTAGATGTTCACTTGTGCTGAGTCCATTCCTCTATAGGTCCTGCAGAAGTCATTAGGAATACTCAGGGGAAACAGATCCGTGCTGCAAAATTGTGCTGCTCCACAAATTGTGCTGGTGACTGCTTTGTTATCAAGCAGCAGTCACCAGATGCATGCACAGGTGACACAGTGACATCAGGATGCTAATGTCACTTGTAGCTGACCACTATAGCAGCTGAGGTTGATGTACTCTCTGATACAAAAAGCAGAGACCTCTTTTCCATGCTTTGATGCAAAATCATGGAACACTGATGTGTGTTGTCCAATATTGGATTAGCATGAAAGTATTTGTAATACTAAGGAAAAACAGGCTATATATTTGCCTTGTGTCCTTCTCAGTGTTTTTGCAGCCCAGATTTTTTGCAAAGGATAAATCTTACAGCTCCTTTTATGCTTCCTTTTTTTTTCTATCAGCAGGAATACAAACCCTTGCAAAGACATATTTGGTTTTTCCTCCCTCTTCACTATTTTTAGTATAGTAAGTTACTTTTCCTTTCTACTCCTTGTAACATGCTTTGCATTGAAAATTACTTTCTAAGAGCTTAGAATTAAAGTAATGCCTAATGCCTCTGGATTTACCTAATTTTAGTAGTCCCATGTTTGTGAAATGAGCCCATCTTCAGAGCCCTCTTCTTGAAAGCTATTGATTGTCTTTGTCAAAGCCCATGTGTCTCAGCCTTCCCTGAGATGCCTTCAGCAGTGTTCCCATCTCCTTCTGTCTAGGTTTTGTTCTGTCCTTGCCTGCCTCTAGTCACTGCCATCATGATGAGACACCCCTGGATTTCTTTTCCTTCCCTTCTCTAGGTAGGAGGATAATATGTAGGGGGTACTTTCACATGGAACATCAGTGAACTTGGAAGTGCTAGGTTTACTGCTGGATTAAATGTTCTTAAGGATCTTCTCCAGCCTCAGTGTTTCTGTGATTTTATAGCCAATTTACTTCAGCATCACCTCAGCCCACTCATGGCAACAGAGGAGACTGTGGACATGTTCCACACCAGTGAGCTCTCAAGCCAACATCCTTTCTGTTTAACAGCAGATGTGTTGCAGTTGTTTTCTTGTGAGAAAATTACATAGTAGCTCAAATGACCAGAAAGGAGGAACCTCTCCACAGATGACACTATGCATCATCTATCCAGGGTGCATCTGATGCTGCCACCGGTGTGGCAAGGGTCATGAGGACTTCTTGTTATCTATTTTTTTTCCTGTTCAATCTTTTCAAACTAGCTATTTTACTAAGCTACTTGTTGTTAGACTTTCTTGCTAAGACCTTGCTAAAAAGGAGCTCTGTGGCATCTCTCTCTTACCTCACCCCCAGTGCAGAAGACCTGGTCAGAGGAGTCTGAAGTCATGACACTGTTAAAGTGTGGGTGCTGTGGGGTTAAACGTGGGTTGCAACTGGCCTTCAACAAAAAAAAGATAGAGCCTATAGCTGACATTTGGGCCAGAGAACTGTTTCCAAACACCTACACTGGATGTGTCCCCCTCCCTGTGCTGTGGTTCCCTTGGGAATGAAATGCCAGACAGTGGATGGGCAGGGAGTCATGGCACACCCAAATGATATACAGTGATTCCAATTGCTCTGATGACAGGCAAGGCACAATTCATCCACTATCCTATGCAGACAAACAGCTGTGACTGCTGTGGGGTGTTGGTGATTGTTTCATGTTAGCTGAGGGCCTGTGGCTTTTAAGAAGATAATATTAAAAAATTTAAAAATTTAATTTTTCTGGCTTGATCTGAAATTGTAAAGCTCTCTGTTTAAATCTCTAGTGATAGAACCTTTGTTATGTTGACTAAGCTTCACAGACTGAAGGTTGAAGTGTTAGAAATGGGTGTGCTGTGAACTTTATCAATCATAAGAATGCATAATTTTTAAATATCATACAATAAAGGGTTGATCTTAGGCACTTGGTAGGTTTTTCTACATGTGTTCATGATGTGCATACAGCAATTCTCATATTTCCAGCTATCAATAAATGAAAATTTGTGCAGAATTTTTTTTTTCTAATATGTTCTTATAGCCTCTTCTTTCACTGCCCATCTGTCACATAAATATTTCCTGGTTTGTAAAAGCATGGAGATATTTTTAGATCTCTCTCTCCAACAAGAATGTGAGGTCAATATGGTGTTTATATTGTTCCACCAAGTCAGTGTGATGTTACACACTGAGATGTGGGGAGTTTTCTTTCCCTCTCTGTGTTACTGCTTTGCATTCAGACTTCAAAACAATGCCAAATGTCCAAAATACCAGGAGAAAGCTACGGTTTTCTCATCTTGGTAGGATTTTCTCACTGAAATGATTGTCTACTTAAATTTTAGAACAAACACTGCTATAAATGGCCAATACTACTGGCACAATCTACTTTTTGTTGTCAGATTCTATTCCATAACCTCTTACACAGTTTTGCAAACTTATCAAATTTTTCTCCAACTTTGCCAACTATCCAGACTCTAAATATAAAACCTTGTTTTAAATGTTTTGAACTTGACTAGATCTGTGGTAAATATTTACTTTGGTTTTGCTGAGATTGTCTCAGTTCTGCTGAGATCAGAGTTGTGCTTGAAAGCCACTATCTAATGCCCAGTTTTGCTAAGATTCTCATGGCCTTTTGTAGCCTGCAAACTACATTTGCCCAAGTATAGAAAATTTCATACCCCATCTTCTCATTGCCATTGATCAGAACAATTTTGGAATTATGAGAGTATTTGGGTATCATTTTGGATCTGGTATAACTTAGGTTTGCCCACATGTTGAACTCAGGAAGATGAGATTGGTTCTTTCAGGACTCTAGGGGTGTTTTTTCATGATACTGGTATAGAAAGCAAGTTATGGTACTAGCAAGTAGCATAATGAGGATATAAATGTTTTAGCAATAATATTCAGTGTACTGTTTGAGGTGGGACTGGAACTTTCTCTTTACTTCTTATTCCACAGATAAACTAATCTTGCAAGTAGGGACTGCGAATGAAACTTGGAAAAATTTAATTCTTTACTGACAGCTGGACCATGCTGCATCACTGGATTGCCATCTTTTTTCTTAGCTCTCATAGCTAAAATAAAATAAAATCACTGTTCTCAGAACACACAGAATGAATATATTTCACACTACTGGTGTTGGCAAGAAAAGACTGCTGAGATGAGGGTGCCACAAAGTACCCTCAGTTTTGCTAATTTATCAATAATTTTTTGTTCTATACAATGAGAATTTCAGCACCAGCAGACTGACAGATAAATATCTAGAAATAGTAAAGTAGTGTCATCCTATATATATATGTGGGAACATGTATGTCCTCCTTACAAAAGGAGACCTTTAGAAAGGCAGCATAGAGACAAAAGTCAGGTGATGCTGTCTTGAAGTAGCTTTGCCTTTTCCCTGTGTTCCAATTAAAATCTTGTTGTTTTGGCCCTGTGTAAGTTGGGTCAGAATATGTTGTACTTTATTTTGAAGGGCAAAGTTGAGGCAATATAGCCACAGTCTTGAGCACCAGTTCTGTGGTTTTGCTCAGGCCTGGTTCAATGAGGTGCTCCTAGGGATGCAGAAAAGCTGATGTAGGAGCAATGTCTTCTGAGTGGCCCAACTTCTATTGGAAGAAAGGTCAAGAAATCTTTGAAAAGTCATTATTTTTATTATTTTCTCTAATTTGCACAAGACTGTATAGAAGTATAAGACTGAAATGACTTCATTAATCTTACCTGCTACAATTTCAGCATGAGATGGGGGTAGTTGGTTGTTTCCATTTGGCAAGTTTTATGGCTTTTTTTTTCTTCATCTAGGAATTCCAACAACAATAATTTTGTTGTCCATTTGTTCTTTGATAGAACAGCTGAATGTTCAGTGACTCAGTTACGAGGCTGGAGAAGAAATTTTTCTTCACAAGTGAATTGCTCTGCAAAGCAGAGGGGCAATGATGTTATCACTTAATTACATACTTCCAAGGTAATCTTCTCAGCCTTTCTTGGTTAGTCTTCTGAGGCACAGGGCCAAATGTGACCTTGAGATACATCACTTGAGAGTGCCACTGACTCCTGTAATGCACTTCCAGCTCTCTGAGCTTTGTGTGGCTTTCAAGAAACACAGCTTGTCCAGAACAAGTAACAGTCATGTATTTCCATGTTTTTTCATTGCTGGGAGCACATAAGAAAGGACTGAATGCTCCCCAAACTATTATTCAACAGTAGAAAAAAAAGCTGAGGTGGATTTGAATCATCTGTTTGCTTTCAAAATCCAAAAACACTTAAGAAATGTTGTAATTGCAGTATTTTGAAGGGGAACAATATTGGAAACTTGCCTTGCTGACAATCAGTTAGTGATGGAAAAAAAAAAAGATAAAGTGTTTCTAGGCTATTAGCACAGTGACTTTTTAATGAAGAATTATGAACACAGACATGCATATATGCACAGACACCTTCACACTGCCCCAGGAAAATGACTATTAAAATTAACAGCTTTAATAGCTGTGGTTGCTGGTACACAGACAATTTTAAGAGTTTCCTCTGAAAGTTTAGTTACCTTTTACTGAGACTCCCCCAACACTTGCAAATATTTTAAATGTTCTTGACATTTTGAAGACAATGGCAATTTTTTACAGAAGATAATAAATAAATTTCTGTTACCAGACCAGATATAGTAAAATATTATGGAAAAGTGATTTTGGGAGGTGTGAGAAGAGACAAGATAGAATTGAGTTACAGCTGTGGGATGCTCCTGCAGAAGCACATGGGAGCACAGGGCAGCCTGACCTCGGTGCCACAGGGCAGAGGTGCCACAAGCACATTGCTGACCTGGCAGTGTGTGATAGGTCACGTAGTGAGAATTACCACATAAGGAAATACTGTGTCTTAAGTGTATAAAACCAGCTTGTTTCTTTAAATAAACTGTTGAGATTCCCTGCTGGTCTGAGTCCGTGCTTTGCTCATTACGAAGAGGAGATGTCATATTTTATATACACCATATGAAGTGATGCAGTCTTAATACACAGTGGAGGGTGGTGAGAGGAAACATTTGCCACCTTCCCACTTCTGCCTCCTGCCAAATTGTCTTTGCTTTCTGGGGGCATGGTTCTCTTTAGTGTTGTGTAATAACTCGGGGTTTTGCCTGAAATATGCACAAACATGTCTGGTAGTTCATGTGCCTGTTATAGTGTGGAATCATGAGGACCTTATGGAGTCACGGTGGTTCACAGTCATGGGTGTTTTTTAGAAGGAGAAGGAAAGCTGAAGAAGAAGGAACTTGCCATAAATTGGAACTTGTTCTACTATTCTTGTGCAAGGGTTGGTCTTCAAAGGGTAGAATAACTCTTTTGATGGCAGAAGTTCTTGAAAATTCCTATCTTGACCTTTTGGTGCATTTTTGGAGCTGCACATCTTAAACCTTTCCCCTGTGTAAAAACTGATATTTAGGTGAAGGATTTAGAAGCTATTGGAATGGTTACTTAAAATGTATTTTATACAAATATCATATTACACTAGGAGAAACAGATCAGATTACATTTGTGCATATAAACCCTAGTTAAATGTTCTTCTGAACAATGCAAGACTGGGCATAATTTTTTCTGGGTGTTTATTTTGTGTTGGTTTTTCTTTTCTTTTTTTTTTTTTTTTCCCAAGTGTTAATGGATTGCCTGGTTAATTGTACCTGTAACTCTGCCAGTGTCAAATATAAACCACACAGTCCTTTTAACTAGCAAACTTATAAAGATTTACAAACTTGATAGATGGCAGCTATGAGAATTTTCAACAAATGACTCTGTTTTGAATTCTTTATGCTACAGAAAATTAATTTGAAAGGAATTCAGAAATAAACATGTTCATCTTATTTAATTCCTGGAGTGTTTTATCTGGCAGTTACTCTATTCGGTTTATATCCTACTTTATATTCTAATAGGCTATATGGTCTTTCTGTCTTTAAAGAGCAGACTTCAAGGAGGGAAGTTGCTTAAAGAGGTACAGTTGCAGAGATTTTCAAAATCATGAGCTTGCTGGAAGCTTCAGTACTTCTTTATCCTCCTCAAAATAAATGAAAAATAATACAGAATAGCCTTAATAGGTTTTTAAAGGAGTACCAAACTGAAGGGTACAAGCACCGTGGAAATTAAAAAACCAAATAATAATTTAAGTGATTGTCACTCCTATCACAGCTAAGATCTTTCATTTTTTCATG
The DNA here is from genome assembly GCF_048771995.1 of Taeniopygia guttata. Taxonomy (NCBI): domain Eukaryota; kingdom Metazoa; phylum Chordata; class Aves; order Passeriformes; family Estrildidae; genus Taeniopygia; species Taeniopygia guttata. The sequence continues at coordinate 70,646,371 of NC_133028.1, forward strand.
CTAAACACCTCCTCCCCCCAACCAAGTCATAAACCAGTCTGAACAATGACTGAACACTAAATGAAATATAATGAGATGTGTTTAGAAAACCATTAGTGATAGTAAATTCTGTTAAGGGAAGTTAAAAGGTTAAATGCTCTTGCATGCAGCATTAAATAAAGTAAATGGCTTGAAAATGACAGAGACTAGTTTTTTATATGAGTCCTTTCAGTCCCTTCACTTCTCAGTCCTGCCTTCCCATCCTGCCACCCCACTTCTGCAAGTGTTCAGTGCCAGGTTGGATGGGGCTGTACTGAAAGATGTTTCTGGTAAAACTTGGGTTTTTTTAAAGTGCAAGCAAACCGGAGATCTTTCTTATCTTATAAATCAGGGGTGTAGGAGAATGTATTGCAAAGAACTTTGCCCCTAAGGAGTTGCAACTATACTAATTAACAAAGAGGAGGAACAGCCTTGCTCTTAGTGGGTCCAAAAAAGATGGTTGTTATAAAATAATGAGTTAATTAGTTGAGAGAAGGGTCTGCTGTGAGCACAGTTGGAGCCTGTAGTCAGAGTCTGCTTGGGAAGCCTGCAGTTGGAGTCTGCTGGCTGTGCTGTGAGGAGGAAGGGTCAGGTGGCCATGTAAGGTACAGGAAGGGACCATTCTGCATGAAGAAACAAATGCCTCATCTGTCTCATTTCAATCTCTAATGTGAGGTCTATAGCAAAAATGGGTATTTTTTCTAAACCATACTGTCAAATTAATGTAAAGTGGTAAAATCTCTAGCTTTTACTATTGATAGAGAAAGAAAGTCAAGGTTTGTTTTTATTATGACAGCATGCCAACTCAGTAATAATTGTTCCAGTTACTAATGCAAATAAAACATTGTTCCTTTGTCATCCAGTCTTAGTACTCCTAAATTTGTGTCTTTAAGAGGATATTGACCATTCTGGCACATTGACATCCCCACTATTGAGCTTGTGCTTGACTGATTCTTCCCCACAAACCACATAGGTTCCAGCCTAGAAGCCAACCCAAAGCGGTTCAGGAATGTGATTATTCAAAGTACTGTGTCCCTCAGCACACAGAGGAGAGTGTCCTATCTTTCTCCAATGAAGATTTTCCTTCTGCAAGAGAAGGAGACTGGAGTTTGCTCAGTGATGAGCTGTGAAAATTAGCCTACTCGAAGATCACACAAGAAAATGTTCTTGTTCTTGTTAAAACTTTCCCAAAGAAGCTTCAGTACATGACAGTCTCTTTCTTCTATGCCCATTGTAACAATTTTCACATTTCCCAATTTCTGGAAGCAGATGTGACTTTTGTTTTGTCATATATATCAAGATGTTAATGTTGACTTACTGCAGCTCCTATTCATCTTGTTGCTAACAAGGAAAAAAGGATTCAAATTACTTTGGTTTTTATGTTACTCAGCAATTGAGCAGAAAAATATTTGTCTTTCTAATATTTGGTCTTAGAATCTACAGAGCTTTTAAAGCTGGAGATGGCTATTAATCTTTACTGTTATTTGTGAAAGACATTGTATCTCCCCACCTTTGACCTTGCTTGTAGAACTGGATGAAACTGTTTTCATTTTAGTTTTTTTGAGCTGGACTGATGCTGTTCTTTGGGACTTAGCAAATAGACAGATGTGTTGTGCTGACTAGTATCTCTCTTCAGACCACATCCCTTAATCTCTATAGAAAAATCTCTATAGAAAACCTTTTCCATGGAAAGGTATTTGTCTGATAGTTCCAGGGCCTCTGTCTCTTTACTGTGCTTGCTACCACTTTTTTTTTAGTGTATGTTTTAGATCACTGATGAAAAGATTGAAAGGTCTAAATCAACATATGAAAGAAGAAGGTAAAGTGTTGGGTTTTTTTGTTGTTGTTTTTAAATAGTATTCAAATAGGCAAAGCTTCAGTTCCAGAGCATATACTCCTCTCGGTCATCTAGTCACAGAATAATTGTCCTTGAGTGTGCTGGTTTGACTTACCTCGTATAAACTATACCAGTCAGCTCTCTCAAAGCAAAGCAAACATTCATGGCAGCCTGCTGAGAGGACAATTTCAAATCCTCTTGAGGTCTTGTGGCACAGCATTACTGGCTGCTGATACAAAGATTTGACAGGACAGCTTAGTTTATTATTTTCTGGGGATTTGTATTCTATCCCTGATGACTTAACATAAGTGATAAATGCCCTTGGAAATCCTGTGGCACTTTTGAGTGGTTAAGCTCAGTCTTGGCAAGGCTAGCAGCATGATGGTATGATGGCTTAAGATGCTCTGGTCATCACTGGATTTAGGGAAAATTTTAGAATAGTAATTCACATTGTCTTGAGTTCTCCTAGTTAATCCTGTCATGTGCATACCTGCTTTTGAACTTTTCCTTGCGTTACTTTTCTTCTGATGAAGATAAGGTCCCCAGTCTGTGTGCTAAGGTCAGGAACCTGAAATTGTATAAAAATACATATGTATGAAAAATACATACTTTTTAAATACCATTGGCAGATATTCATAAAGATGGGGAGGGGGCTGGATAAGGAATTACAGATGTAATTTTTCTAGAGGGATGAGAGTAACCAAGAGTGGAAAAGAATCCCTAGTCTGACACATCCTCCTGAGATCACTGGATAACCTTTGTACCAGGCTGTGCCTTTAATAATGGTAGCTGCACAGCTAATACTTTTCCTTTCCTGATGAACTGTTCTGTATCATGTACATTTTCCAAAAATTATCATTCACCAAAAGGTTTTCAGAATGAGGTATCTCTTCCATTCCTCCCCTTGGGTGGATTCTGAATCTTTTTTATGCAGAGCAAACCTACTTATTACATAAACATTGATATTGATAGAGGGGCTAACATCAGCTCAGGATGATAGTGCTGGCATTTATTAATGGTCCCTGATTAATGTTATTTCAAGTGCATTGTAAGAAAATTCTGCTTGATTACAGGACCCTTGTGTTGCACGAAAAATTGTCCAGAGGCAAAAGAAGGATTTGTTCTTACTCCTTGGCCAGTGTGGTGCACAATACCCCAGCTGCATAAAGAATGCTCTGGTTGTATGAGGTTTGGTGCCTTTGCCTCCTCACATTTCAGCTCTGAACAGAGTGAGTCCAACACACTGGGCTTGGCTGCTGTTATCGCTCTAAAACTGACAGCATTTAGGTTTCTTCTCTGTGAAAAGCATTATAAAAGCCAGATTGCTGCTATTAATAGCAAATGTGATCTACCTCTGGCACAATGCAGGGATTTGGTTTACTAATCCATGACATTATACTCGCTTACATTATATTATTCTTCAAGTGGAAGAGTAAAGCACATGATGCACTTTACATTACATTCACTTAAATACAGGGAGCTTAACTCAAGTGAGTTTTATATGTGTTAAAATATATGATCAAGGTCTATCTATCTATGGATACATAGAAAAATATAGTGAAAGATATCTGTAATAATAACAACAATATATATATTTCTCCCACTAGTGGGAGATATGTATTATGCCCAATCAATCTTCAAGGCCAGGTCGGATGGGGCCCTAAGCAGCCTGATGTAGTGAGTGGCATCCCTGACCATGGAATGGTAGCTGGAACTTGATTTTAAAGTTTTAAAAACTTTAAAACTTTTAAAGTTGCTTCTGTCCTATGGTTCTCTCGATATATCACTTTTATTTGTTCAACAGAGCATCTAATAAAGATTAGAAAGGCATTCTTCTGGGTGTTACACTAACAAAATGTGAAATTCCCCTACTCCAAAGGACTTTGATGATCTTATCTAAACTCCTTGATGAGTGGGATCAACTGTTGTGGAATGAATATTTAACAAATATTCAACAAATAATAAAGCTGTGGTTTCTCCAGAAAGATAATTACAAGCTAAATATATGTTAAACTAATTATGAAGTTATTGTGTGAAATACTTCTCACAGAGCTGAAAACGTGAGTGTATTTTCTCCTGGGCTTCATAAAAAATGTTTTAGATGAGCCTTGACTTTTTTCATCAGAACTGTGTATAAAACGGTCATAGAAAGGGGAAGGGAAAGCAGGAGAGAAAAATCAACATTTTCATCTTTTTTTTGCTGCTAATATTTTTAATTTTTTGAAACAGAAGGCTCTTAAAAGATAAAGATTTTGCATCCATGTGGGCAAAACCAAGAAAAATGTGATTTTTTTCTTTTTTTTTTGCAACGTGAGATGATACTGAATCAGATACACTGGTGGTTGTATCTTGTTCTAAACACTTGTGAGGACTCAATTTAGTTTTGGCTTGTCTCCCCTGTTGTGGGGATGTTGATGGCACTCTCTGATCCTGTACTCCTTTTCTATTTTCCTTCCTTATTTTCTATCTTTTCCAGTCCTCTTTCCTTTGGGCAACTCCTTTTGCTTTTTTTTTTTCTGTTATATCAAGATGTGGTATCAAAGAACTATTTCTCTGAGAAGTTAATATCCTGGTGAAAGGTCAGGGATGTCTGCACTAGCCACTGTATTTTGTGAAAATTAACTGAATAGTTTGTTTTCAGATGCAAATCCTTATTTATTAGTGTTACCCATGATAGGAAACTGCACATGACTAGGGTTACTAGCAGTTCTCTTTTTTTTTCCTTTTGTTTTTTTCCTGGCAATGCCCTCTTTTTCTGGAGCTCTTTTCAAGAAAGTTTATGGGAGATTTGGTGTAATTTGTTTCCTGGAAGCTGTATTCTAACCAGTGCTCCCAGCCCGTGCCAAGTACCCTTTCATGGCCTGCTAAGTGGTCAGTCATGATGGCATGTGGTTACACCAGGTCAGAGACAGCAGTGGGACACTAAGGGACAAAGAGGGACTAGACTCTTTCCACCAAACTTTTGAAATCCTGCTCTCTACAGAAGGAGAAAAAGTTACAGCAAGAAAGTCATGGATAATCTGAGCATAAAGGAGAGAAGAAGAAGGTGAGGAGTCACCACTGTGCTCAGAAAAGCAGAAACAGAGGAATCTCAGGGAGAAAGTACAGGAAAGATTGATTTATCTGGATTCCAACTGAGGGTTAAATTGTCTTGATGATCTAAAACTTGGTTGTATTATGTCTAATTGAATTACATCCATATTTTCAGATACAAGCAAGAGGTCTTTCATCCTACTTGGATTCAGTTGGTTGTAAGGATGTCTCTTGAAAGGCAATCACTTTTTTTCTACTGCTATTTTCCATCTTATATTTTATGAAGGCCCCCCTGAGATGGCTTGAATTTGTGTGTGCAGCTTCCTGAGCCAAAGCTAGATCCCTTGCAGCCTTCAAATCCCTTATTTCCTGAGCTATCTCTCGTGAAGTTGTTGAAATACTGACAGCTGTAAGCCTAACCTAAAGCCTCTTGCAAATGAAGTGGGTCAATACACTTACCAGTTCAAAACCTCTTGGGTTGGCTTATGTCCTAAATCTAAGTCTAAGATTTAAAACAAAGTTGCATGTCTAGGTTTAAGTATTCTAAACAAAGTCCATTATAAATTATATAGATGTGAGTTTAAATGATGTAACTTCAGGTATAACTGAAATGAAATCTGAGCTTAAAAGGTACTACAAATGCACCCCCATAACCTTTATTCTGCTGTTTGGTGGCAAATGAAATAGCCATAATATGCTTGTCATACAGCAAGTGCTGCCATCCTTTAAAGAACTTGCAGTCAAAGGAGCACAGTAAAACAATTGCCCAGTACCACCTGTGCCTGGATCTCTGTGGAAAGGGAAGCTTCTGGACCAGTTCACTCACCCAGGGGCACCACCTGACAGCATTCAGGACAATAAGCATACAGAGCACTGATCATGTTTTAAAAATCCCCACTCTGATTAGTAAGTAGTTTTGTGCACCATATTACCTATGCCCATCTCTTCATCCATCCCTGGAGGTGTTCAAGGCCAGGTTGGATGTGGCTCTGAGTGATCTGGTCCAGAGGAAGGTGTTCCTGCCTATGGCAGGGGGATTGGAACTAGGTAATTTTTAAGGTTCCTTCCAGCCCAAACCATTCTATCATTCTATCTCCAACCTGCACTTAATTTCCTTTTCGTCACCATCACAAGATATATTTTGCAGATATTTGTTAGGGGGTATCCAGTTTATGAAAATATTTCTCCTATTTCCCCCACTAGAAATTAATCTATTGAATACTCTCAAAATGTATAGTCAAGTGTCTGAAAAGCAGAGTGATTTGTTCTGAGTTATTTATTAGAGAAACTGATAGAGTGCAAGTGAAGAAGCATTTTAGATTAAGTATTTCTTTATCACTGAAATGTGAATGAAGTACAACTTATTGCACTTGAATTCTGTATCCAGGTGTTAGTTAGAATTAGAATCAGCTTTTATTGTGTCTTTTTGTCTATTATTGAAGAGCAGATTAGAATAGATTTTTTTCAAAATCTGTTTTCCCTGCAGAGATCCAGACCAAGATTCACTACTGCAACAATATTCTCAGACATGGGCGTACTATCTGAAAATATGCCTCGGTCTAGGGAACACGTGAAGATTAACTCATTGACATCAAGTTGGTTGGGAACTGAGCTACAAGGTCCAGGAAAGGTTTAGTAAGCACTCTTGGAATTTGCATTTCTAATAGCTAAAGTGACATAGATCAAGGAGCAGAGGAAACAACAAGACAAATCAGAGGAAGGAATGGAGTAGTGAGCAAAGTGTACTTTCTTTTGAAAATTATTTACATCAGCTGTAAACCACTTTGGTTAGATTAGAAATTAAACAGATCACTGAGAAACTTATGCAGCAGTGAAATTTGGTTTCCTAGAAAGATTAGAAATGCAGGACAAAAGGGGATCTCAAGGACTATGAAATAAAGTTCCCTGTCACCACAGGCTCTGTCACTTAATTCTTTCTAATACTATAATTAGCATTCTTTTGTATTTAGAATTTTCCTTTTCCCACTAATTTGCCTAATTTACTGTGCATCCCTGTCCTTAATACATTTATTTATGTCTTTTTAATATCATAAATACATTTTGGCTGTAACTGGCATCGGGCTGATGGGGTTTATCCTCAGAGATCTACAGTTAATTTTTATTCATAATTTTTATTTCTGTAGCATGGCAGTTATTGCTAGGAGATGTCAAAAGAAGAATTCTGATGTCAAATGGAAAAAAATTATTAATATATGAGTTCTTTGTGCTCTGTAAGTTCTACATAATATGAAGCAATTCTGTTTGATGAATTGCTTTGGAAAATATTTAAACTTACAATATTTTCTCTTGATACTTAGAACTCCTATATTGTGCTTATTAGTTGTTGCTTCATCACTATCACAAAGTCATGGGTACATGCCAAACTCTTTTATTCTGTTGTCATTTTAAGGGTACTTACTCACAGAGCTAAAAGGGACAAGATAGTATCTAGAAAATCTGTTTTTCTGAGCATGCTTTGTGACACTGTTTCTGCTCAACACTGTTCTCCCTTGTTAGTATTTGGTGAGCAAAGATAATTTCAGTTTTTTCTACTTGGAACTTATATTTACTTCCTGGATGCTTTTCTGTGCATCCTGCCCTGATTTTGGTATTGTAGACAATTTAAAGTATCAGCAGAAAAATATACCTGTTGAAAGCTCTTTCATCTTTTTTTTTTTTTTTTCCTTTTTGTGTTCATCAGTAAGTGAGCAGAGAGGCATTAACAATTTGAGGTTGATGGTTACCAGAAATAATTTCAGATGGAGCAGAATGTCACAGGAAAGGGTCCACTAGGAAGGAAAGGAAGGAAAGAAGCAAACAGTGAGAGTTCAGAAGGGTAAACAATAATCTGAACTGGCTACAGCAAGGTCGGATGTCTCTGCTTAGGGAAGTCCTAATTAGGAAAGCTACTGATGAACTATGAGAGCAATACTGCCGGACTGGTGTTAATCAAATGAACCTAACTCACTTAATTGCATTGCATTTTGCCACTTTGCCTAGTTGAACAAAGAGATTATTTAGCAGCAAGCACGCTTTAACTCTACAAAATATTTTTTCCCCCTGTAATAACCTTCTTCATTAAAGTAACTCTTTCTCAAGAAGTCAGTTTCTCCTCCCCAGGTTGGATGGCTTTAATGACCATGGTTATTTTGTTGTTTTGTTGTTTTTCTTTTTTTTTTTTCCATCCTAAATCAATATTTACAGGTAAAATCTGGTCAATGGAATGTTTCTAAAGAAGTGAGATGTAAATAAAATAATGTTGCCACAAAGTAATTTTCCAGCCTGTTCAGAAAAAATAAAGCGAAACATAGTTATTCGTTGCGAGGCAAGGAGAGATGGTAAGATATTCTTCATTTTCAGCAGTCTAAACAAATAATATAGATTTATCCATTTTGTTATGGTGGTGTATGTGCAGAAGTGATTACTGGATCGTTAGTGTTTGTGTTCTCTTTGAGTTTTGTATGTTTAGTGGATATGTTCTTAGGTCATGCTGATTAGAAGCTTCAAGTATTGGCATAAACTGGCTCCCACCAAAACCAGTGATGAAGCTCCCACAGTGGCACTGATAGAAACAGTAAAACTGCCTGGTAAATCATCCTGGTGTCGTTTCTCCCCTGAACATTTTTCTGGGAAGTGGCTGCCTCATGCAATGCACTGTGTGCATAGATGCCTATTGCTTAACCAGAGCTAATTAGTTCAGCTCATCAACACCATTTCACTGTGCTCATATGATTCAAAGGAAACCTCTACACACACCTTGCTGTGTCAGTGTGGACTTGCCCCAGAAAGTCAAGCTTCATTACTTCGATACCTCTTTGTTTCTGAATGGCAATGTTATTTCCACAAAAGGCAGATGTCTTTTTTTCTTTTCCAGAGACAAAAATGAAGATGACAGCTGCCATAGATAGCACTCTGATAGGTCTTTTCTGTTTTCTGCCCCTGCAACCTGAACAAAGTGAGGATGTAGGAGAGAAGAAAAGTGGTTTTGGTACATTAAGTCATACACATCTCATCCTGTTGGAGGTGTTTGGATGTTGCCTTGCTGTCTACTGCCCCACTAATATATGCCCTCAGTCCTCAGGCAGGTGCTGGGCATCTGTGCCTAATTTTTTTTTTTTTTTCTCTAGGTATTTACCTTTCATTACCACCTATTGCAAATATTATCCAGTCCATGATATTTCAAAAGAATTTCTCACTGAAGTATTTTAAATATGCTGCACAGCTAGATGTGAGGAAGGGCCATGAGTACTAACAGTATAATGAGGTCAACCTCTTTCACTCTCTTTTTATAAAATCCTATATTTTACTTGTTAGGCGGAGTTTGGTCTCTGATAATGAAGTGTCATAGAGCCCACTGAGATCCTGGCAGATTGTTCCATAGCTAAGGTTCTGTTTTTACTGTTCCATAGCTAAGGTTCTCTTTTTACAAATGACCTGAAGAACATCTGATCTTCTCCAGCTGTGGGATTGCTAAGATGTGCGATTTTGTGTCTGGATTGGCAGATTCAAAAATACCAGAGTAACCTCCCCTTCCAAATCCCCTCCTGAGGAGAGGAATTAAAAAAAAAAAAAAAAAGTTTTAAAATTTAAAAAATATACGTTTTTATTTAACAGTTTTATTGTAATATTGCTTAGAAAGTCTTCTGGCATTTTGAAAATTGGCCAGTGTCAAGGAACTTCAGATCCACCCAGAGATATTTCTAAGGCTTGCCTGACCTGCTTAAGGAAGGTGGATGAAGTAAAAGATGTTTGTGCTGTATGAAAGATGAACTGGTGTGGAGGAGCTTAGTCAGATGCTTCGCTTTTTGCTCTTTCTCGTTATAAAAGTACAGAGGGATATTGAAATTAAAGGCAACAAGTTTAAAACAGATAAAAATAAACACATTTTCATCCAACACTTATTTAATCTATAGAAGTTGCCAAGGCAGGACAATGCTGTTTACAATAGCTTGATTTAGGTAATAAAAAAGATGAGACACACATGAAAAGGAGTTGTTACACAAGCCAGGAAAAACTTACATTATATGAGCAATTAATGAGGCTTCAAGGAAGAAAAAATGATCATCTGCTGGATGTTGGAAATATCTGAGCCTTGAGTTTTAAAGAGGCAAACCTTCTCTTAAATTCAGTAGAATTTGCTCCAATTAAAGCCTGTATGATTGGCTTCATTTTCCCACCCTCTCCACAGAATGGCATAGCTGCAAAGAAAGGTATATTTAAATAAATGCTGCTTGGTGCCTAAACACAGGATTTGGTTTTAATCTGCCTCTTCTGCTTCCTTTACTTAGGAAAATATTTTTGTGAAAAAGTCAGCTAATATTTGGCTTGACATGCTGGAGTTATCTTGCCCTGTGATGTTAAAGCCAATTTACACTCATAGCTTCAGAACAGTTTTGGGCAAGGATCTGGTTATAAAGTCCACAGTTGAGTCCTGCTACTAGATGAGGCTTCCTGCAGGAATGCAAAACCACAAGATTTGTGTAGTAGACCAAGAGTATTTATTAGCATATTTTTGCTCCTGGGCTGCACAAGCTCTGTCATGTTGATATGGTACCAGCATTTTAATTAAAAAATTCTGGAGTGGAGACTTTTAGCAATTATATGCTCTGGTATTATCCTTTTATTAATATAAATAATGCATTTACAATTGTCTGATGCAAAATACAGTGAAATTGCATTGGATGAATATAGACCTGCCTGCCTGCAATGTGTTATTAATAGCTAGTGTTAAAAAATTATTTTGAAAGGAAAGCTGCAAAATTCCAGTTTTTCTTAATACATCTGGGACAAACCATTAAATCAAAAAGATTGTCTCTTAGTATCTTAGATCTCCTTTATAATACCCTGCCTAATGTTTCAAACACAAATCCTTCATATGGTAGAGTATTTTTGAAGTTAAGCTTAGAACTTGAAAGTTTTGAAGCATTTTCTCATAAAGATCATTCTGGCTGTTTTGTATGCTGTAATGGTCTTTAAAAAGACTTTTCAGGACCTCATTTTGCATATACTCATGAAATGAACAGATATGAATGTTGTTTGAATTGCTTGTGTGTGAATATATCTCAAAGATAAAATACTCACCACTGGATTTTCTGTGTCTGTAAAACAAGAAGTCTCATATTTGACAGGCTGCTTACTTAGGTTCTTCTCCCAGCTCAGTCATATCCTGAAGTCTTTATTATCCTGCTATTGTCTTGCAGGTCAGAGGCTATGGAACAAATTATTGTGATAAATGTCAATAGTTAATTTAACTTCCATTAAAATTTTCTCTGTCATAAGACTTAAATTAAAGACTAATGGCTTTTATTATTTGCCACGGCAGTAAAAACAGGATTATATCTGGCTTTGGCTCAAAGGGAAGGGGTGATGAGACTTGAAAAACTGTTGCAGAAATATAAGGACAGAGCATGATGACCTACTGCTTTTGGTGATTACCTGATGCTCTGCCCAAACTCAAATTTATATTGGAATAACTTAACTCTTAGTGAAATTTTATCTCATTAACTGAGGCTGGAGTGGAATCAATTTTAATAAACTTATTATCCATTGCCCTTGCACAGTACCTGCCTCTGTTTAGAAGAACTCTATCCTCAAGCTCTTTCCTTCTTTAAAGGAAATGTTCTCTAAGGTGGCAGTCCATAAAAACTGTAGAATAGGGACTAGAATGCTTGTGTGGAGGAAAGGAATCCATTAAGAACCCCTTGAAAACATAAATTAAATTAAAGGAGCATGAGGAGACGAACAAGGAACATATTTTTCATTGGTACCTCTGATTTTGTGCCCCCCTAGTAACTACAGCAAATTTGGAGTTTCTAAGAGAATGGGATGTGCTTTTCTGAGTTTAATAGGTAATGTATGAAATACTAATGTTTTCTGGTTGTATTGTTAGCCACTTGGAAAACGTGAGTCTAAGTATGTGAGCAAGGCATTGCCTAAAAAAATGTTTATTTTTCACTAGGAGTTTCCCTTGCAGTAGGTACTGTGGAAGAGTCTTAAGTCCATGATTCAGACTGATCATGAAGTGTGATTACAGGGCACTGCCCTTGATTGGGAAAGCATTATGTGCTGCTGGGAATACAGGCATAAAGATGGTTATAAAGATGGTTATTCAGTGATCATTTGTCATGGTGACGGATTAAAGGACGGAGTAGCTGGTGGAAGGAATGCAAATCGCTGTTGAGGCAGGATGGGAATGAATAGACTTGACTTGACTTAGAAGGCTGTGAAAGTAAAACTACCTTTTCTTTAAAATACACTGCTCTTTTATACAGAGCTTTGTGAGGACCAAATCTATTGGTTCTGAAGTGAAAACAACCCAAAGCATTGGTGCAAAGTGCTTGACGCACAGTGATAGAACTTAACTATAAACAATGTGAAGAACAAGAGAGATAAAGAATTATTTATATTCTTATCCAGCTCTTTCCCAGGCATCTGCCTGGCTAGAAACTTTCAGTTTCTTTCTTTGACTGAATCTGAGTCCCACACAAGTGTTTCTCTGTCATCTTTTGATTAACTCATTAGGTTAGAGATGAAGTATCTTGTAAGTAAGTTTGTGGGAAGTGAAACTTACTGCTAATTGCTGACAGTTGAAGATATTCTTATTCGTAATTAACTGTCATATGAAAGGAAATTTAAAGTTATATATTTGAGGTTCTCTATCTTTATGACATGCAAGTTATTTTAGGATTTTTAAAATTTGTTATTAAAAGTTTCAGATTGTCTTAAAGTCTTACCAGTTATTTTGTGCTTTATTTTTCCGCTTTTCTTGATAAATAAATGTTAGGCATAAATGAATATGCTATGCATAATGCATTTACATATTTAATGTCTTACTTCACTAAAACTCTCCAGGGAGAGTCTCATCAGTAGAGTCACTTTAACTTTTGGAAAGTTTATGTTCTGAAGTTTATAATCTGTGTTGCCCCTGTGTCACAAAGCTGAACTCATCTCAAACTGGTCACCTAGTCAGCTGTCTGTGGTTGTGATTTCCTTTTTCATATTGGCATACAGGAAAAATTCTTATAAGGTGGAAGAAATATCAGTGGATCAAATAATATTTTATCTATTTTTTTTTTAATGCAGCAATATGGTAGTATTAAATTTTTAGGATGCTTCGAATGTTTGATCTGAAAATGAGAAAAACTCACAGGCTTTGGAATGAAAGTAACTGATACTAGAAGGGAAAGGAAAAATAAATACTGCAGAAATTTTGTTAAATATTTTAATATTGTAGATGAAATATATATGTGAGTTATAAATAGGACTAGAGCTATGTTGAGATTTGAGCATTTCATTTCTAATGTATCAATTCTTTCTTCTTTTGAAACATATAGAGAAAGTGCTAAGGTAGCTACCTTCCTCCACAATCTATTATTTGAAAATAGGCAATTAGGAGAGCAAATAATTTAATATTAGTTGACAGATCATTAGCCTGTAAGACAAAAAGTAAAAAAAAGACAGGAACCTAAGGAAGTAGTAATTATATTCGGAGTTGAGAGAAAAAAAGAATGGTCTTAATTGTGAAGCATGGTAACAGCTACAGGTTAGGCACAAGAAAGCAGAAAATTGCTGCTACACAGAAAATTCGGATTATGCCTCTTTGCTGACACTGAATCAGCCTGAATCTGAACACTAATTGGCACTTGTAGGCTGGTTTCTGTACTATTCCTTCATGACCTGGATGTGTCTTGGGGGATGGTAGGTACTGAGTACCTGGGTGAATGACAGTGTGATGGGCACATTTGGGCCTCATTTCCCAGAGGGCTGGGTCTTCACTCAGATGTGCTTTGAATAGTGGAAAATAGACTCAGTTCCTGGTGAAGATAAAATACCTGGAGAACCACTTGCCCCTCCTTCTGCACTGACCTTGGTGTCTACAGAGCTGTTCTTCTCATGTCTTACTCCTCTCTTCCCTGCGCAATATTTTTTTTTTTCATCTCCTTCTTACATATGTTATTCCAGAGGCACTAGCACCATCTCTGATGGGCTTTGCTTTGTCCAGTGGTGGGTCCATCCTGGAATCAGCTGGCACTGGTTTTGTCAGACATGGGGAAAGCCTCTGCAGTTTTTCATAGAAACCCCTGTACCCCACCTGCTTCCAAAACCTGGCCATGCAAACCCAGCACAGGGGCTCAGAGAAGAAGGTGCAAATCTCACTCCGGAAAACTTTTCCAGAGTTGAAACACAGCTTCTTTAGCTGTTTTCTACACATTACTGTTAATTTAATATATTTTCACATTGATGTTGGATCTATTTAGGATTTATACAGACACTGTTACATCCACATCCCCTAACCTTTGTGTATTTAGTTTGTCAATTAGATTTAAATATCAAGCACCCTTAGTGCCAATTTAATTACATTGTATTACTAACTAGTTTTCTGGCAGTAACCTGTCTCTAACTGTCCAGGCTGGCTTCTGAAGGGAGCTGCTTATAAAAATATAGTCCCGAGGGCAATGATTAGAAAGGAAAGACTAAAAGAAAGGTCTGTGCTGAAGGAGGAGTTAGTAGTCAATACAGGCAGAGGAAATTTTGCATATTATCATGCAAATTTTGCCCAAGCTCTTGCATGCATAAAGAAGACCTTATGTACATATTGAAAAACAAACTCCTTACTGAGGCAGTTAAATAGCCTCATAATAATTTAAATAATCTGTGAATTTATAGTTGAAATATTATGCAAAAATATGTTATCTAGAAGATGCTTATTGGACCTCTAGGTGATATGTGGATATCAATTAGTAAGCATTACATTTATTATTTCTGATTAGCCTTAGAAACCCACCAAAACACTGAATTATAGCATAAAAGGACACATGTTTAGGGCTGAGTTTGTGCTTAAAGGAAGGACTCAGCATCTTTCTGGAGCCTAAATCTCCCTGTGCTTGTGAAGTCTCCCCCAAGCTGCTGACCTAGTTGAAGCCTGGAGGAAATCTGCAGGTTGAGAGAGCCAAAGCACTCCCCTCTGCTGGGGCTTGCTTCCAGGATAAACCACTGCCATTCTGCTCTTTCAGCTGTCAGCTCAGGCTTTTTAAGGAATGTGGAGGTGAATTAGCATCACGGCCAGAACTGTTACTGCCTTTATAGGCTCCATACCAACTCTGTCAACTAACTTTGATGTCAGGTTACCTTATTATGCTAAAGTAGGATGAGTTAGGAGTTGATTCATGAGTGGATCAGACATCCCTGCCTTGGGGGAGGCAACATCTGTTGGGCAGGTGGGGGAGGAAGGCAGGGAGTGGCAGCAGCTTCAGCTGTCTGATTTTCCTCTGCTGCTGCATGTCTGCCAGAACCCTTTGGTCACAGGTTACCCCTCATTAAAGTCTTTCCTGGGCTGAGATTTGCTGTTCTCAGTGAGACTGAGGTTTACAGGATCAAAGGTTCTAGCTTTGCTTGACATATGGCCGCAGGCTATATTTGCTTACTGCAAAAACAAACTCTTCCTACCAGATGAGCCTGAGCTGTGCAATGCTTTCTTCAGCCCACAGCATATGGAGAGGGGAGGGCTGCAGTTTGAAACTCTTTTCCTTCCTGCTTTTTCAATTTTTCTGACATCTTCCCTACCTTACTGGGTTGGTACTGCAGTTTTCTAATGTGTTTCAGGAAATCTTTTCCCTGTTAATATCTTAAAGACAGTGCTCCTTCAGCTGCAGGCACCAGTGAGCCATCCAAATGCTACAAGGTTGGCGTGCTCACCCAGTTTTAGGGTATCCCAGTAGTTCTCCATCTAAGGATCAGCTGTCATGGACAAAAATTTGCAGTCATTCCTGGACACTGAATGCAAAATTGTTAACTTTAAAAATTTAGTTTTAATTTGAGTTTGTTTGCTTTTATCTGTAGGAGTCTCTATGTTGTTTTACTAAAAATGATAAATTAATGATTTCCTGATGTCTTGCAGATTACAGGCTGAGGAATCCTGATCATGTGAAAAGTCTTGTAGACATCTGAGAAATTTCAGTCACAGCCAAGGTCTTCATTGGTAAAGAAGTTGCTAACATTTGTTAATTATACTTGTACTTTTCTTGATCAACTTCCCAAATCCAAGTAAGCTAGAAATTTATTTACCTGATGAAATTTATCTCTTTTCATACTTTAAGATTTTATCTAGGATACATCTAGACTACATACTGGATTCAACTATGGTGTATGCAGGTGTTTTATATATAGAAATGGTTTTTCAGGAGTAAAGGATCACTTGGGATGCAGAATGCAGAACTGGGAGAGGATATGTACTCCTGCCAGGCCTGGTAATACAGATGCAGCTCAGATTTCTTCTGTTTCTGCTTATGATGACAAAATAAATAGTAAATAGTATTGCCTTTCATCCTGGTATGAACCCACAAAAAAGAAAGACACCTATTCTTTTCTCTTATGCTGAAGAAGCTACTTGTTTTGGAAGTGGAACTGAAAGAATCTACCTGTAGGATGTTATGGAAGTACGCGCTCAACAAACATGAATAGCAAAGAAGAACATCATAAAATAGAGGAGATATGGTAAATGGGACAAGACATACTGTGAAACATCTCATCAGAAACAAATTTTTCTTCTTTGTTCTATTAATATTTTAAAAATACTTTTCCAGTCATTGCCTCTTATTTATATGTATTAGTGAGAAACACAGAAGAAATACTGCTGGTGCTCAACCCCTGCCAGAGTGTAAAATCTGCAGAGGATCTCCTCTCAACTCTCAGTCATTCTGAGCACAGTCTGAGTATAAAGATGCAGATGGCCAGAATGTGGAGGCAAGAGGGGAGCGTGGGAAATAGCAATAATCCCAGTGAAGCACATCCTTATATTGTAAAACTTCATTCTCTTAAAAGCCCTGTGCTTTCCTTACAGCTAGTTCATATTCTGATATTTTAAAGTTACAAGATTATTATTCTTTTAAGATGCCAAATCAGATATACTTTAGCAGAGGTATACCTGATGTATACCTTCACTCATTTTCAGTCTGCTCAGGATGGGGCAAGTAGATGTTTAGGACTAGATTCAGATTAGTTGCATGAAAGGAAAAATCTGTGCTAGTTCTCTGAAATAAACGCTCCACTTCTCATTTCATTTGCTCAATTTCTTTTGCACAACTCCTAAATAAATAAGGGATTGTTTGTTGTCAATTAATTAAAACTATTAACTAGATTATTTCTTTATCCCAAATGTATTGAATTACTTGGCTTCTAATGTAAGTAAGATCTAATGAGGTTAATGTTGCACAGGAAAATACCAATTTAATTTTTTGTTTTGTGCCAAATTTTATTTTAGTGTTCTGTTTTTTCATTTAGTACAAAAGTTGTGCATAAAGTTCATCAGATATTCAGATGACAGTGATCAGATATTCGCTAGAGAGCGAATTAGTCAGGTGTGGTGCTGGGCGTGTTCTTACTTCTTCCTCTGCTTTCCTTACCCCCTTCCTTCCAATTAAATTGTCCCTCTCTTGTCCAGTTTCAGTTTATTTGATGAAGATAGAAAACATCTGGTGTCTCCTGTGGGCTTGCACGGAGTCAAGGATTGAAAAGGCACACACTCACAGACAGACTTGGACTGGACTCCTAGCAGACTGCTACCAGACACTTTTCCACATCACCTTTGCTACACAGCATGTCCCAATGTGTCTAATTACACCATACCAAGGGATTAAAATCCACAACAATTACCTACCTTGGAAGGTGAGTGGAGAAAAAGGAAGGCATTGCTATTCCAAAGTCCTGATGTGCCTGGCTATTCTGACCCCTTTTCTTCTAGCCGGTTTCCCCAACTAATTTTTTCACACATTCAGCTTTAGAGTTTTTCAGCTTCCTCTGTAAGAATTGTTACTGAGGGGCTGTAAGTGAATTTGCCAACCTAATGCTTTCATTACCACCTTTGAAGCTTTGTTATTTCTTGTGCTCCATCCTTGTTCTCATTCTGATCTCTTGTTCTGAGTGTGTGCCTGAGGGAAGCATTACAATAACACTGAATACTGCAGCTCTTGCCTCTCTTGCTCCAACAAGCACACACATGAGTGTAAGACCCAGGCAGTGTGCACAGAGCCATCAAAGATTGGGCTTTAAACTGAAAGAGGTTTAGATTAGATATTTGGGAAACATTTTTATGATGAGGGTCATAAAACACTGGGACAGGTTGCCCAGGGAAGTTGTGGGTGACCCATCTCTGGAAGTGCTCAAGGCCAGGTTGGATGGGGCATTGAGCATCCTGGCCTAGTGAAAGGTGTCGTAGCTCATTCCTGAGACATTGGACTAGGTGACCCTTCTAATCCAAACTATTCTATTATTCCAAGATAATTAAGCAGGAGGAATTTGGATTGTGTTTTTTTTTCTTCAGGAAAGTTGTGAATGTAGTGCTTTCAAAAATCATGAAGGAACAAGATGATACCCTGTGCAGGCAGAACAGCAAACCTCTTCAGTCTGTGTTTTATCTTGGAAATAAAATGGGTATGCATTTCTTTCTGCTAAGCACTTTGTATCAATAAATACTATAAGCTCTTGGCATTATTAATTGCCCTCACATTCTGTGAAGCAGGAAAACAGCCAGAGGTGAATAATCTTAATTCCCAGTCCCTTTATCTAATTTAAACAGTATTCAGTGACCTTTAGCCAGAGAATGATTTTTCAAAAGCCTTTTCAAACTTTATTTTAACATGACATCCAGACTTTCAGCTGTGCCTGAGATTTTGCCAAGCTTAGGGGAAGGGAAGGTCAGGACATTATATAAAACATACCAGCTTCTTCTAGCCATGCTCCAATAAAGAAATAAAATAGATCAATAAAGCATGTTGAAGCCATTATAATACAGGTTTTGGAAATCCTGTTAGCAGAGCACTTGTGGGTATTAACTGAAAATGTGTTTTCTTTAAGGATGAGTGGCTGCAATATCTGCTGTCATTCAGTGACTGGGAGCTTTCTCTGCATGCAGATATCATACCCAACTCAAAAATGTGTTGGCCAGGTGGCAGTCTTGATATGAGCCTTATTAAGGACACATTGGTAAAAGGAGAATTATGTCAAAACTCTGATCATCCTTCAACTAAACTAACCCTGTTCTGGAAGTTTGGACATTTTTCACTCAGATGTTTTTATCTAGATAGTCCTGATTAGGCAATGACTTTGTTCCTCTCTATTAAAATAAAATGTCAAATTATTTGAACTCTGCCTGTACGTATTGATGGGCAACAAAAGATACATAAATAATAGCAAAATAATCAAATTTGATAATATAAAAATACAAGGATCACACCAGTGATCCAAAGAGTGAAATTAATTGCTCTTCTTAATAAAACCAAAATCTTTTGTGTACTCCAGAGCAACGTGATTGCCTAAAGAAAAAGAAAATCCATAAAATGCTTAATGCTTCACTTGCTGTGGCATATTTCCTGTTATAATTATAAAACATTTCCAATTGTCACCTGTTGTATTTTCTAGCTGCTCACCTTTTATAGATGGGGTAACTTCAGGAAATTAAGATAGAAGGAACAAAAAGAGATAAATAGTTGTTTTTTGGGGGTTTTTTTAAGCTTCTTGGGTTAAAAGTTGCACATATTGAACTACATCCTAGACTGATCATCCATATTTTAAAGAAATGGAGAAGAGCATATAAATATGGATACAACTAATTGATTTACTTACTTTTCTAAAAATTATTCTATCATGTATTGTTCATGTAAGAAAGAAAATCCCAGGTGTGAAACAGCTGCAATAAAATGAAAATTCTTGTCTATAAGAATTTTCAGGTTTTTAATTACCTTAATTTTTTATAGAAGATAGTCTTTAAATTCCTCTCCCTGTGATGCTTGCAGAAACAAACCAAAAGAGTAATATCAGATTAAGTCTAAAATAGATGAGATAAAGCTGTTATAGCTGTTTATTTGTTTACAATGTTCCTAAGCCAGGGTGTTTTTCTGAGCACTGACATGTTGGGTGCGTTGTGGCGTGGGAGTTAGTTTGCTATAACTCTGATAATTATAAGGTCATGGGATATACAAAGAAGTAAAATTACTGCTCCAGCCAGGTGAGGATTTTTTCCAGAACATATGTTATACTTAGCTATGGTTTTTAATAGCTGAAGGAGGGAAGCTTCCAGAAGGGATCGTGCAAATCTGTAAGTGTGGTCACTCCCAGCTCCTCTGTGAGAGCAGAACGAACTCACAAAGGGAAGAAGCAAAGTTAATTAAGAGAAGTGCAGAAGTCAGCCAGCCCCCTGAGCATGTGGGCTATAGGCAGGAAGTTTAATGCATTCTCCTGTTCTCCAATTAGTCCCATTATTCTCCCCTAGTTCTCATTACTTCTTGAAATTTTATCCTTACACATGGCAGTAGTTAATCCTAGTGGACATCTGAAGGATCAGGCATTATATGATGTGTGATGTCAGATCTTGATGAGGACAATTGTGTCCTTCTTCAGGACACAAAAAGCATGTTCAATCCTTGTCTTTTTGGTGATGTTCTGGGAACAAAATACATGATTTGTGTGTTTGAGTTCTGATGCCCAAGGACAAGCTGACAGGACTGACAGTTGCTATAGATGCAGTGCTTTTTGCAGAGTGATCAAGACTTGCTTTGGAAACTACTGACATGAAGTTAATTTTCTGAGGCAAGTCTCGACATAAGCGCAAGAACCATGAAATTCTAAAGGGATTTTAACTTCCAATGAATTTGTTACAGTTTGGAGACACCCCCAAAGTACGTGCAGTCTGATTTCACATGAAGACACATCCAAAATACATTATTGGACAATGGATACACCCTTAAGCAGAGGAAACAAACGCAGAGTACTCTTTTTTGCTCATCAGTTATTAAATTTTCACCCCAAATGTCAGGTACTTTTTGAAAAAAGAAAAAAATTAAAGATCTTCAATAATGATCCTCAGGTAAGTCTTTCTTAAGAACTATTGATCTTACATGCATTAGTGCCTAAAGGAGATAGAAATTAATCTCATAAATGTCAGAGAGAGAACATCAGCAAAACATTTTCTGTAGAAGTCACAAATCACAAAATGTTTTCCTCTGAAATCACAACCAAACCTAACAGCAGTTCCTCTCCCAAATGGTTAAGTAACCTTTTTCATTTCAAAGATTTTAATTACATACTGTTAGAGGGTGATTTGTTATTTTTCAATATTTGTTTATAGGGACCATTATAGCAGGAAAGTTTGGAGCTGTACTTTTTTTAGCAGATTTTTAAAATTCTTTACTGAAGTCTTTAAATGTGAGGTCTTGTAGCATGTATTTTCATAAAAATGACAGCTGTTAACAGCTGATAAAAATGCAAAAGTTATGGTACAGAAAAAAGGACATAAGTCACCTTATACAATTTTTATATCTATACAATAGTTAAAAGTTAAATACTGGCCAAGAGCAACTGTCTGCCACTGAGTTTAAGTGCATGGCCAGCATGATCATTTGTGCCTTTTTGCAGTCAAAGCAAACAGCTTCATTTAACTTTCAGAGAAACCATGTGTAACAACATGCTGGTTTTCAAATTAATTGTATCATAGTCAAATAAAACCTGCAAATCTATTGTTTCCCTGGTTACAACATAACTTTCTGGCTTTGCACATAAGCATTTAGTCTCGTAGCACTTTGTAAACTGGGTGAAATTTTGCAGTGAAAATGGGGGAAAGAGGGGAGTCTGTGGCATAAATAATTTCTGGTTTTAGGCAAATTAGTAATATGAGGATTCCTGTGGGGCACAACAGGACCTAAAGTTATTACACAGGAAATTTAGATCTGCAAGTGCCTCCTGAAAATGCAATTAGAAACTCTCTTCCTGACCGAGTAAGGAAAGGCAGAATTACTGGGGTAAGAGAATCCTCCTTGGAGTAAAACCTCAATAACTCCGCTTGGAGATGCAGTTTGTGTTTAATGGTGATTATTGTTGTTGTGCTGCTTCCACCCCTCCTAACCATCCCTTCTTGAACCTTCTTTGTACTCGCAGGTTTTCTTTTTAAGTAGTTCTCTTCTTTGGTCCTAACATGTAGAAGGATTAAACAAGCCTCTCCAGGCTGCTAATAAGATCAAAATCTGTAAAATGAACCGGAGGATGGAAACAAAACTCAGTTTGAACAATAAACAAAAGAAAAATAATCATGATGAAGGTCATAAGAAGAAGATGAATCCTCAATTACCACAGCAGGCTAGCCATGAAACTATAATAAAGGGAAAAGAAAATCCATCCTAGCATATCTCATTTTAATTAAACTCTATTATTTTTAAGTGCTGCCATAAATTTTGCCACCAGTTTTATAAATCCTGACTTCTTGCCTAAATCTGATTGCAGATTGGGAGGTACTATGTTCACACATAGAAACCCAGATTTCTATGGATTAATTCAGAAGTAGGAAAGGACTTTTGTTTCTTGCGTGGACCAAAATAGATACAATACAAAGAGACCAGGAGTAAAAGAAAGCAGCTGTGGAACAACAGAGTATCAGTGAACCTGGATTTCATGTGCTTCAGATAAACCTTTTCATTTTAATGTGCCTTTCTTTAGCATGTCTGTGATAATGTTTAGTCGGTTGAGAGGAGGAGGTGTGTAGATATGAATAATTAGTGAAGCCCACTGGATCTGGGATGTGTTAGGAGCTCATAAACTCTTCTATCTGGAGCCCAAGAAAAGTTATTGGTACTATAAGTCAGGCAATATTAGGAAAAATATGCAGTAAAAATTGAGGCAAGTCATCTTATTGGAAATTCTTATATGCAAAACTTTGAATGTAGAAAGAGAACAGTTGTGCAAAGGACAGTCTGAAGATAATAAAGTCAGTCCTTCAAGTCTTTATAGTGCCTTCTGAGAGAAACAAGCCCTGTTTGTGTCCTTTTTGTAACTTATGGAGCCTCCACAGCACATGGAAAGACTGAGCTGTCAACTTTGGCCACTCCTGAAATGCAGTAGTCTCTTCAGAGTGTGTGACTGCATTGATAAGTTTGACAGAGGAAAAGGAGACAGGAGGGAAGAAGGGAGAGAAGAAGAGAGGTAGGGGAGCAGGGGGGCTGCAAGAGCTGCTGATCATTATCTAAATAGAAATTTATTTATGGCACTGTCACTTACACAGTTAATTTTATAAAGTTGCTACCTGATCTTTCTTGATCCCAATTGGACTCTGAATTTATTGTTTCTTTGAAAGAGTCATAGAATCATTTAGGTTAGATAGGACTCTAAGATTATAGACTTCAAACATTAACCTAATGCTGCTGTCTTCACTATTAAACCACACAGTTTTAACTTATTTTAGCTTATTAACCCACCCCGAGACCTTCTTTGCTGATGGCAGGACACAAACAATCAAGGAGATTTCTGGAGGGCATCAGAAATAACTTCTAGTTTCAAGCACTGGAATGAGCAGCTAGAGTGATGCATAGATAGATAGACTGGAGCATCGCCCTTATGAGGAAGGGTTTAGAGTTGGTTCTGTTCAGCTTTGAGAAGAGATGAGTGGGGCCCTCATCAATGTCTGTCTGTGTCTGCAGGGTGATGTCAGAGGATGGACCAGGCTCTGCTTGTTGTGCTGAGCAACTGGACAAGAAGCAATGGGCAGAAACTGATGTGCAGGAAGTTCCACCTGGGCAGGAGGGAGAATTCTTTACTATGTGATCACCAAGCACTATAACAGATTGTTCAGAGAGGGTGTGGAGTATCCCTCACTGGAGACATTTAAGAACTGTCTGGACACAATCCTGTGCCATGTGCTCTGGGATGACCCTGGTTGAGCAGGAAGGTGGGACCAGATGACCCACTGTGGTCCCTTCTTGATCCATTCTCTGATTCTGTGACTTCAGGAGAGCTTCAGCTCAGCATTGCAGCAAAATGACAGCTGGGATGACATGGGAAGTAGCTAGAGGGGCAGGTAGTCAGAAAAAGAAGCAAGCTTATCAGGAGATGTCTGTGTGTGGAGGGATGCAACCCACCACTACTTCTCTTACTTTTTTCTTATGGATGAATGATACAGAGCAAACAAGGCAGGATATCTAGTCTGTTCCTCTGAAGGCTGGAAAAGGGCAAGATATCCCAATAGCTGTTCAAGGACTGCAATCTTCATGTTTCTGTAGCAGACAGGGCTGTACATGTCTCTTCCAAAGAAGTGGCTTGCCTGGGTGAGGGAGCTAGAACAGCAGACAGGTTGAGGGCTGGCAGCTGGTGCCAGAGCGAGCCCTGTACCCAAGAGTACACTTAGAGCTGGCTGTCTGGTGAATCATGTCTTCCCAAAGCAGCTAGCTGTACAGGGTGGAAAATTTCCATCTTTCTTTCTTGTTTTTGAGAAGTGATGCCATCTTTTCCTTGAATCGGTGATGAAAAAATAAGTTATACCTAAGGTGTAACTGCAAGCTTGAGTAATGATTTCCTATCCACTCTCATATCCTGGTAAATTACCAGAAGAATAATGTAATTGAACTAGAACATAATTTTGAAAATCCCTGGGGTTAAAGGGAAGCCAAACCTTTTTGCTAGTGTGTGACTTTCAGAAAAACTCCACACATTGCAGGAGCTTATTAGCAGCTTACAGCAGCTATGAAATGTGTTTTGAAGGAAAGCTAACTGTATAATTATTTGCCTTTGATAAAACTGCTGCTGGTGTCAACTGCCTTGCACTGATCTTAACCCTGCATTGAAGCAGAATGTAGATAGCTTTACAGTTTTTTCTTTTTCTACAGCTTGAAATAGTGATGCCATTATTGCCTGATATTACTCTTAGCACAAGAATTAACTGCCTGACATAGCAAAAATAAAAATAATTTAAAAATAAAAATAGGCCAATTGTCTTAGAGACTTCACTATCAAAAACTATCCACAGGACACAAGATTACAAGTCCTTATTGCCATGGGCTCATTGCAATGGTTGTGCTTTAACAGTTTGCTGTTCCTAAAAAACCTAGGCCTGGAATTGCCTGCCAGAACAGCAAAGTTACAGCAAAGTGTTCAAAAAACATCCAGGTGTGGCACTTAGTGACATGGTTTAAAGATGAAGATGGCAGTGCTGGATTGTTGGACTGGTGACCTTAGAGGCCTTTTCCAACCTAAATGATTAGATGATTCTTAATACTACTGAAATATACCTAGTGGAGTAGCTAAAAAAATACCTAGTGGAATAAAGTTAAGTATAGGAGTCACTGGGCAGGCAGTGGGACTGGAGATGTTGTCTGTAAATACAAGAAAGATGATGTGGCAGGTGGTGGAAAGAAAAGTTGAAGGATTCTTCTCCTGTGGTCCACTGTCATTTGGAGGCTAATAAGTGTTTTCATCATTTTAAAAGCAGAGTGAAAAATTCCCTTTTGCTTGTTACTCATATTAGGGAAGTTTTGAGAAAATTACAATTTTGCATTAGAAAACCTGACATGTACTCTAAAAGAAGCCTCTTTTGCCATTTATAATCCACTAAGATGTAATGATGTTCACAACAAAAATGATGTCACAAGGACAAGATTATGCTGAAATTTATGAGAAAAGCAATATAAGCAATACTTAGTGGTAATGGGCATAATCAAAGCCAACAGACTAAGGAAGGTGGACTGCTTTTTATTCAAAGTAAAATCAATTGCTTGATAGTCATGTTAAATCAATGATCAGTGCCATCAGTGTCTCTGCAGGTACATGCTGAGGTTAGTCAATGATTATTTCACTGGATGAGCTTTTGGAGTAAGCATAGTTAAATCACATAGACTTGTACAGGTATTTCTTTCTGCACTGCTGTGCTGAATGCAAACATACTGATTACTTCCCTTTCCTTCCATGCAGCTTGGTGCTGTGATAAATAAATTTGTAGTGTTCCTGGTTACTGCTGCCAGCTGGTGGAGTCACTTTTGCAGAAGAGGTGGTTTATATCCCCATGTTCAGCATTTTCTTGATGGTTCATGACAGAGATTGTCATGTAGCCAGTGCACATTCCTATGGATGAAAGAAGCTGCTTATGGACTTTCAACCCTGCCTCCTTCCAAGAGAACGAAAAGCTGAATTTTTGTTACCCATGTATTAGGAGTAATAGTAGATTTAGCTATTTAAATGTACAAACATCAATAGCTTCAAAATGAGGAACTGCTAAATTTACTTTCATTCATAAAAATCTGTCTGATTTTTTTGTTGCTGTTGTTTAATTTACTATTGGATATATATCGAAAAACTTCATGGCTGATAATCTGATGAAATGGTGCTTCTTATGTATAGAAAACTCAACCTGAATAGGGAGCTGAAGATGTCTGTGAGAACTGAATTCAAATAGTTCAAGCTTTATGCACACCTAAAAAGTATCTCTTGAAGGATATTGTGTGCTCATCAAGGTCTGAATAGGTAGATTCTCTGGTTTAAGCAATTGAATGAAGAATACATTAGTTATAAGAAATGAAACAACTACAGTAGAGAAAAATGCTGTTTATTTTATTATGACATCCAAATTTTTTATTATGACATCCAAAGCCTGATTTGAGAACAGAATAGGTCCATATATAGTTCACCTGCAGAGAAAAGGACAAGAGAGGAAGGTATTGCACTAAAGCACTAATCTGTTGATTTACAACTATAATGAGATCAGTCTCTCACTGTATCAATGTACCACTTCTTCTTGTCTACAGCTCAGATTGGCTCATCTGAACTTTGACAGAGATCTACCAAAAAAAGAAAAAAAAAAAGGAAATATTACTTGTTTGAAGTTTTTCAGGAGGAATTAGTTTGAAATATTTAAGCACCACAAAATTTTCTGACCTAAATGAATAATGTGAGAGACTCAGAAGTCTCCTTTACATTTGGCTTTTTTTTTTTATCACCAAGAGAAAACTTAATGTAATAGTGAAATGTGCTATAATCTGTCTATCAGAGGTCCCATTCAGAAATTTATCTTCCATTAGTTCCTGAGGAATTTAAAAAGGAAATGTTGAAATGTTCATAGTTAAGTGCATACAGATGTCAAATTGCTTTGTGAATGATATTCAATAGAGTTAACAAGGTGAAAGAGTCCTGTGATAGATATTGGTGAAGATCAAGATTTGGTTTTTCTTTCTCTTTCTTTTTTCACATGTTTCCTTAAAGTAGTTGAAAAATACATCTAAGAAAACTTCCCTCTAAACTGAAAGGGAATTAATTAAAAAGCAGGATAGTGTGGAGTTTTAATATGAGTGGATGGTCTAAAATAAAATATATTTTAAGCAGAAATATTGAAAAGATTTTTTTTTGTTTTGTTTCCTCCAGAGTTAAATATGTCTCAAATGGACTTAATGGAAATTCATGATGGTGTTTGTTCTGGCAATTAAAACAGGGGTAATTCAGATGTATTTTTTATGTCAAGAGCTCTTGGTACTGCAGCTGGAGTCAGGCCTATGTCCTATAGTTGGATGGTGTTTGCTGGGGAATCCAGTTTGCCAGGCTGGAAGAACTGCTACGATGAAATGCTATGATGACATTAAACTAGTGTACAGCAGTACTAAGGGAACAAGAAATTACTTTGTTGTGAAAAGAGATAATCCTAGAAGAGAAAGGTGAACAATACCAGCTCAGTATTAGCTTCTTGTCTCATTTTTCTCCACCAAAAAGATAAAGCTTGGTATTTTTTCTTTCTCTTACCTTTCAGTTAAGAGTGCATCAAGAGAACATCAGGTTACCATGGAAAAGCTTCAACATGAATAAGTATGACACTATTGATTAAACTACTCAGGTCTGCAAAAATGGTGAAATCTGCTAGTTTCAATGTTTGTTTCTCTGATTTTTTTTTTTGCTGTACTCAGCCAACCTACTGTGTGTGAAAAATAATTGTAAAACTGGACCAAACCGTGATGCCTGTAATGTTTTGGAGATGTAGATGAAAGTTGGCCAGCTGGTGGGATGAGGCTGCACAAGGGTGCTGCCTTCTGCCTTGATGGAGGTGTCACTTTTAAGGCTGCCTTTTAGTGTGATTCACCCAAAGCATTTCTATTTGATTTCTGCAAAGACTTTGGATGCTAAGCCAAAGGTGTTTTTAAGCCTGAATAGGTTTTGTTGATTTACAGAGTGGGGATAGTAGAGAATGTGGAGATAAGCATGCCACGACTGAAATGAGTAAAAGAGCAGCTGAGATCCTGAACTGTTTCACTGGTTATGTGATTTAATACTCCCTGCTTTGAGTGAGATTCACTTTGCACTCTGTATCCTCAGAGTCTGTAGCACAGAGCTTTGTTGTGCTAGATGCATCTGTTAATGACTTGCAATTTCCTTATGGGCTATGCCAAAACAGGGGAAATACATAGAAGAGAAGGCAAAAAAAAAAAAAAAAAGTTAAAAAAAAGCTTTCTTACAGGATAGAAAAGAAAGGAGGATTTTAAAAATGGAAAGAGAAAAACCTGGCATTTGTTAGTTGGCTGTTGATGTTAATCCTCTTTAAGACACATGTGACCTCAGCTGGAAAACCTCTCACATTTTTCAATCTGTTGTGAAGCAGTGAGCTTAGTGACAGTCATAAGAACCTTTAAAAATCTCTGAGTAGTTTCTAACCCCTCTCATTGTCACTCTCTGACTCTCTAGGCTGGCATACCAGCATTGCTCAGTGACTTGGACCAAATGATAAATACTAAGCCTGCTTCTATATATATCAATTAGTCTGTTCCAGGACTACTGGTTCAAAATGACATGTCAGAAATTGATGTGTGGATTTTAATGCCATTTTTGAAAAGAGACTTGAACAGAATTTTTATTTTCGAAATGGAATTTAATAATTTGTAGTGTGTGCCAAAAAAAAAAAACAAACATGCCCTGGATTTTGGCTGTTAAGGTATTTCAGAGGAGTTATTAAAAGTCCTGGAAGGACAAAGCAGAACATAGTGCTGAAAGTTTTCCCTCTTGAATGGCTATAGAGGTAACAAATTTTTAAAAATAAAATAAGGTCTAATACAATATTTAATTTTGTGTCTTACATTGTCAAAGTTAGAGTAGGCTCAGACATTGTTATTTTCAGTACTTATCCAGATTAATTTTGGTTGTCTTGAAGAGCTGGATTTTACTACCATATACGCCCAGAACTACAGATATGTTCAGTTTTTCTTTACTGCATAGGATCTTAAATATATTACCAGGAAATGTGGGCTGCCTGAGAAAAGTAATAATATGGCTTATATGGTCTAAATGTATGGATTAACTGTATGGTAATGGTTTTAGACCTTAAAATGAAACTTATACCTTTCATAATTCAGAGGGAAGGACAACCTAGAAAAGCAAGAAAATTTTCAGGTTTGGGGTTTTTATTTCACCATTAATTCTTCTGTATTAGCTGTGCATGAGAACTCAAGAGAGCATCTATCTGCTTGAAATGGTATTTTATGCTGAGCTTAAGTGAAGTTTATTTTTATCCCTTTGGTACTATCATACTGTCTTTATTTTGCCTAAATTTTTAACACAGTTATAGGGATGAAATTTGATGTTGTATGATTCCTTTCATATTGTGAGAAATGAACTATCTTGCTGTCTGGAAACACCAAACAAATAATTTATCTTTTGTTAGATCTAATCAATTATGAGAGCTTGGGTTTTTCTGTGTATAAATGCTTCAGTCACAATGGTTATGAGTAAACCTGGCAAACCTATAGAAACTAAATGAGTGATAAAACACAAAAAATATATATGAAAATATTTATTTTATCTGATGATTGTGAGATGATATGTCAGGAATTAAGTACAAGGATGTATTTTGTCATACCAAGATATCACTCTTAAATGAAATGGTTTAGTTCATGCTGACAGACTCTTTCTTCTTCCAAACTGATTTCCAGGTTGTAACTAGTACTAATGAATTCAGTGACAATTTTAAGACTGTGTTTTTTAAATGCAAGTGTGTCAACTCTGGTTTCATGTACTGCTTCTCTATCACCTGAAAAGGTCATCTCTAAAATTCACAAGTGCATGTAAATTTAAAAGAAATTTAGTTTTTCCTTGTAAAATGCTCCAGTGAGAATGATTTAAAAGCAGCCTGGAAAGTGAGTCATCATAAACTAAGGAAAAGCATTTTGAGAATATGACCTTGAGAAGTCTGGGGACCTGGTCCACAAATCCTACTGCCACTATTTTTTTTTTTTTTTAATTAACTAACAGTAAAGCAGCGTCTGACTGCACTTAGATAAACCTTGAAGTGGGTGATATATGAAAGATAAAAATTACAAAGGGACAGTGTGTGAATGGAAGCAGCCAGGCAGGCTGTGGGCGTGACCATCAATTTATGCACACAACTGCATTTTCAACATAATTAGCTGTCTAATTGAGCATTATAGTTTAACTGACACATTTAAACACGTAATTTATTTGAATGTACACTGCTTGTAATCTGTTTCTAATGTTTGCTCTTCAGGATGGCATCAGACTCTAGAAGAGGAAATTATCCTTCTGATGAACAGAAAAAAGATCCAAGAGTATATTGAGAAGACCTGAATGCAAATAAATTTCTGTAATTTGAGATCAGAAGGGGAGCATGGAAACAGAAGAGCCATGCAGAGAAAGCTAAGTACTGAGCATGACTGTAAAGACACAAGTTAATTTCAAATACCAGCACTTCATGTCATCAGGCTACAGTGAAAATCTGACTGGTTCAGCTGGCACCTAGGTAAGAGGGATATTGTAGTAACTGAGAGGTTTAAACTGCACATCTGTCTTGTCCTAATGAAAAAACACCCTTTTCTCACTGTGATGGATTTTGCCATGTAGATATGGCTGGCTTTTTCCATTCCTGAACAGGGACAAGGGCACATCACCCATATTCTGTTAAAATATACAGAGTGGTCTGTCAGCAAGTAGCAGGAGGAAGGAACAAGAATTTCCTTCATTTACAGTTGCACAATCCCTGGTGTGCCAAAATTTCACTCTCTGGGTGATAGTTGAGCACCTAGACATTTATTTTTGGGGGAGAAACAAACCAATACATGTTTGATTTTGTTCCCAGGTTTGTTTCTTTTTTTTTTTTTTTCCTTTACTTTTGGGATTTATTTTCTGAACAAAATAGTGGCAGATTTCCTTTTAACCAAGCAAACTTTAGTAGTTGCAGCTCATTATGTACTTTGTGGTCCTGAGCTATGAATCTGCTGCTTCAATTACAGAAACTGCCAACAGACATGAAAATCCAGAACATAGAGGCTAAAGCACTCCTGCTTTTTATCTTTGGAATTACTTCTGCATACTTTGACAATTTTACCTTCTAAACAAAATGTAGTAACAACTACAGTTAAGGAATGCAAAACAACTAACATGAAATGTTGCTGCCAAAATAGAGACGAAAACTACTTTTTCAAACTGAGGTTGGCACAATTCCTGGCTTTTCTCCTCACCTTTCCCTCTGCTCTCCACACTCCCAAGTAATTAATTATCAGAAGGGAAAAAAATAAATTAAATGCAAGATCAAAAAATGTGTGAGTGTTTTACCCCAAGATCAATTCACTTATTAGGAAATCCTGAAATTTATAGCAGTGGATTTTGCATATCTGGATATATAAGGTAGAAGAAGCTCAGAAGATAAAAATAAAACACTGCATGTAAAAGGATCTCTGAAATTTGTATAGGTTCCCAAACACATGGATGCCATGCAGAAGCCAAGAGGAAAGGGCACACTTACAGGAAAACTGGTCTTTGTACCCTTCATGAGAGATGAAGGGAGAGTTAGGAAGATGGACTGTGACTCAGGGCATCGTTTCTCATTTCCAGTTTTTTGACAGAACAATTGTCAGGAGGTAGAATTTCTATCTTGCTGCCCAGTGTGTTCAGAATAGCTCTTGTCAGGAGAAGCAGTATTGGAAATAAAATGAGAAATACATTATAGAAAATAAAATTCTTTACTACTTTGACCTTTCAGTCCTTTACATCACGCTCCGTGGTGATATCCTCCATTTTTTGAAGAATAGCAAGGCTGTCCATACAAAGAGGAGAGCACTTCAAAAAGCTCCCTACCCTGGTTATGGGATTTGTTGGAACTTCTGAGTTAGTGCCTCTTCTATTCTCCCTTCATGATAAAGAAGCAACAAAGCCTTTCCCATTTGGAAGAGGAGGACCAGTGGAAGAGGAGAATCAGAGAAATTACTCCCTAATTATTTCTGATGGAGTAGTTCCTATTTTAATGATATTGCTTATTCTTGCTCTGCTTCGAGAAAAATAGGAGTTCCTGTCTTAGGACTCTGAGTTGACTCTGCTCTGGTGGGAAGCAGGAATGGCACCAATGCCAAAAGGCAAACTGGGAACTGCTGTCTCCTCACCAGAATTTCTGCTTGGCTGTGCACTTGTGTGGACACACAAAGCTGGCTCAGCTGGCTGGTCATGTCCTCCTCCTCCAAAGTGCAGAGCTGGCATAGCCTGGGGGGCAGGCAGGACAATGAAAAGCTCTGGATTAAACTGCTTTGCTTGGTTGAGCCAGCTGGGATAAGGATGTGTATCTGGATCAAAGACTGAATTCTACATTATTCATGAAGATTCACTGAAACTTGGGCATTCACTGCCCCCTAGAAAGGGGCATGAAAAAATAAGGAAAATAAGAAGAAATTAAAATGGGAATGGCTCCTACTTTAATTCAGACTTTACTGACTGTGTGTCTTCAAAAAAAGGTGAGAAAAAATATAAAAAACTAAAATAAAGCAACAATGAATGGCAAGATACTCCTTATGTAGCAGATCCATTGCTCTCAAGCCTGAGTATAGGCCTTCAAATATATGTTGTTTTCAAAAGCTGAATTGGGCTATTTTCTGTAGTCTCTCTGAAGGGTTTTATAAATTAAACATAATTATTCATGAAAGGTGTATGCAGATGATTAACGTAATCTCCCTGCTTAACCTATACTACTGTCCATTTATTTCTTGTTTAAATTAAGAATAAATAAAAGCCTATGTTGTGTAACCTGAAGAAAAATTGATACAGGAGCAGCTCAAATTTTCCCCAGTTTAAATTTCTGTGGTATTTTGACCTATTCTGCAGGAAGCGTTCATGTCATTTACAGTGCAGCATCTTTCTGTACTCCCTCTCTGCAACCCTTTGTCTACCACAGAATATCTTTTACAGGGAGGTGGTGTGCTACTCAAAAATGACCACAGTTAACTTGGCGTGCTGTTTTTAACTAAAGTGCAATTTATATTTTGATTCAGCAGATGGGTACTTAGTAAAGGAGATATCTGTATATTCAGGGTTGCATACTCAAGGGGAGGGCCACTTCAGTGTGGGACAGATTATGCAGTGGGAAGGATTTGCTTTAGCTATAGAGGCAGCTGACTAGATATGTTTTCTATTCTATATTAGCTCCCAATTTCAGTGCTCTATGTGTGTGTGTGTGTTAAAGAGGAGTGAGAGTCTTTTATCATGTTGAATCCCTCTCTGCCACCATCTCCTGTGAAGGGACTATTAGGGCCGTGAAGCCTCTAGAAAAGTGTGAACAATACTGATTATATTCATTTATTTTAAGGCAAGATCCCTCGAATTGTGCTCCCTTACAGAGTCCTCTCAACTCTCCTCTTTGAAGTGCAAGCAAGGTGTTAACAAAGAAGGATAAAACTCTGAGGTTAGTGTGCATTTTGTTATAAAAGACCCTATGGTAAGGGTAGAAACATTTGATAGGAAAGCCTCCTCTCTTAATCTTTGGACTAGATTAAAGGTGGAAGGGATGGTGAAATGCTGTAAATGGTGCATTATACACAGAGAGGGTGGAGCTGTTGGCTGTTTCTATGTGTGAAGCATGAGTTTGAAATGTGCTTAGAAATCCACGTCAGTAAATTTTGTCATCCTGGAGACTGAATTTCTCAGGATCTGGGGTAAACTGTACCTCCTACAAATGTGGGGAGGGGGAAGAGGGCATACTTCTGGGATGATAGCTGTTTTGCACTAAATTTTAAAGTCTAGAAAGTGGCAAGTCAGAAATACCTTCATCAGGCCCACACAACGTGTCCATCTGCCATATATTGGCCTATTAATCTTCTTACTAGATGTCACAAAACATGGTAAAATTCCTATACTTGAATAGACAGTGTCTCTGAAGAATAGATTGTGAATATGGAAAAAGGGAACTTCACTTTCAAAGTAAAAACAGAGGCTGACCTCAGCACTAAAATGCTGCTCTCTTTTAAAGAGTGGGAATAATAAATGAAGCTGCACTAGTTCAAACTGCTGAAGCGCCTTGGCAATGCTCCAAGCAGGTGCTTTTTCTGATGGAGTTTCTAATACTTCAAGAAGACAAAATATGTGTATTTAGATGCCAATAAAATGATTCCCTGTGTGATCCACAGGCTGCTAAACTGCTATGACTGAATGTGTGAATGTGTGAATGATTGACTGCCAGTCATTTCTGGGCATGTATGTGCTTTTGCTTATCTGCAGGTTAAATCCCTTCTTGTGGTAAAAATCCCTTCTTGTGGTAAACTCTGTCACTGCTTCAACCTTTAATTGAGATGCTTCTGTCCATCTCTATTGATGGAGGTGTTGTGACATTACTGCTAAAGAAGTCCTGACCACCCCAGAGATCATTGACTGAAGCCTGACCTTGCTGCACTCATGATCTGCACAATGCCCCAGCCAAGATCTGTTTGGTCTCCAGACAAAAAAAAAAAAAAAAAAAAAAAAAAAAAAAAAAAAAAAAAAAAAAAAAAATCTACATTAAATGGACCTAATGGGAAAAAATTTGAGTATTGCTGCTTACGGCAATAGATACAAGAATGAGAACAAAATGGGACCTACGATTCCCATCACAATTATTCTTAGGTAAGAGAGTAGTTTTCTGCTAAAGAAAAATCAAGTAACGTTGTATATATTCTCTATCTAGTCTAAATTGTATGCAGCAGAAGGGGAATGAGCTTGCCCAGTCTGGTGAGATAGACAAGTGACTTTCTGTTAGGGTGGAAGTAAGGAATTGGGATCTGAAAGATTTCCACACTTACTGGTCAGTAAATTAAAATGCTGTTTAAGTTCTTGAATTCTCCTCTCCAAGATTTTGCATAGATTCTTCTCATAACAGAATTCAGCAGCTGTCATACCTGTGAATGAGATAAGCATCATTAACCCTTTAAAAAAATATATTATTTATAGCAGAAAACCATAATTCACAGAAAGTTCAGCATCTAATCAAATAGAGTAATGCAAATGGAAAATGATACTGTATGAATTGTATGAAAAATATAATAAAAGTGAATATGGACTTGCTAAAGAGCCAAGGTTAAATTTGACAATCTATGCAGTTGTTGTAGGTTTTCTTCACATTACAAACTTTTATCTGCTCTGAAGAATTCTCCCACAAAAAATGGGGAAATGGGTTAGAAAACTTTCTCACTGCTAATTCTGTCTTTATCTGGGTTTTTCAAAGATCTGTTTTTTCTGAAGTACCAATTAATTCTCTTCACATGCCCAGTCTAGCCTGAGTCATCTGAAATAAAATCCCAACTCTCTGAAGCTGCCAGCAATCTTGCCATCATGCTAGGTATCTGGCACATGCATTTTTAATGGAAATTTACCCTGAGGTCTTGATTTCCTGAATGCCATGAGGTATCTCAGTGTGTGCATCCAAAAGCTGAGGAAAAATAACATGGGGACTCTGAAAATTGTTGTCTCATTCTGCTAATTGGAAACACAAACACAGGGAACTCAAGAATAATATCTATGTACAGCATTGCTTAGGTTATGATAAGATATAGCCTGAATATGAAAAATGGATTGGTATAAAACACACTCATATTTTCACATCCACAGGGCTTCAGTGAGAATTGGCTTTCTCTCATGAGGAGCTTTCGTGCTTGATACAAGGTGCTAATGATTCCTGTCTGCTAAAAAAAGACCCATTAAACTGTCAAACCATTCAGCTAAATTCATCGTGTCTTTTGAAATAGAGCTTTAATAGTGAGAAAAATGGAGGGATTTCTGAAATCCCTTTTTCTTTCCTTCTTTTCAAGCTGAAAATTGACTGGCAGCTATCAGCAAATTGAAGACAGGGAAACTTTCAGAAGCATTTGCCTTCTAAACTGCTCTTGCTTGCAGTCTTCTTGAGATCAGATTTTTATTTGCTTCCTGCATTTTGTAGGAAGGTTTTGACTGAGAATACAAGAAAAAAATATTTGAATTGCTTTTGGATTTCTTATAGTGGTTTTATCTTATTTTTAAAATCTGTGAGCTGGATGTGTATTTCATTCCTTCTCATTTTTTCTTTTGCTGCAAAATATGTTTGTATCCAGCACAAAGTGGAATGCAAAATAATTGAGGAATTTGTTAGACTCTGACTACAAAATAACAAACCCCCCAACATTCTCGGTAGTTCCATTTTTAACTAAAGATTTGACCTGTATTAAAGATAACAAAGTATTTTGATATTTTCACAATACTTTGTTTGCATTAAAACTTTAAAAACTGTCCCAGTAGACTGAGATTTTAGTTATTTCATATTCTCAATGACACCTTATCTTTTAAATGCTTATGGATTTTTCCCCCCTAGTACTAGTTAAACTCCTTCTCAACACTACAATAGGAGCTGAAATCCCCAGTCAAAACTACTCAGTGTTAGATTATCTACATGAAACAAATACTTTTAGGTATTTTGTCATCCTTTGACATTTGAAACCAGACTAGTGCCTTTCTGCAGGGCTGCTTTCTGAAGCTCACAAACAACTTGGCATTATACACAGAAGACTCAGATCAGTTTTCTAAACAACATTTTTCATGCCATGCCACCCACGTGTAATAGTCTGGGGCTTTCCTCGCCTTTTCAGTCTTGCTGAACTTCCTCTTTTATTTCTGTGTCTCCAGTCAGCATGGCAACCTGTGGCTGGAGGCTTGACTTGTGACTCTTTGGATTTGTTTGATGCAATAAGCTGATAGACAAATGCCTGGAAACGTTGTCAAGGTATGCTCTCTACATCTAGAAATTACAGGGTTTTTGTGGGCCTGAGAACTGGGAACTCAAGTTCAGGATTGAACTTTAGGTTCTTCAATTTGCTGCATTCGTTGCAGCATTACCATAAAGTTGAATGCTTTAATTCAAAATGTGTATTTTGTAGCATTCCCCGGGGGAAATACCAGAATTGTAGCTTCTTTGGAAAGATACAGTTGTGTCCAGATGCTGGCAAAAGCTCTGTTAGTGTGATAGGCAGGGCTAACACCCTATTAGGTGTGTTCAGCCTGAGGTACTGAGGTATTCTTATTCCCTGTGATGCTCAAACCCTGAGAAGTTCGATGCAGCTGGCCAGGAGAGGCCACTGATGGCATTCAGGCAACCAGTCTGGGTTGCTGAATCTTCTGCCTGATGCTTTAGCTCTTTGCAGGGTGTAGGTGTAGGACTTGTAGGCTTTTCTGGTAAGGATTTTTGTTTGGAACAGCCAGTGGATAGATTGATCAGGGCTGGTGGTGAGATTCAAAAGGAAACTTTCACAGTGATGATCTCAGTTGTGCTCTACAATGTTTGTTCAGGAGAAAATGTCGATGGGTTGGGAAAAAAATAACCAGAGAGAAACAATAAAAAGGCAATGCACAATGCCAGATGCTATTAGAGGTTGAAGGTTTATTTTCAGAACATATTTTTTAGAAACATTGCTTCAAATAATTTCATCAGTCTAAAGAAAATTGCACCTTTTTTGTTCCGCTTTTAGAGTGAGTTTTTATGGGAGAATGGGGCTGTTCTGAGTGTTGGACAGGTTAAGCCCTGTGCTTTCAGAAAAGCTCTTTGAAAAGACACTGAGCATTGTTTGTTGTGTTTGCATAGTGGTCCTTTCTCTGTGAGGAATAATTGAAGTAAAAGTGGCTGGTGAGTTACAAATAATAAGAGATGTTGTGAGTATACTGTAAGTGGGTTCAGCAGAAAGTTATGACCCTCTTCCAGCTTTGTGAGCTCCTCAGGACTGAGCTCAGTTGATGGATAATTCTCATGAAATTCCCAGAATAAATATTCCTTATCCCGAGTGGAACTAATAATTGGAAGTAAGGCTGGAACTCAAAGGAGAAAAGCTCCTGTTTTTCTTATTTTTAGTGGATAGCATTGAGAAGCTGTGAAGAATAAGTAAACAAGCATACTCCCTGGAAGGCTACAAATAATGAGATCTCCAGCAAGCTGCCAGAAGTTAGGAAAAGGAGTTTTCTGCATCCAGCCTTCCTCTGGTCCTTCCTTATAAATTTCCCTGGGAATGACACAAAGTCCTAAGCTTTGCCTGCATGCTATCCCCACACCACTGAAGGAGCAAGCACCCTTTTCCCTGCGTGGGAGAGTGTTAATTGCTATGCCCAAAGGGGAAACATGTATTCTTCTGGCTAGTAATCAAATGCTATTGGAATGCCATTATAGTGCCCAGGATTTGTACTGGATGGTTGTTACAGACAACTGGCTTACTGGGAGCTGCCTCGGGGTTGTCTGGTTATTGAGCCTTTGGTTTGATCTTGGAACCAACTTCCTGTGTAAATAAAGGGTAAACATTAGTTAAGAATGTCTACCTTAAAGTATCAGATGTTTGAAGATGTCATGTGCTTCTTCATTAAAAAAGCCTTTGAAAATTAAGATAAAGGTCACCAGCCCAACTCAGTTCTCTGGTTAATGCTTTTTTGCTGGTTTGATTTGATTAATCCTATTGGGGGGCAGCCTGTGGAACGTGCATCAAGAGAAACCATCTTGGCACAACATGCCACCTAGTCCTGGCTTTATTTGTCACTAGTGCCATGGAAATTGGCTCGGTTTGGACTGTGGGGTGACAGGGAAGGTCCTGTCTGCAATCAGCCTGTGCAGTCACATGTGGGATCAGCTGCCAAGTGAGGGATCAGCCACTGAACACATCAGTAGGTGGAAGCAGAAGTAGGATATATTCAGAAAACCAGACAAGCACTACTTGATTGCCATGCAGCCAAAAGCTACAATCACTTTGCTTTTTACCTGTGTGCATTTAAACCAGATAAGCTTTTTTTTATGCCTTCTTTTATCTCAGTGCTAGCTGTTACAGGTGAGTTATAACTGAAAATATGAGGCTTTAAAAACACTCAAGTTTGAAAGTTGCAGCATGTTGCTAGTCCAGTATTTCTTCTTTCTCACATAAATTTGAAAGCACATTTGTGCTCTGAGCTCAGTGCCTTCTTTTTGAAGGATAAAATGGTTTAACTGATCTTCTTTTTAGTCCCAAACCCAGGTACTAATTAAGCAATACCTGTAAGAGCAGTAACTGTAGCAATAACCTCTCACTACGCTGATCTAATCTGAAGCTATTAGCAGCTGCAATAGTTATACCGGGAAGAATTTCCCCCCTTTGGCATATGTTATAAAGGCTGTCCCTTGATTAGGTCAAAAATGCTTGGAGGCTATTGATTTTTGCTCAGTTTTAGGAGAAAGCACCTCGATTGCTCAGTTTGAATTTGAATGATGATGCGAAGAAAATGTATTTATGCATCCGATGACCTGTTTATCTGGTCAGAGGAGCTCTGCGGATTTTTGTGTTATCAGGGAGGACACAAAAAAGCTATTCTGATTCCTGAGCTGTCGGAGATGCTGTGCTCTGGGGTGTTGCCCTGCTCCTGCCCGCTCACACACACAGGGAGGTGGCTGCGAACCTTCGCAGCGCATTTTAACAAAAAGTGATGCGGGGCTGGCTCCCGGCATCCCGGCTAACAGCTGTCCCCTATGGAAATAAATGCCTTTTCCATGGAAATAACGCCCGTGTGCTCCTTAGGCTGACTGGGGGTGTTGCTGAGTAACTCGGGGTAACACCAGGGCTGTGTGGATCCCGATCCCTGCAGAGATTTCCAAAATTTATAATATAGACGTGGGAGAGGAGAATCAACTGCGGCGCTGAAAGTTCAGCCCCTGCAAACGGAACTTTTTGTTGAGAGTTTTTTTCGAGAATGAAGTTGGATTAGACCCAGGAATGACGTATCTTGTTTGATTTCTTTTCCTCGTGCTCTGACGAGCTTTGTGTTTAGGCAGGCTTTTGTTTCTGGCTCTGAGCTGCTTTAAAAAAATTGGGAGCGTGTCTTGGGGTGTCGAGGGTGATACGCTTGCATTGATTAGTGAGGTTTGGCTCGAGTTGCTGGCGAGTGCTTTGTTCTTCTCACCACCCCCGGGTCAGCTGCACAACATGCCCCTACAGTTTAAAAAGGAAAAAAAAAAAAAAAAAAAAGGAGGAAAAAAAAACAACAACCAAAAAAAAAAAAAAAAAGAGGAAGAGGAAAAAAAAAAAAAAGAAATGCTGAGTAATGCCAGAGGTTTCTCAAATGGCTGATGCAAACCTGGAGAATTTGCATCATCATTCAGCTGGAGTAACTTGGGATGACAAGAGCTTAAATACAAGTCCATGCGGAAGCTGAGCTGGTTTCCAATGATAGGGCAGTACCACAGGGTGAAAACGCAGGTGTTCCTGTGCTGGGCTGGGATCACAGGAAGGGCTCACATACTCTTTAACAACTTGTTACCTGTGTGTAGGAGCAGCTGGAAAGATAAGAGAAAACAGAGGAAGAGACAAAGTAGTTGGCTACACAGAGAGGGAAAAAAAAAAAAACAAACCTTCCGTTTCTGCTGAAAACTTTTCTGCCTGTGCTTGCCAGCAGCGTGCTGGTGGCACTGTAGCATGTTCAGGAAAGCTGCTGTGCCCACGGTCTCTAATGGAAGCTACTTGCAGGGACAAGCTAATGGCAAGTTGTCCTCTACGGACAGTGGACAGCCAACCCGGGAGGGAAAAGTTGTGCTGAAGAAGAAAGTGACGCTTTTGAGGGGGATATCCATCATAATTGGCACTATCATTGGAGCTGGCATCTTCATCTCTCCCAAAGGCATCCTGAAGAACACGGGTAGCGTGGGCATGTCCTTGACTGTCTGGACAGTGTGTGGTATCCTCTCGCTTTTTGGTAAGTGCCTGAAAAGTTTCTAATTGGTCTAGAGGGGCAGCCGGTGAATTATTGTGATTATTTCTCTGATTTTACTATTGGATAGGAAGTGAGAGTGCAGAGCTTGAGCACCAATGGGACTACAGAAGGTCTGTGCTTCACAATGGGTTTGTGGAGGCTGCAAAAATTTTAACCTCTGTCCCTCTGCTCCCAGCACCAGCTGGTGAAAGCTGGAAGCACTTTAGCACTTTTTTTTTTCTTTTTTTCCCCTAATGAATCCCTAAAGGAACAGAAAAACCAAATGAGCATTTTTTTCCCTGTAGAATGTGGTGTATGTTTTTCTCCTGTAAGATGCATTTATGGTTTGCTTATGAAGCCCTGGCAGCTGGATGAGCACACCGCTAGATCACCACTGAAATGTTTAGACAGCTCAACCTAGTTCCCCAGAGGCTAGAGCAAGGTCTGAGAGGAATAATTCCTACTCTATGTAAGCTGTATTGCATGAAGGGGAGCAAAGCAATAATTCTAATAACCCCTCTTCCCAGCTCTTCCTTCCTCACCTGTGATGTTGCTTTGAAAGATTGGGCTACAAAAAAAACAGTGTGATGGAAGCAAATCTGTCCTGGGAGTTTTATTACTGCTTATTGTGGCAGTTTTTGTTAATTCTTTGTATTCCCGAAGAGTGTTGAATTCTGAAGAAGTCCAGTTAAGTTGTTCTGTACACAAAACCCTCATTCAGAGTGGAAAACCCCAC
This sequence comes from Taeniopygia guttata, assembly GCF_048771995.1. Classification (NCBI taxonomy): domain Eukaryota; kingdom Metazoa; phylum Chordata; class Aves; order Passeriformes; family Estrildidae; genus Taeniopygia; species Taeniopygia guttata. The sequence continues at coordinate 70,687,737 of NC_133028.1, forward strand.
CCTGGCCTCTGTGGGACAGAGGGCTCATTGACCTATTTAATGAGTTAATCTCAAAGAAACTGAAGAACTAACATGAATATTGGCTTTATTTAAAAGGGAAACTGCTTGTTTACTGGCAGGAGGTGAAGAGGACAAAGAGGGACTAAGTGTCTACTTAATAGGTGGAACATGCAAATGCCACCTTGTAAATTGGCGCTGAGCTTAAAAGAAATATTCTTTACAGGCTAAACAAATAGTTGAGTTAGCTAGGACCCATTTGGGTCAAATGATAAATGTATGGGTACAATGTGCAGCATAATCTCTTGTACAAATGTGGAAGATCTGCCTGCAATAAAATTCTCCTTTCTCTAAGCAAGAAAAACCTCAGATCCAATTTGTAACCCTGTCAAAAGGCCTTAGTCATTTGAGTTATTTAACCCAGAATTTGCTTAAGCACTGCATTTATGGCTATACCTTTAGTAGTAGTAATCTTCTGGCTGTGAAATAGAGAGTGTACCCAAAAAACCCCCAAAAACCCAACCCCACAAAAAACCAAATCAAAACAAAAAAAATAAACCCATTCTCTTTTATCAGACAGATTTTTAGGTCCCTTTCCAGACCTCTAGATACGAAGAACTGTGTAATTTGGCACAGCCAAAGATAGTATCTTGTTCTCAGAATGGACCTGTTACAGTTTTACAGTTTGTTTGTTTTTTGGTTGTTCTTTCTTTCCTTTTTTTTTTTTTTTTTGTAATATTTTGATTTTTAATTGCCTTCATGACTTAGTTATAGTTAAATCACACATTGAGGTCACATAAGATCTTGTTGAGGCTGTGTTTATAACATATATTAAAACACAATTTCACTTCATCCTGAACCTCAACAGAAGAGGCTGGCAAAAGAAAATGCAGAAACACTTTTTTTTTTAATGTGGCTGTAAGGATGCCTTTAAACACATCTTCAGGTAAGCTAAAGAATAGCAGATAAAACACATTTTTGCAATGCCCCAAACAAAACAAATGAACAAGGCTGGAGAATTTGTCATCATGTGCTACAGCTTTGATGGGCTTGTACATGTGATGTGGTTTTGATAACTTGTAGTTTTTATCTAAAAGTGCTGTGATGTAAAGGCGTGCAGGGAAGAGAGCTGAAATGAGTTTGTGTGTGTTGCTGATCTTGTCCCTGTGTGATACATTGCTAACAAACTTTATTCCTGGTTATTAGTGGCTTCTCAGAGTCTTCCAAGAGGGCTGCCTCTGTTTATTGGTTGTGGAGCACTATTGATGTGTTCCAGCTGTGAATCCCCGGCTTTGTAACTCGCTGATGGTTCCTGGCCTTTCACTGCATTTGCAGCACACAAAACAATCCACCAGTTTTGCAAAGCTGCGGCTAAGCCATCCCCTGAGTTTTGTATGGAAGATGTTAGGAGTACCGTTGAGGAAAATTCTTATTCTGCAGATCCTGCTTCCAAATTTTGGCCTTTTGTTTGCTTTTGACTCTGGTTGAGGAGAGGTGATACAATTTCAGACCTTCAGAGTTTGAGCCAAGCATCTCTAAGGCTGAAAGGAGTAGATCAGCCTTTGATAACAAGCAAAGATGACAGAAATCTTTCATTTAGTGGTGCTATCTGACTGCCTGGGAAGTAGGGTGGCTGCTGTGACACCCCAATTTGTTGTCCCTCTTCACAAGATATTGAGTAGTAATTGCAAATAGCTTGTCCTGTGGCTTTAAATATAACTGGATAAATAGTTTGGTTTACTGCATGTCTAGCTGAATGAATTAAAATGTAGAAAATTAATTGGAAAAAAAAAGAAAAATATAAAAAGTAGTAGTGATACCATGGCAGCTCTATAGTTTAGGCCATAAATGTTTTGATATATATATCTGGATATCTCTCATGTTGGTGTTATTGAATTCTCACAGGTGCCCTCTGCTATGCTGAACTAGGGACGTGCATTAAGAAATCTGGTGGTCACTACACCTATATCCTGGAGGCCTTTGGCCCATTACCTGCATTTGTGAGGGTCTGGGTTGAACTACTCATCATTCGGTAAGTGTGTCATGACTCTGCACTTGTCAGTCATAAAGAGAAATCTCTGATATATGTTGGGCAAAAAAAAAAAAAAAAATCAAATATGTTTTGGTCAGTTAACTGTGTTCTTCCACTATGATTGCTTCAGAGAGTTTAAAAATGCTGTTCTGCTCATCAGCTTTGAAATGTTCAAGGAGACATGTTTACATACATGGGGGAAATAAGAAAACTATCTGCCACAAAAATTCAATAAATTGCCTTAATTTTGCTAAGCTTACTATGTCCATTGATGTCACTAATAATGTTGTTAGCTATACCTAGATATGGTACAGTGAAAGAGAGAAGTCACCTTTACCTTTTTTCAGTCTTGGTGTTACCTTCTGGAGCAATTACTGTTGTCTATAGATGCAGGGATAATTCCTGGTGAAATTATTGCCCAGTAGTTTTCAGAGTTAGGGGCACCATGTATGCTTTTGATGTCAGATTGGGCCCTGATTTTTTGTTTTTGTGGAGTGTTGGAGAACGTGACTCTTGCTTTGGAAAACACTAAGTGACCAAATAAAGGAACACTGCCTTCACAGACCTAAAATGTCCAATATATTGCCTTGGTGTGTAAGCCTGTGACTCATGCAGCCTTTGACATTGTGCAGAAGAATTACAATTCGAAGATGCCGAATCATATCAAATAATCTTTCATAATGTAAACGGATCAACGTATCAAACCCACGTGTAGCTTCTCTTCTTGTTTTTACAGTTTTTCTGAGTTTGGAGATCTTGAAACACATAGAACAGGGCAACTCAGTATACAAAAAGACTTTGGGAATGCTCCATGCCCCTGCCTTAGGCGCTTCTTTCCCCTCTTCCGAAATCAGCAGATTAGTCACAAACGAGGCACAAGCAAGGCTTCAAACCACAACCACGTTTACATAACACTGACAAGTCCTAGCATTCACCGTTGAGTTTAAAAGTGCTGACGGTGCTGAGTCATTATGAATCCATAAATCCTTGTGTTGTTTCCAGAGGAAATAATTTTCCATGTCAGGTGGTCCAACACGACCTCCCCACCAAAACGTAACCTTTGACTTAACTGCATCATTTCCGTCATATGTGGTGAAAGGGCAGATGTCTCAACTGTGTGAACCTTTTGCCAAGAGGGAAAATCAGGCAGTGGAACGAGACCCATGTTTTCACAGGTCTCTGTGAGCAGCTATATCATTTCACATCAGCGAATCCACAAAACGGAACAGTATTAAAAATCTCCCTCTTAACTTGTGCCTTTCTCGGCAGAGGCAACTTATTAACCTAGATGCAAACACCCACAGGAAACCAGGCATCATAAATTCCTTTCCTCACAAAATAATTACTTTTTTTATGCACAACAGTGTCCCAGGAGTGTTGTATAAATGTTCTTAGTCATCATGCTCTGCCCCACACCCAGAAAATAATCGTGTTGCATGGGAGAGAACATCAGTGGATTCTTTAATCACCCACTCTGAGAGGCAGTGAGGATGCAATACATGTTGTAACTTGTGATGAACAGAGCAGCACTGCTGAAACTCTGTGTAGAGTTTTATATCTGACTCCTTCATCAGGAAACTAATTGACTGCTTCCATCAAAGGACTTGAGACCTCTTATTTGTTTATTTTTGTTTTCAGCAGATGAAGTTGCACACACATGTCTCAGCTAGACTGGTTTTTCGTCTGAAAAATTGCAGAATTATCACACTCATAGGCTGGTGGAGGAGTTACAATCAAAATAGGCATTTTCTTCTCTCATATGTCTCTTTAAAGCTGCTGCTTGGCACTGGAGGACACACTTAACTACTCAGCCCACATACCGATTATTTCTGCCTTGAACTGCACTGCTTCTCACTCAGTGCACTCAGTGTGAACCTTTTCCTTTCCCAAAGCCAGGCTGTGTGTATTTTATACATATTTATATACCTTTAAAAAGCCCCCAGTAACTACCTTTCAAACAAGTGAAGGCAGCAATGTGAATGCATTGTGTGTTGAGCTTCACTGTGGTGGCTGCTAAACAAAGGCTGGATGAGAGCATGCTGCCAGGTGCCTGACTTACCTGTGGGATGTGCTGGGACCCTGTCCTGCTCCTCATCTGGTGTCTTCCTGCATCCTTGCCCTTCAGTGAAAGCTGGTCATGCACTTTCTACCCGCTCCTAAACACACTGCAGCAAAAGGAAAAGCACAGAATCAGTAAGGTTGGAAAAGACCTCCAATATCATTGAGTCCAACTATTAACTTAGCACTGCTGAATCCACCACTAAGCTGGGTCCCTAAACACCCATCTATGTGTTTTTTTAATGCTGCTCCATTCTTTGAACTCCCCCCTTCACTGATTGACTGCACTGCCAGCAGCATCTCCCCTGAGAGGTGGGAATGTCAGAGCTATTTATTAGAGGTGTAATTTAGGAGCTATGTTTTTAGAAACATAGCGATATAGATAGCAGTGACTGCTTTTTAAGAAAGGCTTTTCCTTGAAATGGGAGGGCAAAATCCAAGTTCTGGGGAAAGGTGCTGAGACCAAGGGAAAAAGTCTAGGACAGCTCCAAAGATCTGATCTTTCATCTGATCTAGGGTACTCCAAAACTGCTTATGGCAGGCTACCTGCAGTACTTAAAAACCAGAGGCCTGGTGATCTTCTGATATGAATTAGAAATATTGCACAGAAGTCAATAAATGTCTGTCAAAATCCAGACAAAATTTGCAAAGCCATTTGCTGGCCAGTGAGAGGAACATCCCCGTGCATGGCAGATGCATATGCAGCAGCCCTTGTTCATCCATGCAGAAACTTACTGAGGAGGATTGTTCTGTTCTGTGCTGCTCTGCAGCTTGGTCCAACACAGTGTGTGACTTCTGGCTTGAGTCATAACCCAGTGAAAGTGGGCTTTGTTTCCAGGGTGCAAACTCCCTCGTGGAAAATTCTTTTATTGTTTGATGGAGAACAGCAACATCTCTGCAGAATTTTTACTCTGTTCCATAGAATCTTCATCAAAATTCTGTGAAGTGAGGTGTTGCAGATTTTTTCACAAGAAATTTGCATGGACTCTTGCTCAGCTCAGAAATCCTTTGAGAATCATATGCCCTTTTGTCCAACAGTGTGCATGTGATAAACCACAGATGCCACCAGCTCTCCTAAAAAGAGTTCAAAAGTCCTCCCAAATGGAACATGAACAGTAACATGCAGGCACAGGCTAATTTGCTACTAATATATGTTAGTGCTAAAGCTTCTGTCAAACAATTAGCTACTCTCAAAGAGAAAGGCTGTATGAACATTATGAGCATTTCAAATTTGTAAATGCAACAACTTTGTGGAGTGTTGGAGAACTTAACTCTTACTAGGAAAAGCACTAAATGACCAAATAAAGAAACAAGTCTTTCTTCATATTCCTTTGTTCTATGGTATTCTATGGCATACTACAGGGATTTTTGCTCTTGCCTGCAGTGCTAGGAAATTGTTAGTCAATAAAACGAAAAAAGATTCTGTTGGTATTTTAGAAAATCCCATTTGGGCTGTCTCAGAATTTAATAAAATACCTTAGATTTTGGATGTTTATTTTAGTAAACCAGAATTCTCACCTTGAATAAGGTGCATTTGCTTGTGTCTCTGTGGGGTGAGATATATCTGGCCACAGAAATTCATTGACTTTCGTGCAGGGTGTTGCCCATGTAATCTGATTCTGGCTGTGTTCACTTCAAGTCAGTGAATGAAGATTTCTATTGATAATTTTCCTTTTTGATTATTACTACTTTGCAACATGGAAGTTGTAAGAGCCAGCCTGGTAAGAAGTGTCGCTGTCAAGACCAGAATCACTGAGTACTGCTACATTCAGAAACTGTGGTACATGTCAGCAAAGCTACAAGAAAGCACCAAAATTAAGGTTCTCAGTTTATGATTACAGATTAATTTTGTGGCTTTGTTTTTTCTTTCACTCTAGCCCTGCTGCCACAGCAGTGATATCATTGGCATTTGGACGCTACATCTTGGAGCCTTTCTTTATGCAGTGTGAAATACCAGAGCTTGCAGTTAAACTTATTACAGCTGTTGGCATCAGTAAGTGTCCAATTTTAGGTTTCAGGGGAGGGTAAAGATTATATAAATTGAAGAAAACAAATAGCACACTGAGCAGGTTGTTGCTTGGTGTAAATAATTAATTACTGTGCATCGAATGCCAGGGGCACCTGTGTGTCATTTTGCCTGGGCGAGTGTGTTTGTGAACAAATGCAGGAGTGAAAAGAACAGCAGACTTTATCAGTGGCAGGGAAAATCTATTGTCAAGGCTGATTGTGTTGCCTCTTGAATTTATGGCCAAATCTTCATTATTTTTGTAGAAGCAATTCCAGTCCCTAAGAGACGGCGAGGCAATGCCAGAGATATGGAAGAATGATTACCTTCTTTAAGTGCTTTGCTCTACCTTGGTTTTAGGAGGCAGCTGAATGCCAAGTATGATGTCATGAAGAAATGTAATTCTCTTGTGTGCAGACAGGCAACATGAGGTCATCTTCCCCAGTCCCACTCTTTCCATCCTGGCAATAATCCTTGTTGAGGCACTTGTGGTTCAGAAAGCAGGAGCTGAATTTTGGGAGCAGAACACACAGCCTGGTGCATGGTTGTTGCTGGCTCGTTGTCCTGCACTTGCTAACTTTGTAGATAGTGTAAAAGGGATCATTTAGGGTTACAGAAAGCCAACATTTGCAGTGGAAAGAGGGACACTTCCCTAAGAACAGAGGCTTTACAGTGTACCTGGGCTGGTGTGGAGGATGGATGCAATTGGAAGGCACAAAAGATGATGGGAATGGGAGCTTGTAACCTTAGAGGTTTGTTTCCAGGTCTGCCTGGTCACAGGTGAGAAGGCTCCTTGTGGGCACACATTGGAATTCAGCTGTGCTGGGAGGGATTGTGGAGTAGACCTGAGTAATTAGTAACAGATTGTTCCCTTCCATTTGCTCAGTGCACTTATCAGAAACAAAAAGACTGGAAAAAGGAATTAAGACATGCAAAATGATCAAAGGCCCACAGGAGACCCCTTCAGTTTTGCACAATAATAGGTTCAGATGACTTTTTCTTTCTTCGGGGCAAGGAGTTCAATTGACATTGAAATTTCCAGTCTCCAGGTTACTGTGGCTTTTTGTGGGAGCTCTCTTGGTAAGATTTCCTTTCTGCTGGGAGTGTTAAAAAAATCAGTATGTGACTGCATTCCTTTCTAACTTAATTATGCACAAACTATAGGTTTCATAGGAATAATTGAATTAGGGGTTTGAATTTTGAGGTCAATGACTTTTTCCAGCTACGTCTGTCTAAAACATTTCAGTGCAAGATAAGAGTGAAACAGATGTTCAGTAACATTAAGGTCACTGAGACAAAAGGAATATTAAATGAGGACTCCATCGAAGTGTTTTGTTAATTGTATGCAATTCAAGCACAATAGGTGAACAATTTGAAATATGTTTGTATTACTTTTAATTTAAGTGAAAATCTGTGTGATAAGCCAGGGCTTGGCAAAGTAATTGAACAAATAAGTAGCATTGCAGGGGAGGTGGAGTTAGGCTGAGAAAATCACAGCCTAAAGGGAAAGGGGAGGTCAGGTGCTCCTGTACAAAGTGGGTCTGTGCAGCACAGTTAGGATGAACTGGCATTTCACTGAAAGTAGAGATTCTTGTGGAAAACTTGTAGTGGTGAATGGGATGATGCTGAGAAAAACAGTGATATGTCAGTTACGAATGTTTGGTATTGGGCATGTAGGCAGAGTGATAGGTCAGATTAAGTTGGTGAGCTGAACAGACACTTTGGAGCCCTGAAGATCTTGTAATCCAATATAATGGTGCAAAAAGTAGTATTTGTTTCCACTTCAAATTTTAAGTTAATCAGAGAGTGAAATGACATGCCTTTTTTTCTCATCCTGACCTGCTCCCTTTTCCTTCCTTGGCTGATGAGGGAGCATGGGTTGTGTATATGTCTTTATTGCACAGGGAAAGGCAGTGGGATGCACCACTGAACTCTGTCCTTGGCTGAGGGTTTTACCTTGTCAGTTCTCATTGTACTAGAAAGGAGAGGGAGAAATTTTGAAAAATCTTCAGGTGATCCCCTGATCCCAAACACAATTAGTGTTATTGAAACAATTTCTTACAGATGTTTGTATAAACTGGCATTAAAATCTCCAGCATGGGAGTTTTTTAAACCCCTGCTAGTATTGTAGCCCAGTTTTTTCTATACTTGTCGCAATACAGCTTTTTCCTTTCCTTTTTTTTTTCTTTTTTCCTCCCTGTCTGTATCTCTATTGATGCATCTTAAGTCTATTATTAAAAGGTTGACTGAGATGGATGCAACCAGGATTGTGTTGGGGAGTGGCACATACTATTGCTTCTCTACCAGCTATCAAAAAATATTTTTTATAGAGGGACTGCAGCCATTCTTCTCCCCCCCATTTCCCCTCTGTGCCTCTTCAGTGAAAAAGGAATGATAGTGCAGAGGAGATGTAGATCAGATGAGAGTTAAAATGCAACTACTGGACATGGTGACATTTAAAAAATCCCTTGTTCTTGCTTTATTATTTATAGGAAAAACACATGCTGGGCACAAAATTCCCCTCAAAATCACCTATTCAGAGCAATCTTGAACAATCTGCAAAAACAAATTTTCTGTTCTACAATATGCTGCTTTCATTTTTAGTTGCCTTAATTATGGTTTTTCTCTTTTTGCCACGACCAACCAACCAAAACGCGAGAAGAAAATGCAAGCAGGAGATTAAGCGCTTCTAACCAGGACACAAAGCAAAAGGATGTTGTCAACCTTTGCTCTGATGCTGAAGGTAGTCTTTTTAGGAGAAAGAGTTTAAAACTCATTTTTCTCTTGAAGTGAAAGATGATAGACTCCTCCATAGTTATTGTTTCTTGACATGAAGAAGCATCCTATCACCACGCCTGTTGTGAAAAACGCTGATCACTTGGTTTTTTAAATTTTAAAAGTTTAATAATAAAAAAAATTGTTATAAAAATAGTAATACAATTAGAGTAATAAAAATTTAGAGTTAGGACAATTACAAGACAATAAAAAGCAAAGAATTACGGGTCGGATGCTCTCTGGCATCTAAGCCATGGCAAGCATGCCTTGTGAACAAAGGAATAACCTTAAAAGCAAGAGCCTGTTGCATATTCATACATCTCATACATGATGCATAAATTCCTTGCAAATTAAGAATTTCTCTGGTTTTTGTCAACTCCTTCCTCTTAATCCTGGTGGTACCATGAAGATGGAGAGAAGGTAGAAGAATGTTTGCTTTTTCTGATAATTTGTCCTGTCGCTGTTATCTCTGTGTGAAGAGTTTCTGAATTATCTTATCCCTTGCTTGAGCTAGTAAAAAAATCCAGAGTTTCTATTTTAACATTATGTTGTAACCTAAAACTATATTTAACACACCACTTAAAATAATTAATACAGCATAACTTCCTAACATTACACATATAATATTCATTTTAATATTTGCAAAAAGCCAATCATAAAATCTGTGTTTTTCACATCTATCATTGCAAAAGAAGTCCCTATATTCATATATTGCTTTTTTTTTGATCTATTAATTTTTTCCTAATGGTAAACTTAAATATAATGGTAACAGGAAGGGATAAATTGCACTGTGCAAAGGTATCAAACTCTTCTATCAATATGTATCCTGAATAGGAGCTGAGCCTTTTCCAGGCTTTTCACATGGTCTCCATATCAGAAAGCAAATAAGCAGGTTTCAGCCATTAAAAACTGCGAGGCTGAAAACCACTTACCAACTCCCATGAGTTCTTGCACTAATTCCTATGTGTGTATTTTAGGCATTTTACACTGCAATAATATACAGTTTCCCTTTTTTTTTTTTTTTTTTTTTTTTTTTTTTTTTTTTTTTGAGAAGTCTGCCAGCAAAGTCAGCCCAAACTTTGACTGTTAGAGGTAAAGTTATGCTCGAAAACTGAGGTGAGCTGTACAGGTCTATCAATGCTGGCTGGCAAATGCTCCAGCCCCAAGTTTTATTGGTGTCTAGGTGAGTCTATAACTAGATGCCTTTTTTCCCCTTATCATGGCAGATGTTGCAGATGCCACTCTCTACTGCTGACAGTCTTCAGAAGAGCAGTTTACATTAAATATCTCGTGGCTTGCAGGGATATGCTCTGATATGCTCTTGCAAATATGCTCTGATAGGTGCTTTTGTGCTTCCTGTGACTTTTAATTGGCTCATTAGGGTCTGAAAATTGGGGGTATTTTTTGAATGCCTTGACCCTAAAAGTCTGACGAGTTGTGGGAAGCAGTGTTCTTGGTCTCCTGCTGAAGTAACAGTACATACATTCTGAAAAGTAGGCCAGGATGTAATGCTTGCTGCTGCTTCTCCCATTAGATTTTGTTATCCATCTATAGCTGTGTCTGTGGGAAGGAAAGAGATTGTGAAAAACACGATTGGTGTTTCCATTGTGTTTGATTGTTCATGAGCCCCATTTTGTTCTCCCTCCACAATACTCTTGGTTAGGATTCATCTTGTTTTCAGTAACGTATTTAGTTTATGTAATCTGTGCTCACCATACAGTGGAGAAAGAGGAAAGGGGAACTTCCTGAAGGTAAACTATCTCATCTGGGATAGGCATCTCACAGAGGTATTGTTATTCATCCTCTGGAGCTAACTGTCTCTTCGCTGAGAATGCAGCCACACTCAATGCCTGACTTTTAGTTAGAAAAGTTAGACCTGAGTCCTTCTTTCACTTCCCCTTTCCTGGGAAACTGCTGCTCCTTCTGATATTTGCTGTGATCCCTTATCAAAGTGTCTGCAATCAGTTTCTCTAAATATCTCCAACAGGCCCTATTCTGAAGAGAGGTGTTGACTAATGGCCATAGCCCCAGAATATAATGTCCTTCCTGAGCCCTGGCACAGCTGTCATCATCTTTTCGTGCTTTTTAGCAGCTTTCTTCATGACTCCACTTCCCCATTGCCTTTCATTGCCCAGCTGCTAACACAGCCAGTACTATGGTACTGGTACACGGCACTGATGTAAGCCCCACATTTCTAGACAAGTGTCATGCACACAGAACCATTAACACTGAATATTTTATTATAAAATGCCATTACTATCATTATTAGTATATAATAAGCAATAATGCATTTATATTATGTAACATTATACTGTATTATAAAGGAGACTGTAAACTCTTATAGCCTAATAAAATAAAATTTAAAACTATAAAACTGGTAACTGGTATTTATAAAAATAGAAACTCTCAAATTTTCTAAGCACTTAACTCTCAGCTCTGCAACCTGAATTACTACTCTTGCAATCCTCCAACTCTGCACTTATGCAGGACTATCAAAGGACATTTGTATCAAGGGGCTTTTGACAAGGGCAATGATAGGTGTCTTGGTTTCAACCAGGTTAGAGTTAATTTCTTCTCAGTAGCTATTACAGGGCTGTGTTTTGGTTTTGGAATGAGAATGGTGTTGGTAACACACTGATGGTTTGGTTTTTTCTTTTGCTAAGTCCAGTTTACCCCTAGTCAAGGACATTTTCATCCTGCCTCCATGCTCTGCCAGTGAGGAAGTTCACAAAAGAAACTGGAAGGAAGCATAGCCAGGACAGGTGATCCAAACTGACCAAAGGGATGTTCCACACCATAGGGCATCATGCCTGGTATATAAACTGGGAGGATTTAAATGAAAGGGCATCTGATTTGGGTTTGGGAATGGGGTTCTGGCTCTGTTCAGTGAGCGGTGAGCAATTGTACTGTGCAGCACTTGCTTTTTTTCCTTTTCGTTATCATAATTATTATTATTATAATTTACATTCGTGCTGTATTTTACTTTGTTTCAATTATTAAACTGTTCTTATCTCAAGCCACAAGTTTTACTTTGATTCTCCTCCTCATTCCAGTGGTGGGAGGGGGGAGAAAGGGGGGAGTTGAGCAAGTAACTGCCAGGTTCAATTTCCATTTGGGCTTAATCTGTGACAATAGGATGATGGGAAGTGGCTTCATGTTGGAAAAGGGATGGTTCAGATTAGTTATGTGGAAGAAATTTTTCTGATGTGGGTGGTAAGACACTGGCACAGGTTGTCCCGAGAAATTGTGGCTGACCCATTCCTGAAGTGTTTGAGGCCATACCACCCAGTAACACTCTCATATGTGTATCAGGAAGGTGAAACCAATGCATTAGAAAACCTGGAGGAGCTCTCCCCACTCATGTTACCTCCTGTGACCTGTGGAAGGCTGACAGACTGATTGCCACAGTCAACTTGAACTCTGAGTAAGCTGGGTATCAAATTCCAGATTCTCTTACACAAAAAACTCCTCCTTGACATGCTCTGGTCCATGCCTGGGCTTCATTTTCTACAGAAGAAAAGTATGATATCCTGAGTCTTCTAGGGAAATTAAAATAAGCTAGTGCTTGACTATGCCACTAGATTTCTCTAACTTTAACAGTTTTGGTCAAATAAATATTTTAAATATGTTTTGCTTAAATGACGGTTGTCAGTCTTGCTGGTAATCAAGTCCCAGGGAAAGAAGGGGGAACTCAAACAGCACTAATATTAGTCATCAACCTAAAGGGATCTTTCAAAATTTAAACGAGTCAAGATATGTCAGTGTAATATTGGAACAACAGAGTAATGAATCAGGGCCCTGGGATTTCCTGTTGCCTGTCAAAGATATTATACAAGGAAGTAAAAAAAACAAAACAAAAAAAAAAAAACAAAAAAAAGTGTTTCAGTCTCAAGTGAAAATTTGCAGAAGTACAAGCGATTTCTTTGTGACTTCAGAACACTTCAGCTCTGAAATATGGTGAGATATAGAACTGAGTAAAGATTTTGATCTTCAAGATCTTTTTCTGGTGAAAAAATTGTGCTAGGTGGTGTTGTGAGTATATATTGACTTGTAAATTGCTCATTTGAGAGTGGAACTGTCTCTCTCACAAATAAAAATTCTAGAAAAATACATTTCCCCCCACCCCTGAAATTTTTATTTTATTAAAAATGCATTGGGGTCTGAATTACTTGGAATTTTCTCAGTCTTCCATTAAACTCAAACTACTTTCAGCTGAAATGAGAAGATTTTTAAAATATTTTTTAACCTTGCTTATGAAGAGAAACTGTATGAAAGACTTGAGATAAATCAGTGGTTTTTTTGCAGGAAGCCTGTGCCGTGCCAGATTTATAATGCTAGCTCCTACAAACTAGCAAATTGTGCTGTTGTGTGTCCTGAGATGTGTGATGTGGCTGATGATTTACACAAACTGGTGCTCTTGAGAGAGCTTGAATTATGGGAGGATTGAGATGAGGAGCTACTTCATTAGCTCCATATGATAGCAAGAAAGAGAGGAACATGCTTGACTATCTTTACCTGGAGCAGCAGGGGAAAGAGATTTTTTTTATCTAGTAAAATGGCTCCCATTTTCATTCTTGAAGGAAATTTTTATTTTGTTTTTAATATCTAAACTCCATCTGTTTAAGTAAACTAGAATAAGTGGCACTAAAATGACAGGACTTGCCCTCCTCTGGTCAGTCAGCGCTGTAGGAAATGCTAGAAGGTGCTGGAGGAGATACAAGCAGTCCAGGCAGGATGTAAAAACCCTTCTCACTGATCTCTCCACATGCTAGTGAGCTGCAGACCTGGGCTTTGTTTTCAAGAAGTAAAAGGTCTCTGTTTCTTCACTGATTCCTAGCAAGGGTGGGCACAGAACCTGCACTCTGGCCCTCCTGCAACTCTGGTGATGCAGCAAAAAGCAGGGAGAACGTGGAAAAGAGGACCAGAGGTAAAGCAGTTACAACTTTATGTGTGGCCTAAATGAGGGTGAGAAAGTTCAATATAATTATTAATTGTTATTGTTTTGTGAAAAATACAAATCTCTACTCAAAGCAGCGCTGTCAAAGAAATCTGGAGTGACAAGAGTTGGGCAAATAATTTCATTCATCTGAAGAAGCATCCTGCCAGCCAGTTGTCTGCCAGCAGCTGACAATTCTGGGACAATGAAGCTTTTATTTGGTGAGAAGGATGTCAGGCAGAGATGGGACAGATGGATGGTCAGTGCAGTGGGTGAGGCATAGGGGCTCAGCTCAAGCCTTTGGTGTGGTACCTTGAAGGGTGATGGGAGAAGTGGGAGGACAAGAGCTGGAGAAGGTTATCAGGGTGTATTTCCTTTAATGCATCAGGATCTGTTGTTATATTTGTGTGACCTCTCTGCTGGCAAAGAATTTTGTGACAATTATTTCTTTCTGACTTTTCTTTTTCCTCCTCACAGCGCTGGTGATGGTGCTGAATAGCACAAGTGTCAGCTGGAGCGCCCGCATTCAGATGTTCCTTACCTTTTGTAAGCTTGTAGCAATTCTGATAATTATAGTCCCTGGAGTTATCCAGCTAATTAAAGGTATGAAATGAAATGTAAATGCTTTTAAAAAGCTTTTATCTTTACCCTCAACAGTCTTTCCCCATTTGCCTCCACCACATAATGCTTATAGCAGCAAAATCTCTTAATTAGTCTGTGCTTGCTTAACTGAGGCTCTGTACTGTCATGTCATTGATAAGAAGTGGAACTACACTGGGATGAACTGGTATTTCCTTCAGCATGCCAATGAGGCTATTCTAATCAGACTTGCTTTTCAAAGGAGCAAAGGGACTGCTCTTCTCTGTAATCTGTCTTTGGCCTGAACTTTGTGACAGGGAAGGATGGGATTTAGAGGCAGATGCACGTGCACCTCCCCAGAGCACATGCCTAGCCCAGGCAGGATGGCTGCTCTGACTGATGATTTACACAAACTGGTGCTCTTGAGAGAGCTTGAATTATGGGAGGATTGAGATGAGGAGCTACTTCATTAGCTCCATATGATGGCAAGAAAGAGAGGAACATGCTTGACTATCTTTACCTGGAGCAGCAGGGGAAAGAGATTTTTTTTATCTAGTAAAATGGCTCCCATTTTCATTCTTTACAGAAATTTTTATTTTGTTTTTAACATCTAAACTCCATCTGTTTAAGTAAACTAGAATAAGTGGCACTAAAATGACAGGACTTGCCCTCCTCTGGTCAGTCAGTGCTGTGCTAGTCCCTAGTCGTGGTACACGTGTGTGGTGCTAGAGGGGGCTCCCAATTCACTGCAAAATCACACAGTACTTTGGGTTTAAAGGGACCTTAAAGATCATCTAGTTCAAACCCTCTGCCATGGGCAGAGATGTCTTCTACTAGGTCAGGTTTCTCAAAGATCCATCCAAAGCCTTGAACACTTTCAGAGCATCCTGGGCAGCTTCTCTGGACAATCTGTTCCCGTGCCTCATCACTGTCACTGGGAGGAATTTTCCTGACACGTAATCTACACATGCCCTCTGTCAGTTTATAGCCATTTCCCCTTGTCCTGTCACTACAGGCCCTTTTAAAGGCTCTCTTTTCACTGACAAATGCCCAGCTACCTGTAGAGACTTTCCCATTCCAGCCCTCTGAGCAGCTGGTGTGAGATGGGGACAAGCCCCAGGTCACCCTCCTTACAACAAGCACACAGAGCACACAGGGGCAGAGCAGGGAGCCCTCTTGAGTGTATTGATAGCAGATTTTATCTAACAAAAACTATCTCAGTTTTGGGCTATGTCCCAGGGGATGCTCTTCTCTGCTGTTTGCAAACCCTTCCAGCCAAGCAAGAGCACAGTGTCAGTCTGTGCAGTAAGCTCAGTTTCTCAGGGACAGGCGGCTTTCTGTGGTTAATACCAACTCTGAAATAAAAGTTTCCCTGTGTAGCACTCTGCTGATTCACTATTTTTGTTTTCTTGTTTTTCACTTTCTTTCTGGCACTTGCAATGCCGTTTCCTGTTGCACATGACATGTGAAATGTGCAAAATTTCTCTCTGTTCCCATCCGCCTCACCTTCTCTAGACCTTTGGAGCAGGTAAACCCAGGTTCCTTTGAGGGTTGTTGCCCTGAAGTAGCACAACTAATGTCCCTGATTCTCCACTGGGACCTTCTCCTGGCGACAGTTTCTCCCTTAACCAAAAAGCCTCTGCTTCAATGGGAATTTTGACTGAGGGCTTAGTAAAAACAGAGTAAAGGGTAGTGGATTTGACTCATTGCTAATTTATCTCTGAATTAATTAAGTTTCTCCCTGCTCTGTATCTCTGGAGGATCATTGCTTCTTAGGAAACCTGGAATATGGTGGGGACATTTTAGAAACAATAAAGCACTTTGTAAATGAATAAGAGCATAACAAAAATGTTGCATATTTGCATTTATAGATATGTAGATAATTCTTACTTGATGTAATATTAATACAGTATTGATTATCATGGTACAGGGTTACTAGACTCATTTTTAAAGGGTAGAAATGTTTAGGATTTCGGGTTTATTTATCTTATAAATGTTGCTTCTGCATGAAATGCCAGCAAAGTTCCTTCTGATTAAAATGTTGAACAAGTGAAATTTTCCACGTCAAAACCTACTGAGCTCATTCTGCTCTTTCATGTTGATGTAAGTCACTGCTGGAAATGACAGAGCAGTGAGTGTCATCAAGCTCAGAAGGCTTTGAAAGAATCTAATAGGTCAAATTCTCCTATTGCATGAATACAGATTCCACAAAGCCTGTTACAATTGTTGGCAGATTATGGCTGCAAGGGTTGGGTCAGAATTTAAGGTCAAGAGCAGAACTTGATATCAGTGAACTGCTGGGTGATTAAATGTTCCATGATGTGTTATGTTTTTTTTAAGTAGTTATGACCAAAGAGCTTATTTTTCAACATTTTTTTTTTGTTTGATTTTGCAGGAGAAACACAGCACTTTAAAAATGCCTTTGCAGGGAATGATGCCAGTGTTATGGGATTACCACTTGCTTTCTATTCAGGAATGTATGCCTATTCAGGCTGGTAAGTGGATGAAACTTATATATACTTGTCCTGAAAACAATCATTAATATGCTGTAACAAAGCTATTTATATGAAGCAATGAGTAGCACATTCTAAATTTTTTTTGCCAAGCTACATCATGCAGCCAGGGTAGTTGTCACCACTGTTCCATTTACTCAGTGGTCATTGTGCAAGCAGCTCTTCAAAGAAAAGATTTTTCTATTAAAGTGTACAATATATAAACATGCACTGACCACCAAAATAATCACACCACAAGAAATGAATATTCTTCTTTTTTTTCTTTAAATATTTTAATAACAGGATAAAAGGGCTAATGAAGATTTAATTTTTTTTTAAGAAGTCAGTAATTATATAAAAAACAAATCTAGGATTCTGTTACAAAGTTGTGTGGCCCTTAGCCTTGCTTTGTGGAAACAGCATTTGACAAGTGAGAATCAGTGACATTGGTATGGACCAGAAAACAGAATAAAAATCTCAAGATTTTTTACACTTCTTGGTCTGAGAGATTTGGGCCATACTTAAAAGAAGTGCAGCCGGCTTCCACAAAAGTCAGGTGTGATTGACTGTGAGCAAAGGTATGAGAATCTACCTTCAGGTATCCTGCTTGGAACTTTTCAAGTTCTTTCTTTCTCTTTTCCCCTCCAAAGTACACAGCAGCTGGTTTGAAAGGTGCTGCCGATTTGAATCTGCCTTTACAATTTATTCATGCTCATGAGGGCAGCCTGGGGGGAAGAAAGCAGACTGCAGTGCACAGAGTGGGCTCATTTTGAGACAGCTTTGTCTGCAGGTCTTCCCTTTGCTCTCCATAGCCTCACAGGGGGCCACGTTCTTTGCCTTGCACAAAAGATAAGGGGTTTATTTATTTAATTTGAAGGGACAATGGGCCGAGTGCTGGAGTTCTCTGCCCATCTGTAACTCCCTGGTTGCAGGAGCATTATAAATGTGCACGCTGAAGTATGAACAGAACTTTATATACTAAATGGCAGCAGGGGAAGGAACCCAAGAGAGTCCTTTATCTGGGATAGATATTTAAGAAAAGAGCCTGGCATTTTGAAGCCTCAAAGAAATAGAATTGATTATGTGGAAAAATCTCTACTTTCTTCCCCCTCTCTCCTATAACTGACTCTGTCTCTCATATCCATACATGTGATGGCTTCTCACTTTTTAAATATTAAACTAAGTTTTTGGATAAAAGCAATTTCAATAGTTCTTTAATATTATTCAGAGTTTCTTTCCTACAAAATGCTTCATCACAAATTCTGTTGCTTCTTTCCCATTTTTCGCATAACAGTTCAAAGCCTTGCAATAAAAATTGACCTTTTTTCCCCCCTTTACACCATCTGACTTTTATTTCAAGGTACTTATTTGCCACTTATTAAAAGAAATTAATAGGAAAAAGACCTAATTTGGCTAGTGGTTCTTCCCAGCTGTCTATTTTTCTTTGTCATCACCTCAGATCACAGAGGAGCAGACCATTAAGTGGGGTGGCAATATCCTTGCACTCTCATTTTGATGGGGCTAAATCAATAGCTGAATATGAAGGAGTGTTGGAAGTGTTGGTGATGTGTCCTGGGATGCAGGCAGAATTTTATGCATGGCTCAGATGACTGTTAACTTTTAACTGCCAACTTTTAGTGATACAGCTTTGAAGAAAAGAAAAGCAGTATTTCTTCTGTGTGTGGGTTCATTATGCCCAGAGCAAGGGTAGACTATGGGGTATGGAAAATGTTGGCTGAAAAAGGACAAGTGGGGAAAAGAATGCAAGGAAACATGTCTTTGCATCAATAAAAGGACTGATGCTGGGCTATCATAGAATGTTTTGGGTTGAAAGAGACATTAAAGATGATTTTGTTCCAATCCCCCTGAGACTAGACCAGGTTGCTAAAAGCCCCATACAACCTGGCCTTGCACACTTCCAAGGGATGGGACATCCCCAGCTTCCTTGGGCAACAGGTTCCAGTGCTCCACCACCCTCACTGGACAGACTTTCCTCTGTATATCTAACCTAAATCTTCTTCTGTGCTCTATGCACTAGAAAGTTTAAAAACAAGTAGTGATGTTTTTGCATTAAGTGATAAAGGATTTAATGTGCAGTCACAAAACCCCTATTTTTAAAACACACGAGCCAGCGTTAACTTGTTCTGCTAACCCAGCTCTTCTGCAAGACTTGTGATGGGGCAAAGCTCCCAGACTTTCTGCCAGGTTAGTTACAAACTGGTGTGAAAGTTCTTGGTTTAGGAGGGATTTTTCTAAGGCTTCAGTTATTTGTATTGTTAAGGAGCCCTTACTGAGTACTCTGATGAAACTGTAAAAGGCAGCCAGCACAAATGGGATATAAAGCTTGAAGTGTGCATGTGTGTGTGTATGTGTGGACTCAGGATAAACCATTAACTGTGTAGAATGTCAGGGGAAAAAAATTAACTTAATTACACACTGATTTTACATAGTTACTGTATTTTTCTTTTCCTGCTTTGCTGTCTTTTCTGGGAATTCCTTTCCTGAGTGTGGGGATAAGGGAAGATTAAATATCACACTCTTCTTAATCCAAACATGGGCCTGCAAAGCCTGCTGTAAATAACAGCAGTGCTCAACTAAAAGAATCTTCTTGATTCTTAGTGAGAGAAATACAGAATAAAAATATAAGAATACAAGAATAAATCTTATAATACATTTTATAACTATTTTCTAGGTTTTACCTCAATTTTGTTACCGAAGAAGTGGAAAACCCTGAAAAGTACGTACTTAATGTTTTGCTTGACTTTTGAGAAATGGTAGTGAAATTTAAAATGTTATAAAATTAGCGATCTTCAGAAGTTCTGTATGCTGGTCAAGCTGCTTGCCTTCCAGCAGATCTGGTATCTGTTTGAATTGCAACTGCTTGAAGATTTGCTATTTTTGGTCTGTTGTGACCTTATTATGTATTCTGCTTTTATCTGCACTGAGTGCAGAAAATTAAGTAGATCTCTAGGACTCTGGTTCTCCTCCTCAGGATAAAAGTAACTATCAGTGGCTCTTTTCAGTGGAAGTTACTGATAACCTGTCAGGGAAACCTTGCCCAAGAAACTTATCTGCTGCAATATTCGTTAGTTTTGCTGTGTTTAAATATAAATCAAATACAAGTTCTACTTGTTTTAGATGTCTCAGAGATGTAGGATCTTGAATACACATATGTCACAAAGCATCCATTAATTAAACTGAACATGGGATATGGGTTGGAGCCTGTTTCCAGCCAGAGATGAATACTCCCACATCACCTGCCTGTAAAACATGGACAGTTATCCTGTCAGGGAGAGTTTGATTTGTCCCATCTATTTTGGTAGATGTGCTTTGGTACATGGGGCCAGTAATAAAAAGCTACAAATGTTTTCTAAAAGGTAGAGAAAATGTGCCTTGCCAGATCAATTTGTTTTCTTTGAGGAAAAGAAACTATTTACTTGATAAAGAAATTAATGGTTAAATATAATTTTCTTAGGTTTTAAAATAAGATAGCAGGCTGGGTACCAAATTACTTTTAAAACTTATTATTTTAAAGGGAACCCCAGCACTGTATACTCAGATAATATGAATTTGAGACATATAGGGAAAGAAAACCCCAAGCCATTGATTGGGAGCATGCAGTAGATTTTTGTTGGTTTCTTCAAAGTCTGAACCAAACCTGGTGCTGTTTCAGAGATGTTGTGAAAATCATTTTCAGGAAATGGATGATAAAACATGAGGTTGATAGAAAGACTGGCAGATTTCCATTGTTTCAGTGACTTTGAGATGTGTTGTGTGTTAGCGGACTCTTGGATGTGATCTGGATATGTAGAGTGAGATTGGCGTGACCAGAATCTGAGACCAGACAAATGCAGGTGGAAAACACTGCATTCATATTTGTGAGTAATCATTATGACAGATACCCTTGTACAAATGGGTTTTTCACTGGCAATCTTCAGTTCTGATAGAAAACACCATTTTAGGAGCTGAGGTTTAGTTAAACATGACTCTGGATGTATTTAAAGTATTACTGGGGACATGGTTTAGTGGTGGACTTGGCCGTGCTGTTTTAATAGTTGGACTCAGTGGACTTAAGAGTTCTTTTCAAACCTGAAGGTTTCTGTGATTTTTAGTCATTTGTGTCAGTCAGTGGAGAGCAGCTAGCTAAAGATTCCCAGGCCTGGGACACATATCAACTCAAGCTGGATGACCTGGGGTTTAACTACCAAGGATCTGTCATCTATATAAAATCATGAGAGGCAGACACCAAAACCAAAAGACAACCTACAGGTTTTTTTACTTTTGAAAAATTGTTGTGTGACAGACTGATTTTAAATGTGAAACTAAATATAGGTGTGAAGGGATTTTGGTCCAGGACATCTACTACTTCAGGAAATTATGGAGAGATAGGTTAGGAGCAGAATCTTGGTGGTGTAATTAAATTCAGCTAGAAGCAATATGATTTGTAAATTATTATGTGGTTATCACCAATACTGTGTGATCTTCTTAAATGTGCAGGTGTCTACACCCTTTGTGACTTTTCAAACAGTTCTGTGTCTCTGCATTTCTTTTAACTGGAATTCTTGGTAATTTTCATTATAACTATTTTTATATATGTTGAGTTTTTATGATTTGAGTTCATCAACTATTTTGGCAGTCTCTGAATGAGAAGATAACACAGAATTGTTTTCACATCACAGCAGCACCTTCAGAGCCTTGTCAAAGTCAGAGCCAGGTTGTGTCAGTCTGGCCAAAGAGAATCCCACTTTAACAAAATTGAGCTCAGCATAGGAAGGGATGATTTGCCTAAATGCTTCAAGCTGTGAAGATTAGGCTTGTGTTGGAAGAGAGAGAAAATATTATTTCATTTTAAGGGGGGGGATTAGACTCACATTCCTTACTGACTTCAAGCTAGTCTCTCATCAAGTGGGAAACTTGAGAGAGATGTTAATTTAGAGCCCTTGTTTTACCAAATAATTTTATTTCTTTGGCAGTGTTGGTTTTTGTTGTTGTTGAACTTAGGAAATGTTTTTCATGTACAGAACAAAAATAATAGAATTTCAAAGGATGTTGATTCTGAAAGCAATTTACAGCATAGATTACTTTGCAGTTGCAGTTAAGTACAGGTGCTATTTGGCATAATCCTTTCTTTTTTTCTCTCTCAATCTCTTTTTTTTTTTTTTGCATTTCTCCCCCTCCCCCCTTATTGAACCATTTCATTTGCAAATATTTCATTTCTGTTTGTAAAATAACTTTGGTCCAGCCCAGGCAATCTATCATTTTTTAAAAAATTACACAGTGCGAAGAACATATTATTGAGATGTATAGTGTTTATAAGTGTGGTCTCAGATTGATAAATCATGTCTTGTGCTGTTGAAAAACCAAGAAATGAATTGCTTTGCTATGACCTTGGGGTCTGAGATCAGTCAGTTTGTCTATTAGATTTTTCCAGTGTTCTTCTCACTTCATTTATTCCTTCTTTCCCAAAACACCAAGAAACAGTAGCTGTATAGCAAGTCACCAGAGCTTGATATCATCAGACATTTTGTAAAATCAGGATATCAAAATGTTTGATAAAATCTATTTTTATACTGTTTTTAAATAATGTGAATGTCATGTCTAGCTAATGTAGCTAATGTATGCCGCCCATTCATTCTAATTATGGAGTCAGCTTTGCATCTATGAGGACTGCATGAGAGAAATAAAGTATTAGGGTGTTTTCTTCAGTCTGTCTGAGCATTATAGAGATGCAGATGGATGGGAGGGGAATGGTAGCTGAGATGCTACAACTCTTCCAGCTCCCTTGTTATTTGTAGCCGTCTGATTTTTGGCACTTCTCATTAAAATGCAGCCCCCTACCAAAGTCAGAAACTTGAATTGCACTGTTGCTCATTGTCAATCTAGCCACTGATTAGGGATCAAATTTCCAGTAAGCAAAAGAGTAAAAAATCTTTTTAGTGTTAACTGAGAGGATGCAAACCTTTGAGATTTCTGCCTCTCCACTTTTTGCTTTTTTTTTTTTTTTCTGTTACTTTATAATTTAATGACAAGATTTACTCTGAAGAGGAATATTAATACCAGTACTCTTAGACACTAGAAAGGTTTATCTGCTTGGAGTTTGAAATCTTTCTTGTGTCATTATATTCTGCTTATTCCTAAAAGACTCATTTGACTCCAATTCATTTTCTTCATGTCAGGCTACAGTGCCAAATATTCAGTGCAGAAGTTATAGGATTACATTGTGATATTTGACCTGAAGATAATCAAAAGAGACAAATGCTAATCTTTCCAGTATTTTGTAAAGCCCATGTGAATTCATCAGATTACCTTAGAGGGAAAACCAGGTCAGTTAACTGAGCATTTGATTTTTTTCCTCTATATATTATTTGTGTCCTGGTATTTTTGTTTTGCTCTTGAATACTTATTCTTCATAATATAGTGAGTATATTCTAATTAGGCCCTCCACAACTATTTTTATGTCTCTTTAGTAGAAGTTTTATGTAAAAAAAAAAGAAAAAGAAAAAAAAGTGATGGTCTGTTTTGAAATTGACTGCAGTGAAGAGCTACCTGTGACAGGGTTTAAACTGATATGTTAGTCAATATGTGTAAATTAGAAAAGAGAGTGATGTAATCTCTAGTGTCTGTAAAGATTTCAAAGATGAACCTTGATCATTAATTAAGACAATAAGGATGTCTTATAAAGCTGCACTTGAGAAGACTAATAATTCACTGTTGAATGAAGCAAGGCAAGGTCACTTGCATAATTGCCTGTTCTAACATTTATATTCCTTGTATAAAATACTCCTACTCACATAAAAGTTGAGCTGAAGGCCAATTTGGACTAGGCAATGCAGCTTTCATACCTAAACTTTTGGGCACACTAAAGAAACACAGTAGCTGTCTTTTTCTATGTATTTGTTTGATTTTTATAGACTGAATTATTATGTCATACAGAGTTAACTTATAGCACATGCCTGGCATGGGTACTGGAGAAGAGGGAGTGGGAAAATGGCAGAATAAAAATGAGTGGTATAGATGCATGCTTAGATATAGTATTGCTGTGCTGGGTTTTATCTATGGATATGTGTTCAAATTATAGTGCTACCACTGCTCTTTCCCCCTAATTGTCTGATATAGAATCTGATTCTAACTCCTTTTATGTCTCAAAAATGTAATAAGGATACCACCAAGACATTAGAAATCAGGAAGGTAGTCAATACCTGAAAAATCAAATCTATTCAGCAAACATAGGTGGAGGGTGGAAGGAAAAAGATAAATTGCAAGGGCAGAGAGTGTAATACCATACTGCTATATACCAGGACAGGGGGGTAGCAGTGGTTCTGTTCTCAGTGTGCTGTTGGGAGGGAGGATAGTAAAGCAGGATGGGAGTGCATGCTGCCTGAGGGATTGTCCTCCTCTAAGGCAGATCTGCATTAAGGCAATTCTTCAGAAGTCATTGCTTTGATATGTTTGCTTCTGTTTATGCAGACTCTGTGGCTTCGGATAAAAGAACCAACTTGAAATGAAAATTACTGAATTAATTCCTTCGCAATTCTGGAGACAATTGAAACTTTTTGAGGATTATTTGTTAGAACTGTTTGATAATTCTAAAAATGCATCACTGGGGCAGGATCCTACTGCAGGAGAGATGGGTGGGAGAGGTTCCTGCAAACTCACTGGGAGAATGGACAGGTGAATGCCTGGGCTGCTGTGATGTGTCCTTATCTCTTTTTTTTTATCCAAGGCCAGTGGAGAAAGGGGATCTGGACTAATCTCTTCTGAGGGGATGAGGACTGAGCAAACTGGTCAAGGGGGAGGTGTCCCTGCCTATGGCAGAGGGTTGGAACTGGATGGTCTTTAAGGTCCCTTCCAACCAAAACTATTGCATGACTTCAGCCTTTTGATTTTTACAAGCGGCTGCTTTCGTTAATTCGTTGGTGGCAAGGGAAGGTATGGGTGAGGTTTTTCTTGCAGTGAACATGGAAGTGAACACGTAGGATACAAGCCCTTAAAAGGGTTTTCCTCTGCCAAGCCTGTGGCACCTCTTTGGAGGAGGCAAAGTCCAGGGAACTCAGCTGGAGCTTCCTGCCCTCTGGGAGGTTGTCCCGGCTGCCAAAACTGTGGCTGGCTGCTGCAGAGGGTCCTGCAGCCACTCTGTTCCATGGAGCTTTGGTGTCTCCAAGGTATGAGGATGTGATCAGCCCCTGAGCTGGCCCTGTCTGTCCTGCACTGGCTATTCAGTGCGTGGTGCATGGTGTTGTGCCACTGCACAGCACACTGCTCCTTTCTAGTCCTCGTGGCTCGTTTTGTTTGCCAATGTGATAACCTGCTGAGTGTAAGGTTTGCTTTCTTTCCTGTTGCTGGTTTTACTTTTTTTTTTTTTTTTTAATCACTTCTGTTTGTTTATGTGAATCATGGTTACTATGAATCAGCTCTCCTAAGGAAGTAAAACAAATGTTTATCCACAGTCTCTCTGGGTAGCTGGAAATATTGCAATCTGCTTTACCAGCAGGGTAATGTAACACAAAACATGGTAACCTTCGAAGTTTCCATTGCCCTGGATTTTCCTTAATTTTCACCAGCTGAAACACATGCAAAACTGTTCTAACATTTATTTCTGTTTCACTGAGGGACATAGCAGTACCTGTACAGAAAGGTGACAGTTTTCTCTTTATGGGGAACTTAAGTTGCTCAGCAAAATATTCATGGTAGGAATAAAAACCCCTTGCAAGACTGATGTTCTGCTGTAGAACAAAGTGTATTTTACTGGAGAGATGATGGGTTTCTCAGGGCTGAGCAGCTCTTCTCTTGGCCAGCATGAAGGTTCCATCAGACATTTTCATTCTCTTTTGGGGGTTCATAAGCAGGAGGCCTGACTGACATGACTGTAAAAGTGATGGGCAACAGTGAATTAGGAGTAGGTAGAAAAATGAGTAAATTCACTAGGGTGACAAGTTCAGCTGAGGTGGTTTGGAGCAGTCACTGCAGCTGCACCTCACATCTCATGTCCTGGGTCCTAGGGGTGTTGCACTCTTTGTGAAAGCAAGTATGTTTTATAGGACTTCTAGTGTGGGTGCTGCTCTGTATTGTAGATAAACCTCTCCCAGATTTTCCCCTTCCCACTTTAAAACTGGAACCTGGTTTTGTCTGATGTTTGAGCTTTTATTTATGTGTTTACCAATGGCATTAGCTCTCGTGGAAGTGACTCAGAGCACTCAATGTTTTGGTCTGAGATTTAAATCTGTGTTTCAAACAGCAGTGAAATCTCACTGTAAACCCCAGTCAAAACCATGAAATTCCTTATGAAATTGTAGATCAGTCTTTGCTGGGTACTGTCAGTGTTGGTTTATAGCCTGGGTATAGAGAAAGAGGTCTCACAGCCATTTAGCCTGGTATTTGTGAGAGCAAGCCACCCCCACTACCTATAGTTAGTTATATAGGGCACCAACAGCTACTTTAATTCACAGTGCAGTGTTGTGATCTGTATGTGGTGCATCCTCTCCTGGAGCCAGAAGGGAATGACCCTCTTCTGCCACTTTTTATTTCCTTTTCTTTTTAATGCTGAATCTCAAAATTGAGGAAGAGCAGAGTGCTGAGGCAGTGTTGGGTAAGCAGGGTGTTACACCAGCACATGTAGCAGCATCTTGCTTGCCATTATCAGTAAATCTTTTATTGGAGCACCATTAGGCTGATGCTGGCTGACACCATCTGGCAGAGGTGGTGAGATGACTGCCAGAGAAAGTAAGACAGCATTTTTTACTGGGATAAGATACAAAATCGGGGACTAAAATACAAACAAAGCAATGGGCAAAAAAACTTGCAAGGGTGGTATACTCTTTATTGCAGTCAGGCACATCAGATTGGAATTTTCTAATCACAAAGAGTCATTAACACATGCCATGCCACCACGAGTAGTTGGCATGGCCAAAATTCCAATAGCAATGGTATTACACACACAAGAGAAGGAATATGTTCCACTTACTTCAGCCAGCACAATAACTCACTCTGACACATTTTTTTTGGTATGAGACATTAAAGGGGGTTCTCTTATCGGATTTTTCATCTTTAATAGGTAGTGAGATTGCTGGCTTCTATTTAAGATCTGTAATAGTCATAGAAAAATGAGACAATTTGGCTTTGTACATCTTTCCTGCAGATGAGTACATAATTTCCTGTGTTACAGCAGAATTTCCATCAGGGACCATTGATCTTACCCAGTGAATGCTAAGATTCTTAATCTCCTGCACACCCCTTCACAGCATGGTGGCTGTTTTATGTGAGTGCTTATGGGTGTGCAGATGTTCTGGGAGCAGGTTCTGGTGACTTAAAGTGTAGCTTACACATTGATATTTGGCTGTGAATATATTGGAATTTTAAACACATGGTGACAGTGATATTTTCTTTATGAAATGACTACTGTTAACTAAGTGACCATTAGGGGTTTTAGTCATTTAAATTACAGTACAGCCCATATCCATTAAATGTAAACTAAGAGGATTTATATAAGATTATTAACACTCCAGAGGTGCTGCGAAGTGAATAATCTGCATTTCACAAGTTGTGGTGCTGTTGTTTATTATGTCAATCCTCATTCACTTGTAGCACTTGCTGTTGAACAACTGCTGTTATTTGCATCTTCACCTTGTCATTATGTTTTGTTTATTGTGAAAAAATGGACTATATAATAACAGTATTTAATTTTTTGACGTATGATGGAGTGGAAAATCCTTTACAAGAATAGTTTTGATACCCTCATTTGAAAAGATCTAGCAGCAATTTAGAGACCTCCTCCGTAGATAATGAGAATGGATAATTAATAGGGGCACTCTGGTATGACAAGAGGTTTAACTTCTGTGTGGGGGTTTTATAAAGGAAAGAAAATTTACATTCATCCCACACTGTAAAGGAATGACAGGCACTTCTAGTTTATCATATCTGTTTAATACAGGAAAAAACAGTTGCTAAGCAAAACCAGATAAATGTAAAGATTTATCCACAAGGAACATGGAAGACCACAAAATTCATTTTCCTTGGGCAAAACTCTCATTAGATAATAAGCTGCTTGTGAGTCTAAGGAAGAAATATTTCAGTGGATGTGAAAACAAGCAGGAAAGCTTTAGGATTCTTGCTTGATGATTGTAAAGTCACGAGGAGAGGCTTTTTCTTAGTTGCAGGCTATCCCAGACATGAATAGATCCAAGCTGTAGGCTGCCTCCGTTTGATGTTAAGTGTTGACAGAGTCATGATGCTGTTCTAGAATGACCCTGGAGCGCAGTGAATTACATATTTTCTCAGTTTTTAAGAATATAATTTTGCTCACAGAGGCCCAAAAGCTGCCATTTGCCTTGTGTTTATTTTGTTTACTGAAAATATATCTTGCAAGCACTATTGCTAAACTAACACATAAATTTGTCCTGTTCCCCAGAGCTGGTGTTTTAAAATGGGGTCCTGCAAGAAAAATGAAGACTGAATTTTTAGCAGGATCTGTTTCAATCTATAGAAAAAGGGGTAATGATTTTAAACCAAAGGAGAATAGGTTTAGATTAGCTATGTGGAAGAAGGGGTTTATAATGAGGATTGTAAAACAGTGGAATGGGTTCCCTGGGGCAGTGGTAGATGCCCTATCCCTAGAAACATTCAAGGTCAGGTTGGGTGGGGTTCTGAGCAGTCTGATCTTGTGGAAGGTGTCCATGCTCTTCTCAGGAAAGCAGGGAAATAGTACATGGCATTTAATAGTCCCTTTCAACCTAAACCTTTCTATGATTATCTAGGTTTACTTTCATTTTAAGATTTCAGCATGGAAGAGTAGGGCATTTTTGAGAGGGTACACTGAACAAAGTGCAATTGCAAAGATGAGTCAGCCTTAAAATCCTGAGTCTCATTGATTATACTGTCCAAGATAATTGAAATAGACTACTAAGTTTGGCTATTTCATGTCACTACCAACTGCAGGGAACTTGATTTGCAGCAGAGTTTCAGGATTAACTCTCTAAGGTTATGTTTAAGATTTCTCAGTTTGAACACAGACAAAGGAAACCTCAGCCTTACTGGCCATTTTGAAAATTGTGCATATTTTGATTCATGATAGCACTTCATCAAAAAAGACAAGGATAAGCTTGTCTCCTATGCCTGTGATTGTAGTTTCAGCATTATGAAGGTTTAGTGAGAGAGGATTTCAGCTTACTATTTCCCTACTCAAAGCACAGAAGGCAATAAAATAGAAAAAGTTGATATTCCCATTTGAACTCCATTCAAGTGCTTCCAGTTACTGTGTGTTGCAAAGGCATATTTAAACTCACATTTGAAGTTTTCTGGATTTCTGTTCTATGTCAGAACTCCTGCAGATTTATTTCAGTGTGCTGTATGGGCTGTCCCACATCCGTAGGTGCACTGCTGGGCTATTCTTAGCAAGACCAGAATTTCCCTGCTTTCTGCAGAGAAAACAACTTATTGGCCAGATAGCCACCTTCATGGCAGTGCAGTATTGTAAAGACATCTCCTTTTAATTTCATTTACACATTTTTGTATCTTTAAAAGTGCTAATGCTATAAGGTACCTGCATGTACCATTTTTCTCATTTTGAATTCCTTCAGAAGAAGAGCCTGTCTTGGTAAATGATATTTCAGTTTCCATGGTGCTCCTTATTACAAATAGCTGCTCTTTTCATCACCAAATGGTGCAATTTTCATTCATGCTGAAATATCAATGGTAACATACAGCAGCAAATTGTTCCTTTATGATCCTTGGCATTGTGGAAACTCCTGCTCAAAATTAAATGTCAAGGAATTCAGCAAGTATGAAAAATCTGGCTCCTTTTATGCTCATACACACAGAGACACGCTCTGCCCTCTGTGCTTTGTTCACCTAAGTATTCACCTTCCTTTATTAATGTAAAGAATCATTAATATGCTACCAGTGATGCTTCCCAAAAAGTCCAGCTTTTAGAGGGGTTAAGGGGGTAGCATCCCTTCCTGTACCTTCTGCTGGAACTGACTGAGGGGTTTTGTATTCAGGCTATTTGTTGCCAGACCGTGAGAGTGAGTAGATCATTTTGGGAATGATAGCAGCCTTGCCAGCCTGCTCCCTTTCATTCCTCAAAGTGCTGCTCTGCCATTTGCCCTGGTCCAAATTACAAACCTGTGTTGTTGGTGTAGGCAATAGAAATACATGCAGATCAAGGCTGGGCTCTGCTGCCACCCCAGCCCTGCTCCATGCAAGCACTGAGGTACTTGTGGGAGTGTGGGGAGGGTACTGTGGCAGGCCGCAGGGTTTTCAGTGGGATTCCTTTCACATCCACTGTGATCTCTTTCCCTGGCCATGATATTGTTATGCAGTAGATGATGGCT
Source organism: Taeniopygia guttata (assembly GCF_048771995.1). Taxonomy (NCBI): domain Eukaryota; kingdom Metazoa; phylum Chordata; class Aves; order Passeriformes; family Estrildidae; genus Taeniopygia; species Taeniopygia guttata. The sequence continues at coordinate 70,717,936 of NC_133028.1, forward strand.
TAGGTTTCTCAGCTACGTGGCCTGATGGGCACATTTCCCAGATCAGGTTCCCTTGTTTATAATTCTAAATATCCCTCACTCCTCCACTGCCAACTACTGCCAGTGGTCCATCTTTCCTAAGAAAACTGATCCTGTCTGGAGAAAGTAGACACTGTTCATAAATCAAGTGCTCAGGGAATTAATATTTTCAAATTCCCAGGAGTGTCTCTGGTAATAAATTAAACTACTTTTGTACACAATTACTTCACTTCCTCCCTTTTACATTTATTTAAGTCTGGCAATGAGGTATGTGTTGGTATAGAGCAGTTAAGAGGAAGTTGGATTCCCTAGACCAACTAAATAAAGCAGCTTGGAGGAAGAGCTTTGGATTGTGCCTCTTCCCCTTTCCCCTTCATTTCCATACGGGAGCTGGGTGTGGGCAGATATTTTGTTTTTACAGCCCTGTGCCAGGTTTGTTGTTATGGCTTCCTTGCCTCCAAGCAAGCAATGTGATTTACAAGTGCTCTCACCATGATCTACACTACTGGCAGTACTGGGGGCACTTCCAACAAATAGATCTCAGAGGAAAATAAACATTGGAACTTTTTGAGAGAGCAGAGGTGCTCCTGTCATTGGGAGACAGCTGGGCAATAAAGGTAAAATCTGAGGTTTTGTCTCTCTGGTGGAAAAGATCACAAAACTTCCTCGAGGACATTCAGGTTTCCCACAAATGAGATAAAAGGAGGGTGATGTTAAATGATGATGTAAGATAGAAACATAGAAGTCATTCATCAAACTCAGGAGTGACAGTATATTTGTATTTGAACCCTCTGAATTTAGGCTCTGCTGCTTTCTAAAAGGCAGGCTTTTGAAAGAGTTTGACAACCTTTTGACTAGGTTAAAAGTTAACCTGAACCTTGCTTTTATGGCAATGCACTAGGTAAATAACCATCGTTTTCTGGGCATCTTCACTGCCGTTTCAGTTCTGAAATGCAAAATGCAGATCCTTTGCTAGATATCCTGCATTTCCCAGGCACCTGGCTGTTCTCTGGTTCAGCCTCCCAGCCTCTAATGAGCACACTTGACTTCCTAGGGTGGGCCTAGTTCCCTGCAGGTATGACTACAGCAACAGGAAAGAAAAGCAAGCTCCTTGGGACTTTCAGGTTCTCAGGAGGGATGTAACTTGGGGTGAAGTTACAGTGCAAAATAAAAGCCACTTTTGGTTATTCACAGTCTTTTGGAAACAGTCGTAAACTTTGTACAATAAGTTTGCAACTGAGGTAACATGAGGATGTTGAACACTGGCACTTGATATACTTATGGATATAGAGTTGACTGAGAAATCACAGGGAGTGATGGATATTTTATGTTTCAAGTCTGTATTCCGCTTTTTCTTTTAAAGAGATTTTAAAAATTAGCCCCCATAGTAGCTCTGTGTGCTGCCTCTTGTGCTCAATTTCTGGCCCCTAAGAGTGCTCACATGCCTGCTATACATGACATGGCAAAGCAGAGACAGAGAGACTATTATTTAGTTCTGTAATCTCAAAAGTCCTTTGTGTGTTTAGCTGTCATCTTTGCTATCTGCTGTGTTGGCATAGTTTTCTTTGGGAATGCCAGTAGTGCTATCCACTCCATGCAAAAGGATTCAGGATCCTGCTTGACCATGAGGAGTGTCTCTGGCTGGTAATCCAAGTTTCAGAGTTCATCCTGCTCTTCCAAGAAAGTTGTTTCATAAAAGGTATTGACTTGACAGGGTGGGGCTTGACATAAATGAGCACTGTGGTCACGCCTGGCTTGGCAACCTGAGTTTGTACACAAAAACATCATAGCCAACTTTAAACATCTATTCAAATAAAGCAACTCCCCTTGAGAGCATAACAGCTCTTCTCAGTTTCTCAAGGGCTGTGGACAGATTTCTGTCTTGATGCTTGAGCTGGGAGGGTTTGCTTGAAAGGAGATATTTTATGGAAAAGAGTGTTACCCTGTGCAATTAATACCTAAGTCTTAAGGCAGTATTTATGGTAATTAGCTTTTGAGGAAAACCTGTTGGAAAAAGTGCTGAAAACATCTCAGAACTTAATAAAATTTCCTGCCCTTTACAGCACACTGATAACACAGTATGACCCTTTAAAGTCAGTAAGACCCTATTTACCAACTGTAAGCAATTATAATCTGAACCAGTGAAGCCAAACATTTGAGGAAACAATAAGTAATTAGCACAGCAGAAGCTCTTTTCTTCTCTTGCTAGGTGTTAGAAGGCAAGAAGGCTTTTAAATGCAGACTGTAGCCTGATTCTTCACTCTTATCCCAGTGTCATTTTGCTGTCTCTGAAGTAAGAGATATGGAGCCAAAGCATGGAAATGAACAAGGAGAGTGCTTTAGGACTTCACTCCAGCAGTAGCATCCATGGTGGTGTAAATGAGAGTGCAGCTTTAATTACGGTGCTTTCCTTTCTTTCATTCCTCCTCTCAAAATAAACAAAAAAACATCACAGGATGACGAAGGGCAATTATGTAACTGAATATTGTCCAAGCTGCAAGCCCACAGACTGTGAGTTCCTCTGATCTGGAACATAAGGATGGAAGGCAGTGAAGGGAAGAGATGATTTGCTGATGGGAATTTTCAATAAACAAAACAATAATAGCTTGTCACTGAAGTCAGCAGTTGCTGAGACACTGGTTAGCATGTAGAAATATGGGGGTTAGAGAGGTGTTGTAATGATGCCCATCCCTTCTGTCTCTCTGTTCCTGGCTTTGGTTTAGTCCTGGGAGGTGACCTCCTTTGAAGTTTTACATCTGCCTTTTCTCCTAGCAGATGGATGAGATTGTCATGTTTTTCACTTGTTGACACGGTGAGGAGGATTTGATCCCTTCAGTGTGATATCTTGTCTTGTAGGCTGCTTTTGACATAAAAACATGTCAGGGATAAGTCAGTTTATATGGAAATGTGCTGCTTGCTGTCCAGGATTTGGGATTGCCACAGCTCATGGAATGACCACCTGGGAATGGTGAGATACATAGTTTGGACTCTGGAACACAGCACTTACTAAGGCAAGCCTGTGCCTCTTCTAGTCTTGCACTGAAGTCCTGGCAAGAGCAAATTTCTATTGCCACTTTCTGTATTTGGTTATTTTTTTTTTCCCAGTGTTGGTTTATTTGGATAAATTTACTCTTGTGATAAATTTGCTATTTTTCTGCCAAGCATTGGTGCTATGGGCAGTCCAGTGGATGATTAGATTTTTTTAAAGAATGCCAAAATCTGGAAAGAGTTCATTTGGAAAATTTCCTAGCAGATTGCAAATGGTGAATAAATTATTGCACAAGGGAACTTTTGAAACTCCTCTGGTGGTAAATTTTCAGCTAAGGAAATGTAGAATATACAGCATCATGCTCATGAAACTGAAGCAAAACCTTGCCCATGCATCATGTGAGGAAATTAGGATTTCTCTCCTTCTCTCCTATTGTCATTCTAAATTTATATGCAAAATTATCTTCCACAATTTACTTACTGCAGAAAAGATGTAATTTCATGTAACTTTATCAGTATTGAAGCTATTTATTTAAACCTTTTAATTTATGTTTCCTGGCTGGGTCCCGCTAGTGCAGCTTTGTCCAGGACAGTTGACTATGATGAATATTTGTAAGACCTGGCTTTGATATGGATGCAAGGAAAAGGTTTTGGTATGACCTCTAAGTGACAAAGGATGTGACAAGTTGCTTCACCGTTGTGAACTCAGCTGGCTTGGAGAGGTGCCTTTGACTGTGTGGCTGTCATTTCATAGGAAAAACTGCCCTCAGTGGACACAGCTCTTAGTGCTCACTGTTTGCTGTTATAGAAGTTGCCATTAACCTGGGATATGTGCTATACATTTCTAGGAATGTTCCTCAGCTGATTTATTGACATGGTTTTTCTCGTCCTTAGGTTCTTGCTCTGGCTTTCTTTCTCTTTTTCCTTCTACTTTTTTTTTTTCTTTTCTTTTTCCTTTCTCTTGTTTGCTCCGCTTTCAGTTTTTTCTTGCAAAAATATTTGTAGGAGTGGAGATGTACTCTAGCTGATTATCAGAAGGCCTATGATTCTGCAACACTGAAGGTTAAATGCAAAACCCAGTGGTTATCCTGATTAACTGAACCCTATGCCCTAACTCTGGTGCCTTTTACAAGCTCTAGAGGAAGGAAATTTTACTTCTAAGCAATATACAACATTGCTTGGCAACCATTTGAGCCCTGTACAGCCCAGGATGGGCTAGCTGTATTCCCAAAGCTGGACTTCTCTGTGATGGTAGGCTCCTTGGTGACTCTTTTTCTGGGAATCACAAGGTGAATGTGCTCTTTGTTCAAGTGTGATTCTTCATTACAGTTGCTCTGTATATAGGGCAGAGGGGGAAGATTTGGCTTTGAAGAGCAGCTAGGGATGATTAAGTCTTAAAAGGTACGGAGATTCCATTCAATTTTAGTCAACATTCAGCTACACAGAAGCTATCCTAACTGTCTCTCACCCACTTTTTAAAAGACTATTTAATTATAGGGTCAACACTGTCCTGATTCAGATTTCCTCAGATTCCCTTTGATACTGTTTTTCTTCAAAGTTTTGGGAGATGACATGAGTATTGCAAAAAGACTTTCCTGGCAGCAGCTTTCCCTTCTAATCAATTCTTGAATTTTCTCTCTCTAGTCCAAAAGTCTCAGCTGGCTGTGAGGCAGCTGTGAATTAGCTTAACATCAGAAACATGGCTTATCAGTATTGTGGACACCCTGTGTTGTGTGTGATTCACAGAATGCAGAAGCGAAAAGGTGGAAACTGCATCAATAGAGGCAATTTAATGGAGAATAGAACTTAGGTATGATTTTTCTTATTTAGAGACAAGATTTGGAAGTCTGGAGAATATATAAAATATTCCAAGAAAATTGATACAGTGATCCTCTAAGGAAAGGAGGTACTCTTTATTGCTAATGGTATTACAGCTTTTATTCTAGCAAGGAGACTGTAGTTCACAGCAGAGAGTCTGATAATGGGATCCTGTTGCAAACTGGGAATTGTCTCTTAAATTGGATTGATAGAAAAGGCACAATGTAAGCTCTCACTCCGTGGTTTTGCATATGGTTCCTACCCATCTACCTGTGTTTTCAGGTGTTTTGAGGAGCAACACGAATCTGAATGGAGGTGCCAGTGAGAAGTGAACTATAATGTACAGCTTATCCCCGAAATCTTGAAACTGGCCTTTTATTTCTGTTTGGGTCTGTCACTGGAAGCAGTGGGTAATAATCAACACTTGGAAGGGTTGTGCAGGCATACACAGGACTTGGGAGCTTAGAAGCCACAGCATCCCTTGTGCTGCTCAAGGCTCTGGGTGAAGATTTGCAGGCTTTCTAATGAATAGTGCTTCCTGACTAGTTCTGGCTTGTTTAGGGGGTTTATTCTCCTGAGTGTGTTTCTATGTTGGTATTACCATCCAAGGGCGTTAGCACTCTTCAGCATAACAAAGCAGGACTTGCAATGCTAGGGTAATGGTCACATTCTGAAGCATGATTCTTCGAAGCACAACCCCAAAACCCTTTCCCCCACCCCGCCCCGTTTTGAATTGCCATTTTGTTTTATCAGAGGTTCAACTGGGATTTAAATGAGATGTGAATATAAAGTGTTTAGTAAGAGTTAGAACAAACAATGATAAGCTGTTAAGTTTAGCAATATGCTTTCAGTCATTTAAATGGTATTTGTGAAAAAAGTCCAAATTTGCTACATTTGGCTGAAAACACTCTTTTTGAGGCTGGAGTCAGGGCTGATTTTTCCAAAAGCTTGATGGTTGAAGCATTCATCTGCGATGCAGAAAATATAGATAAAATAACTGCTCTGAGAGGCTTTAAATCCATGTATCCCTACTTTGAATCAGATGCTAAGAGGATTGAATTCAGTTTACACCCAGGTCAGGTAAGAAGCTTAACCCAAATGATTGCAATACATCTGGCAACTTACAGACCCCATTTTGACTTATCTATCTGACTTACAAACCCCATTTTGGCATATATTATCACCACACAGAGCTGCAGTATTTCTTGTCTCTATAACTGTGGGTTTTCCAGCAATACAGCACCTGTATCTGGGCTCTTTGCTCTAGTCCTTGCTGTCATCTTCTCCATCAACAAACACATCCTACAAGTTGCCTGGCTTCCCTTCTCCCAGTTTCTTCACCTGGGATATGTGCATAAGGTAGCCATGGCTTAATGCAGTAGCATGATGCCTACCCAGATTTGGTGTTACATTACTAGCATGATCCTCTTACCCACCTGTGTGTCTGGGTTAATGGGAGCATTTGACACCACAGCTCCTGAGGTGGGCAAGATGTGCAACAATGATACTGTCCTGCTTTACTTATTTATAAGTACCTTTATTTATTGATTCTCAGGGTTAGAGCTTGTTTTCAGCTCCATACAGCCATACTGATGTGAAGGATCTATTTGAGAAATAAAGTGAAGAAAATCCTTAAATTCTTAACTGGCTGTGTTTCCTCGAGAAAAATATCAGAAAAGAACGTATCTTTGTGTTGGTTTTCAAAACACCTTTTTCCTTTGAGATGATTACAGTAGTCCTTGAGAAATGTGTTTGTGATCTCTTCTGGAATACCAGAATTCCTAGTTCTGTCTTTCCTTTAGTCACCTGCTGGGGTGACCTTCTTTAAATGTGGCAACCTCTCCATCCCTCCAAAAGCAGCCTTCATGTAGACAGCTGGAGGGAACCAGCCACGAAAGAAGAGCTCTCAGCTCTCCTCAGAGGCACCATACATACCAGCCTTAGAACCAAAGGATTGGTTTCAGATCCGAGTTTTTCCTTGGTGTGATGTAGATATCAGTAATATTAGGTGGAAAGAGACTAGTGTAACACTTGGGGTATCTGGGTTTTTGATCCTGACTCAAACATTTGCTTGCAGTGTGGCTTTGGACAGATTCACTGTGCCTCTCTTCCTCCTTTCAAAACCAGAAATAATTCTGCTTTTCTGACTAGGACATGCTATATAAAAGTTTGGCGTTATTATTTATTTGGTTGTTGTTGTTCTGTCTTTTAGCTAGCATGGCAGGGGGGTTGTGCTTTTCAATACCATTTGTGCTGTGTCAAAATTTACAAATTTGTACTGTTTCCCTTTCTGTCATGTTCTGCTCTCATGTTCCCCTGAATAGTGAGAAAGATCTCTGGGATGTGGTAAGGTGCATAAAGGAAGAAATACACCCAGGAGGAAAGAGCAGAATTTTGCTTGCTGGATATTTTAGTATCCAGGGGAAGACATCAAACACTTCCAGGTGTTTGGGTTCAGTTTACAAGTCAATCTGAGCAGACAACTTAAATGGGAAGCAGGGGACCCATGGGAAGCATGGGGGCCACATGCCCCTTGGTATCCCCAAAGAACTCCTCCCTCAAATGGTTTCTCACCTTTTCATTATAAACCTATTTCCTCTGTCTACAGGGTTTTTTTTATTCAATTTTTCACTGGTAGTTTCTAATGATGATATTTTGGGATCACCAAACCTGCATTCACCATCATTAGTGGCTTTTTCCCATGTTATTTGTTTAATGTTCAGGGATTAGCAACCAGATTGCAAAATAATGAGCTACCTTGTGTATTTCAGAAACATACCCCTCGCAATATGCATTTCAATGATTATCGTCACAGTTGGCTATGTGTTAACAAACGTGGCTTATTTCACTACAATCAGTGCTGGGGAATTGCTGCTTTCAAAAGCTGTAGCAGTGGTAAGTTACAGAAGAAAAATACAAAGATATATTCCTGCTGCAGTTATGTTTGTTGATATTATTCTTATTTTCAGGGTGGACACACAAGAGATGGGGTGGACACATCCAGTCAGGTTTTAGTATGGCAGCACTTATTAGCATCCCAGTGAAAGTTGATTTTTGACTGATTGCAGCGGGGTTGCAGTTCAAGCCATCAGTAGCATTTATAATGTAACATTGGACTGTATTAATTAACCACTTATAACACAGTCAATAGGATTTACATTTCATAGCCAAGCACATGCTTGAAAAATTCAGAGCTAAATTGTAAGCCCAGCTCCTGGGAAGCAGAAATTACGGATATTTATAGAAGAGAGAACTCTGAACTATCTTGTGTAGCAGAATACAGTAACTTTGTCTCTGCACAAATGTGTGTCCGGAGTACTTGGGAAGGGGGGTGCTGTGAATCCTGGAGCTCATTTGGGAAGGAGTTGCAAGGCAACCTGGCTAGGAAATGTTGCTTTGATTGTCCCTGCTGAATTGCGGTGATGACACTGATTTTTATATTTGTTGTATCTGAGTCACAATGAGGACATAAATAATTCCATTTCTTCTCCAGTAGTGATGCTGCCTGTGGCTATTTCAATTGATGTGAGTTTTGAAAAATGACCAAATCCTGTACCTAATGGGAGGTCTAGAAAGAAAACTTTTTATAAACATGATGAAAACTATGTGTGTTGCCTGTGGTGCCCCAAACTCCAATTAAGGCTCATCTGCTAACCCAAAACTCTGAAGCCTGGATGGATAGACTATACCACTGGGTGGTACCAGCTGAGTGCAATGAAGGCTGTAGAAAAAAGATATTAAATGTGCAGATCAGACTTTGATCTATTTGGACTCTGTGTTCTTCTTTGGAACCATAATGGTTTAAATTGACAAGAGTCAGGGCCTGATTTCACCTCTTCATCACTGCTTCAACTGGAGATCTTCCACATGCCCTCAGGGGTAAGGGTAGGACAGCTTGGCTGTAGTAGTTGTGCTCTCAAAAAAGAGGCAACAAATGCACTGCATGATTTTCAGTGAGGGATGCAGAGAAGGGGTATAGCTAACACCGTGATAATTTGTTAATAGAGGGCAATTATTTTCCTATTTTATGAAAAATCATTGCATGTTTCTCTCTCTTTTCTAATAGACCTTTGCCGAACGACTGATGGGAAACTTCTCTTTAGCTGTACCCGTGTTTGTTGCTCTCTCCTGCTTTGGATCTATGAATGGTGGCATTTTTGCGGTCTCCAGGTGAGCACTGCTGATGTTCCTGGGGGTGAGGGCTTGGGAGACGTACTAAAAATATGGGAGCAAGGGGAGGGGAGAGTATCCTTTAGCAGGATATGATAAATGACTACCCTGTTTATCAGGTGTAGGGCTTTTTCTCACTTTGTTTAGGGTACTATTTTTAAAATCTTTTGAATGGTTTGGAAATTAATGTCTCTGAGGCTAGCCCTTAATCAATGGCTGCTTTTTTTTCATGTAAAGGGGGAAAATTAGAGGGAAAATATTACCTCTTTCCCAACACTAGTCAAGAGACATTTTCAGAGATGGTTTTGATTTCTGCATGTGAGTTTCTCCTGCCAGTGCTTTCATTTCAAACACCTCAAACAAGACTAAGAAGTTCTGCTCTGCTCTGTGACTTTCATGAGCCACTTTGCATACTCACAGTAATGAGCACATTTAAAGTCTGTCCACATTTATTTCCCACCAGGATGTTCTTCGTTGCATCCCGCGAGGGTCACCTTCCAGAAATTCTCTCCATGATTCATGTCCGCAAGCACACTCCTCTGCCAGCTGTCATTGTTTTGGTAAATCATACAAACAAATGTTCCTGCACTAGAATTCATATTACAGGCTTGCTCTAGAGGATTCAAACACAATTTGGGCGCTGCTTGAGTCTCATTTATTAATGTGAACATGGGCTTTGTGCAGGGCGGAGGACAGGAGAAAGAGGAATGAGATTTGTGAGTTGTTCTTATTCTATCATCTCCTCCTTGCTTTCTTGCCTATCACTGCAATCTAATTAATATCTTTTTGTTTTGAATTTCTAAGAAACTGCTAGTGATGAGCTAGTTCCCTTTCAGAGAAGCAAATTCCAGTTAAACAAACAAAAAAGGGATTCGGTTAACTGAAAGTTGAACTAAACACCAGCATGTGGGAGTACTCTAAAGCTCATTATACTACCTTATAGTAAAAAATGCCAGCAGTTTTTCAACTAAGATAACGGAGGGGGAACACTCAGCTGTCCAGCATAGTGGTGATTAAAAAAGTGAGAGAACACATGCCTGGGAAATAGTCTGTGAATTTTCTCAGGAAAACCATTGGTGCTTTAGTAGAAATCCTATTACGGATTTCTAAAATAAGCAGCAAAGGTAAATGTTGGTCATGTGTTAGCTTTACAGACTAATTTTTATGGTAAAATGTTAGGATGTTAAATGTCAAAATACCAACTTCAAAGTTCAGTTTTCATAGTGCCAGGAAGATTTTCACTTAACATGCAGTCTTCATAATCATGGCTATTCAGCCCCTCTTTTGGGATCAATGACTGCAGTGTATCTGGATAGGCCTCTGCCATTATTTAGGGACTTATAGCCAAAGCAAAATATGCACCTATGAGTCTGTTCTACTAAGAGCAAATGCTTGTGGAATTTAAATTGTTTTTTGCTCTTGATGCCCATAAGCTCACTGCTGAATTGTTAAATTTTATATGTGCACATATAACAATGAGCTTTGAAATTTTTAAAATTAGGCGGTGTGATAATGGTGAAACATTTTAATGAAATTAATTTTCCATAAACATTTAGTTTGCATTTTATTTCTTTGGGTGTAGTCATACCTTGTGGGTAAATTGCATTGACCATTTTTTTTTGTGGAATGAAATGCACAGAATGTATTAATATATTATTTATTTTCCTCACAGACATTTTCTGCTATTGCATATGGTCCAGTTACACCAGTGCATTGATTTCCTTTGAACAAGTCAGATTCCTGTATGAAGATAGCTTTCCTTCAAAGATTACAATTTTTTAGCTCACCTTACTGCAAATAGAGCAGTGGCAGGATATATTCTACATCAATAGTAATTTTGGCATTTCCCTATTTTATTTCTCCTTCCAAGTTCTACACACTGTAAGAAAGGAAAGAGCTTTTGAGGATAAACTGAGAAAAAAAATATGTGTTTGAGGCTTGTTTAATTAAAACAACAAAACAACAACAACAACAACAACAAAAACCACAAAAAAAACAACACTTTTTTTTTTTTACATTAAGAAATCAGTTTATGCTTATATGTTGCTCGAGAAATTTTCCAGTCTGACCATTCACAAGATTTCCTGGCAATCACACGCCAAATGTCAGGTATCTGGTGACTCAATGGGTCACCACTGGACTCCTGCAGATCCCACTCAAAGGCCAGGTTACCCCACTGCTTTGAACCTCAGCTTCCCATGGCAGAATAGCACATGTCTCGTTCCATAAAGACACTTATTCCTGGCACAGGAACACAGAAACAGCTGAGCTGGTGCACCCAAGGAGGAACCCTCTACCAAAAAACGCCATTGCCTTTTATATTCCACATTCTCCCTGCAAGTCTTGCTCTTGCTCCCAAGTCTTTGGTTCCTGCTCCATCTCCATGTCTATCTCCTTTGCTGGCTTCACTGGTCTTCATCTGCTTTGGTATCCAAAGGGTCAGCAATTCCCAGCTCCTGCTGTCACCCAGTGTCTGTTCATCTGGCTGGAGTCACCAATCTTTCATACTCTTTGTTACCTCAAACATTGGCTATTCGTGGCCCTTTATCTCAAGCTTCCTCACAAAGCTCAGTTTGTATTTCAATCTGCATCTCAATTTGCAAGTTGAGCTACCTGGACCAGAAGTATTCCTCACCAACATGAGGAATTTGACAGAAGTGTGTAGTAACTCATAGAAATCATGCAATCTGATTGTAATCCTCCTTTCCTGTGTTTTTTCTTGATACCTCTCCTTCACTTGCATTGTTGTATATATAGCTTGCATTATAGTTATAACTGAGATTTTAAACTTTTAGAGGTTGAGTCTATAGAGAAGAAATCTTGCCCAATATTACTCAGTGGAACAATTTCCCTTGACATTTACATAGGAGTTTGCTTACTATCTATATGTAAGGAACCAAGTACTTTATAAGTCATTAGAGGTTGGAGGCCAGAGATCCACATTTGAAATATTGATCCTTCTGATTCAAATCCATGTTGTCTGCACTGCTTTGAAAAAACAGGAGAGAGAGGCTCTGAAATGTAAATAATACAAGTCAGTTTTCTCTGTGTAAAGATTTAGCCCAGTGTCTTACTGCATCTGCAGTTGATTTTACCCGTTGCCTTGTTATAAACCTGAAGGCTCTCACTTCCAGGACCTTCTCTCTTGCTGAAGGATGAGGGATATGGTGAATTTTACTTACTCCTTCATGCCCAAATGCAAGGACATTTTTTTGTCCAGATACTACTTTGAAATAGATCCACGTAGCCTTCACTAACCATCTAACTCACAACAAAACACTCTATACATAACCTTCTGCCTGCCTCACAGAAATCTTGTATCTCAGACTAGCTTTTCTGCGAGGAACTGTATTTATTCTGGTGTCTTCTCTCCTTCCTGCTCTTAAGTAGCAGTGACAGCTAAATTCTTCCTTCTTCTCATAAATATTTGCATTTAGGATGTGCAATAAGTCTACACTCTGCAAGTCTGAAAGGCAAACCTAAGCTGGTGGCAACCCAGTGTGCCCAGCTGGCATCTCATGGTGTGGTCCTGCCCCATGCCATGTCCTCTTTGCTCACTTTCCCTGTGAAGCCTGGGGGACTAAGACTTTTTCCTTCCACAAAACACCTAGAAACTTCTGCTTTCATATGATTAGATGTGATCAAAACATAACTGTTCTTATTATTTACATCAGCAATGAGCAAGTAAAGCTGCAGTGAGCTTGTATCCCGTGAGAATGCTGCCCAGGATGCTCCAGCACTTCAGTGCACTCTGTATTTTTGTCTGGGTTACAGGGGACAGATTTGTATTGACTATGTGTGGCCACTCAGGACAGATAAATATTGATCCAAAATGGTCTCAGGGGACAGCTAGACATTGATCACACACCTGATTGTATGGCAAAGGCAAGCCTGGAATCTGTGGCACTCAGGTGTGTGCATAAGTCTGTGCTGCTTGTCACTGTGGAAAAATTTGACATCACTGCTATAAAATAATAGAGATCGATCTACTAAACCCCTCTTATGCTCTGAATTTCTTTTGCAGCATCCTCTCACAATGATAATGTTATTCAACGGGGATCTCTACAGCCTCTTGAATTTCCTCAGCTTTGCCAGGTGGCTTTTTATTGGACTAGTAGTTGCTGGGTTGATTTATCTCAGATATAAACGTCCTGATATGCCTCGTCCTTTCAAGGTAACATCTGCTCTCTACTCTTTTACATGAATCCTCCCTCCTCTCTGCCCTGCAGTCAGACAGCAAGGGAGCATTTTCTGATGTCACAAGCTAACCTCTTTCTCAGGAAAAACCAATTTAAGAGGAAACAGTGTTTGTAGTGAAGACTCAAAGTTTTCCTGCAAGGTCCTCAGTGCTACCCCAGCTGTTTTCCATTCTGGAAAAGAATTCTTGCCTGTTCCCTGTGCTTGGGGGGCAGTGACTGAAGCTGCTGTGATGAGATGAAGGTGTTTGCTCAGTTTTGCTTGTCTGTTGTCTTCAGACTGTGTGATGTGAGCTCTGTGATGCAAGCTGTGTGAAAATACCTTGAGACCTCTGCAGTCACAGAGGGCTCAGACTGCAAATATTGGGGTTACATGTGCCAAACTGATTTTCAGCCAGTCCTCTATTTAATGTCTCCTTTGATAAAGGCCTGGGAATAATTTTATGACCAAATATACAATAACATGACCAAAAAGTCATGTCAAGCACAAGGATTTATGAGAGAGGGCATTTACGTCATTGCATATCCAATATTAAGTAAGTGAATTTTCTGTGCAAATAAGTGGTTAGTGTGATTATTGTAATATTTGGCACTTGCAGTGGGTTAGCAGAGTTATTGTGAACCCAGAAAGAAAATGCTAATAGTCATGCCCCTTGAATAGTAGCTATTTTGACCTTGGTTCTGCTATTTTTCTTGCTTGTTTTAAGTAGAATCATACAAAGTAAGCTGTCCCATTGTGTATCCACAAAGATTATATCCATCATCAAAAATCTGAGAAATATATCCCTATTTAGATGCTGCCAAGAAGACTATTTTGTGAAGAACTAAGAATGTGTATTGTTGCATTTTTGTAGGTATATTAGTAAATAAGGAGGTGAACACTACAACCTATTTTGCTTTGATTAAAAAAAAAGCTGTGACAGTGGCACAAAAGAGGAACAGTAATGCTTTGAGGCATGAAAGGAAGAGAACAATCTCCAAGGAATTCTCAATTCTCCATTACACTTAATGCCTCATAAGCCATGCCTGTAGGCATTTCCTTCAGAGAGTTGCTAAGAGAGTGATTGTATTGGTGCTCTTGAAAATTGAGCAAATAAATTTGATATGGTTGCCTTGTGTACTTTCAACAGTGACATTGACAATGCCATCAGTCACACAGTCAGAAAGTGCTTTTTCAATTGTTATCAGGTGCATAACACTATCAAATATCTTTATCACTAGTCAAATTGCTGTTTAATTTGCTCTCTTCCTGGTAGATTTTGATTTTTACCTTAGGAAGAAAATCAATACGTTCTTAATAGTTTTAAAAGGTGACTTGAGCTCCTGGTTGTGTTTTAAAATGTTTTCTAATGGGTAATTATCAGAACAGAAATCTTTACTGTGGTTAGAGCTGGTTGCTTATATGCTGGGAGATTAGAAGAAGGACTTTTACAATGTAACTTATTTACAGTCCTTACATTTTAAAGGAAGTAAAACACTGGAGTGTTTTAGAGTGTAATTAAGACACTTCTGTGGTACTCACTGCATAGCAGCTGGCAGGGCCTGGCTTCTGCAGTCACTGACATTTTGTGTGCCTCCTCTAGATACCCTTATTTCTCCAGAACTATCCTCTACTGCTGGGTCTTAATCAATTTACATTTCATAGAAATTTAAACACCTTAGTCGTTACTTTACAATGACCTTATTATTTAATGGTTCTTTGTGTGGTAATTTTTCAGGTTCCTTTATTTATTCCGGCGTTGTTTTCCTTCACTTGCCTCTTCATGGTTGCGCTGTCACTTTACTCTGACCCAGTGAACACAGGGATTGGATTTGCAATAACCCTGACTGGCATTCCTGCCTACTACCTCTTCATTGTGTGGGACAACAAGCCAAAGTGGTTCAGAAAGCTTCTAGGTAAGTCCTGGTGTGGGACTTGTCTCCTTCATGCTGACTCCAGGAGTTTCTCAGAGTGTTGTAAAATCCTCTGGAAGGATGCTCTCAGCTGCTGTGGGCTGGGGATGACAATGCAAGTTGTGCAAGATGCTTTTGGGATCCTGCTCTAGCATTGCTCTGCCAGTGGCAATCAGTGTTCCCCAGCTAACGAGGTGCAATCACAGCAAGGCTGTTCTTCAGCCAGCAATTTGTGGGAATCCAGGGCATCCCTCTGGCTGCCCTGGAGGGCCTGGGACCCTGGCAGGGGTCAGGAACCCCCCTGGACAGAGCCCCCAGAGACACTGGCTGTGATCTCTGTCCATGGAAAAGAGTTTTCAATCTTACACAATGAATTACAAGCTCTGGGTGTTTGATATAAGTAATAATTAAGTGTGGCACAGGTGCAAAAGTAAAATTTTAGGATTCTAGATAAGGGGTTCAGAGGGGACAAGATGGAGGAAATTGGGTGTGTCTTGTCCTTTTTCTCCTTCTTCATGCCCTCCATGTTTCACTGTAGTGTTGGCATTTTTCTGTTGGTTTAGGCTGGGGACACACTGTCCAACGTAGGTGACAGATATTGGCACATTATTGTAAATCCAGCACAGGTAGTTTCTGGTATTTAATGTTTGTACCATCCCACTGAGGGCAGAGCCCCACACGCTGCCCTGCAGGACAGAGCTGCGGCAGGGCAGCAGAACATGTTAGAGATAAACAGAATAAACAACCTTGAAACAGCACAGACAAATTATGGCTTCTTCTTTGGCAGCGGGGCTGAAAGACAGAGACTTTCTACAATCTGGGGATCATCAATAGCACAGATTCTGACAGTGATTGACTTTAAAGGACT
The DNA here is from genome assembly GCF_048771995.1 of Taeniopygia guttata. Taxonomy (NCBI): domain Eukaryota; kingdom Metazoa; phylum Chordata; class Aves; order Passeriformes; family Estrildidae; genus Taeniopygia; species Taeniopygia guttata. The sequence goes on from NC_133028.1 coordinate 70,733,887, forward strand.
GATGCTTCTTCCCTGCCCTCCCTTACAAACATCTAATTCCTTTTAAATCACCATCATCTTCTCCTGACCCTGCCTGTGTGCTGGTAAAGGCAGTACTGCACTCCTTGGAGAATGTGTTTGGAATCTCGAGCAAAACAACCGAGATATCAGGATGAGCTTGGTGTTCCCTACTGACACCATGTGTTTGTGGACCACTGAGGAGTGTTTGGAATGGGACTGGAAATAAGTGTCTGGAAGATTCAGACAGGTTTGGCATGGGGATATTGTCCTTACAGTGGCTCGTGACAGGGTGATAGCAATGTGTGCCGTGGCTGACATGCCTCTATGGACATTATTTCTGTGCTGTGTGAAGAATGACTTCTGTGTGACTTGGCTAGTAGTATTTCATGCCTGAAATACACTGAGAATATTTTCATTATGAATATTTTCTGTATCATTCCTGAAAGGTTTTGAAAGTATTTGTGGAAGTTCTGATGTGTTAAGAGAAGGATTATTTGAAACATTTCAATTAGAAGTCAGTATCATTTATTGCAGCTCTTCTCTCTCCCTTTTTTTTTTTTTTTGTTTTGTTACTAGGATTATAGGCTTCCAAAATAAATGGAATTTTCAAACATGAAATAAGACTATTGGCAAGATATTTCAGGAATGATGGATAATTTATTAAACAAAACAATTTTTTTTTTCTGAAAAACTAAAACACACCCTGTGAAATCTTTACCTAAAAATAGTTAATTTCTATAGGTGCTAAATCAAAAGTGCATATTGATGATTTAAAATGAGCTGCTTGCAAGAAAAGAGTAGTGCTTTTATATGTAATTGCAGTATAACCAGTTGTATGTATTTTTTGATATAAATATGCTATAGAGTTATATCCTATCTGCTGTAGAATATGTAGAATTTCCCTCTCAATACATGCTGGGAAGTCCATAGGCAATAGGGCAGAAAGTTTTTACAGCAAAAGGTGTTAGTTTAGGCTTGCAAAATCTTAATTTTATAGCCAAAACATTATAAATTACTTGCATTGTCCCTGGAATGCGTAGACATCTTCAGTACAAATTAAAGCAGTTGTATGCAGAAGAACATTCTATTAAGTAGTTGGTTTTTAATCTGTTTATAATCCCTCAGTCTTGACAATGAGGGTCGAGAAATTTTTTCCTTATCAAATCCAGGAGGTTTTTTGGCATTTTCTGTCATGTCTCAGAGGTTTTGGAATACAGCTACTTGAATCTTTGGCCACGGGATGACAGTGTTGAACTACATTTCTCGGGCAAGAGAAGGAATATTGTCTTTAAGGTAGACTGGACAGATGTGAAGATTTTTCTGCCAGCTGTGACAATGAAGGTCAATAATTTCTAGCTTTTGAGACAACACAAAATTCTCCTCCTAGAAAGAAGTCTGTGTGCCTGTGTCGTATCTATGGATGGGCATGGTGTACTGGCTGAGAGAGGAATGCAGCAGAAGCCAGTCAGTGAGAGAAACAGCTTGTTTGCTTTGTATTTATTACCCCCAAAATAACAACAGTAATGACAGAAAACTGATGCTGACAGTTTTAGGTGGAGCAGAGTGGAGATTTCCGTGTGAAACAAGCAGATTTTTCTTTTCCCAAAGAAGAAGCAATAAACCTTCTGTGTGGAGTCATTAAGCTGGCATTATTTTGGGAGAGCCATTGTATAGCCTGAGAACATTTACAAAAAGTATTGAATGAGGATAAATTCACTCAAGGTACCTCTGTGAGATATAGAAAAAAAATTGGATGGCTGCAAGCTTGATATTCTAACCTTGAAACAATATGTCTTACATAGGCATGAAAGTGTAATTCCAGACATGAGGTAAAGGACAGTATAAAAAATGGGATTGTTATTTAAGAGGTAGATTTTTGCCAGAGTAACTAGGTAACTTTCTATGAGAAGATAAATGACTATTTTTTTTTTTTTTTGCAAAGGAGAATGTGATGAATCCAATCTACTTAGACTTGACCAAAGCAGTCCATGTGGTACCAGAGGGGAAGTAGGAGCCTGCTAGTCTGAACACAGTGCTGTGCTACCAATACTGTTCCCAAGTTGCTTCATGTGTCCAGATCAGCACATGGACAGCTGGTGTCAGGCTTTGAAAAGTCACATTCTTGAGGCATTGACTGGTCCAGCTGCCCAGCATGTACTGAGAGGGAAATTCTGCCCAGCTTCAGCAGTGGGAGATGGCTGCTGCTCATAAACCCCTGAAGGTGCAAATACCCATGGGTACCCAGTCCCATGTAAGGTCAGAGGGAATATCCTGAATAGGTTTTGTAAGGATCAGAGGAAAGGGATATTGAGCAGCCAGAATGAGTAGTGGGATAAAAGAGCCGGCCTGAAGATACATATATTTCTGAAAGGGGTTTCAGGCTGATTACACTAGCAGAGCCCACGAGTGGATTACCCAAGGAATCCTCTCCAAAGGCTGAAAATCTTTGTTCTGTACTTAGGGCATTTACATTGCCAATTCTCCTTATAAAATTGCTGCATTGAACAAAAGGTAACGTAACAGCTTGTGGGGTGTAGATTCTGGGATGGTATTTTGCAACGAGAATAACATTTTCTTCTTTCCTCTTCCAAAGGAATTCTGCTGTAGCACTAGACGTGGTGGGACAAATAATTTTCAGCTGGTACAGACTTCATTTGACCTCTGCATTCTTTCTTTTTGTAAAACTGATGTGAAAATGAAAAAAAGTTAAGCATAGCATATCTTAAGCAGCAGACCAGTGTGTAAAAGTATGCATCACTAGCACGAGAATGCTTCTATCTACAGCTCCTCAGCTGAAAACCCAACTTTAGACTCACACTTAAAAACATGTATTTCTTTACAGTGGGTTGACTTGCAAAGAAGTTGAATCCTACTTTTTATCATAGCTGAGCCCCTGCTGGATATGAGATCTTGTTATATAACAAAATATCTCTGCCAGGATTATTTAGCAACACCAGAGGATAGGACAAAGTGTTATATGCTCAATTTGTTTCTCTTTGTTGAGTTTGTAGTGGGATCCATGGGAGATTATCTCTGCATTTCATTGTTACAGATTTCATGTCCAATCATATATATATGATAAAATTCCTGCTCTCTTTCCTCACCTAAACTTTATGTGGCGCTTGTGTGGATAGAGGGTCTGGAGTTTTTTAATAAAGGTTGTCCCCTGGGACCCATTTACAGCGAATTCTTCTCTCAAAAAGGGAAAATTAGGATTTAAAGTGGGCTGGGGAAGTTATCTGCACTGCCATGGCGTGTTAAGTTGTCTTGTGACAAATTGTGAAACTGGTCCTGTAACTCTAGGTACTGCTCCAAGCAGACAACATAGAGGTACTGACAGGAAACAAATTGGAATATTTCCATAGGGGAAAATGCTCCAAATACTGATTTATTCAAAGAATGCCAGCTCCCCCAACTTGTCTGCTGTGCTGTGGCTTCGTCCCAGGAGAGAGAAAAGCTGCTGCATGGAAATGGAGAACTGGGCAAGGTCTTGCTGCTAGTGGGTCTGTCAATTTAGGTGAACAAAATCACAGCCAGCTCTAGAGATGCCCACGATTTCCCCCTGCTGCTGTGCCCTTTTCCAAGAGCTGTCATGCCACTGCTCAGCTTCATAAAATTCTCTTTTTCCCTTTGCTCGTCCTCAGAGCTGGAAGGGCTGGGATGAAGCCCTGCTGTTTTCCTGCTGCTGGCTTTCCTCCTGACTTTCATCCCTGCTACACTCAGCCCAGCTCTGCTGTCCCACTATGGACAGGGAAGGCAGATGGGAGGAAAATTCAATGCCTGGAGACTCTTGGCCTCCCTGCCCCTATCAGTTTATAGTCTAAGGGCAACCTGGCTTTGCAATGAACTGGTGACATCCAGAGAAAAGAGGAAAGGATGGTAGAATCTGCCTTAGACAGATGATCAGAGACGTGGTTTCAGTTCATATCTTCTGTGAGATGCACTATTTTACCCTCCTGGCATTGTGTCAATGTCAACATTCATGCCACACTGTTCTTAATAGGATATTCAGAATGAGTGATAAGTGAAAGAAATTGTAAAAAAATGTTCTTTTACTATTCTGTATGTGCTATATGTGAATTAACTGTGCTATTTATGCACCAGTACCCTAAAAAGAAAATCACCAAAAGCACCAGAAGGAAATAAGTGTTCAGAGTGAACAAAAGAAAACATGAAGTTACTTTGGATGGATGACTTTTTTTTTTTTTTCTTAGACAGGTCTTGGCACAGGTAAATTAAGTTATTTGAATTCTTCCAGACTTTTATTCACCATAAAATCTTGATAAAGCTAAGCAGTTATGCAAAGTAGTCATTTTTAAGATTGCCTTTAAAAGCATGTAGACTTTTATTGAATAAGGTTATACATCTGTACCCTTCCATTATTGTTGTATATGCACTGCCTTGGATCAGAGGCACAGAAAACAGTTAAAAAGAAAACGCTGAGTTTAAATGATATATGTATATGTATATGTAATATATATGACCTGTGTGAAGTCTATGTGCAAGAAGCCTGTATAGAAGCTAAGACAATTTTCCTGATTGCTTCTCCTTCTTAATCTCTCCTGCAAAATCTTACCATGTGTATGCTTTTATCTTTGCAGGCAGGGTAACCACAACATTGCAAATCCTCTTGGAAGTCATCCCAGCAGAGGAAGATCAGAAATCATGATCACCATGTACAGCTTTTTTGGCTTAGTGTTTCATTTCTACCTGAAATAAAGAGTAGGGAGATTTATCCCCCTTTCCTAACGTGCTGCAAACTGGAGGAACAAGTCACAGTTGCAATGGAACAAGTCCCTTACCAGAATTGTCTTTTATGATGCTGTTGCAACATTTTTTTTGACACAGTCTATATGTAGAAAGCAAGTACTTGTGCTGCGAGGGAACTCTTTACTGTTTCTTTTGGTACAGTGTCTTATTTTAACAAACTGTAAGTTTGTCATACTGGGATTTTTGCCTTGTCACTGAAGATAGGTTTAAGTGATGTGTTCACAGCTGGGTGTGCTGTGAAGAGTGGATCTTGCTTTCTGTGCTTGGAGATCTCAAGTCTCACCAGAGCAAGGGTGAGATAAAGCTGCTGAGTTTCACATACTACATCCTTCCCATCACTCTGTTTGGCAGCCTGATCTGGCTTCTTTTGGCATACTGGAAGCTGCAGAAGCACCACTCCCCAGACCTTTGTGATGGCAAACTCAAGGCTGCTTCATTCCAGAGTTCTTATACCACAGCCAACAGAAGCATCTTCTGAGACTTAACATCTCTGCCAGTGGGGCAGAAAGATTTTAGCACGGGAATTTTAGCAGCAATTTTATGCACGTTAAATTTTTTACCAGGCTGGAATTGATCACTGTTTTTACTGGTGTTTGTGTATCTACACACACAAAATCCAGCAAGTTGAGCACTGACCTTCAAATGAGTCAAAATATTTGAAGATCAACTCCACTGCTGTATGAATATTTCCTATCTGGGAGCATATGGTCCTGCACTTATCAGTCAGGCAAACCTGATTTTAAAGTTTTATATCAGTGTTGGTGGGCAGAAATAGATGTCACTTGGTGGGAACATGGTAAAGACATGGCAATAAATGCAATACTTTTTTATGAATAAGGTATAAGGCAGGCCACAGCAGATTTGCTGATTTGAGTAGGATGTGTGCCTGATCTGTTGGCTTTTCACTCAAGCACACTCCAGTTAACAGAGCTTTGGAACACTGAGGAACATGTGTCAAAACCCAGGAAAGCTAGTTTTAACTCATCAGAAACAGAGAAAGGCCTTCAAAACTAATAAAATAAAATTAAATTCATCTCCAGAGCTGTTTTTGAACTGAGCTCTGGCTCAAATATAAGCTGAAATTTTGTCCTTTTTAAAAGATAATTGTATAGCTAAAGAAGTTTTTTAATACTTAGAAATTGAGTTTTATATTCTTAATGACTACCCAACCTTAAGGTTTATTATCACTCTGCTAAGAATATAACACCTAACTACTGAATGCACTACTATTTGAGCTGTCTGCTTTCAGCAAGTCATGTTTCATGAAAATTCTTATGGAACTGAGCAACATTTAACTTCCTAAATTGGGAGAAAAGCACAACTAGTAGCCAGACCACTACAGTAAAGGGAGACTGTGTATTGTATATGTGTTGTATATATCTAGAATGTCTACTGCTTTAAAGATGTACAGTAATGTGTCTTAAATGTACACACGTTTTTTGATTTTGTGTCTCTGTGGTGGAATTTTACAGAAGTAGAGAAATGCAAGTAACTGCTTATGGAGAAGAGCAGTAATTTAGGACACAGAAAGTGTTTTGCAAATAGTGTTTTTCTTTAAAATTTTTCTGTTTAGAGTAATTTAGTGTTATTTGAAATTTATTTTTAGGCAAACATTTTGAGAGAGTTTTTTTCTTTTTTTGTGCTGACAGTGGATGTGTTTGTTTGGTACTTACCTTTGGGTCACAGCTCTGCCTTTGAGGCCATCTCCTGCCACCCCTGTTCATTGGGGTTTGGTCTCTGTCATCATGGAGCATCTTTAAAGTGCACAAACTCTGCTGCTCTCTGACAGAAATAAACTGTCTGGCACCCTGCAGGGGTGCACCTAACCTGTTTCTCCCCTAATGAATGCAAAGTGCGTGGGATCCAGAGCAAACCACTTCCAGAGCCACAGTGGATGTAACTTTTTCACTCTGTTTCCTTCCCCTGTATTCACTCCTGTTGTGCCACTTTACTTGAAAATTTGATTGTTGGCAGTGTTAACTTGTAAAAATAAATGGACTCCATATATATAACTGAATGTTGCTTTATTTTCCCATTGTGCTCTTTAAGGTTCAGAAGCCTGATTCAGTGAATATATCTTTACTAGCTTTAGTTCATATAAAGGGTTAATTTATCCCAGGGGAAATCCTAGGACTTGTTGATTGTGAAGTTGTATATTTTAGGAAGGAAAAAAATTACTTGCAAAATAAAAATCTGGGGTTTTTGAAGGTGCACAGGGATTTTAATTTCAGGGTAGTTTCTTTAGCACATGCAAGTGCAGTACAAAATAATGTAATTGTGTTTCCATTGTATTATGAGAGTCAGTATTAAGGATTTTATTACACTTGAAAGTGAGGCATATCTTCAGAAACTGAGGAAAACCATATTTTCTTAAAGCATAAAATTCTCTAATAAGATTGCTAAGTATTTCTTTTCAGAGTCATAGAGGAAATTCTTCTAGGATAAAGGATTAACTTTATATATTTTTTTCTTATTAGGGCCTGAGGTAGTCTGTCAATGAGACTATTTCTGTGAAGATACTCAGTGGTTCTTATTTTTCTTGCATTTTACACTTTTATATCAATTGGATGTGCCAAAAAATATCTTCCTTTTGTTTAGGTGGTTGTTGTTGTTTTGTTTTTTTTTCTTCTTTGAATTTGTCACTTTTTTGGGGTATAGGTAAAAGTGTTACTGAAGACAAGAGAAATAAAGAATATTTATATTTTTTCTAGCTTTTTTCCAGGCTTTTTGCCTGGCTAGAAACTCTTGGTTTCTTTCTTTGACTGAATCCGAGACCCACATGATATTGGATGATCCAACACGGTTATAAAAATGCTGTGGCAGCAGTCAGTTTTATGCTCCTCTAGCTCATTCTCTGCTCTCAACTCAGGCTACAAAATCTTCCCACTGCTAAACTTTTCTACAGGCCTTTTTCAGACCCAGGAATTCACCTACATCTCCTTTGAAAGGGAAATGCCATCCCTTCCTTTGTGGTTCCCCTAGAACTGGATTTTAGCAGGTGACCTTAGCTCTAGACAGTCCCTTTGCTGAGCCCAGAGGTTGTTCTGTTCAAGGGAAGCTGGAACCCTGGGCTTTAAAAAGAAGCTGGCTTTTGTAATCACCTCTCTCATTTGTACTTAAAATGTTTTGTAAAACTGTTAGATAGGAATTTTGGAGCTGTTTTATAAATGTGGTTTTGTGTGTGTGTGTGACAGAGATTTTCATTCCCCCCCCCCCCCCCGCCCCCCGTTAGTTATGAGAAGTTAAATATTATGGGATCTTCTGATTTTACCCTGTACCTTTGGCTCTGCCCGAAGAAAGCAATTTTATGATGTTCCAGCTGCCAATATCTCTTTGCCACTCAGTCATTACAGTGTAATTGGATCTAAAGTACGTCTATAATTTGCTGCTAGTGATGCTGGCTTGTCTTAATTATGACTTCCAGCTGATTTCTAACTGTACTCATCCATGACTATGCACAGCAAAGCAGTCAGACTGGTGCAGGTGAATAACTCTTCTTGAGAACTTGAGGTTTCATGCTATCTATGTATCAAGCTGTTAAAAAGCATCAACGCAGGATCTTTGGCTTAAACTGGATGGAGGCTTTCAGGAGGGCTTATGGTACAGCCCAGCACATCACAAGTGCAAAGCCTGAGATGTTTTAGATTCTATATATGTGTGCATTTTTCCACATTTGGCAAAATTTCTGGGGGAAAATGAGGAAAATCTGAGTGGTATAAATGTGATCTAGGCAAATGATTTTCCTGTTGCTTTCTTCTGCATTCACCCTGACTGAAGGCTACAAATACTGAGAGCATTTCTATTCAGGGTCTCTTCTGCAAGCCAGCTCTTTGAAACATCTGTATTTAATTTTAAGCTGGGTGCTATTCTTGTCAATTTGCTTGTGATTTTTTTTTTAAACCTCCTATTTTTCCTCACCTGAAAACTGCCATGTCATAGAAAACTGGTTTTTCAGGCTGTGACAGCTGTACTTTTGAAAAGTAACACTGTCATAAATTAGGGTCACATAAAGTTCTAAAGCAGTTCCAAGCAGCTCCCTCCTAACAGGCTCATGTAGTTTTGTTTGCAGATTGCAGCTGGAGGATCTTAAAGTTTATCACAGCAAATACTCAGCTCCTCTCAGGTGTCAAGGGTGTGGTGTTTTAACAGAATCCTTGCACTTGCACTCCCATACCTGATCAGAGGTCCTGGCTTGGCCACCTTGGCATTAGAAAATCTGGGCACGTGGTAAACTGCACTCAAGGTAATGAAAACTCTGTGGGGATAGTGAGAGATTTGGACAAGCTGCAAGACTACATGGACAGCAGTAAATTTTATGATTAACCTTCTATGTATACCTAATTGCATATTTTCAATTACCAATAGCTTCATTAAAAAATATCTGTTATACTGTTCTAGAGGGACATTTCAAGTTTACTGAGTTAGTTTTTGTTTGTTTGGTTGGCTTTTTGTTGTTGTTTGTTTGTTTGTTTTTTATTTTGTGGGTTTTTTTTCCCTTTTCTTTTTCTTCCCTTTGTTTTTAAGCATTATATTCAGGACAGCTTCCTCAGGTGTTTTACTTGAAAGCTGGGGCAGACAAAAAAGTTTTTAAGGGAATTCTCATTGTATTTTCTCTACATGTACTGCACAATGCAATTCAATATTCATAATTTACTTTTGGCTGCTGTTAGTATTTCCCATCTCTGTTTGCTAATTCATGTACTAGATATTTGTTAAATGAATCATTAAACATCAGGGGATTTGATGCTTGTTCCACATGCAATTGCTCACTATTGAACAAAACTCCAGTGTTTTGTACTAATGCTAAGCCCTACCTTTGATTTTGTAATAAATATAGGAGTCAGAGGCAGAATAAATCAGATCCTGTACTGTCAGGCTGGCAGGGATGATTGATCACACCTTTCTGACAGCACTGCATTTGACTGCAAGTCTCATGCAGCCCTACTTTAGATCATATAGAGGCATCTGGATGATGAAAAGCAGGCTGGCTTAGAAGACAGCATACAGTGCTGCACCACTGTCATATTTATTTAGTGACATGTGTCTGCTAAAATGCTTCAAGTTGTAGCTCATGGTAATAATCCTCTCTTGTATTGAATCCATCTTGGCCCATTTTTATTCCTTTACCCATATTTTAAACAAAAATTGTTTTCAAAAACCTTTCCAGAATGGAAACATAAAGCCTTTAGCTAAAGCAGACATATGTGTGTAATAAAATAGCTCATCTCTGCACTCACTAAGAGTGGTCACCCAAACACTCATGTTCCTCCTACTTTAGAAAAAACTGCTTGCTCAAGTATCAGAAACTCTCTAGTCATAAAATTTGAGTTTGGTTGCTGCTTGGCTCTTGGCAATAGATGTCTGCACCAAGGCTCTGGCATTGAACATTGAATTTGGATCTGAAACCCAAACATTTTTCTGGGCAGAGGTAGCAAGGAGCAGCAGCCTATGTCTGTCTCCCTGTCCTGCCTCCTTGGTGAGGGGTTTGTGCATTTGTCATAAGAATAGAACTCATCTGGAAGCTGCTCTCATGGAGAAATTGCTGCTCATTCATGTTATGAATATACAAACTACAGAGTGGTGCAGCACATTGTGTTGGGTTTCTCACAATTTTTCAAGATGTTATTTGAGATGCATTTATGTTTGGCTTGTATGGCTTTAATTTGGCTTTCTCTTTTATACTAAAATGATTTTTTGTGTATACATGTACATATATGTATGTATTCTTCAGGGTTAGTGATGCAGAGCTGCATTCCTGTGTTGCAAGTTGAAGACAATCAAGGAAGCATTATTTAATGCATGCCAACTTCTTTTTTTAATACTGTTTCTAAAGTAAATTGCAGCAAGTACACAGCTATCCACCATGGAATAATAAATGGATATAGAATGTGTGGGGAATAGGCAATAAGCCAGAATCGTTAAAAAGCTCAGTGCACCACTCCAGCAACACAAAGCAACCATAAAGCTGAGGCTGGAATTGCACACAACAAATGGTGTACACCAGTAAATCTGGCCCTGGTAATTTTACTGCAAATGACACACAAGCCAGAAAAAACATTTAGATAATTGAAATTAACACTTTTAACAATGATCTATAAAGCAGTGAATGATAATCAAGAGGTTCTTTCAAGCTCTTTGTAGGAAACCTATAGTATTTCACACTCTATTTTTCTCCAGTATAAATGAAACAAAATAACATGGACCCTCTTTTCCTTAAGAATGGAACATCTTTTTGGTAAGGTATCATACCACACCCTAGTTTGCCAAACACTACAAGGCTCGGTATTTTGGTCTCGGAACAAAGTTAGATAAAAAAGGAGCTGTTGGAAAAACATTAAACAGATTTTTTTTTTTTTTTGATTGATGCAAATCTGCACCTGTGTTTATTCATATCAAAGTGCCTGTGCATGCCAGACCATGTGAACATAGCCCTTGGGTAGGTAGAAAGGCTGCTGCAAACTTTGAAGTCCTTCAGAGGGTGTAACCACTACTGGAAGATTGGATATTCTTCACCGATTCTCTCAAAATGAAAAAGTTTTTTATTTTGTATTTTATCCATTCCATATTTTTCAATGTTGCTCTTAAAATACAACAAATTCCTTTCTTTCTAACTAAACTGATTAAATAGAAGATTCAATCTCTCAGGCAATAAATCAGCTTTTTAATGTTAGATCAGCTATTTAAATCACTGTTTGACCACATTATTGGTCACTGCCTCTCATTAAGCTGCTTCCCAAAGTCACCAGGTATCTTTGGGATATATATATATATATATATATATATGTATATATAGATAGATAGATAGATAGATAGATAGATAGATAGATATAGATATATCTAGATATATCTAGATATATAGATATAGATGTAGATAGAAACAGATATAGATATAGATATATAAGACAGCAAAGCCTGCTATCTTACAGCACCCCATCCAAGCCAGAAGCCTTTAAAATGAACCTGGGAAGCAGTGGGAACACTGTCTTGCATCATGCTGTGCACAGGGGTGAAATATTTCCCTGTGGATTAGAACTAAAATCCCACCAGAACCCTTTTAAAAAAATGGAGATAGTTTTTTTTTATCTGAGTTCTGTGCAGAAATCTTGCCATCACTTTCTAGACTATCAATCTGAGTTCTTTCATTAATACCAAATTCATTTCAAAAAGAATCAGAGTCAGTAAAACAATTTCTGTAGAGGAAGCAGCATTATTGGGAAGGGATGGAAATATGGGTTTGCATTAAATTCCCCCTTTTTTGTCAGATGACAGGGATACTTCAGAATTACTACTGCAAATAGTTAGGAAACAAATCCCCAACAGTTTCTCCACACTTATATAAGACATTTTGTTCTCAAATGAAAACAGACAAATATGTGTGCATGAGAGAAGAAATAAAGCATTGCAGGTGGGAGAACACATAAGAGCAATGTTCTGTGTGCTAATCCTGAAACTCTAGGGAAGGAGTGCTTCAGGAGGGGAGTTGTGCTGCCAGAATTTTGGGACTCTGATATTCCTGTCTCTTCTCCTGAGCAGCTCCAGCATCAGTCTTTCAGGTGCTGCCACGGTGGAGAAATTTGGCTCATGAGGGCAGTTGGGAAAGCTGGGTTATTTTAGGAGGCTGGAGAAAAGGAGAAAGGTAAGAGTAGGGAGACAGGCTGAAATGAGAGGATCAGGACAGTATGCCAGCAGAGTCATCACCTGTACGAAAGAATGGGCAGAGTTTGCTCCCTATGAATTTCAAGTCCTGGTGTCTTGAAGAGGAAACTGCAGGCTTAAAGTCCCCTTAAAGAGGGATGCCAGAGATACAGATCCATCTTTTCTCCCAGCATAAACTTGTGGCTGCTGTATGAAACCTGAGGGCAGGTAAGAACTGACTGGTACAAGTTTATAATGACCAGGGCTGAGCTGAAAAGAGATCCAAGCTGTTGTAGCATTTGTTTGTATGAACAAAGAATGAATGTTCACCTAAACCTTTAAAAATATCTGATTTGCCTTCCTACATTCAGGCAACAAATGCTTTTGAGTGTGGGTGACATTGTACCAATTAACAAACTGTGGTTTCTTGACAGGCGACTTGACAGGCGACTCATATTCAACAATATTTGAGAAATATTGTTTTGAAATCTTTAGCCTACAATCGAGGAATTATATCCATAAACAAATTGTGACTGATTGATTGAGACAGGCCCATAATATTGTTTCTGTTCTCCTAAGGCACCTACTGATGTTGTGGATGTCCTATACCTGGAAATGTTGGAGGCCAGGTTTGATGGGGCTTTGAGCAACCTGATCTAATGAAAGATGACCTTGCTTATGGCAAGGAGGTAGAAATAAGGTGATCCTTAAGGTCTTTGCCAACCCAAACTATTTTATGATTCTATTCCAAACATTTATGTTCAAAGGATAACAGGACAAGCATGTACAAAGAGCTTCAGTTACAATTACACTTTTGAAGTAATAAAATAATAAATTAAAAGACAGCAACAGATTTTGGGTTTCTTTTGGAACATCTAATTTGATGTATTTTCAACTGAGTAACTGAGTATTCAAATTTAAGAGGAACTTACAGAGCCATAATTTAGAAGTTGTAGACTCTTTTTGTAATGGTAATATTTTTTTTCCTCTTAAATGTGTTCATATTGCTCATGAGGTTCCAAAAGCATTTTGACATTTTTGCTTGCAGTTCAAGTCCATTCCTAAAAAATTTTGTTCATGAAAAAAAAAAGTGCTTTGCTTTTATTTTCTACATAGCTCATATTCTTGCATTCTTGGCAATATTGAGAGCAGATCAGGATCTGTCATTCCAGAAGCAGCTATCTGAAGTCTAGGCAGATTTGTGGATTTTACATTAAGGACCTATTTTGCAGAAATCCTTTATTCTTTATTATCAAAATACAGGTTTGATGAGTATCATGATACTGCTGCATTTTTATTTATGCTTCTGTTCTTACAAAAATTGATTGTGACTGCACTTCAGTTGGTTTTCCTGTCTATTATAATATGACATATTCAATGTACTTTTTTTTTAGACAACAATTTATGTTTAGAAGTTCTAGTCCAGAAAATCTTATCTTTCATTATTTTTTCTGGTTTTCCTTGAGTTTATTTCTAGTAATTGGTAATACTCAGAGTCCTGCTTTTCAGTCTGCTGTTTTTTTGCCTTTCTGTCAAAACCTTCAACATCATTCTGCTGTCCTTGGTACTCAGTGTTTGTTCTTGTAAACAACTACAACTAGATGATCTTTAAGGTCCCTTCCAACCCAAATCACTCTATGATTCTATGAGTAGCTCAGCAGATTACTTTTATAAATATAAGTATGTAGGAATTCCATTTTCTTGGTGATCTACGGCTGGTTCTGCAACTAAAAAGCAGAAGTGACCCTGTTAAATATCACTTTACATAAAACATTAGGAAAGACCTGTTATTGTGCTGTGTTATAATTTCATCTCAAGTTTTTCTATTTCTTGTTCTGAGTATTATAGCTCAGAATATGAATATTCATCTCTCTTCACTCTGGTGCCAGAAGTGTTCTGGTAGCTGTAATCCCAGAACACACTCAATTCTTTACTGAATGTCTCTGTATCAAAATAATAGGTATCACTTCAAAGATTATGCACCAGCTTCAGCCAGGGTTAAAACAAACTCTGTAACCTTTGTGTAATGGTACACATTACCAAATTTTTTGCATAGTTAAAACATGGGTGTTTTCATCTAAAGGCCTTATAGTTTTCTTTTTAGTCGTTATAAAAAGTTATAGTTATAATAACTTTATAATCTTATTTTTTTCCTCCTCATGTTCTATAGGACAAGATTTCTCTTGGCAATTCCTTTTGTTTTCTTTGTATTTTAGGAGTCACACAGAGAAAGGCAAAGCTCTGCAAGGATTGTCTCCTTTTGGATACATTTATTTGCACATATATCTGTAAATGGCCAGGAGAATACTTTCCTTTGCCCTTTTTTTTTTCCTCCCTTAAGTGGATCAAGCTGCAGCAAAAAAAAATTTATCTTCCATCTGCATGAACAGCCTTCCAGAAAAAAATAAGAGCAGATTAAGAGCTAACTTCAGAGCTGTGGATGCTGGATCTTTGAAGATGTATTAATTTCATTTGCCTCTCACCATCTGAAACTCAGTGCTTTGTGCAGGACAGGAAGGCCTCTGTAGTCACTGGAGACAAACTGGTACTCCCAGGAGGCCACGTGGGCTATTCTGGTGTATGAAGGATGAATTTTTCTCTGTCTGCCTTCTGCTTGCAGTGGAGTTGTACTTCCTTGTCTCTCCAGTGCTGTTGGACTTGGCTGCCTTTCACACCCTTTGGCACATCTCAGCTCACAGCGTTTTGAGACACCTTACTGTGGCATTTCAGTGTTTACAAGAATTTTGTGAGAAAAATTGGACAGATTTTGAAGACTTTCTTCAGAATGAGGAGAACTATTGCTCTCAAGAAGGTTTGATTAGTTCTATTCATAATGAAGGGCATCACCTATGGCCACTATTTAGTTGAATGGTCACAGTAAATTTTTATTTTTCAAAACAATGTGATTTACATTATGATACATTTTAGTAGGGCCTTTACCAATAGGACAAGGAGTAATGGTTTTAAATTAAAACAGGTTCTGTTTTGATTAGATATAAGGAAGAAAATTTTTACACTTAGATGATAAAACACTGGACAGGTTTCCAAATAGGTGGTAGATGCCCTATCCCTGGAAACATTCAAGGCCTGATGGATGGGGCTCTGTGCAATCTGATATAGTTAAAGATGTTCCTGCTCATTGTAGAGAAGTTGGACTAGATGGCCTTTAAAGCTTCCTTCCAACTGAAGCCATTCTAGTATTTTTTCAGGTATGTTAGGCAGTGCCTATAAGTGGAGGGGAATAGGGAGGGAAGGACTGTGAGAAACCCCCCCTTTCTCCATGTATCTGCCAGTGGCTTACGGTCTGCCTTCTACCAGTGAAAACATAAATAGCTCCTGGAGGTGTGGAATAGGAATAGGATCCCACCTGAGGGTTTACATCTTTCTTTCATATGAGCCAAATACTCCCCATTTCCCATTGGCCACGCACGGATCAGGACTGTGCCTTCTGTGGCCAACAGTACCAGGAGAAACAACTTGTACAGGCAAGAAACTACACTCATGGTGAATTTGAAACATTTATTTTTTTTTTCATTACTGACATGGAAAGTAGGCATCTCTTCACTTCTTCTCTGAAATGCATGAAGTCATTGAACAATCACAAAAAGAACAGAGAGAAAGGCCATAAGAAGAAGCTCTGTTGTGGTATTTTTCTTCTGTAAAAATGTCATAGACTAGTTCCTATTATTTATAGCTCTAGTAGCATATACTGAACTCAATTTTTCTGAAGGTATTTTGCTATAAGCCTACTCCATTGTTATTTGCACTCCATAGTGAGATAAAGTTATTAACAGAAGGCTATAAATTCAAGCCATTAAAGAGACTATCAGTCATTCAACTGAAAATAATTCAGAACAATAAATTGAAAACATTAAAACCCCTTCCAAACTGAGAGGTAGACCTCTTGTCCAGAGATCTGAAGACTCTGAGTCACCTAGTAAAGGCAACTGGCCCCCTCCACCCACTGTTTCACTGTGAATTAACAACTGATCACATTTACCATGGTTTCCACTACAACAAAAGAAGATTGGTGGAAATGGAATACTTGACCCAATATGTAAAACCTCAAAAGTTTCTTAGTGACTCAGGAGGTGACTTCTTATGGTCAATCCCAGCACTCCTGTGGGAAGAGACAGGATAGAATTGAGTTACAGCTGTGGGTGGCTCCTGCAGAAGCACACGGCAGCCTGACCATACAAGGAAATACTGTGTCTTCAAGAAGTGTATAAAACCAACTTGTTTCTTCTAAAGGATTCAGATTCCCTGCCAGTCTGAGTCTGTGTCTCCGTTGTTACACATTTCCATGGGTGCAAGTATCCTACCTGTGCAATAAGTTGAATTAATATAGTTGTTCTAATCCTAAATGCAGCAGAGATTACAGTCTTGCAAGCTGTCTTCTCAACAGAGGGAAACAAACTTGTTTATTACAAAGCTTGTAAAACAGGAGACAGAAATCTCCCTTTTCAGGGAGATGCTAAATTCTTTGGAAGTTTTTGATTCAACATGATAACTGTCAATGGATGGAAAGTCTAAAGCAGAGTGTAAAATATCCTGCTTTTCCAATGCTCTAATTCCACTGCTCCTAGTGGCAGACTGAGCACGGTCAGTATTGCTGCAAGGATTGCTCATGGATTCAGCAGGGAACAGGACACCTCCTGGCATGGTATCTAGCAGTTCCACCTTGGAACACTCTGCAAATGTATGCTTGCAGGAACCTGAAGTGTTGGAATATCCTGATGTTCTCTCTGTGAAACATGTATTAAGCCTGCCTTCTTTCTTGAAATATTACCTCATATATATTAAAATAAATTGCAAACTTTTGTGAAACACTTAATCCCAGGAAAAAAAAAAACAAACTTTAAAATCAAATCACTGGGATACATTCTTACTACTTACTCATAATTTCCATTGATAAAAATACTAATAATAGTGATTATCATCACCCTGCTATAGCTTTTCTTTCCGGTGCTATGGCAATTTCTGCACCACATGTGTGCTATTCAGACAGCTCCTCTTAAAATACTTATTCAGATTTACTGATAAATGTGCAATTTGCAAACGCAGTCCCCAGCTGAGCAGTGCATTCCTTGTTAGCAAACCACTTCTGCTTCCTATAAATAGGTATGTGCTTAAGTGCTTTTCCAGGTGTGGCTTAGACACATAATATGGGACAGAACAAGGGTCTAGTAGAAGGTAAAATTTACCTCCTGCATGCAACCTCTGTTCTGAGGGCCAAATTTTTGTTCAGCATAAGTGACAAAACCAGGTGAAGCAAATGTCCTGGTTCAGGGCAAATTTGGGAGAGAACCCCCAAAGAGTTCCTCTAGAAGGCAAATTCAATCAGGCCCTCCCTCCCAACTGGTTTGGGAAAAAATACCTCCTTAGAGAAAAGTGGAAAAAACTGTTTATTAAACAAGAAAACCTAAACAGTATTTATTAAACAATGAAACTTCTTGTGGCTCCAAAAGAGAGACAAATTCAGAAAAATCTCCTGGGCTGCAGCTCAGCTCACTCAGTCTCTGATCAATCCCTCCAGAGCTGCCAGTGCTCTTCTTGTGCTCATCCAGAGCAGGTTTGAACAGTTCCAAAGAAATGGAAAAGCCACAGTCCAGGGAACTTCTTTGCCTCAGCTAGCTAAAACTAACTAAAAAGCAAAGGAGAGCTGTGTCTTGCTGTCTGTCCATCTGCAGACAGCACAGTCCAGGAGCAGGAATGTGGAGGAGGGAGTGAATTCTTGAAAACAAACTCTGCGCTTCTTCTCCCTCCGCTTCACTCCTGGAACGGGTTTTAAAACCTGCAAAACTTATTATTCACCATAAACAGAACAGATGATTGGGGATCAAAGCACCATACAGTCAGCCTAGGACAGCAAATGAACAACATTTCTGTCTTGCACTGCTGTTGCAGTTAAACTTTGCAAAATTGGTTTTTGAGTTATTAAAAAAAAAAAAAGTCAGGAAAAAGGAGGGGGAAGAAAGACATGTAAAACTCGGCAAAGATATGTTATGTGGCCTGATATGAAAGAAGAATTCTCTTGCTGGAATGTCAATAAATAAAACTTGAAAAAAATAGAGAAAATCAATGGAAAAAATTCTAAAAGCCACCTGGTCTCTATATAGGAGGAATTAGCACATAAATGCAACTAATTCCCTCAACTTTTCATTTCTGGGAAAGGTGAAATTTTAAGCCATTACTCATCTCATTAGTCACCTTGCAATCCTAATTGGTATTGCTAGGCCAGATGCCTGCATTCCAACTTTTCACCTACCCCCATTGAACAGGGAGTGCAATTAATCAACTCTTCTAGGGCTGACTGACCCTCTGTGAAATGTCATCAAAAATCTGAGCACATTTTGTGAGGAGAGGAAGAATGTCATTCTGGAAGACTTCTCTCAATGTTAATGCATTTTTAAAATGAGCCTTAGGAACTGCACCTTTCCCTAATGATGTTTGTGAAGTACTTAACCATCTCAAATGGTAGAAGAATTAATCTCAGGATTAAAACTGCCCTGGTTTCTTCCCATTTTTTGTACCACGACCTGTTGTTTTGTATGTTGCTTCATTTCTTTGTAGGACTTTTATATTTGCATACAAGAATCAAATGAGAAAAACTGGGTTGGAAAAATTGGACCTCAATGGATTATTTGGTCCATCCTGGAGTCTGGCTTTGGATTGGATATCAGGAAAGAGGTTCTTCATGGAAAGGGTTACCAAACACTGGAGTAGACTGTCCAGGAAAGTCATTAAGCCACCATCCCTAGAGATATTTAAAAGATGAGTAGAGGTCTGCTTCAGGACAAGGTTTTGTAATAGCAGTACTAGGTTAGCAGTTGGACTCATAGTTTTAGAGGATTTTTTCAACCAAAGTGATTCTGTGATTGTATTAAATAGGTGCTACTGCTGAAGGAATAGTTAAGGCAAGTCTGGATTTTAAAACAGAAAGAGCCTGTAGTTTTCTTTGTCAGTACAGCCCCCTCACCCCAACTATAAGGCAGATTTTTGCATCTCTTGAATTTTCAGCTTGCCTAAAATATTTTGATTTTTTTTTTTTTTTTTTAAACAGACACGTGTAAATTTATGTGTATAAAAGGTGAATTGTTTTTATGGAAAAGTTTTGGTCAGAAACAATTAATTACTTTTACCTCCAGGCACCACTGTAATACCAAATGCAGCTCCAGGTTTAGAGAAATGTAAAACTAACTTCTGGCCCTATTCAGCAAGAACAAGTATGTATTATGTGTTTTATCACCAGCTACTGAAATTTATGGCACTGGAATCAAGAGCCAGCTGACTCAGCTGATTGTGATTGTGACATGGACAGAAGAATGCCTGAGTTATGTCTGCAGGACAGAGTATGTCATCTAAATTAATACAGAAAATTGCCTCATAAGTCATCTCTGCCGTTGCTCTGTATTTCACTATTTGAAGACCTGAATTCGACACTACACTAATTTTGCAGATGCAGCACTGATTCATCTGGTTTGGATCTTTACATCTTTTCACAGAGAGCGAGTTTTAATGACACTTGGGTTATTCAGAGAACCACACTAGCCAGACCATTAAACCCAGCATTAAATCCAAACTAACTTTCAAGAAGCCCAATTCATTTCATATGAGGCAGTAAGTAAAGTGTTGCTGATGACTCCAGTGAAATATTTAAAATACAGTGTATCCCACCAAAAGAGAAACAAATGCAAGAAATAAATAAAAGCAGGCAACAATTCTTGATTACAATTGGGGTTTTCTTCTGGTTGTAGGGACACAAAAGAAATTTCATTTTAAACCACATGGTCACCCTGGGTGTTGTATTGTGTAGACCTGCATTTCATACTTACTGTGAACTCTCATGAGAAGTCAATATTGGAGACCAGAGTGAATAGAAAACAGAGATTTCTTTTTGCAGTTTTGATGAATTAATAAATTCAGATGCCCTAGGGTTTTGAAGATATTTGTGTGTTTTTTTTTTTTTTTTTTTTTTTTTTTTTTTTTTTTTGTAGGGAGAGGAATGGTGGGGGGAAGTATGTGTGATAAACCTGTGGCCAAAAAAAAAAAAAAAACCAAAAAAAAAACCCAAACCAAAAAACTAGGGAAAAGTAGGAGGAAAAAAACTTTTTGAGAAACTTGTATAGCCTCTTACATGTGGCAGCCAGCAAGAGGGACCTGCTCCTGGGCTGTGAATCATAGATTAATTGCTGGGCTTTCATCAGCAATGACATTTTCAGGACAGACCCTGGGTTCCTGGGAGTTGCTTCATCTGACTAGAAACCAGTCATAATTCTCCAGGCCCCTCTCACCAAAATCAGCATGTTTAAGAAAATTAATAGTAAATGAATAAAAATTAATAAAAACCAATATTTGAAGTTTGGAAAATCCTATACATTTCAATGAAAACATATTTTTCTGGAATTTTCCTGGCTTGCTTTGTTTGGGGTGTTCTCTCAGAAAAGTGTTGGCATTTATTCAGACCCTTCTCTGGTCTGGCTTTGCTCCAGCAAAGCCTGGCCTCATTCCAGCCTGCTGTTAGTGACAATGCTGGAGTGATACACACCAGTCTACTCATTATTGTGCAGAGGGAAGAAACTGCACAAAATAGTCTATTTAACAGCAGAGAAAATAGGTAAACTTGACAGGCTTTGGAAGCAGACTATAGTTCGGCACTGGCAAGTGCAAGAAGCATAATGTGATCATATGCTCATGCTTTTATTGTACACAAAATTAATTTGAGAAAGAAAAGCGGAGAAAGCTTCCCTCCTAAGTGGTACCTCTTGCAAGGAAATAGCTGATTTCTCCTGAGGGCTCCTTGAGGAGAAATTGATAATTTGTTGATATCTTGCTCCCTTAGGTGTTTTATTATTATTTTTTGTGCCTTTTTTTTTTTTTTTTGGTGGTTGTTGTTGTTTTACAATAGAAACTCTTGCTGTTATAACCTTCCTTTTCTAAGCAGATGTTTCATTCTTTCTGGTAGGTGTTCAAGGTTTGAGCATTGTGACAAAGCTTCAAAAACTAAGAATTTTCTCTGCAGCTCCCAGCATTTCTGTTTTGAAATTCATTGCCTGCACTGTTTGTATGCTGTGTGCAGCACCACCAGAGCAGAGCTGATGTGCTGTTGACACACTTGAGCAAAAGGAAATCATATTGACCCAGGATGCTCAGTAAGGGCCTGAAAACAACTGAAATGCAGCAGAGAAAGCAATGAGTTGCAGCTCTCTTTTAGGAATGGCTTGTTTTTGAGCCTCCTTTTCTCAAAGGGCTGAGCTGCCAGAAGACCATGAAAAACATTGTTATGGGTCAAAGAAAAGTAGTCTTTACAGCATCTCCAAAAACTGGTCTAATTCCTGTGTGCTGTTTTGTGGACTAGTCTCATAACAATAGTTTGAAGATGGTATTTAAATGTTTAGGAAGTGCAAAGAAGGGTAAGGAGTGAGTGTGCTGCAGGGAATTAAATGAATGAGTTATGGATGAGGTGATGTTTGGATGGCACATTTTCTCCAGGCCTAGAAGGAAGGTGACAGAAGGGGGTCTAATTGCATTATGTGGTCCCTAAGGATGTTCATACAATAATGAATGACAGAATGTGTTCACACTTGAAGGGAATGGATAAATAATCCATAGACCTTGTTTGAAAGGAAGATATGAAAAGTTCAGACTACCCAGAAAGTCCTCAGTATTTCTCCCAGCTAGATTTTGGCATAAAAACAGGCTAAAAACATAACTAATTTTGCCAGGTTATATACATATGTGTACACAGACACGCATATAGGTGCATTTCAAGAGGGGATGTATTAGATGACCAGAGATGAAAAACACTTGTTAACCTATTTTAAATAATGCACAAACATAGGTATTCCTGCCTACTTTTTACCAACTTTTTTTTTTTACTTCTGTCGTGCATGACTTCCCTTGTTTCCCTTTGTTAACTTTCTTATGGAAGGGAAGGGGAAGAGGAGGTTTCCCTTTCCATATGACACAAAGTTCATGACCTGATGCTACCAAATCCCTTTTTCTGTTCTAGTGGCTCAGAAATGCTGCAGGATTGGTAGAGAGAGGTGGTCCTTCCTGCCTCCAGGGAGAGCAATTGTGTACCATGAGCACAATGCCCAGAGAAGGCTCCCTATTGCCTGGAGGAGGAAAGGTTTTCTTGTATGTTTTCTTTTGTTTATTCTGCTCAAGAGGAAGGAAAAAAACCCCCAAACCTGTGACAAGCATGCTGTGTGGAGGAGAACAATGGAACCAAGGTACTCTGTAAGAGTGAGGTCACACTATTGCAAACTACACATTGCTTTTCCAAAGTGTAGACAAATTGCTATGTAATTATGTCCAGCTGCAACAATGACAGATATACTTACAGAGGAGACAACAGTGATTGCTGCAGGCAAAGCAGTAATGCAGTTGAGATTTTTGCAGTGTGAGGTTACCCTGACTTTGTACCTACCAAAGTCCAGATAAAGGCAGACTGTTAGTGTTCAGGAACACACATAATCATGGGATATGATTATATGCAGGTGTTTTTATTAAGAGCTCTGGGAGTTGGGATACAAACCCAAATCTGACTCCAACATGGCTTTTGAGCTGAATGTATTTTATATTCTATCGTTATATAACTTACACATTGATTATTAAACTTATATTGTTCTATTGTATACATTGACATGAGTTTCTCGTGATCTTTCTTAGGTCCATGACCACAGTTTCTCATGATTATTCTTATGATTAAACAGTAATTATATTTAATTACTAAACAATCATCACATCTAAAAATTATATCATTTATCATGTACTAGCTACACAGTGCAGTTCTAGCAAGTACTAGTTCTTCATGTGCTTAAGGTATTTATTTTTCCAGGGCCTACTAAGCTTATTTTCCTGTTGAACCTGAATCCCCATGATTTTAAAACCCTTTTACTATCAGACCAAGTCTTGCAGCCAGAGGCACATGAGGGGCTGATTGCACTTGGCACGGGATTTGCCTTCAGCTGCTTTCCAACTTAAATTTAACTTTTTAGGGATCAATCAGATGAAGCTGCATACTGCAGCTGTGGGGCCTATCCCTCCATGAAGAGCAGCAAAGCTCCTTGGCAGACTCCAGGTGCCTGGGCTGTTCTTGCTCAGCTCCTCTGCTGGCCCAAACCTCTTGCTGCTCGTGCTTCAGCCATACTTTTCTTCAAGAATCTCCAAACACTCCAGGTGTGTCCTGTAAGTATCCTGGTTCAGGCCAGGATAGAGTTCATATTCATCTCAGCAGCTGGTACAGTGCTGTGGATTGGATTTAGTATGAGGATAACATAGATAACACACTGATGTTTTGGCTGTTGCTGAGAAGAATCTGGGAGGGACCATGGCTGGGACAGGTGAATTAACTGGCCAAAGGGCTATTACATATCTTAGAATGTCATGGTCAGTATAAACTGGGGAGGGTTACCCAAAAAGAGGGCAATCACTGTTTGGGAATGAGCTGCGTATTGGTCAGTGGGTGGTAAGCAATTTTATTGTGTGCAACTTGTCTGTTGTGGATTTTATTTCTTTCTCTTTTTTCCACCCTCATTACTATAATTGTTTTTGTTACTGTTGTTTAATGTATTTATTTTATTTAGTTTCTATTATTAAACTCTTCTTAGCTTAATCCATGAGGGTTTTTTTTTTTCTCTTTTTCTCATTCCCCTCCCTATCCTACAGTGGGGATGAGGGAATTAGTGAGCACCTGTGTGGTACTTAGTTGTTGGGTGGAGTTAAGTCATAGACAGAGCTCATCAGCCTTCTCTGGAGGCTCATTAGTATGGGAAATATAGAATAATGATATAATCAGGGAGCAGTGATGTTCTTCCCTGAAGTGTTTTGCTAGGATATCTTAGGATGATGTCTGTGGCACAGTGACTCAGTTCATGAAGACCTCCAGCCTCCCAAAGCACTAAGAATTCACCAACAGACTTCCTTAGATTTTGCTCCTGCTGTAGATTGCTGTAGACAATAGGGCAATATGTGGGGAAGAAGAACAGCAAAAGTTTGCTCTTCTAGTTATTTGGGTATCTCATATGGAGGGTGCATATCCATAAGGCTACATTATAGGTGTTCTAGATGTTGATCACATTGAGCAAAATGACAGTGTTTGTGCAGAGATGTTTGTGTTAGCAAATTTGTCCCAAGGTTACAAGGTTATTTACTCTGAACTATTCAGGTACTTTGAACCTAGAGCTGAATTTTCTGTGCTTAGCAGGCTATTTTTTAGAAATGACCTTGCCAGAACAATGACTTATTTTCAGATATTGTGAGAAGCATACAGAAGATGCTGTGACCTGTTGCACTTTATTGGACAGTGCATCTGAATCCTGAAAGCTCAGAACCCATTGACTGTGAATCATAGAGCATGGCTCTTCCTGTACTTCCTGACTGCAGAATACCAGCATAGAGAAATTTTAATTATTATCAGAAAATTAACTTTCCTCCAAAAAAGTTTTAAATATTGCTTTGAGATGTATCTCAAGAGAAACTGTATGTCACCTATCACTGATGTGAGTGACATTGAGTTTTTCTGTTCCCCAGAGAGGAACTTCCAAGTGTTCCTGTGCTGAATGAAGAGGATTCCAGTGCTGGCCAGAGATCCACTGATCGGGCATGAAGGGCGACACAGGTAACATGCATCAGATGAGCTGCTGCCAGATTACAAGTCTGGCAAAACTGGTAATCTTCCAGGGTGACTTTTAATACTTTTGGCATTAAATTTGAGCTGATGTGCTGATGGATGGGGGTTGGGAGTATGGTGACAAAAAGGAGGGAGTGACAGACTCACACTCTGAAAGCACAATTCACCTGTACAAAACATGTGCTCTGTCCCCTACTGCCTGTTCCTGGAGGTCAAAACCATCCCTGTTAAGATGCAGGAGGTGTGTTGTGGCTTGTGAGTCAGAACCTTTGAGGAGTTTGTGTTGGGAGTTGATAACTTTTATTGAAGTGTGATGTACAAGGAAACAGAAGAGCTCCTGACGTGTGTCTGGTGTCTTTGTCCAGCCTGGTGAAAATTTATAGCAAATATCATGTCTCCTACCAGTGGGTTGTGACTCCCTCCTGGTGTGTTACAGGTTGTCTGTCTTCTGTGCTGGGAAGTTCTTGGGATCTGTGATGACCATAAAAATTAGCAGCAAGACCCCCTGAAGGGACAGTATCTGTCAAAGCCTCCATCCTACAGACATTGCATTGTCTATCTGCCTTCTGCCTTCTGCCGTTGATTCCCTCCTTGGGTCTCTGAGCCAGAATGCTCTAACCCCCTCACATATTCTTCTACAATGACACAGCTGAAAAACAGACTAGAGCATATGTTTGAAATCCAGATAACAGAAAGGCAGATTGTGCTGGGAGAAAGTCCGATACAATTTAAAGAAAGTCATGCTGCTGTAAGTTTCCATCACTCAAAGTTACATGATACAAAAAAAAAAAAAAAAAAATACAGAGTACTTAGTTTTAATTTAGTAGAAGCAATTTTGATTTGAGTTAGGCTGCATGCTGTCTACTGAAAAAAAAAATAACTTATAGACTTTAATTGTAAAAGAGTGAAGCCTTTTGCTTCAAAGAGCCCATCAGCATTCTGTCTTTCCTGTTTTATCAGTAAGCGAAGCTGAGAGCAAATAACAGATGGGCATGTCCCTCAGCGCCAGCAGTGAATGCTCATGAAATATAGCACAATCTACTTCTGATGTGTTATGTTTTTTTAACAGTAGTAGTAGGTGTGAGGCAAGATGAATAATTAGCTCAGATCAAAGCTCCCTTTGTTCCTACTGAGAAGGTGGCAGCGGCTGGCACTCGGGAAATGACCATGTTATTTTGGTGTGATGGTTGAAGCAGAGACAAACAGCTTCAAAAGACACATAGAACGAATTTTAGGGGGTGATAGGACCATGAGAAAGATTTTTATGTCTGGATTCAGATCCCCCCCAAAAGAAAAAAAATATCCAGTTAACTGATTACCTCATCGGGAGGCAAATGAACCTCTTCCAGCCATAGAAAAAAACTAAGGTTGGATTCTCCAGTGGACTTCGTACTGCAATGCAGGGAGATGATGCAGGAAAATCCCATGAATCATAGCATCACAGAATGGCAGGGATAACTTTCAACAGACTGGATTGTTCAGAGCTCCATCCAGCCTAGTCTTTAACACTTCTGGGGATTGGGCATCCACAACTTCTCTGGGAAACCTATTCCAGTGCCTAATCATCCTTGCAGTAAAGAATTTCTTCCTACTATCTGGTATAAACCTACCCTCTTTCAGTTTGAAGCTCTTCCCCCTTTTCCTATCACTGCCCTTGTAAAATTTCCCTCTCCAGATCTTTTGCAAGTTACTTTTGTTGGAATTTGTGGCATTGATGATTTTGAGGTTATAGAAAGTTTTTGTTTTTTTGCTTTGTTGTTAAAGAAGAAGTTATAATTTGTTTGTGTTGGTTTTTAAGGTTGTTTATTTTTTCTTATTTATAACACGTTTTGCTGCTTTGTTTTAGGTTTGTTTTGTAGGGCAGTGTGTGGGGCTTTGTTTTTTAGTGGGATGTTATAGACATTATATACTAGAAATTATGTGTGTTATATTTATAATAATGTGCTAATATTTATTGTTTATGTTGAATAGTGTGTTTTTAGCTTAAATTAATAGAAAAATGCGAACACTATAGTGAAACATGGAGGGTATGAAGAAGGAGAAAAAGGATAAGATATACTTAATTTTTAAAATTTTGTTTCTTTTGGACTTTTAATTTAGAATCTTAAAATTTTGTTTTTGCACTTGTGCCACACTTAATTATTACTTATATTAAACATTCAGAGTTTGTAATTCATCCTGTAAAATTGAAAACTCTTTTCCATGGACAGAGATCACAGACAGTGTCTCTGGGGGCTCTGTACAGGGGGGTTCCTGACCCCTGCCAGGGCAGCCAGAGGGAAGCTCTGGATTCCCACAACTTTAGGTAATTTAAGGTCCCCCTGGCGTGGTTTTATCTCTAGGCAGAACACCCCCAGCTCTCCCCACCTGTCTTCACAAGAGAGATATTCCAGGGCTATGATCACCATCCTGGGCCTCCTCTGGACTCACTTGGGGAGGTTACCAGTGCCACACCAAGCTTTCTGAGGGCTTAAGGGGATTTTGGTTTCTACCACTACTGAGAAAGAGAAACGTTATCTCCCTGAGCACAGTTCCTCATTGATTTAATATTGAATCCATTTTGCAAGCAGAGCCACTTCAGCAGGAGAAATTCAGCATATCCCTGAGTAATGAGGGAAGCACTTGCTGGTGAACACTCTAGGGGGTTTGTCATGGCTTAAGTGCTGGGGATGTCTGTGTGTATCCAGCCTGAAAGAGTTATGTGTGTTAAGGCAAGTTATAGTCCAGTATTTTCAGCATCTAAATTTCAGATTAATGCACTTTCGTGCAAGATGAAGAACTAAGTCTTAGTTAAAAAATCTACTTCTTACTTCCCCAATTACAAAATGGACAACTGTTTTACATATGTTCACTATCTGTTAGTTTATGCTTAGTTACTCAACTGTTACTCCAGCTCTGTTAGATAGAAAATGCCAGAGGGCCAGATTTTCAAACAGTGTAAATTATCCAATTCTACTGACATCAGCTGATTTTCATAAGCAGGTGTTGGGGGCCCTTAGAGTCAACGTGTCAATATTCCCACTCCTGGGTGGGTTTAACAGAAAAGCAGTGTGATCTGTTTGCAAACAAATGGAAACATGTAAATTGAAGTGATGCTTCAGCTGTGGCGGTTCAGAATTTTGGAATGTGAAATGTTCCAGAGCCATGGGACTTATTTTTGCATGGCATCCAAGTTTCCTTAAAGCTTATGCATATAAGTGCTGGTTCCACCATTCTAAGCTTCCCAAACATTTCGGATGACTGCACTGATGGTAGGTTGAATGTGAATTGAATTTCACTTGGTTTAACATTCTATATCTGGAAAAACAACAAAAAAAGTTTGGATAGAGGTGATGTGAATTCAGAATAAACTCAAGTTCAGATACAGTTTCACTAGGGTCAAACCTTTTATGTACTTGTGAACAATGACATTCCAGGATATCACATTCAGATTAGACTTGGAGGAATATCTTACATGATCCTCTGAGAATGCAAACCAAAACTCCATGAAAGCAAAAGCACAGGCTTTTTAATTCTCCTGGAATGGACGGTGAATAATATCATATCATGCACCCATATAATTGCAAACAAGATGATCTACTTGTAAAAGTCAGATTCTGGCATGTTTTGAAGTGTAATGCTGTAAAGAAGCCATTGAGGAAGTACGAAAATAAAACCCCAAAACCAAAGGAAGAATCAGTATCTGAAGACCTAAATATAAGTTGCATACATTAGTCCAGACTGAAAATACATTCTGGAAAACAAACAGGAGATAGATGCTTTAGTGGCAGTAGCCAAAGACAGAAACAGGGAAATGATAACAATAAAAAGAAGTCAAAAGCATAACAGAGGCAAAAATATTTGGAAGTCTGATAAGCAGGTATATACAATTTTCTTTGGCCTTCATTTTTTGCAGTGATTTTTACACTTGCATTGTTGAATGGCTGTAAAATTCCTCTACTTATGTAGAACTGGGTTCTTTGGAATATTCATCATCCTGTTAGGGAGAAATCCTTCCAGATTTATTTTAGTAGCTATTTGGTTTACTTTTTTTTTGTTTGTTTGTTGAAAGGAGTATTAACTTCTCATTCATGCATGCCAAAGGGTAACAAGTATTACAACCCACCACCTTCCCTGAAGAAGAAATAAAATCAGACTTTCTTGGTTACTGGTACTACATAAATGAATATTACAGCTGTAGCTATGAGCATTTTTTTGATCCATTACAAATAAAAAGCCAGCTGAGGAAAAACTGATGGGAAACCAATAATAGGCATTATGGGGTTCTGGTAGTAAAAACAGAAAAACATGAGTAGTTTATGATGTCTTCAGACTCCAAGGAGACTTATACACCTTTACCAAGTTTTTCTAGCTCGAACACTTTCATTATCCTACACCACCATGAGAAGCAACATAATTTTCCTACATTTATGGCTTGTAGCGGCCACATATACACAGGCTTCTGAGGAAGAAGGTCCCCATCAGTGTAGTATTTTGGGTATTTTGTCTATAAAAATGTCTTCTCCTTGTGTGCTAAATCCTAGTATTGGGAGGGACCAGGAAGCCTGAAGACAGTTTAGAACAGAAATCCTCCTGAAGTTTAACAGAGCTTTAGGAAAAAAAAAAAAAAAAAAAAAAGAAATTCTGGGGTTTTAAAAATTGATATTAAAAATTCCAATTAGAAAAAAAAAAGAGAAAAAAGAAAAGAAAAACAAAAATACCAATAAAGTGATTTTATGTTGTTTTCATTTGCAATTGTAGTGATAATATTTCAGTGGGAGACTCAATAATAAGAAATGCTGAGTTTTGTTTCCCGATATGGGGCTGTTTCTCACAGCCCAGAAACAGTGCATGGCTCATCCTTTGCTGCCTGTGGATGACAGACCCCTGACTGCTTTTAAAGACTCCTGACCTTTTTTCTTTTTTTTTTTTCCCCAAATAAAATATTTTCCAGCAAGTCTTCCTGCTCAGTTTGGGACTTCCTTGAAAGGCAGCAGACGCAGTGAGACTGCTAATTTGTAACCTAGTTATTTGTAAAAATCAAAACCAATAATGCAACAGAGGCAATGCTAGTAGTCAATATTTTACTAGCTGATGTTATTTTGGTAGTGTGATATTTTTTTTGAGAAAAACACCTGCCTGTTTGCCACAGGAGAAGGGTTAATAGGGTTAAAGGCTACTTTTTAGCCTTTTCAGCATGATTCCAGTCAAATTGCAGGCGTGAATTGCGTTAAAGAATTGGGAAGATGCTGTATTGGCCTCGGCTGCTTTTTGCTGCATCCCTGCCTTGGTTCTCCCAGCGATCCCCACTAGATGGGAGTGTCAGCCCAGCTCCCAATTCCAGCTCCCAATTCCAGCTCCCAATTCCAGCTCCTCCGCCCATTTCCCAGTGCACCTGCAAAAGTGATGGGAATTTGCCCCCCTTTTTTTTCCTGTTTGTTTTGTGGAAGGAATCTCTGTTCCTGCTGCTTCTGGGGTGGTGTCTCAGCAGGAAAGGTGATCTCAGTGTTTATTGCATGGGGTGAATCCAGGCTGGGGATGAGCAGATGGAGAGCAGCCCTGCCCAGGATTTGGGGATGCTGGTGGAGGAGAGGCTGGACATGACCCAACAAAGTGCACTCAAAGCCCAGAAAGCCAAATTCTCCTGGGCTCATCCAGAGCCCCGTGGGCAGCAGGGGAGGGAGGGAGGGGATTCTGTCCCACCTGCAGAGCTGCACCAGCTCTGGGCTCCAGCACAGGAAGGACATGGAGCTGTTGGAGCAAGTCCAGAGGAGGTCACAAAGATGGTTGGAGGGATGGAGCTCCTCTGCTGTGAGGAATGGCTGAGAGATTTGCTCAGCCTGGAGAAGAACTTGCTGCCTTTTGGTACTTAAGGGGGGTTTATAAGAAAAGTGTAGACAGACTTACCAAAGCCCATTGTGATAAACTAAAAGAGGTTTAGTTTAGATTAAATATGAGGTAAAAGTTTTTACTCTGAGGGTAGTGAATCACAGGAACTGGCTGCCCAGAGAGGTGGTAAATGTCCCATCCCTGGAAAAGTTCAAGGTCAGATTGGATGGATCAATTACATCCCACTGACCTAACTGAAGATGTCCCTGCTTGTGACATGGGGGTTGGACTAGGTGACCTTTAAAGGTCCATTCTAACCC
Source organism: Taeniopygia guttata (assembly GCF_048771995.1). Taxonomy (NCBI): domain Eukaryota; kingdom Metazoa; phylum Chordata; class Aves; order Passeriformes; family Estrildidae; genus Taeniopygia; species Taeniopygia guttata. The sequence goes on from NC_133028.1 coordinate 70,765,057, forward strand.
AAACCATTCTGTGATTCTCTGCTCAGAACTAGGGATGCACACATGGCAGCATCATGCAGATCAGCCTGAAGACTGTTGAGAGAAGTAAAGGAAATAAGAATCATCTCTTTAACAGCTTTCATTTTTCACTTTCAGATTTATTATCTTATATCTTTTGCATACTCTAATTGTTCATCTCAATATTTAACATAAATAGCAGCTAAGAGTAGGGACATTAATAATGTCTCAGAATGAGCTATATTTTAGCAGCTGTATTTTGCAACATATAGTCCTTGCTGGTGTTTAAATTTATCTTTTGATCAGATGCATCATTTGGGTGAGAAATCCTGGCCCTTTTTCTGCATGTGTTTTATACTTTTATCACCATAGCTATTCAAAATCAGTATTCTTTCAGAAAGTACAGTGTTAAAATGGAGACAGGAGTACAAGGTCCTGCTTTTCTTCTTGGGATTCAGAGAATATCTAGAATGATAGAAAAATGGACTTCAGTTTCCCTAGCTAAATGTTACCTGTTTTGCTTTAAAAGACAGTTATCTGTATTTTTTCCTTTCAATTTTTACTGTTGAGCAGAAACTTTTAAAGAGGAAGACAGAAGTTTTTTCTTGCCCATGAATAAACAAATAAAGCCAAAAATTTACTGAAGATTAGTGAGGAATAAGGAAGGATTCTTGTGTGTGCAGGCAGTATATTGCACAGGACATAATGAATAAGACAGAGATCAATATGCATTCTTCCAGTCATGCCTTTCTCAAGTGTTTTAAATTATGGGATCTTCTTTTATTCAGTCATACTCTTTTAAGATAGAAAATTACATAAAGACTAACAGTGTCAGTATGTTAAAACCCCAGATATTTTTCTCATGAGGCAGGTAGTGACTAAATTAAAGCTTTATCTCAGCCATACTAATGAGATGCAATTGCATTGCAGTCTTTAATTACATGATTGCTTGGACCAGGCCCACAATGCATATAAATGACTGTAGCTCCCTCAGAGTCAATGCCAGTGTACACTAACAGAGAACATAATTCCTTTTCTTGAACAGCGTAATTTTCCAGAGAAGAACCTTCATTTACTTGAATTAAAAGAAATAAAGAAATTCTATGTGGAAAATATTTTAATCTGGTCTACTTACCCACAGGTGTAGGGGGCTGCATAAGCTTATTAAGGGCAGTACACCAGGAAATGTGTTGTTATTATATTACATCATTAAAGACTGATCATATACTTAAAAACCTGTATCATCATCCATATGGACAAGGGGTAGAGCCCTGGAACCCATTTTTGGCTGGCAGTTGTCTAAACGTGCAGTTTCCCCTCTCCATTAATGTGTAATTTTATAGGGATGCTCTAGAGCCCTCTTCAAGCATTATTGCAGCATTTCTTTCATATACCTCTCTCCTGCCAGGATGCAAATATACTGCTCCTAATGCTTCAACCTATTTTTGTTTTGCATCAGCAGTTAAGGTGAAAAAGCTAAATCTAATATTCCCATCCCTCCCCATACAATTTCCTTGATTATAAATACATAATGGATTTAGATTCCCTGTACTAAATTGCTGCAGGTTCCCTGTGAGCATTAAAGGTTACTCTTAAATGCTGACTAGTTTTAAATACCCCAGCAGGCATTAAAAGCCTGCCATGAAGGTTTTGACTGGGCCATATCTCTCTGACAGTGGGGCTGCAGTGCTGAGTCTCTCTGCAGACACTACAGAGAGGACTCAGGTACACCCTGCAACTTGCTGCCATATGCAGGCTCCTCTTGCCTTGATTTTTCATCAAAACTGCTGTGCTTTTAAGCTTCCTGGAGCTTAATTAATAAACATGACAATGAAAGTGAGACTTGGCACAAAGCCCTTCCCCATCCAGCACAGGGGCATAGTAGGGTAATTGCAGATATTTACATTTGGCATCCAGCTGACTGAACTAACAGCACAGTATCTTTTTCTTTTTTTTTTTTTTTTTTTCCCTCTTGGAGTAGAGAGGCTATTAAATTAAACAGGTTAATGTAGCTGCAGCATTTCACCCCCTGCTAGCCCTGCAGCCATAGTAAATCTGCCACCTGTTTATTTCCATAAAAATTCAATTACAGCACCACATATTAAGAAGTTTATTCTTCTTATGTGTGTTGTTAACTTGAGGCAGTTTCAGACTCAAAGTCTGTGACCTGTTCCTTTCCAAAGCCATTTTTCTGTTGCTTCTCCTTAGCTGCTAGCTTTTCATTTTGTTAAGTGTCCTAGTCCCACACCCCTTGAAAATGAAAGAATAAATTTCTGCCGTGGTGCTTTGCCTCGGTGGTGCAAAAGGTGAAGTAACATGTGCTCATCCACACATATACACTAATTTACACACATTTACACAGATCTCATCCCACTGTGGGGCACAAGCAGAGAACTGGCTGTAGGCTCCCTGCAGCAGCAGCTAAAAGAGGTTAGCCAAATAGGCTAATGACTTACAGACCAGACATCTTTTAAAATCAGGCATAAATTCTCCCCCTTTCTTCCTCTTTCCTGACTTTCTCCTCTGAAAAGTACAAACACTCTGCAGCAAGGAGGTTCTGAATGAGATGCCCCTTCCTCTTTGGGCTGCATTAGGTGAAACACAATCTTTACAAGACCATCCTTGATGCTCTTGTCATTGAATCAGAAGTAGCAAATGGCCTGGACTGGCTCTGTCTCTGCTGGCTGCAGGTGCTCATTTGGGTACAACAAGAACTGGGCATGGTGAGACTCTCAGGGTGAGGAGAGAAAGGGAAAGACACGGAGATAAGTCACCTGGCAGACTTGTTTCGTGGTATCACTTCATCCCCTCGGGGTCCCAAAGGGAATCGTGGTGGGACAAATAAGTTGGAAATGTTATTCTTACAACAGTGTAATTTCTGGTCAGATGCTTGGCTTTTTCCATTTCATCACTGTTCCCTCCTCTTCCTCCACCTTCACCTAATTTTTGTGGTTAAGAGCTTTTGCTTCTGCCAAAAGCAATATTTTTAATGTGGAACCAAGGTCAGAATTCAGAGAAAGAAACAGGGTTTGACTCAGAAAGGCATATACTGTCATCCTTGGTTCTGGTATTGCTGCTAGCACAGGCATTTACACACATTTACACAGAAGGGCCTTTGGAAGGGCCCTTTTCCATGTGCTGCTGCTGGGAGAGCAGTGAAGTAGTTAAGGAGAATAGGAGCAGGGTGCTCTTGCTGCAGAGAACGGAAAAACACTGTTTTTTTTTTTTTCTTCAGGAGCTGGGATATCTTAATTTAAAAATTGCAGGAACTGTAAGTGCCTCTTTTAGGACCTGTGCAGAGATTCAGGGGCTGATTTCCTCCTGCTTCATCTCTGAGCCCTGGGACATTGTAAGTGTCCACCAAGCCTATGATTTCCCTAGAAACTCCCTTGTGGCAGCATTTGGCAGAAGTACAGACTCATCTTCACTGAGCAGAATAGTCCACTGGGCTTGTGGAGCTCTTGAGAGAGACGAGATTTATTAACCCTTCTTCTGTGGCAAACAGGAAGTGTGGGAACCCAGAGCTTCCCTCTGGCTGCCCTGGAGGGCCTGGAACCCTGGCAGGGGTCAGGAACCCCCCTGGACAGAGCCCCCAGAGACACTGTCTGTGATCTCTGTCCATGGAAAAGAGATTTCAATCTTACAGGATGAATTACAAGCTCTGAGTGTTTGATAAGAGTGATAATTAAGTGTGACACGGGTGCAAAAGTAAAATTTTAGGATTCTAGATTAGGGGTCCAAAGGGGACAAGATGGAGGAAATTTGGTGTGCCTTTTCCTTTTTCTCCTTCTTCATGCCCTCCATGTTTCACAGCGGTGTTGGCATTTTTCTGTTGGTTCAGGCTGGGGACACACTGTCCAACGTAGGTGACAGATATTGGCACGTTATTGTAAATCCAGCACAGGTAGTTTGTGGTATTTAATGTTTGTAACATCCCACTGAGGGCAGAGCCCCACACGCTGCCCTGCAGGACAGAGCTGCCCAGGCAGGGCAGCAGAACATGTTAGAGATAAACAGAATAAACAACCTGGAAACCAGCACAGACCAATTATGGCTTCTGCTTTGGCAGTGGGGCAGAAAGACAGAGACTTTCTACAATCTCAGAATCATCAATACCACAGATTCCAACAAGAAGGTGTTTTCCTCAAAAAAACAAAAAAAAACAAACAAAAAAAAACCCCAAAAAAACCCCACGTTACCAAAAGAACATAGGCTTATAAAATATTGACTACCAGCATTGCCTGTTGCATTCTTGGTTTTGGTATTTACAGATAGAGACCTGCTCACGCTAAACACGTTTTGTGACAGGCTTCTTCCTCCTGAAGTCAGTGGAGAGAACTGCTCTAAAGGCACCTTCTCCTACAGTGGCAGAAGGCTGCTGGAAGGTGGGGGAGCCTCTCATTGCACCTCTCTGAAAAGGAGGATGCTTTATCTACTTGCTTCATCCCACTTTCCATGAAAATACTAGTTCTAAATCAACTGTGTTGCATTTGTAAGAGAAAACCCTTCTACTACCAAACTGTATGGTTTTAATCTCATATGCTCAGTAGCCTTTGACACAAGTACTGTGTCTGCTTGCATATACATTTTCTGAGTTTTGTGTAATTATTTATTATGAGTGACTAATGCATTGCTCAGGTTGGATTACACTAGCAGTCTTTGGAAATCTCCCTCATTTTTTATTTTACTGTTTTCCTCTCCAGAGTTATATCCTTAGGAGAAGAATGGCTGCAGAATTTTGTGAAAAGATTTAAATTTGGAATGGCAATATTTTCAAAGGACAATTAAGAGAGGGTAAATGAGGTTTATATCTATGTTATGTTATTTTGCCAGAACCAGATGTGGATGAATTTTCTTTGGATACCAAATTACTCAACTTCAATACAATTAAACAGTTGTATTTTTTTTCCCTTTCTGGATGATTAGAGTCTTTTAAGTAAAATTCTAATTAATTTTTTTTTATGTCTTGACTATGATCTTAAGCAAAATTCAACAAGGAATTTATGCCTCTGCTTACATTTAAGAATGCAATAAACTTGGGGTTTCTTTACATGCCAGAGTTCAAGTTTGCCTCCTGGTTCAAGGATTTGCATAACCATGTTGAAGTCAGAGTAAATGTTTGTGCAGGAAGGAGCTCTTGGCAGGAGCCAGAGCATCAGAATCTAGTCTTTCTGCAAAACACAGCACAGCAAAACATTGCTGTTTTTGTTGTTGAGTAGTAAGGGCTTATTGAAAACAAGAAAACTGTGGTGATGTGTTTGCTCTCGCTGCAGGTGGTTATGTCATGTCAGGTGGTTGTTATGAAACTCTTGGAGTCATAAGGCTTTGTTATCTGTATTAATTGCCCATGAGCTATATTAGAGAGATCGTTGAGGAAATTATTAAAGAAACCCAAAGAACATTGGACAGTTTCCAAATCTTTCTCATTTGGGGGGATTTAAGATTTAACTGGAAGAGTTAACAGCACCTCTCCATAAGAATGAGTAGGTAATAAGTTATTTTATCATTATAGAGAAATTGTCATTGCAGTGGAGAATTTTTCCACATGACCTCTGAGAAAAAAACTATATCTTTATACATGTTCCTTGGGACTTTCAGAATTTAGGTGATGGACTATCATTATTTCACCGTTTCCAGATTTTCATTATTTTATATGTCCTATACCATGACTTGTTATCTTGTATCAGCGTGGCTTTCTGTCATTTTGAGAGTAGTCAGGGTAGAACCAACAATGGCACTGAAAGCTGTCCTAAGATTAAAAATATGTGAAGCTTCCTGCATTTGGTGATGGTAGTGAATGCAAAGCTGCTTTTACTTTTCTCCTGCTTATCTCCTCTGTTCAAAAAACTGCTGCTCTGCAAATTTATATGAAGGTGTTTTTGTAAATGAAGGGACTACAATAATGTGAGGAAAAGTCTTTAAAGGGATTTTCTCACATCATTCTAACAAGATACTGCACACCATTTGAAATTTCAGAAAAAATAAACTTTTTTCAATTTGCTGTGTATAACTTCACAGCAAATTGTTAAAATGCAGGTTATAAGCAAACATTGATATAATTTTTCTCCTCTAACCTCCAACACACTAGAAGGAAAAGAAATTTTCAAAAATAGTACTGACTTATGTTCTACAATGCTCAGAACTACATTATCCATCTTGTGTCTATATGCTCACTGTCTTCTCACATCTAGTCATTTTTCTATGCTATGGGACAAATTTGTTTCAATGACAGGATGGTTTTGGTATGAGATTCTAACCATAACCAGATGATATGATAAGCTTAGACATACAGTGATAAACTTACCCATTGAAGTATTTCCTTAGGTCTTGGATGAATAAAGCACTCAGTCAATCACTCAACCTTCATATTTCTGCTTTTTCTCTTTTTAGTAGAATATATGCTATAATTCAGAAAGTTTTACAAGAAAAGAGGTACATCCACTAGGTATGCACACTGGCATATTTTGGGGGAAAAACTAGTTCCAGAATAGTGCTTAGTCTTATATATGCTTCACTAGAAAAATAGATTCTTGCAGTTCACAGGTGAAAGAGCCGTATTTTGAAAGAGGTTTTCAATATGTATGAATCACAACCAGAATAATAGTTTCATGTTATGCTTTATGTTGTGTTATGTTTTATTATTAGGCTGATCTATGATTTAAAAAAACATGAGGGGTGAGGTATTGTTTCACTGGTTCACAATCTGTGCCATATTTTGCACCACCTAAACAACAAAGTCTCCAAGGTAGTTTGGTTTTAATTCTGGATTGTCTGGAGTTTACCTTGTGAACAAAGAAAAACCTTTTGGGTATAGTCCAAGAAAGTGGTGGGTGGGCTCTGTGCAAAGGCTGTCCTGGTTTGGGGTAGGGAGCTTGGGATTGGATGCTTTTGGGTTACTTTATTTATTGGTCTTGCTCAGCAATCTGAGGCCAGCATGCTTGGCTGGGGAGAGAATTATATTCTCTGCTTTCCTTCTGTAAGCGTTTTGCTTGTTTGAATTGGAAACAGGAGACTTCATGCCAGGGCAGTGGAAAAGGAGTTGGGGGTTCAAGTGCATTTTGTTATGTTATAAAGGAGAAAGTCTTTATAGGCTTTACAGCTGTAGGAGCGAGTGGAGCTAGATCCTGAGAGAGGATTGAGAAACCTGAAACATGCCTGTGGTCTCCCCTGTTAAGGAATTGCACACAGCTTATCGGCTGTTCTTCTGTACATGTGCTGGAGCTTCACAGAGTCACAGAACCATATAGACAATTACAGTATTTTATTATTCTTTCAGTGAAATTTTTTTTCCTAATAGCCAACCTAAACCTTCCCTAACATAGCTTGAGACCATGTCCTCTTGTTCTGCCAGTTACTGCCCGGTGGAAGAGATCGACTCCCACCTGTCTACAGCCTCCCTTCAGGAAGCTGTAGAGAGCTTCTTTTATCAGAATTGACTCTTTCATTTTCTTTTTGTAAGTCCCTGGCATCATGGAATATTTAAACTTTTTTTCCTGTGGGCTTTGCAATATCCAGAAGCAAGGTCATACACTGCAATACACTAGTCATGGCCTCCTTTTTACTGAGGTTGGTATGAAGATATATACATAGTTCAGTCTCTCTGGAAAGAAATATTTTGATTCCACAGATGTTACTGGGGTCAAATCCAGAAACACATAAATTCCTCTGCTCTCCAAATAGCCCTGAGGAATTCCACTGTGTATGTAAAACCCATCAGAAATGGTTTAAAGTCTGTACCAAACCAAAAGTGTATATGTCACCTAACAGGCAAGTTTACAAAAATCACAGGGGTGTTAAGTTCAGGAATAAGTGTCCACTTTCCCAGCTTTTGTTGTCATAAGTTTGGGTCCTGAGCATTGGGCAAACAGGCTTGTGGACTGTATGGCAGAGCTGTAAGCTACTATTTGAAACTGTGCTATAGTAGTTGCTGAGATAACTACAGCTTCCTTTAATATAACTTCTCTGAGTGTCCCTTCCCTTCCATTTCAGAGGTGCCTTTAGTTCGGAGAGTTTGGTGCCATTTTAGGGAAACTTTGCAATATCTCTTGCTTTACTTGTTGTCCTGAGCCAAGACGGGTTAAAACCTCTTCTCTAATTCAGAGCCCCAAAATATTTAAGTGACCAAATCCAAGGGAGAGAAACTGTGTCAGTTGCTTACCTACACTTGGCAGACTGTCAGCTGTCAGGCATCAAATCCCAGTATTGCATTATGCAATCTGAATCTCAGTCAGTCTTAAGTTTCTAGACCCTATAAATATAAACTTCTTGCCTTGAAAAGAGAACAGTAATGGATATAAATCAACTGATTTTGAAAAGCAGTTGATGCAATGCTCTTCTACTCATTTTTATCCATGTATATCTCAGTCACATTGGCAAGAGATAGATATAAGGTACTGGGCATGCTACTTGGAGTATGTGAAAGGCTTTGGCTTATTCAAGTTTGGTTCTGTTGCTGTGTGTTATTAGTGGGAAAATCTTTAACATCTCAAGGGATAAAATTCGTGGCCTGAACCCTTATTGCTAAAGTAAGATAAATTGCATTTCAAATGCTTCATGACAGAATTTACAGCTCTTAGTAAGGCATTGGTGATGAGGCATTTCTCTACTCCAAATGGACAAATTATATTGGCAGAGGTAAGGTAAATGAAGGTAAGTGAAGCATCTTATCTTTGAAGCAAAAGTTGTGCAAGTGACAAAGGGCAAATTGCCAGTGGCCTTCTCTCTCTGAAGCATCCTCTGTAGCTTGAACAGACATTAACTACTCTTCACAAAATACCTGTGGGTGTTTAAAAATATTTATTACTTTCTCCCTCTTTAAAGTTAAAGCCTGCATCTGCCCACCACCAAACAATCTTTTAAGAATAGACATGGCTTGCTGCTTCTCTGCAGTTGGTACTTAGCAGTGAAGAGAGAAACTTGTGTCTGCAATTAGAAATGAAATTTCTCATCCTCCCTACTGTGTGGGAAGTTCTCATTCCTTTATTCTTGCCTCCTTGCAAGGCTGAGACACCTGGCTATCCTGAAAAAGCCTGGGACTCCTAAGACAGACATTTCAACATTAATAGTAATAATTAAAAAAGTTATTCAGCTTGCATTTTTAAGCACTGAATAATCCTTGTCAAGTAGCTAAGAACTGAAGATGAGTACTTGTTATAATCACCATTTTTTTGGAAAGTAGAAATGGACAGTTAACTACTGAATAGAGTACCAAGACTTCTTGGGAGGGGCATGTATAATGACACCCTTTTTGGTAGCTGTGGATATAGAAATCTAATTATAGGGTATTTTACATAGCAGTTATGTAAGCAGACAGGTTTGCTTTTGACCTGCTCTTTTCAATGGACCCAGTTAAATCCTCCTGATTTATTCTGGTAGGCGGCACCTTAGTTCAAAGTTGGGTAAAATAACAGCACTTCCATTATGAATAGTAATATTTTTTTTTCCCAAAGTTATCTCTAAGTTGGAAGGGAGGTGAATAACTAAGCTGAATTACTGAATTCTGAGTGTTTGGACTCAGATTAAGCATAGGTTTTTTGGTAGCAAACTGATCACTGCTACTTAACATATGTCTGTATTGCTTCAGTGTTTAAGTAAAATTTCAGATTCTCAGATCTAATTTAAAAATAAGGCTTAAAACCCTAGTGGCACAAGCTCTACAGAGATCAGAAAGCAGCTGTTTCTTGAACATTAATCCCAGAACGACCATGAGTAGAATTAGTGAGAACATGCTTTGCACCATTTGGAGCACGAGAGAGAGAAGCTGCTCTGCTCTTGTTCACCCAGAGCAGACTGGGCTGCCCGAGGCACAGATACTTTTTGTGCATGGCCACTGATCACAGATGTGTTCAGACTCTTAATTCAGTACAAAAACCTTGCCTGTAGCCACAGAGTAAATTTGGGAGTTTTAGTCAGCCTCTCTTTCACACAGCTTTGTCTTTGGAAGAATAACAACTTCATACCTTTTCCTTTCCACAGGGAAAGAAAAACAGTTTTATAGCACTTGCTGTCCTAGACATTTAGCACATGGGGAGTTTTGCCCCCTGCACCTGATGTCACTTTTTCTAGTGCCACTTGCTGGTGGGGGCTGTTACTGTTGCCCCAGGCTGCTGCTTCTCAAGCTACGTCCAGGGAAGGTTTAGGTTGGATATTAGGAAAAAAATTTTCACTGAAAGAATAATAAAATACTGGAATTGTCTTCCTAGGGAGGTGGTGGAATCACCATATCTGGATGTGTTTAAAAAAAGACTGGACTTGGCACTTGGTGCTATAGTCCATTTGTGGTGTTAGGGCATGGATTGGACTTGATGATCTTAGAGGTCTCTTCCAGCCTCATTATTCTGTGTGTGATTCTGTGTGTGGGATTTCCAGTTAGCATCCTCAGTCAGACTGGGATCTACACCAAAGCTACTGCCCTGAGCAAGTCCATCTGAAAACACTTTGCTGTGTTGTCTAAATTTGACTCCATGCTTAGAATGCCTTGTGCAATATGCAACAATCCCCTTTCTTTTAGAACAAGCCCATTGATTTCTGTGTTCTCCAAATCAAATCCAGTGGAAAAGCAATTTTGGATCAGTAATTATTTCGTTTTAATATTGACTTATTTCTACAGTAGTACATGATTAAAAATACTTTGAGGAAACACACTAACTTGTTCTGGGAATGTCAATAAGAATTTTATGACATTACTATAACACTACTGTTTTTTTCTTATTTTTTCTCCCCAGTAAAATTTGGTAAGGATCCACTGATTCAGTTTTACAGGACATTGTTAGGCTGTAATTATTTTTTCTTTTACCATCTTTCCATATTTTATCTCTGTTCTTTTCTCCGGGTATCAATATATGAAAAGAATATCTGTCATACTTACTTTGTGTATTTCCACACAAATAAAAAGATTTTATTAAAAGAGTGTCTAAACTTACTTTTCATAGAACATCTAGATATTTTTCTGCTGAAAGTCAACAGGCTTGTTGACCAATAAATTCACTCACCAAAGTTTGGATGAGATTTCCCTAAGAAAGATCGTTCTGCAGAGACTATGTGGTGCTCCATTAAGAGCTGTGGCAGTGTCGATGCAGATTTCTCCATGCTAATCTAAAAATATGTGAACTCTGATCTCACAGTTGAGGGCTCCTTTTCCTTTTCTGTATGGGCTGTGGCCTGTCTAACACAGCGTGTTACAATGTGTGTATGTCAGTTTGGATGAAATGTGGTGGGTTTCTTTTGCGCAGAGGCTTTTGCAGTCATTTTAGTGCACCTTCTCTGGCAGGTGTGCTTGCCCATGAAGAACAGGCTCCCTGTTACTTCCAGCTAGGTGGGTATCATGACCAGCACGACCTTTGAGTTGAAATTTCTTGTCCACCAAATAACTATCAAGTACACCAAATAACTATCAAATGACTTCAGTACTATGCTGTTAACTGAAAAGTTAAAATAACATCGTGGAAGTGTCCGACAAATCTGATATGACATTTTTTAAGTTCACACTCATGCCAGTGCTAAATTAACTATGTGAATTTTAACAACCCAAATCCTGCTGCTTTTCCTTCAAGCCCCTCTGTGTACAGAAGGCTCATTGCAGTTCATAAGGGTCTCAAGAATGGATCTGGGCTGTGCATCATTCTTGTCTGTTTGAAAACTGTAGGCAATAATGAAGCTTTTGTTGTTGACTTAGAATTGTTTCTCAGGAAGGATGTATGCTTGTGGTCAAGGTCAAAGCAGACTAGAGGAAAAACATGTTGATTTTGGTTGGGGGGGGGAAAAAAGCTGTTTTTGAATGACTAAGGTTCCATCCAATAATGTATTATATAATCACCCCAAAGTGGCCTTTTCCCCACTGTGGGTGACCCATTTATTTTGTTTTGCCCTGGCTCTCCACAGCACTACCCATGTGAGTACATTTCTTGTATGAACTGTTAGGATGTTGTCATTTGGTGTCATTCCTAGTTTCATGCTTGCTTTGTCTTTATTTTTTTTGAGACTTTGGGGAATAAAACTTAAAACTTCCACTGTGTCTGTATCATAAATCAAACATTTCAGTGGAAGATAGTGGCACATTTAAAAGTGACAGAGGCTTCAATCTATATAATACCTTAAGAGCAACAGCTTGTCTGCAGCTTGAATAGTAGTTAATTAACTGGAGTCAGCATTGAAATATTTAGTATGGTGTATTAGTTTAGAAAACAACAAAAAATTATTGCGTCCTTCCAATGCATTTGATCAATGTATGAAAATCAGAACAATTTTTTTTTTTATCCTGTTTTTATTTTATGTACATTATTTAAGCAATGTACACCCCTGGGCAAAGCTTATAGAGAAGTTAATTCAACTGTTCTATAATTTTAATTCACTTTCTGCAAATGTTTGAGAAGAATTGTTTTGTGCATGTACTGAAATCTCTTTTTTCAGAATTCATATGCTTCCCTCTTCAGTCCATATACTCCCATGAAATAATTTTTGTGGAATTGAACTCTGCAGAGATTATTCTCTGCAGGACTATGCTTTTCTATGCTCTCTAGGATGCAGATGGATTTTGGAGAACTGCATGGGGATAGATTTGTGTCCCTTGTACTACATAAGGGGTGCAGAGTCCCCTTTTTAGCACATAAAAATAGTGTCATAGTGTTTGAAGCTATGAAAAATAAACTCAGCATGGATAAGGGGACTTTGGCCCTTTGCCAATATTCTGCAAAACTAGAAGAAATTACTTGGTATGGTATGAATTTGCAATAACCACGCCAGGAGGGTTGGCTATAACCTGGTCTGCTCACTCAGCAGGAAAATAGTCGTCACCAAACTTTAATGCCATACTTGCAGTGGGTGTTTTTGTATACCAGGCAGCCTCTGACATCAGGAAATATTTTAAAAGGCATGTGCCAGTGGGGTGAGGACCAGCACAGATTGTTTGTCCCAGCACAGCTCATATTTATTTAAACAGAGGGAAGAGTGCCACTGGCTGTGAGACAGGACTCTACTCCCCTGGAAGCCAAGAAGAGTATCTGTAAGCAGACAGAGTGATACACAGACAAGGCCTTTTGAAACATTCCATCAGATAATCCTTTTCCCCATTCCACATCCCTGCTTGCTCCATGAGTACCTCTGTGGTCACTGCCAACCCAAGTGCTCCAGTTCTGAGCTGTTCATGTACACAGTGCTCTGGGTGTCCTGGATGGAGAAGGGAGCTACCAGTCCATTAAAATACATGCTTTTTTATTTTTTATTTTTATTTTTATTTTTATTTTTATTTTTATTTTTATTTTTATTTTTATTTTTATTTTTATTTTTATTTTTATTTTTATTTTTACTTTTATCAGAAGAAGATTAAAAAGGCTAAACACTGATAAACACTGATAAGCACTGAAGGAACTGCAGCATTTTGCTCCGTGGTGCAACACATATGAGTTACTAATTATTTATAACTATACTTAGTGTCTATGTTTAAATTAATTTAAAAGTAACTGGCTTACAGGATGTGTCAAGGGAAAATTTAATTTTTAATTGACTATGAATAAATAAGCAATAAAGACTGCTCAGGTGCCTGAAATTGGAAGGTAAAGTATTCAGGACCATTAGCAAGGGTCCCAGATTTTGAGTGTATATTTGCAGACTTGCAAAATGATACTGAGCCAAGTGGCTTTACTTTCCTGTGGATGATGTCTTGGACCACATGGAAAGGCTGCCTTTGCACCTTGCTGGGACTAATGGGAGCATCTGGATAGCACTTTGTTGCACAGATGTGGAATGAAGGGTCTAAAACTTAGTCAAACCCTCTGAGCCAAACACTGTGGAACTACTATGAGACTGGGCGAAATATAAAATTGAATTTGAATCTCTTTAGATCCTCTGTCACCCCTGCATTGATCAATTTTTTTTCCAAAGTGGAATTTTAGGTTTTATATTCAACCTCATTTGATTTTCATCCCTGCAAACTCTCCACTCACCCATTAGCCAAAGAGTATCCTTGCTGTAGAGCACTTCAGAGATGATCACTGTTTCTAAGTGATATCTCAGAGAAATCATAAATTAATGCAAAGGATGACTCTGTTATCACTGCTAATCAGGTGAAAAATAACTCAGAAAAACTTCATTAAATGCATTCTGGATGAATATATCTCTAAAACCAACAGCTTTTATAAATCTCTAATGGCTTTTAAATGCAAGCTTAATGCACACAAATATTTTTTCTTTTAATAAATATGTGATTTTCATATTGAGGGTTCTGAGCTTTGCTGTGGGTTCAAGAATTCTCAACTATATCAATGGTTCTCAACTATATTACTTCTAGAACTTGTTACAAAACTAAACAAACAGGCTTCTATCATGGTTAGGATATGTTCTTACTTTAATAAATGGTCTTCTTGGTAAGTAACTCCATGTTAAGCTCTCAGTATCTCAAGTTTTTCGAAGGAATGACTTATAACTTCTGACATTTAGGACCATTTTTAAAAAACCTTCAAGATGCCTTCTCCATTTTCATCCTCTTATTTTGCTGTCACACACTGAGTTTATTTAGGAGGCTTAATGAGTTTCAAAGACTTCCTCAAAGGTTTCACTGCTAGGAAGAGTAGCATGCTGAAGGCTGCCACCTTTTCTGTGGAGGTGCCTAAAATAAAAGCTTGTTGATAATGCAGTATGTTTTGGTAATGGCTTGTGACTTCTTTGTTATGCTGGTTGTGGCCAGGGCAAGTCATCCTGAATATTGGCCTGGGAGACACTTATATCACTTGTCAATCTGTCCCCTGAATTTCATGGTGGGGGAGCAGAGATGGCAATGTTAAGATGAAATTTTTGCATATTCTCTTTGAATTGTTTCATTATTGACATGAATTCTAGAAAAACAACCACAACCCATGGCTGTCTGTAGCTGGGGAAGTCTTCTTTCCTCACTGAAGGTTTCATTGTCTTCATCTAGGCATGTTGCTTGTTGTCCTGAGCAAAACTTAATTTTAATAAACCCACAGCAGTAAATATTTTGAGGCACCACTTCTAATTGCTTTACAATGGCAAGTATAGGTCAGAGCTAGCAGGGAAGCCTGCTAAGTCAACCGAGGTAATAAACTGAAAATGAATCATAAACTAATTTTCATGACTGACACTTCTTCTCTGAGTTAGAGAAGAGAGCAGAAAAGCTTGAGAGGAGCTGTGGAGAAATATCAGTTTGATTTATGGACAGTAGGTTTGCTGTGGACTGTATATGAACGTGGATTTACATAAAAGCTAGCACTTCTTGTTTCAAGTGAATCTTTAATGCCACAGTAAAGCTTGAAGAGAAAATCTAAGCAAACACTATTCTTCCCACTAAAAAAGAATTGGGGGTAGAAATGTAAGATCAGAGGATTCAGAGGTGACACTCTTGCTCTATATTCTTCTTGTGTAAAGATATATTTTTGTCTTTGATTAATTCAAACAGATGCAGAGAGAATGAACTAGGCTGGTTTTGTAAGGTTAACACAGCAAACCCCCTGAATTCCTTATGAGAATGATAATGCCAAAATATTAGGCCTACAAAAAGGAGGGGATTTCATGAGGTGAGTATTCAATATTGAGCTGAGATTCACATGTTCAGTCCCCTTCTCAAAGGGATGTAAAACTCCAAGGGATGAAGCAATTAAACCCCAAATCTAGTTCCTAAAACAAGATGACAGAACTTCCATACCTATCTTCCAAACTTAGGGCCAATTTTATGATGGCAACTTCTGATTCTGCAGCTGTAACATCATCCCCCCAGTTCATTCTGATGTAAACTATCTTAACTCTCTTAAATTTACTACTGAGAGAATAATTTTTTTTCTGAATGAGAGCCAGTGGATTATGTCAATGCTCTTGGGAGCATCTGAAAAGGATGCTTACAGAGGAGGGGTTACAAAGCCTGGATTCAATTGGGTTATCTTTGAACTGTTAAAGATTATTTAAATAATTAATATGGTTGTATAATCGATACAGAATTCTAGGTATGCATTTGAAAGACTTTTTTCTCCCTACCAATATTTTCCTTTTCCTTTGGTCTAATATGTTTTTTCACCTTGATAAATTATTTTTTATAGATTTTTTGTCCTCTTGTCTCTGTACCTCATCTTCTCTTTAATGTTCTTCCTTACTGATAGTCTAAAGGAGTTTTTGGCATTGTGTTTTCTTTAGACGACAAAAATATAGCAGAATATTATGACCAGTGAAAATAAAAGAATGAAGATAATGAATTTTCAGAATTTATGGCCACTTCACTTACATGAGAGCATAGAGAGAAGCGACCTGCCATCTATCCAAGAAGTTTGATAAATCAGGATGTATCCAGGGCATTTAAGACAAATAAAGCTTAATGGCAAGGACTGTTGATTTTTATAGGTAGTAATTCTATTTAACTAGATTTTTTTCCAGATTATTTAGTGGTGCTCATTATCTGGTCTTTATCAGTCTCATTACTTACTTCTTACCATGCTAAAGAAGTGTTCACTTTCATCTTACCTAAAACTCATAAATGCAGTAATTTAATTTTCAGTTCTCTGTCTGTGGTTGGTAACTGCCTTATTCCCCACCACTATGCAGTCAATAAATCAAAATGCAGATTAATCAAGCCTATAAAAAGTATTTTGTAGCTTATTTCCTTTCTATACCCCAGGCTTATTTTTCATAAGCTCCTGTGTAGCATGTGAAAACCAGCTTTTTTGGGAAGTGACCTAGGATAAACTTTATACATTTAATTAAAACAACTGGCAGTCTTCCAATTGTTTTGTACTATTATAGTATATAGTTGTTGATATGTACCTTTTTTTTTTTTTTTTTTGCTGTGAAGATACTTTCCCATGAGAAGAACACTGGGATCAGACACATCTCCAGTTTGCACCTCTATTTTTGTAGAATATCTCTTCATGCCACATGCCTTGTAAGGACTTATTTTTAGATAATGCTTGCCATTGAGAGGTTGCACTAAAATGATTGGAATAAAATTGGAAGAAATTGCTTTAAATTTTAAGTTGGAGGAGACATCTTCTTGCTACAGTGCTAAATCCCTGACTGGTAAATTCTGCCCCTTGCTCCTTGACTGCTTGGACTTTTGGGGCCTTGGCTGTCCTATCTTGTCTTGGAGTCCTTACAAAGAAGCTTTTGGGATGTCCATTTTGGTTCTAAATGGAGTAGAAATCAGGTGTTGCTGTATGGAAATTTCATGGTTTTGCCTCCTTGAAACTTGCTTTAAAAAAATAAAGCTGTTTCTGAGTTTTGAAAACACAGAGTCAAAACTCATGTCTGATTCTGTGAGTTAAAAACATTGAGGGTTTTCTTCCTAGTTCAATTTAGGAAAGAAAAGAAAGAACCCTTCTGGCTGTGGCCATGTATACCGGCCATCAGCCAGGAGTAAAACTTTACAGCTGACTTATACACCCCTGAGAGATGGGTTTTCTAATGGAAATACTGACAGCCCCTGGACCAGCAACACTAGCAGGCACCGTTGTAATAAATGAGACTGAGAGACACATGATACAGGGCCCAGAAGGTAATTAATGGCTGGAGTGAAATAAAATATAGACACAACATCCCGCAGAGAGCATGACTCAATGGAACAAACTTGTAATAAAGCACAAAGAATGTCTGTTTAGCAAAGAGCTGTGTGAAACTGCTTGTAAAATAAATCATGTGCTAGTGCTAGAGACAGCTGAGCTCTCTGTATGTTTCTTTTAAATAGGAGGATTAACAAATGCCCCTTCAATGTAAAAAGCCATTTTTGGCAATGCAGAATTGCCAAAAATGAGTTAAAATAAAACGAGAAGAAATGAAATGCTAAGTGCACCTATGCAAATAAGATTTTAACACACGTCTCAGCAGAAATATGGCAGAGGGAAGTTATGACTGCACCTACCACCTCATCTTTTTAACCAAGTAACTTTTGGGCTGGCTCATTCTGATTTAATCCAACCGTCTTCTCATTTGGAATACTTGACTTTATCCTTGTCACATGTTGTATGTCAAAGCAGGCATCGAAATAGTTCTTATTCCTTGCTTTCTTTTCTTAAATTCTAAGCTTAAAATTTTTTTTAAAAATCACCACAAAAACCTCCCCAAACCTAGACTCTGTTGTTTTGTTTCTTGCTGTGCTTCCACTGATTTATGAGACTGTAGCTATGATACTTGAAGGTGATCTCCTGTTTTGGGATTATGTACGAGGATGCCTGATCATAACTTATTAATTTAATTTACTGTTAATTTACTAACAGTGTATTTATATAAGCTCCTTCCTTATTGTTAATGTATCCTATGTTCACATTTCTAAGGCAGAAGAGTAAATTGCTCCAGATTCCTAATCCAGTTGAGGTAGGCATCACAACAAATGTATTCCCAACACTATCAGCTCCCACACTGCAAATCTTGGAAGGTTTCAGACTTGGGGTGATGCAAGAACTTGCCACGTCACTGCTACTTTAATCTTTATCAAACAGTGTTGGCAAGCCTCAATCCAACACTCTTTGAGTTAGGACTAAAAGTACTTGAAGAATGACTAATTTCAGCTTCTGTGGTTTCTATCACTAATTAACACATAAGACTATCAAAGCCCACTATTTAAAACTGATGACTGAAGTTGAAGTATGGCAGCACTACAATGTCAAAGTTGACTTTGTGATATGTGAGTGGTGTAAAAAACACAATCAAAAATATCTTATCCAAATACACTTTTCTAATTTTCTGTTCCTGCTTTGTTTCATTTTATGCATCCTTAGGGGGAAAAAATCAGAAATTGCTTTCCAGGTTCTTATGCTGCAAATCTTCTGTACTGGAGTGTCTCAATGTTTTTATTTCTTGGCTGAAGAGCAGGGACCTGTTTAGCGTCAAGCTCTGTACAACAGGGAAATACCCCACATGTCATCTTTGTGACATACTGTTGGAGACTAAACCACTTCTCTTACATCATCTACACTACAAAAGTGATTTCAAGCAGTCTGCTAGTTAGTTTTGCCATAGTTTCAGTTCCCTATCTTTCTCAGGAGGCAAGGTACCTTACACTCAGTACTGCATTCTTTTCATGTTCAGGCTTTACTAATAATACTTTAATAATTATTCTGAGTGTGAAACATAGCCAGTCACAATAAATAGCTTTATATAAAGTTGGGATCAACTTCAGAAATAAAAAACCCACCAAAAACCTAAAACCTCTTTGAAATCCAAAAAATTCTTGTGCTGTTTGAAGTATAAAATGTGACAAGTAAACTATCCCCACCTATCCTTGGCAGAAAGTTTAGGGGTTCCAATAAATGAGCTCTAGAAAATTGCACAGGATGATTTTAATAATATATTTTCTGCCTTTCACTTTGCTTTTGCTCTGACGTGTGGGTGGTTAGAAAAATGTTTTCTCAGCTGCTACAGTCATGTGATGTGTATGCTGGACATTTACTAAATGTGTAAATCCCAGCTGAAGTGAAGTATGTGCCCCAATTCTTTCTTATTCTGTGTGTAAAATCTTGGACATTTGTACCATTCCAGAACTGGATTACGGACTGTGAAGTATTTTGCTGAGTAGGACCATATTAAAATCCCTCAAATGTGCACCACCACCACCCAAAATCCTAATTTCTCTTGTACTTGGGCAAAAATAATTTGAAAATCATTACTTAATTTTTTTTAATTGCCTGTTTGCATAGACAGAAATAATTTTTGCCTCCTGCTTGCACTCTGTAAGTGACAATTTCTTTTCTGCTATTTGGAGTTTCTGTCTTAGATTTATAACTGGCTGAGTCTCATTGCTTGATTTATAGAGAGGCTGCAGATGAGTGCCCCTATATTTCTGATTTAAACTAGATCAGTTATCTAAATCTTTATTGTGCATACAAAGAGCCAGAAATTAAATTTAATGCCCTTGACACTTCAAAATATCAGTGAGAGAACCCAGATGTACAAGAACAGTGGCTTTTTATCATAATTATTTATGGACTTCTACGTCCAATGTCATTTGTATCAGAATTATGTGGCATTTGGGAAACTTTATTAGTAGCAGATCAGGTTCCACAGTCTTTGCATTGGAAATGAGAAGGAATTTGTAGCATTTTTATTTGATAATGTCACAGTAGAATCAGAAGCTTAATTGTTCATGCTGGGATTTGTTAGTATTGCAAAAACAGTGCTTTAATCGTAGCATTGGAATTTTGCATGTTTTGTTCAACCCTATGAAAACTGGAACATGATTTTTGATACATTTTGATCACAGGAAATATTTAGAAATAAAGAATGTATAAAAACAAAAGGCTAATAGACATGGCTAGTGAGTGAAAAAATCAAAAATAGCACTTTGGCAAAAGTATTCATACTTATTTTTGTCACCCCACCGCAGTAGCTGTGTCTTTTAGTGAATTCCTCTGAAGGCTATAGAGGTTTGACTGCAGAATGTGAAGTGTGAGAAGTCTATTAAAACAACCATTCTCCCTTTCCTCAAAAAGAATTAAAATTCAGGTTCAAAATACTTCCTGTCCAAGAAGGCCTTTTGACACCCTCAGTCAAGCATCACCTTTTCAGCTCCTGTGGGAGGGGAAAAAAAATAGCATTTTTATCCTTAATGCTTAAAGAACAATCCAACTCTCTTATAGCTGTGTTGCACCAGGAAGCTAATGATTCTTCATTTGCAAGAATAAAGGCAGAACTGGCAGAATTGCTTCCACTGACAACCCAAACTTACGAGAGGCACAGTCTAAAGAGTGCTCCCTTTGAAGTTACATTTAGGGGGAGAATTCACAGATCAAATATTTCACTCCTCTATCAATCAATAGGCAATTAAGTCACATGGGTAGGCTGACGTGCAACCTGAAATTGGATTTGTGCCTTTTTTAAGCTCTACAGCGCTCTTTAAAACAGCAATAGAAGAATTGAAATCCACTTGAGACATTTTTCCTAATGCTCATCTCTAGATTCGCAATTGATATGCTATATGAATGAAAGTGATATATACAAGTAGTAAAGTGAAAGGAGAAAATTATAGGCTTCTAATCCTGGGTAATAATACCTTAAAAGGAAAGGAATTTCACTCTGGAGACTAGCTAATCCATTGTTCCAGTAAAAATAGTAAATTTGATTATAAACATCATGGTGGACAGTGGATTGGTTTTAACAGAGAAATTCTGTGGATAGTTCCAATGTTGATCTCTTAAAAATAAATTTTATCTTGGGCATTCTTAACCTGAAAAGGGGGTATTAAATATAATGTGGAAAAAAGCATGAAAATTGCATTTTTATTTGGATATCATCATGTGGACAGAGTTCAGTATCCAAGAATTAAAGCAATTTTGAACCATCACTATACAAAATTAAAGACTTTTACTCATATATGGTGGTTTCACATAAAAAATTGTACTAGGACAAAAAAAAAGAGAAATTCCTGAAAAACAACTTCCTTTATGGTTACTCAATGAATTGAAAAAATCTTGGAAGAAAAATAAATATACAAAGCAGAGAGGGAAAATATTTATGTCAGCAAAACAGGTGACACTCACAGAAGAGTTGTCAAGATTATCAGCAATACCAATGTAGGTAATGGTCATGAGGAGAAATGCTGAAGTACTGAAATAATGGAAAATAATTTTTTTTCTTCCTGCAGGTTATTCTTTATGACATGTTATAGTTGTTGACCCTCTGTTCAGGAGAATTTTTTTTTAAAACTATTTCTGATTATATTTTCCATTTCCTCTGAATATAATCCAGACTCTCATATATGAGACCTTTTATTTCTCTCCTTTGTAGACTCTTCTGCGGTTTTAAGTGTTGTGCTGGATCATGTAGTAATTTCTCTTTAATGATCTTCCTTTTCTGTGTCTGACGAGTACATGATTTGTTTGTGGTGAACACAGCCCTGCTTTCAGTGTAGAGTCCCTGTATTAACTTGACTGGAAAATATATTTGATGTAAGTTGTTCTTATTTCATTCTTGAGTACTTCACATACTTTTCTTTTACACAATGCAGTCATTTTATTCCTGCTGTCACTTGAGTTCATGACTGTTTCTTATGGCTGTTTCAGAGCCTGATCATTTTCCCACTTATCACAGGCAGAAAGTTTATCTAGTGCTTAAATCCATAGTTGTTACTCTTGCCATCAAGGGTAACCTCAATTATGGTTTCTAAATACTACATATAGTGGTAGAATCATGTTTGTCTTTGGAAGCAGACTGATTAGAGGAAAGTAATTTATTGCTGAAAATCTTAATAAGAAGATGACTTTCAAGTCTTCACCTGTTGATAGAGATGACAGGTCTCTAATTCTTCAGAACTTCCTTGCTATCTCTATTCAAATAAAATAACCAACAAACTTGCATGCTAAGAGCCAGTACAGCCTTTTTTCTCTTGAGTGTATGTTGTTAGGAGTTAAAGCAGCTTGATGCAAGAATGTTGTTCTTTAATTCACTTTAATTAGATCTTTAACTTCTGTTTCTCTGCTTTTCAGTGGCTGCATTCATCACAATTTATACAATGTATTTAAATTTTTTTTTTTAATGATTCTGTTATTCTACTATATTAGCCTGGTCATATTTGACCTATGGCATGAATCGCTGTGCCACATTTTTCTTATTCTAAGTGTCTTGTCTTAAATCTTTCAATGTAGATATCCCTAGGGATGGTATGACAACAGGGACTTCTAGATGACTGTATAGCCTAGGAACTCAGATGAAACAGAGCTTGCTGTTACAAATGAGCAGTTCAGTGAACATTCTCCTTCTCCTTATTAGCCTTTAAAATAATTATGATATGTATGGCATGTCAGGAAAATGTGAGTCCTTCTACACCCAACTGTGCCGGACTCTACCAAAAGAAAACATTCTAATAAACAAGAAATGAAGGACAGAATTCTGTGAATTCTGCTGTGATTAGTTTGTGTGCTTAGAGACAGAATTGGGTGGGAGGAGAGAGGGACTGGAAATCTCTTGGCCTTGACTTCTGGAGAAAATTGTAGGTTCTGCAAATGGCCACCTCTTTTGGGATCCCCCTGTCCAGTATTTTACAATATCCTTAGGAAGCTATTTTATTCAAAAGCTCCAGAAGGAAAACTGGGAGACAAGAAGAAAAGGGCAGAGATCAGGTTAATATTCAGGAGATGTTTCTTCCCCATAAAACTTTCTGCTGCTTTAAGAGTACCAAAATCAAGGGCATCTATCAAGCTGTTTCCTGGGTTTAGTATCACCTTGGAAACTAAGTTCCCTCAGGAAGTTAATGATGGTTAGGCAGATGATAAATCCACAGTTTGGATACTCGTTTGTTCTTTGTCCTTTTTCAAAACAGACATACATTTTGGAAGTAATTATACCCAGACTATAAAAACAAATGGGATTCTGTGGCTAATATACCAAAGGGACACTGAAGATCGTTCTGAGACCTAGGCCTGTCAACTTAATCCCTATGAAAGCAACACTAACACTCTTGGACTTTATTAACTTCCAAGTGCACAAAACAACCTCAAACAAAAACCAAAGAAAACAAACAACAAACCAAACAAAAACAATTGCCTCCCCCCAAAAAATCAACCCCAATAAAACCCACCAAGACCCCCCTGCTTCTTTCCCCCTCTTGTTCCTTTCTTCCAACTGACATTACTAGAGAATGAATAGTCATGCATTATGCAGCGCAATTATTCTGTGGGAAATGTTCACAGTCATCTAAATTAATGGAGTAAGTATGTAAGCTTTCAACTGCTAGACTCAGAGGATTTTCAAGCACAGATACAGTAACAACAGCTGGTTTCTTTAAGAAGTCTAAGTAATTTAATTTTAAAAAATTAAATATGTCTACATGCAGCATATTTTGACTGACTTGCAAAGAAAGAATCCCCATTGCTTCTGCTCCTACTGTAACATATTGCTTTTCATGCTTTCCCCAGAGTATTGAAAGAATGCTGCAGATGTTCTCATTTAAACATTCTGTGTCCTTTAAATATCTAGAGAGAGAAGTCTCTGTGCAAAGCCTCAATCACTTTTCAGAATGAAGGCTATGAAATATTTTCCTTCTCCATCAGGTTTTTTCATGTGAGTGTTGAGCTCCTATAAACAGTACCAGTTTTTACTTTTTGGAGAATGTGAAGAAGCAGCATGTGCAAATAAATTAATCAAATTTAAATTAAATTCAAGATTTCAATTGACTTTCAGTATTTGTAATTGATCTTGTATTAGTGTTCATAAGTTAAGTGGTGTAAAATGGGAAACTGATATCTAAGGGTTTATTTACACCACAATTAATACTTATAGGTAAGTGGTTGATAAATCTTCCAGGCTCATGCTTACTCATAAATTCACTCATTCAGTGCAGAACTCATGACAATTATAATAAAGCATCATTACCAATACAGCTACACTGGAGCCTGACTGAGCTCACTGTTGCAGACAAAAGTGCATGGTGAGTGTAAGAATTACTTCATTTTGGGAAATGAAATCCCAAATCCCTTATGTAAGGGATTTCAGTTGTACTTTTTAATTTTTTCCAAAATTCTCTCTTTAAACGGTGAAAGCAATTATTGTACACGAGCTTCAAACCAGCAGCATTTTGCAACTGGATTAAAAATATGTATTGATAATGTTGCTCTGTTGCCAGTGAGAGCTTGGAACTTTCTAAAGAAAAAGAATAGAACCACCTCATAAATAACTTTGTGGCTTTTCAACATAGGGCAGCCAACCACATAAATAAAATACATCAAGTGTGTGCTGGATCGAGCTACTTAGGGTTTATTGCAATTGCTTCTAGAGTATGAGGACTGATAATATAAAATGATATAAAATTCAGAATGTAGCCTTGAACACTGCTCCAAAGCTTCCTTGAGTAGAGAAATGACACCTTTACTCAACACAGATTTTAAAATGACCCAAAACTCTGGAGGCCTTTGTACACAGGACCTCCAGGGTAAGTACATGAGTCAGAAAACAATCATGAGCCCTTTACAAGGTTTGCTGTAGGAACTTATCTGTCATTCTGACATGGTAGAAGAAATCTACTGGAAATCTTGGTGCCAAGAACAAGAATTGGACTTGTTGAGATTTAAGATATCCAAAAGCAGATTAATGTGAAGACATTCCATTAATCAACCTGACAACAGGAAAATCCAGACAGAGGGAAAGAATAGAGCTGTCAGAATGGCCCACTATTTTTTCCATACACATTCTAGTGCTAGAGTGTTTCTTAAGCTATTCTCACAAATTTTATGAATTGGGCTGGCTATTACTTTATAAAGCACTTTATAATCAGATTATACTCTCTGACCCTCTAAACCTTGAGCTCCTTCTCTTTCATGCAGCACTGGAATCAATAGAGCAAAGTTTCTGGGGAACAATAAAAAGCAAGAGGGGCTTTTGCATGTGGCTTGTGATTCCTAACTATGTAAACATGTTATTATCAGATTTTGTTAGTCTTCCCATTGTACTGACTAAGGCAAAAAATTTCCCTGCATCCTCATTCCTTTGAGGTCCTGGGCTTAGCTGGAGATCATACGTTTGTATGATATTTGTTAATATCAAGGTTATATATTTGGACATGTAGGAAAAATACCAACAGCTGAACCACCAGTGAAATTTGCACAGGTGCTTTATCTGTGTAACACATGTTAGATCACCTTATTGCTGCAGTATAGGTTTTATCTTCCTGGTATTTGGTAAAAACTAAGCAAACTATGGATAACAGAAAATTTATGTGTTTTCAGTCTTTTCTCTACATTGAATAAAGCAACAAACTCTGAAAGAGAAGAGAATATATACCTAGCAGTTTCTGTTTAAAACCAAATTCCATATTTTAAAAACCTTTTGTACAATAAACACTCTTATACAGAAGTGCAGCAACAGCCTTTAAGTCACTGTCATTTTTCTCACATCTGTAGTTCCCACATCAGGAATTTGCTAGGCACCATTAGGACTGCCTCTCTGTTGTTAAGGGCTGATTATGCACAGAAGTGAAGGTCCTCATGCCAATTTGTGTGACACCTGTCTGATGTGAAATGTCCTGAAATGTGGATTGGTGATAAATACTGATGAAATACTGCTAATGTGCTGTATTAGTTAATAGAGAAATGCTGTCTCATCTTCATTCCAGCTGGCAGCCAGAATCCTTTGGAGGGATACCACCAACATCAATTTATACAACAGTAATTTCATTACAGTAATTTCTGTAGTAAAGTAGTAAATAACAACATTTTACTACAGAACCTATGTCTGGAATGCTATCCATTAATATGTTCTAAATGTGTTCTGAATGTGTTCTAAACAGCAGGAACTTGAAATGGTTTCAAGGTAGAAACTATGAAAAGGAAGAGGCTATAGTTCATTCTATTTTCTTTCCATCTCTGTGTTTCAGCACGTCCCTTCTGTCTCCTATATGCTTCCCTTTACCACCAAGGGCCTAGAGTTCAACATTTATTCCTGCTACAGACAGTCTTCTCTGGTATCAGGTTTTCACAGTAATAGGAATCCAAATTTCCAACCTAAATTCCTTGGCAACACAACGAACTTTTATTTTAGTACAATGTGCTTTCTTCTACTCTTGGCGTGAGTTGCTGTAATCAGATTAGGAAGAAGGTAAAGTCAAGGAGTTAGGAAAAAAGGTCTAGAAAATAAGAAATCTGGCAACAGGGAAATCTACAATTAAAAAGGGGCTAAGTAGAGTCAGCATAACTTTGCTTTTTCTGCTGTAAGAAAATGGAAGTTTCTAAAGCAAGTGATATTTAAAAAAATGTAAAGCAAGCTGCCCACTCCCTTTATTTTAAAATCTAAAGTCTTCTAAAATCCTATGTTGAAAAGTTCTCCTGTTCCCCAAGGATCAAAATGGCATGGATTTTCATTACATCCCATGGCAGATTAGCTTGGAGGAATAACTTCTTCCTGCACAGGAGCCAAGTAGCTGGGGAAAAGCACCAGTGAAGTGATAACAATACAGAGCATTACTCCCTGGGGATGCTGCAGGCCAGGACTGGAATGCCTCTGCCTAATTCAAGCTCTATATTCCATTAGAAGCACTTTATGATGTCTATGAGGGCTGCTGTGGTCTGGAGGCTTTCACAGTTCATCTAGAATCAGAAATTTGTGACTATGTTGAATGAAACAATTTGGGACACTATTCCAGAAGGTAGAAAGCCTTCTTTTTGCCTGTGCTGAGACACTAACTTGTCTTTTTGCAGAATAAAGTGTATTTTCAAGACTATTTTACCTCTCTTCTAAATGAATTAATAAATTTAGGATAAAAAAAAACCCAAAAAACTGTTCATCAATCCCTATACATAAAATAAAAATCGTTATTATGAAGAAATGAGTTTTGAAATGAAAGCCCTTCACAATTTCAACAAAAATTTTTTTGAATTTTTCTAGCCCAATCTTTAGCAACAGGAAGCACTTGAATTGCCATTTTCCTTGCCTCTACTGTGTTGCATGTTTTTTTACCCTGAAATCTTTGTTTGGGATTGTTCTTGCTTGGAAATTATAATGCTGGGGGTTTTTTTTGGCCAGGGTTCCTTCAACCCTCATGTGAACTTGTCATTCTGAACTGGCTTCTATTACAGGGTTCAGTTAAAATGGTTTTTTTAGGCCATGAGTAAATCATACTATGATAACTTAATCATCTGTTGCATATTAAATTTTTACAAATAAAGTAATTTCACAGGTTTTTATTTTTTGTTAATCTCAGTTTCTGGCTAAGCAATGTGAACTTGGATTAGCAGCGGAGAGTTTGGTACTTTCTATTTTGCAACTCAGGGAAATGTTTTTTTAGGAGAGTGTTGTCTATTTAATACTTTATATGTAGAAAACTGAAGAAAAATGAGTGAAGTGCTGAGGGAATTCTTGAGGAAATGGTTATACAGCAAGAACAAGCAAAAAAAAAAGGAATTTTTGATTAATATCTTTATATATATGTGAGGTACTTAATGAATATGATCTACTACAAAATCACTTGATAACCAGGGGAGTTGTGCCAGAGTTGTCTTTCCATTTAAAGATCAGTGCACATCTTATTTGCTGGGTCATGAACTTTATTTCAGCACACAGTCCTTATTTGACTTTGAAAAGACAAAAGAAAGCCAACCTAAGCCTCAAAAAACCAGTATACTACATGATCTTTTCTTTGATTATTCTGGACAAGGAAAGACTAAAAGAAGTATTTTGTGTGACAAAAGAAATTGGATTTGACAGTTCCTCTGTGAAGGATTGCAGAATAACCAACAAGTTTGCTGCCAAAAAATGACATTAACAAAGTGGTAAGGTTGGCTGGCAGTGTATAGTGCTTTCCCAAAATGTCAGTCTGGGGGCTTAAAAAAAAGAAATATAAAAATTTTAGAAAGAGGAAAAAAAATGAAAACAAAAAAAGAAAAATTCCTCTAGGTTATCTGGACAAATAGAAGCAGGGGATGTAGAAATTGCAACCTTTGCAATGTTGCCTTGCATTAATACACACTGAATATGTGCTGTGTCCATAATTGAGAGTCACTGTTTTAGATTCCAGGAGCAGCACAAAAAGTTTAGCAAGAAGCCACCTCCACATTAATTATCATGCTTCAGTTTTAAGTCTTTCATCAGGTAACCTCATAATTTTAATTTTCTTCAACAGAAAGAAATGTTTTTTAAAACTTAATGAGGCTGATGCAGTTGACGTGTATGCATACACTTATAATTTTCTGCATCTCATTAAAGGTGATTCATAAGTGTTTCTCCATACTCCTGTACAGTTTAAAGAGGAACAGAGATAAACAGAGTATATTTTAAAATATTTTTAGGTTTTACTGCTTGACAGGGAAGGTAGAGAATTCTCAAAAGGCAAAAGAATTTGACAGTTTTGTTACACAGTAAAGACAGTAACTAAAAACATATGAGAGAAGATTGATGTGTTTCCAGACTTCTTCCATATAATACAGCTCTATCGACCCAGGACAAAATTATCCTATAACTTCTTCTCTTTGTTAGTCTGTTGAGCTGGATGCTGTGGAAGCTATGAGCATGTGCATAAAGTTGCTCCACCCTTTCTGGAGTTTTCTTTGGCTGCAGTCCCATTCTGCAAGCAAATTCAATTATACATATTCGCTCATTCTCTGCTTGCACTAAGGCTTTTTGGAGGGCCTCCTTCTTATATTCAGGAGTCAAGAGCATGGGAAGTGAATGATCTAAAATTATTATTTTGAAAATAGTGTAAAAATTACTTTATTAACCTATTTGGAGCAATGTGATGTAAGTGAGTAATATGGCTACCACTATTTTAATTTGAAAGTGTTCATCAGCGTGCAGCCTTGCTAGACTAATTTGTGGCTGGAAGGTTGCACCTTACAATGGTTTAGGAAGCACAACTGTGGCAGTCTCAGATCTGCTCATGACTTTTCTCATGCTATTACTACACAAACACAGCAGTCTTCATCTTTTGTGGAGGAGGTCGAGTGCTTTCAAGAAGCCAGGATTTATTGCAGATGATGTGGTAACCCATGCCTTCAATGGTATGAAGTTGACAATGAATGCAAATGACTTCCAGATGTGTTCATTAAATTTGATATTCCAAGGAGATAGATCTTCAACTACTTTTTAATAATCCCATTGAGTTAAAAAAAAAAGTTTGATCCTTCTTTCAAATTAAATTAAGATAAATATTTCACCAGTCTTAAAAAAGTATGTGTAAATTTATTTATTTCAACATGTGTAATATTTCTAATATCCACTTCATTAAAATGTTGGGGTTTTTTTTTGTAAGAACTTAACAATAACTGTGCTATTTTAAAGGCTCTACACAGTTTCTATTCAATGTTTTTGCCTCTATTTCTCTAGTCTCAGCAAAATTTCATTAAAGTGACACATTTTAACCTAATTAAATGAAAATTTAAACACTGCATGTCACTTTTTGGGGGAAGGAAAAAAACCCTTACACATACCAGTAAAGAAAAGGGCATATTCTGCAAAGAGTGTTTGAAATGCTCATTAAAAAATGTTAGGAAAGTTTGTCTGAAACTTCAGCACAGTTTTATTCCTAACTGGGGAAAATTTTGTTTTGAAATGGTGCTTTCTGTTTACTTTTCAGAGCCTTTATGTTCATCTGGAGGTAGAATTCTAAATCATGTTCTTCTACAAGTGGTATTTTCATTTTGTTTCATTTTAAAATTAAGACTTTCTCAATTCATCATAAACTCTTATGAAGTAAGTATTTCATGGAATGTGATAATGTTATTGAAGGTGTTGTTTTGAAGAGATGACAATGGGAGTATTTTACATGTATGCTGGCTGTGTTACATGCAGAAACATTAAATGTTGCTGTAGAAAGGAAAGCTCATGCTTATAGGAAAAGAATCAGTGCCATCACATGTTCCTATTAACAAAGGTGATTAATTTATCTTTTCAGCTGCCTCCATGTAAAATACTTGTCTTTGTCTCTCCCAATGAGGTTGGAAATGCTCCTGTCAATTTTCACCAAAAGTAAACACAATTATGGTACATGTATTTATAGTAACTCTTTGTTTTTCAATCTGGAATGCATTTTAAGAGGATATGATTTTCTTCTGTGCTGTTGCTGCCAGTAGACACATCAAGTGCATTACTATTTCTGTCTTTTATGTTTTCCTTGCTGTTTTTGTCACAATAGACAATTTTAGAATGTGTGTAGGTTTCTGAAAGCTGAGCTGGTACACTTAAAAGCCGCTGAGTGTCTCCTGCTTGGGAATGGGGTCATCCTGGGATCACCAGTTCCTCTCCCTGGGCCGAGTCTCTGAGCACTCCTCTCTGTCTGTAGATGGCAGTGGGCATACACTATGCAACATCTTTTCCAATGCAGTGTCACAGTGAGAAACTATTTCCCATTCTTATTTTCAGACTTTTTCCTTGGTCCTTTTCCTTTTCCTTTTCCTTTTCCTTTTCCTTTTCCTTTTCCTTTTCCTTTTCCTTTTCCTTTTCCTTTTCCTTTTCCTTTTCCTTTTCCTTTTCCTTTTTTCTCCTTCTCCTTCTCCTTCTCCTTCTCCTTCTCCTTCTCCTTCTCCTTCTCCTTCTCCTTCTCCTTCTCCTTCTCCTTTCCCCCTTCCCTCTTCTCCTCCTTCCCTCCTTCCCCCTTCCTCCCTTTTCCTCTTTCCCCCCTTCCCCTCTTCCCCTTTTCTCCTCTTCCTCTGTCCTATTTGGGTACCAGGAAAAATCATGATTTAGCCTGAATATCACTAGTGTCTTTTTCCACTAAAGCTGATTACCTTTATTTTTGTTTTTTTAATAGTATTTTCTTCTGAGCCAAGTAGACAGATTGAAATATTACCAGTCTATGAATTTGCACTGGCATTTCTCCAGTCTGATACTCAGGCAGTAATGTTTAACAACTTCTAGTGAGAAAGCTGAAGTGGGGGTGGATATGTAGAAATCCAGTATGTTGGTGCACACTTAGTCTCTTTAATATTCAGTGGGTACCGTATTGTCTCTCTTGTGTGAGAAGTTTCATCCAGGTCTTTTATTTTACATATTTTCCCCCACTTTACTATTCATATTACTCAACTCTAGGCTCCAAGTGGGACATTCCATTTCAGATCTTGTCTTTGGAGTTTCAATCTCTCAGATGGATATAAATGGAAGTAAATAAAATGAAATGGCCAGTAGGCTAAAGCAGTGTTCGATATAAGTAATAATTAAGTGTGGCACGGGTGCAAAAGTAAAATTTTAGGATTCTAGATTAGGGGTTCAGAGGGGACAAGATGGAGGAAATTGGGTGTGCCTTGTCCTTTTTCTCCTTCTTCTTCATGCCCTCCATGTTTCACTGTGGTGTTGGCATTTTTCTGTTGGTTCAGGCTGGGGACACACTGTCCAACGTAGGTGACAGATATTGGCACGTTATTGTAAATCCAGCACAGGTAGTTTCTGGTATTTAATGTTTGTACCATCCCACTGAGGGCAGAGCCCCACACGCTGCCCTGCAGGACAGAGCTGCGGCAGGGCAGCAGAACATGTTAGAGATAAACAGAATAAACAACCTGGAAACCAGCACAGACCTATTATGGCTTCTGCTTTGGCAGCGGGGCTGAAAGACAGAGACTTTTTACAATCTTGGGATCATCAATACCACTGATTCTGACAACAGGGCAGCTGGAGAGGAATTTTTCATAAGGACCTGTAGTGATGGGACAAGGAATAATGGGTACAAATTGAAAGAGGGGAAATTTACGCTGGCTGTTAAGAAGAAATTCTTTACTGTGAGGATGGTGAGGAACTGGCACAGATTGCCCAGAGAGGCTGGGCATGCCCCATCCCTGACAATGTTCAAGGCCAGTTTGGTAGGGGATCTGAACAACCTAGTCTAGTGGGAAGTGTCCCTGCCCTCTGCAGAGAGGTTGGAACTAGATGGTCTTTAAGATCCATTCCAACCCCCTTAACAACCTATAATTCTGTGAAAAAGCCAGTGGGACACGCCTGTCCCCCCACACCATGTGTCATGTATGCCACTACCATAAAAAACAGTATGATCACTTTTTTCCCTGTCTCCTGAAAGGAAATTTTCTGCATGTCATCCATACTTGTGTATTATGCAGGGTTGCAAGTGTGCTGGAATAAATCTCTCTAGATTATATATCTTTTTAGCAGCTAGAGAGATTCTGTCAGTGTAGGTTCAGAAAGTTCAGTAAGATCTCCTATATTTTCAGGTGTCCAAATTTTTTCTGGTTTAAGGTACATGTACATGTAAAGCCAGTGCAAATATCCAGAATGCCAAAAGGATAACATGCCAGTGTTTACTTTTCTTATTACTGAGTTTTAAATGCAAACAGGCAATAGGTAAAACAGAAAATTAAAAGAAGAGACAGGAATGTGGATAAAGGGTTAATTTGGAATAAGAATGCCAGAACTTCATGCTGGTGTTCCACTTAGGTGAGACAAGTCCTGCCTTCAAGCTGCTATGGATATGCACAATTTTGTTCCTGGATTTCCTGTAAAAGCATTATTTTTGCCTCTGGGGCTTGATGAAATAGGCATGTTGAATTGTGGAGTACCAGATGTTGGATAAAGGGAACATACTGGGAGGTGAGGAAGCTGTTTTAAGCTCTCCAAGGCTATTTTGGGAATTTTATCACATAAACAATGAATCCAAAGTTATGGAAGCACAGGATGTGGGGCAAAACCACTGAAATCCAAAAAACATACATGAGAGAAAAAGCATTTCCAGGATGCTGTTAGTGAATGAGCATAAAAGGAAATGTCTTTAAGATGAACATAGAAAAATAGAAGTAGCAGAGTCAGTTACTTCAAGCCTGCAAAAGCAATTTGATATCCAAGAATCAAGAATCCACATGAAACTCTGTGCCCCTTGGAGTCAGAGCTGGCTATAGGAGGTCTGTGTAAGTAGGATTTCTCTCCCCATTCTACAAGTCTGTTATATGTTACTGAAGCCCTACATTCTTTCAAAAAAAAAAAAAAAAAAAAAAAGGTAATTTCATAACAAACATATACTAAATTCTAGATTAATTGGATCATAACTTTATAATGTAAGCTGATAAATGTGCCCTGGGTCAGGAGGACAAGGCAATTATTCCATATTTGAGGACCATACCTATGTGGCTGTTTTGGCTTTGATCCTGCAAGCTCTTTATGTCACACCTAATCTGAAGCAGATGGACTCTTCTGTTGAAGTCATTGCTTGCTGACCTGAAGTCTTCCACTGAACCAAGCTAGCATCAGATGAAACATTTGGCATGAAGTCAGAAGAGTAATAAATTGAACTATACAAACTGAAAAGTTGATTCATATTTGAATCATAGAAGATTTTGGGTTGGAAGGGACCTTTAAAGGTCAATGTCCCTGCAGTGAGCAGGGACATTTTCCTCTAGAACAGGTTGTGCAGCGGGCTGTCCACCCTGACTGTGAATGTTTCCAGAGATGGGGCATCTACCAACTCTCTGGCCAGCCTTTTTCAGTGAGCTGGACACAATGGTCTAGGTGGAGTCCCAGCAGAAGTGCGAGGTAGAGTCATCTCCCCATACCAGTGAAAGTCTTTTTGATTAACATTCACCGGAGCGAAGAATAAAAAAATTAAAATATTTCCTCAGTTTTTGCCTTGCTAATTCTCACTATAATTTTTCCTAGCAAATATTCGTTTGAAGACACTTGGAAAATAGTTGTAAAGGGAAGATGATTAGGTCACAGTACCTGTGAGGTGGATGCACTGTCGTTGCATGTTGCACCATACATTTGTGGGGGATAGCACACCAAAGATAAACAGTGGACCTGGGTAACTTCCACGATCCATGAATCAAATGGACAATTCTGAATTAGAGATCCAGGATCTGGTAATGGTGACGTTTGTCTAATGGAGTAGGTGGCTTTTCCAACTGCTACACTCGGCTGCAGAAATGAAGGGATGACTGATGTAGCTAAAATTTAATTAAAATAAGTCAGAAGTAGATCAAATGAAGGCCAGATCTTCCCTTCTTGTTCATGGGGAAGTCCACCAAAGGTCATTTGAATAGTCTGTAGGACTAAGCACCGAAGGTGCAGAGCTCCGAGCAGATTTTGGTGATGGCTTTAAATCTCAGCTTCATTTGATGTCTGCTGTTTGTATGTGATTGTTAGCAAAGTTTTAATACCTGAGTACAATTTAAGATCAAGTAGGGAGTAGTAGGAAGGGATCAGTGGTGACCTATGAGGATTAACCAACCATGAAGATCATGAATTACATAGTGACTTTTTATATACATAAAACCCAATTATATATGCACAAACAGCTTAAGTCACCGCAAAATTACCACTAGGAAAGCAAATATACTTATGGCACAAGTAAAGTAAATATATGTACATTACAAGTTACTACATTATTCCAATTCTGAAGGAAGTGTTTACTTATGAACATTTACTTGTATACCCCTATAAATATGTAACTTGTGACCAAACTACTTCCAGGAGTGGGGCTAACCACTCGCAGAAAATTCTTACTTAAAGATGATCTGCACCCCTGGAACTAGAGTTTTTCAGGTGTTCCCAGCCAGGATCCCATCTGTTGAGGAGGTCTGGTGCTACTTCTAGGAAGGCAGTGAGTTACTTTTTATATTTTTTGGTGTAGAAATATAACTGTGTGTAGGGTATCAGTTCATGAGCTAGCTGTTGCTAGCTAGTGCTTTCCTAGAAGGCAAATTTGTTGTCACAGCTTTTGTCTTCCATCAAGTTTTATTTTTATCCTGCCAACTACTCCCCATCAAGAAAGATTAGGGTGAGCTTGCCAGGGATATCCTTCATCATCTGTAGATTTACCAGCTTGTATATGTAGAAGTCCCATCACTAGGCAGCGATCATAACAAGATAAAAAATGAGACATGCTTGCAGAACTTTCTGCATGATTGCAGAAGCTACTTTAGCTTTCTTAGACTTCAAGGTCCAAGAAAATGATGTAAGTGCTCAAGTGCAAAAGATACCCCTGACCCTTCCTTCAATTTGTTTTTTTGCAAGGAAATATTCATGAAGTAAGTAACCACCTCAGCTATTCTCTCTCTCAACCCTGGCTCCCTCCTCGTCTGCCCAATGGGATTAAAACCAAGCCAAGTAATTTGATTGTAATGTTATGAACAGCATACTGTGCTGATTTTCAGAGGTATGGTCTATACTGTTCTTTGTTTTAAAAGTTTATGGCTCAGTTCACAAACCATGAGAACATAAACTTGATTATTCCTTAGTGTACTAAGGAACTTGGATTTGGGACCTCTAGAAGTAACATCTTGTGTCTAAAATTTATGGTAGTTAATGTTTTCATAGTTAATACATTGCAACCAATCCCTAGAATCCATTTCACAGAGGCAGCAATACATCTTATTTGCTTAGCCACAATGATGGCAGGGTAGTGTAGCAAAATTAGCAATCAGATAGCACAGAATCATTGTGGGCTTAAACCTGGTTTTTAAATTATGAGCACTCCATAGATAAGATACCCAGAAAATTCATGCAAAACTTGATATGCTGAGACATCTCAGCCATAACCATTGTCTTCTGGGTAACAACAAGTAAGTAGGTTTTTTGCTGTTTTCCCAAATAAATTAGGTTTTTTTTTATTTTGGCAGAAATTAGTATAAAAATGGGTCCTTTTATTTCAGATTATAATGGAAAAATCTATACTTGTCTTCAAGCACAGTCACAGGTCATTGACATTCAATATATTCAACACCTTTGAATCTCACAGCAGTATTACCTTTTGCATATTTTAGACTGTCTCTGGCTAAAGCCTAGGAACAGCAGTAAGGAGCAGCAAGTGTGAAAATTCAGGCTGAGAACCAGAATATTCCTTGTGTTCTCTCCTTGTTTTTAATGGTTGTAGTTTGCTGATGTTTAGTGCTGCTGAGAAAGCAGCTGCACGTACTTGCTGTCACTGTCTCCTGACAGGGAATATCTGTGAAAAACCTTTGTTTTGTACTAGTAACATGTGAGCCTGGCTTAGAGTTGGAAAAGACTGCAGAACCCATGAGCAGGATGATGCTCTTGAAGTGCTTCATTTTCAAATAAGACAGAATAAATGGTAACAAGCTTTCAGTTAAATTTCCAGTTAAACATTTAAGGGCACGTGATGATGGTGTTTTGTGGTTT
Source organism: Taeniopygia guttata (assembly GCF_048771995.1). Classification (NCBI taxonomy): domain Eukaryota; kingdom Metazoa; phylum Chordata; class Aves; order Passeriformes; family Estrildidae; genus Taeniopygia; species Taeniopygia guttata. The sequence goes on from NC_133028.1 coordinate 70,801,534, forward strand.
GTCAGTGATTTGTCCAATAGTGCTGGGAAGCCCTTAAGTAAACTGTGAAATTGGTAGATGATGTTTGAACTCTGAGAGAGGTGTTTTCTTTGTTTTGGTTTGTTTGTTTGTTTGTTTTGGTTTTGTTTTGTTTTATTGCCAGTGGTGAATCTGTAGAGCTTCCAGTAAAGGCCACGAGGTAACAGTCTCTCAGTTCTGAAAGGAAGGTGGGAAGAGAATCTGCCTAATAGGAGCACTCTTGGAAACTTGGAGCTGAGGCAATACCTTGAAGCAGAAAAATATGTTAATTAAAACACTATATGAGGCCAAAACAGCAATCCAAGGTCCCAACAGAGCACATCCATGATGAGCATTCAAGGCAAACATCTTTGATACTGGAAGTTTTCCTTGTCTGATTCCCTTTATTACTATAATCCAAGCAAGTGTTAATGTATATCCTGTAAAAACAAGAAGATTCCCCAGAAGTATTCCTGTATGAACACTATTAACCAATCCTTTAATGTATTCTGTTCTTTTTTGGCTAAAGAATAGAGTGATAAATAAATGTCTGGAGAATCAATAAAGCTGTTCAGTATGTACTTATTTGAAGCCCGTGATTAAGTAAACCTTAGTAATTTGGTACTCAATGTGTTGAGGATTTTTTCCTGAAACAATCAAACTCTTCTAGTTTTCCTAGGGAATTAAATTGCTAGCAAAGTCATTAGTGTTTGCACATCAGTTTTGAGACAAATTATGAATATCCCTGAATGCAAAGGGGTAAGTTTCTAAACTACATCATTACAGAACAAGTGTATTGAGAATAAAATCTTTTTTTAATCCAAAGTGCTTGGGGAGTTTACCCCTGAGTATTCAAATTAATCATTAATCACAAAAGCAATTTGTTGGGCATTTGAAAATCGTTACCAGTTAAAAGACTTAGTTTCTGTTTCAAAGCTTTCAGTGGGCAAAAAAGCTGCAGCTGTCACTTGAGAATACCCAATCTACACAGCAATTTAAACACTATTTTTACAACAGACATATGTGGCTTAATTTTCACAGTTTTTTTGTGATCTACTTTAATATCTATTATTCATTCATAACAGGGAAAAATAACCTTCAGTAAAAGAAGTATGTTGAATCTGGCACATTCAAAGCCAGTTTGCAGAGTTCCTCATGGGACAAATTGGTGGGAAGCATCTTGCCTTAAAGAAGTCCAACAGCAGCTTCAAGCTGAGTTTATGTAAACTTTCATAGAGGCTTTGTGGTGAAAAGTAAGTGACACAGGCAGTAGGGCAAAGGATACAGAAATTTTCAGGAGGCTGTTGCTCTCTTAATTATAATGTGAGCTTGGTCCAGTGTAACTTTACAGGAGAATTTCATTTTGGTGTTTAATCACCCTGCCCTCAGTAAACAGGCAGCTCTAAAATCTGCCATTCTGGCACAGATGTGTAAGTCCTGGGCATCTTGCCTTTTGGAAAAACCTTCACTAAGTTGCTTTAGGAATTACTACTGCTACTGAGGCACACAGCTTCCTCAGAAGATAGTGAGGAGGAATATTTGAATTTCTGTGTGGTTTAGACTTTAAAAAATGTTTGTATATGGAGATATTGTTTTGCTAAACTATATAGGTTTTATTATTTGTGTACCAGGATTATTTACACTTGCTCTATAAAAATGGGAATGTATTTCGGAACTAAATGAAAGCAATTAGTAATGTAAAACACTATACTAGTCTGCAAAAAAAACAGTGGGAGATTCCAAGTCAGAAATACAATTTAATAGGAAAATTAAATAAATGCAGTCATACAGAAACACTGGCAGAGTCAGAATATGACCTGACACCATGTTGGTCATGGTGTTGGTAGCAGTCTGATTAAATGGTGGCTGCAGTGAATTAATTCCTCGTTTTGTTTTGTTTTGCTTGTGTGTGTGGCTTTTGCTTTCCCTAATAAACTTTCTTTATCTCAACTCATGAGCTCTCTCCCTTTTACCCTTTCAATCCTCTGCCCAAAATGAGAATACCCCATGTTCCTTTCATTCCATGAGAACATGTTCTATGTTCTTTCGCTCTTTGCTACCTTGAAGAGTGCAGAAAACATACAGATTATAAGAATAATAAGAAAACCTGACAGCTGAATGTTAAACCCATCAGTAAACAGTAGAAAATAATTATATTCTCACTCTATTCCATCTGTCTTTGATTTACAGCCAAAACATTCTCTGTATCCTGCTCTGCTGATTCAGATGTAAGTGAATATCTTGATCCAGATATGGGATCTGGGAGGAATATGAACTACTTTATAAATTAGAACAGTTGCAGAGCTAGTGGATTTTGTGATTTTTGAGCTACACTGTTGTGGTAGGGGAATGGACTTATTAGTTGGAAAAGGCTTGTTAAAAATTGTGCATTGATGTGTGATGAGATATTAGGGAGTCAAAGATTTATAACCTAATAAGGAAATATTAGACTGTATATAACTATGATATTTAAAATTCTATTCTGTCTTTAACAAAAAAAAATCATATTTAAAAATGTTATTGAAAGCCAGTATATACAATGAAAGTAGGAATCTTCGTTTGTTTTCAGAGTAAAAAGTTAGTCTCTGCTTTGCATGTTCTTTTATTAATGGCATAGCTTCAAAAAGCTTCATGATACTGGGATGAACTTTCTTGTGTGACCCACATTCAAAATGTGCTGCTTTATTTCTGGTGCCTCTTTCTATCCCTACTGGAACTGTTTTTCTAGTTGCTGTTTGTTTCAGAAGCTAAGAAATACAGCAGAGGAGAGCTCTATTAAATGTTACCTCCAGGAAAAACTGAGAAGTTCTAATTAGCCTCAGAATGCAACTACAACTGTGCCAAACCTCTGACATTTACAGAGGTAAAAGGAGGTTGAAAGATTTGGGGTTTTGTTTTTCACTTTTATGTTTCTATTGGTAAAGTTGGATTTTACTTTCAGTGAAAATGTTGGTGGAAGTTCTGAATAGCTCACAAATTAAAATTCTGTCTTCAGAATTTTTCAGAATTGTTTTCAAAAACTGGCTGTCATTTCTTAAGCTTTGTGCACACACCAGATAAAAGATAAAGCATCAAAAATTGAATTATTTGTAATTCAGTTCTCTAACACCTGAGTTGTCTTACTGCCTAACTTAAACAAGCAGGTGAGGTTTAGACTGAAGTCTTCCACTGTCCCCAAACTTACTGCTTAGCATACTTAGGTGCCCTAAGCAGATCACAGAATCACAGAAAGGTTTGGGATGGAAGAGACCTTACAGATGACCTCATTCCAACTGTCTGCCGTGGGCAAGGATGGGGGATATTTTCACCAGGTAAGGTTGCTCAAAGCACCATCCAACATGGCCTTGAACATTTTCAGGCATGAGACACAAATGTCCACAGTGTTTATGTTTCCACTGCTTATGCAACAAGGGGGTGGTGAGGTGGCCAAGGCTGATTTCAGAACCTAGATTGCTTCATTGTTGTGGCGTGCGTTTGACCGTCGGTGATCTCCGACCCGGCTAGCAGCAGAATGGCAAAACAATATCCTGAGGGATCTGCGAGGGAAAACTCTCTGGTCCTCGTAGTTCCATGATGGTGTGGTGTCAAAATCAGTGGTACTGATGATTCCGAAATTGTAGAAAGTCTCTGTCTTTCTGCCCCGTTGCCAAAGAAGAGCCATAATTGGTCTGTGCTGGTTTCAAGGCTGTTTATTCTGTTTATCTCTAACATGTTCTGCTGCCCTGCTGCAGCTCTGTCCTGCAGGGCAGCGTGTGGGGCTCTGCCCTCAGTGGGATGTTACAAACATTAAATACCACAAACTACCTGTGCTGGATTTACAATAACGTGCCAATATCTGTCACCTACGTTGAACAGTGTGTCCCCAGCCTAAACCAACAGAAAAATGCCAACACTGCAGTGAAACATGGAGGGCATGAAGAAGGAGAAAAAGGACAAGACACACCCAATTTCCTCCATCTTGTCCCCTTTGGACCCCTAATCTAGAATCCTAAAATTTTACTTGTGCGCCCATGCCACACTTAATTATTACTGATATCAAACACTCAGAGCTGGTAATTCATCCTGTAAGATTGAAAACTCTTTTCCATGGACAGAGATCACAGACAGTGTCTCTGGGGGCTCTGTCCAGGGGGGTTCCTGACCCCTGCCAGGGTCCCAGGCCTGCCAGGGCAGCCAGAGGGAAGCCCTGGATTCCCACACACGATGGTGTGGTTGCAGTTAAATTAGGATATTAAAGTTTCTAGGTAGCCAAAAAAACTTTTAAAAGCAAATAGTGAAGAAAAAGAGAACAGTGAAGAGATATTTGTCTTTTCCCCTCACATTTCAAAATGAAAATTGCAGTTAAAATGCTGTGTGGGATTTATGCCTATTTGCACAAACACATGCATATTTATATCATGAATTTCCCTGAAGTGTACCTAAGGCAAAGTGAATGCTGAAATCTAATCCATCCTTTTGCATAAATGTCTGAATTCTCTCTTCCTGTTCTTGATTTTCTCTTTTTCTTCATCTTAAATTCATAAAGGATCCAAAGAAAACATCAGGATATTTTTACTCTAATAGCAACTTTAAACATGAATATTGTGCTGGTCTCTATGAAGCTACATTATATGAACATTTTTTTATTGTTGATCAGATTTTGAAGAACTCCATTTCTCTGTCATACTTCTTCAGGGTAAACATCCTTTCTATAAAACATGACTGCTTATATGTCTGTAAGTGTACGAAAAAATAAATTGTTCATGATCTGACCCATAAAGAAATATTTATTCTTGGTAAGATACTAAGCTGTTGTGTGACTCGGGAGAAACAACTGTGCCTCTGTATTTCCTGACAGCTGTGAAACAATTCTACTTCAAAAGTCACAGGATTTGAATTTCAAAATAATTTACAGGCTGGAAGCAGGGCTTTAATGTTTTTAAAACTTTAGCAGGCAACTGAGAAAGAAGCTGAAAATTATTCTAAGTGTCAGGAGAATAGTCGTTTTCATGTGTACAGGGCTTTAAAATTCTGATATTTTTCTTTCAGAAAAGTTGGAATGAGCACCTTAGTCCCCTTGGAACTAAATGGACAAAAAGAATAACCCCAAAACTCCTGCTTCCAAACTAGAGCAGCCTATCCTGCACCCCGTGGATGAATGACCCATGCCACAACAGTTTTGGGAAGACTGTTTGCCTGTGGGAGGGATCCCACAGCATAGCAGAAGAAAGACTCCTCTCCCTGGATGAATGGAAAAAGATCTTGAGAGTCAAGCTGACCAAAACCCCATGCCCTGTCACCATGCGCTATTGGTAAGAAGGAGGAAGGGGCTAGGGAGAAAAAAAGGTATTTTAAAGATTTGTTTTACTTCTCATTATCCTCCTCTGACTCTATTAGTAATAAATTTACTTAATACCTTTAAATTTTAACCTGTTTTGCCCTTAGAATATTTTTGTCTCCCAGTTCTTAGCTCATGGACCCTTTGTTCATTTTTACCCTCTCCTCTGCCCAACTGTAATAAAAGAGGGTAAGTGAATAACTTTTGTGAGGGTCTAGTGTTTGGCGTTTGTCAAACCACGACACTTGGCATTTCATTTTGAGGAGAATTTTTATTGGTTTATGAAGTATATTTAAAATTTGACCCAGTTTACCATGTGTCAGTGTGTTATTCACACTTTAAATCTTGTTCTAAACTGGTTAAATTATTTTTATTCCACAGGGAAAAGGATTTTATGCAGTTGAAACACATTCTTTGTTAGTAGAGGGTTGACTTTCTTTTTAACGGTCTAGTATTTTTGGTCAGATTATTAGTTGTCCCTGGATGAGGAAAAAACTATTATTTGAATAGCTGTTCCTTTTAATCCAAATAATCCTGGTCTCTGAAGAGATTAACATAAGCACATATAGTGGCTTCCTTTTGCATCTGCTTCAGTGGTTTGGTTAGTTAGACTGTATGCCATCTCTGATTTATAAAGAGCAAACCAAAAAACAAACTAAAACTCTGTGGAAGCAATGGCTAATTAAAGCCATTACTACTGACTGAGAAAGCAGCACTAAGTGGGTCAAAAGTGGATTGTTTATCGTTCACAACACAGACTGGGTCAGAAAAGAATTATTGCTCACATGAGATAATTCAAGTATCTGTTTGCAATCCTAGGCAAATTGATGTAGTATTGATGTTCTTGCACAGACCCAGCAAACTTTTAAGCTGGGCAATTTGCTTGAGGAACAAATTTTGTGTGAAATAAGCATAAATTAAAATTGTAGATGGGAACTACTCATTTATGAGATACAGCAAATGGATGTCATATGGTAATTGACTGGGCTTATGCTGCTAAAATGAAATTAATCTGTTTCGTAGCCACAGTAAGCACTAATGGAAGAAACAATCAAAAGAGGATGGTTATTAAAATTTTTTAAAAATTAAAATTGTTGCCCCCATGGATAAAGAACCTTGCGTGCAAATGTTATATAGCTAATTCATATACCTCTTTCATTCTAAGTGCCCAACTTCTTAATTTGGCCTCTCCTAGACAGAGAAACTTCCTTGTGTACCTAACTTTTCTCAGTACTAAGGAAGCTCAAAGTATAATACCTTTTTCCTTGAGGTACTGATTTGTTGCCTAATATGTCATTGTGGAAGTTTCAACACTTAGGCAAAATTAATTCTTTCAAAACTGCTAGAGTGGTGTGTATGCATAATGTCATATCTCTGTACACATAATACTGCTGCCTTCAATTTGCCCTGTTTCCTGCCACTCTTTGTACTTCAAGTGGTGCCTTGCTTAAAAAGCAGCTCCCAAGTGCTCCATCACATCAGTCAGAATCTTACAGTCTTCAATGGCTCATTCTGTCTGAATATTGGTCTATGGTCCTGCCTCAAATCTTGATTACTTACCAATTGTTTAGTTAACATACAACAAATATTGTAGGGTTTAGGCTAGGATAGAATACAAATGCATATTAGACATCTGAATTTACAGGAAATCAAAACCTTCAGGTACTTGACATCTAATAGCTTTCAAAAACAGACTTATAAACTTCAGACTATGTACCCCCAGAAAAATAGGGAGAATGAGGTATAACTTGAGCATGGTTGGAGTTTTCACCAAAATAAATCATATTCTGCACAAGTTCATGCATTATTTTAGCGTGAAACATACTTTGTCAAACATTTTGTTTGGAAGATTTCTTCCACTACTAAAAAAAATATGAAAATAACTGGAACATGTATTTAAATGTCTTAATATTTTAGCTATCTCTTGTGTAAAAAACGCCAATCCCAAACAGAATGTGCAGAGGATTCAGCCCTTGAACAGACCAAAGACTGATAAAAAGGAGACAGTTTCCAAGTATGAGGTGTTGATCATAAAATGTATTTTCATTTACTTAAGGCAACCCAAAAATACATTGCTAGAAATAAAATGCTTTGGTGCTCTATCATTATTACCCCAAGATAGTTAACTATAAGGTAGCTTGGTTTTCACATTAAATGTCAAAATTCATTTGATGCTGAAAATCTGCCTATTGCAGAAAGCAAATAACTCTGGGTGGCATGTTTTCCATTTGCAATTCTAGGAGTAATAATGTATCACAATTGCTTTCCTGGCAAAAATCAAACCAATAAATGTATTTTGTTTTTAACAACATCCACAAAACAACAACAGTTACATTATGTTAATTTGGTAAATACATTAGAAATATTGAAGTAAAAGACTGCATAAATATTTAAATCCTGTTTAGAATATTTTTGAAATCTAGGCAGCTCACACTGCAGCACCTTGATGAAGTGCTGAGAAGTAGAGTTTCTCAAGGGTCATTATGATAAATAATAAATTCTCTTTCAAACCCTTGAATTCCAAAACACACTTCACATGAGTGAAATGCTAGGAAGCCCACAAATACAAAGTATTCTCTTCCTATATTCTGAGTTCAGCTCCCTGCTCCATTTTGGCTTGGGGGAGTTGTCGGAGCTTGGAAAAGGTGTTCTGTTCTGAGACATCTTGGGGGCTTGGAATGTGTGACAGGGAGGTGGGTCAGGCCTGGGTATGGTTGTGCCCTGCCCCCAACATCCCCCAGTCCCACAGTGTCTGTCAATCAGAACACACTAGAAGCACACCCAGTGTTGCCTAACCAAGTCCTTGATGGCCAGGTGAGCAGAAATCCCACCAGGGAGGAAGGCCCAGGATGGGCCAAAAAGGTTTAAGAAGGGTCTCCATCCACAAGGTAAGCATGTTGTCCTTTAACCCTGCCCTCATCTTGGAGTTTTATATCACTGGAACCCAGGAGTTGGTAGCTATCTCTGTTTTTCTATCTCCTTCCTTTCCAGAAGTCTTTCTGTTTTTCTTCCTTTCTTCTTCTTCTTCTTCTTAGTCTCTTCCCACAGAATGTAACATCAAATGAGTTTAAAGATTTTCTATGTCCAGCAGGCTAAGTCTATGCTCTGATAAGTGATGTTATGTTGTATGTACTTTTCTGCAATGCTCCTTAATTTTCTAAACTTTGACAGTAAAATTTGTGGGTTTTTTACCTCTTGAGAATATCTCATTGGTATTTTCTCCGTTGCATCTACCCAGAGCAAAAGAATCTTGGTTTCACCCTGGAATTAAGTGCCTGGGGTGAAATAGGAGTTGCCCTCTGAATACACAATGGGGTATTGCAAGAGGTGTTCATAATTTTAAAAGTAAAGAGGTTTGTTTAAAGAGGAAGGCTTGAATTCAGCCTTCAGCTACTAATTTCAAGTCAATTCCTCTGCCAAGGGAATGAGAGATGTGGATCATGTAGAAACTAATCTCTGTTTTTCCATCACTTCCTAAAGGTAAGTCAAGTGATAAAAAGCTGAGATGTAATATCCAGTAACAGCTTCCTTTCTGATAAATCCCTAAATGTGACATCAACTACTGAATGATGTCCAAAGAACTGAGGAGTGGTTTAATAAGGTCACTGTGATCTCCTATCTAATAAGTCTAGTGTGAAACAGAAGCTGGTCTCCTCTACAGTGTCATGGAGGCATCCATTGATGGCTCTTTTTGGATAGGAGATTGTCACTTGCAGAGTACCCTCATATCACTTCAGCACTGTAGCACAGTTGTCAGCTTTGAGTATGGATATTGCTTGGATAGATTATGTTCTTAAAGTTTACAGAAAGTTGAAATAACACCCTGCTGTAGTGTTGAATTGGTAGGATTTCACTTGGTCTGGAAAGGAAGGTCATTTATGTGCATCCCTAAAACAGCTGCTAGCACTGAATATCACTTAGGGATATAATTAGCTGAGAAGATCTGGTTAAGTAACAACAGCCAACAATCAAAACTCAAAAAACCACACCCCCAAACCCACCAAAAAACTCCACATAAAACTTTTTTTTTTAAATGGATTAAATAAATGAGAACTTATATCAATATTAATTCATTCTACTAAGAGACAGAGATGTCTGACAGGGCCTTTGTGTTTCCTTTCAGATATTTTTCCAAAAATTGCGCGTAGCAACTGCTCTTTATTTGTGTGGAGTGACTGTATGCAATCAGGAGCAACTCAGCTCTGTCAGTTGAAGTGGATGATGGAAATGAAAGCTACAATCTCTTTTTAAAACTCTTGATATTAGTAAAAGAAGAATAATAAACTACAGCAAACGTGTGTGGTAAAGAACAACTGTTAGATACCACTTCAGTGCTGTCTATTCCAGGCACTGCTACACCTTCTGACTCTGCCTTCAAACACAGTCAAAATATTTGCTCACACAGACAAATAATGTGAAGTTTGAAGTTTGAAGAAATAACTCAGCATATTTGCAGGAATTTCTGCACATCAAACATTTTTACATTTGTACCATATTCTCTCCCTACAACCACAAATGCCCTCCCTTTTAGTTTAATGCAGATTCACTAGAATCTTATGTCAATTATAGTTCATCTGCACAACTCTGAAATGAATAAATATTCTCCTTGTTCCATCTTTTTTTTTGACCCCTCATAGTCCTGGGAATGTGTTGGGTGATGATCATACAAGACTAGAGCATCTTAGGAGCCTAAGCAATGAGCAGTTGGAATGCTCTGCTGGTTTTTATCCCTGTTTATTGCCAATTTTCTGGCCAAACCAAGTAGCCCAAGTGAACTGTTCTTTTTTCTTTATCTATCAGCTAATTTCCAGAGATGTACAAACATAACTCTGATGATGTGTAACTTAGATGAGTATTAGGTTCTGCATGTGTTTGGAAGGTAGGTATGTATTCCAGCCTTAGACAAAAAGTGATTCCATGTTAAGAATACACAGCAGTGGTGCTGTAAAATCTGTGAACACACATGTGCTTATTACCTTTTGAGATGGGGTGCTCAGGTTCCAAACTTTGAAATTTCAAGGACTTTCTGATTTCTCAAAGAGATCTCAGCCTGATCTAGACTGAATGGTTGAAAATATGAGTAATTGGCCATCTGTGGCTTGAAGGACAGAATCAGCAGAAGGAACATAATTTAAAACATAAATACTTTACAAAGAGACTGGCTGAAATTAGCCAGTAAACTTTCCATTATGATGTCTTCTTATGGTGAAGACACATTCATGAACAAGAAAACAATATGTGAGCAGGGAGAAAAGGAAAACAGAAGTTTTGTGTTGCAAATTGCTCTGTTGCACAGGTGCCTGGTGCTTCTAATATAATGAAAATACCTGGTCAATTAAAGAAACACAGGCAGATACAGAAATAACTCAGACCTTCCTATTGTCTTTTACTACCTTAAAGGGAGCAAAGCTCAAGGTACAATATCCCTGGTTTGTGCTGAAATTCTATTTCAAAATCTAACAGGTAGCACACATATTTGGAAACCTTCTGCCAATTTGTGTGTACTTGCATGGGCAGAGTTGGTGGTTTTGTCAGTATGAGCAAATCACTTGGAGATCTCAGGGAGCTGATATTAAGATATCTTCTGGTTTGTCATGAAGGAGAAAAAAAAAGTTTGAATTAAAGAATTAAATTTAATTCAAAGAATTAAAAAATTCATTTCAATTGTTTTTGGAAACTATACTATAGAGGACATTTGTGATATATTAATGCTTTGCTTGTATTGGTCTTTTGCTGAAACAAACTGCTACACCGAGAAGAAAGAAAATGGAATGTGCAGAGTAGAAACCAGAAGTGAGGACCATTTGAAGCTAAAGTTTTTTTTGCTAAGGAACTAAGATTAATAAGGACAAGAAGTCCTTAAGTCTGCTTATTTAGCATGACAGGTAACTGAGATATGTATATATATATATATATACACTTCTAGTCTAGAAGGACCCATGATACATCTGTACCATATGTCCCTGCAAAATACAAGTCCAAAGTGTTCTCCTGAGAACCCAAGCACAAAGTGAAACCTGTGGTAGATGAAACAAAGAGTCAGATCCCCTAAGTTTTAGCATTACAGGAAGAAAGGAAGAATGAGAGCAGAATCTGTGCACTCAGTCCACACAAAACAAGGGGTGCTTATGAGTTACTGCTGTGATGTGGTTTGAGTAGGAAACTCAGAAATGTATAATAAAGTTAATTTACCTGAATTTCTCTGTGCAATGTATCCAAGAGGTTTTTGAGTATGTCAGAAGCATTTGTGTAGTCCCCTTTGACACAGCTGAAATCCTGCTAGACCCTCTGATGACAGAACTTCAACGTACAGTTCAGAAGAAAATCAGGTATCTCCCCTCTCTTAATCTCTCTAGAGGATTTAATAAACTATTCATTTTACCATATTCTGTTAATAACTAGATGCTTTTTTGTTCAGCAGCACCTATATAAAGTAAGCCAAGAAAAAACAAATACTATTTCCAGGTTAACAGGTGTTAATATTTTCACCCAATTTTGTTTCTGGTTCCTGCTCTACTGAACTCCCACTGAAGTCAGCAAGTATGCCTAAGTAAAGAACAAATAATAACTAATTAAACACCTCAAGTTTTGTTTCAGGGCAAGGAAATGACTATTGGATTGCTGGTCAACCAAGCTTTTCTAGAGAGAGCAAATATTAAGATTTCCATATATAAAAAACTCATTGTGTAGAATTCAAAATAAGTTCAAAGTTATCCATCTCTGATCCATTGCAACTGTCATGAGAAATACAGGTAAATATTTTTAATATTATATTTTATTTCTATAATGGCTGTGTTTTATGGGGGACAAAAAGGTCATTAAGCACTCATTCATGTATGAATGAATACATATCATATAACTAACCTAAAGAAAAATATTGTTTTGCTTTTTTTGAGAAGGGGTTAAAATGAAAAGCAAAGTCTCACCTGAGAGTGTATTGTCTAAATCACTACCTTTTTGTCAGGTGAAATCTGAAGCATGCATTAGTAGTGGTCCCAGACACAGAGCCATCTGTCAATGTCAAGAAGTTTTGAACTGGGTTGTGAAGTGAATTTGAGGCAATGTTGGTTTGACCCAGTTTAATTTTATAACACAGGAATGATTGCTTTGTATCCTATGGTTCCAGTTAGCAGCAGCTTGCATCTTGCCACTTAGTGCGTTATTGGTGATTTGAATTTGAATGTTTTAAAAAAAAAGTGTATTTTCTTTCCCTTCTGCAGAGTCCCAAAATGAATGTGCCAGGAGTGTGGTGGCAGAGAAATTAGGAGAATTAAAGTATGTTCTGCTTTTCTCTAATGCTTCCAGGACCTCTGATAGATTGATTGATTCGTACTTTTAGTAAACAGGAGTTCTAGACTGAATGGGAGTGATTAATTATAAGCTAGTGACCAAAAGAGGGTTGCAAAGACCTCCTTGCAGTTGTGCCAATACAGTCACTCAGAATTAAGATTTATGTGGTTGCATGTAATGGATGTGCAATGGAATGTAGATATTTGTTGCTTTTATTATACTATCTACAGATAGGCCATTCTGTGATTTCTAGTTGTACTAATTACATATTGAGTTCTGATGTTAAACAAGGTTCTGTTAGGGTACTTTTGGAAAGTTAAGTATGGTAATGAGACATGGAAAGTATCTAATGAGAGGTTCAACATTTAAGGCTTTCATCTAGTTTTGAGAAATAAGGTGATGATGGTGATTATAGTTAAAACTATTTATCATCTTCACATTAAGGTGTTTCTTGGGTAACGTGGAAATGAAAGTAAGTAGCATTCAATGTCAATTAAGATCTGGCTCTAATGATAGACTACATCAGATTAAAGCAGTTTTGTTTCATCTTGTTTTCAGCAGGGTTGTATCACATTATCTGTTGTGATGCAATTTCAATCCCCCCAAGTGCTCCTTGATGCTTTTTCTTCTGGATTTAATAGTTAGCATGGAGAATCTAGCATAGGGAGGAATCCTATCAGGACTTCACCAACAAACTCAATCTAAAATAAATGGGTGTTCAATGCATTAAACAATTTTTGAATATTCCAATACTTGCCGGAGCTGGGGAGGAACAAATGTTAGCCTAATATTTAAATATTTTGAGAAGAAGGATGTCTGTAGGATACCAGATAGCTAGCTCTTGGGGGTTTGTTTTTTTCTTTTTTTCTTTTTATTTTTTAATTGATGGAGAAATGGAAAGACAGGGTCAATGCCTGTAGAGATGTCTACAGCTACTCACAAATCTTATCTCTAATTGGAGTGCTACAGTTCCAATAAACTGCTTTGCCTTTAGGCAAATTTTCACTTTTCAAAGATTAGCATGCCTAGAGATTTAACTTGAGGTGAATCTCAGACTGGTTATATTTATGTTTTAACCTGAACTTGTCGATATGAGTCTGGGGATCAATATCTGGAGTTCCACCTTCTTTACTCAGGATTTTATCCATTTTACTTACATGTGAATATGACAGAGTGTAAATCAATGTACTGTGCTTAATAGTGTTTAAACAAGCAAGTGTCTGTTTGCTGATTGCCAGGTACTTCTGCAGCTCCTCATTTTCCACTCATAGCTAGACTTTGGCTCACCAAGTTCTTGTAACACAGACACTGAAATAGCAGCTAGAGTTCTGACTGAAACAGAAAATATCCCACACACACTCATTGCCCTAGGCTTTATATTTGTCTCCCCAGAGTAAATATATAACCCATAAGCTTATAAACTCTGCTATTTTTTTTTTTTCATATTAGATGAAACAGAAGCAGGAATAAAGGAAGCCCTGAAGCATTGATCATATTATTTGGTTCAGTAACAGGCACAGAACATGACAAACCAGAGACAGCAGTGTGGCAGAATCACAGGAGATACTGGGTAAAATCTCCACTGGCATCTTTCATGTCCTGAGATCTGTGTTCCTGGGGTCACACAACTCATATTCTCTCTGCACCTTATTAGACTGCTCCAGCAGGACCATCCCTATGCTAATGAGACCTTTGAAATGCTTTCCATACTTTTGTTATTTTAACTTCCTAACACGTATCAGAATGACCAAAGTTCTACTTTATTATTTTACTGCCTCTTAGCAGCAGTAGCCTGGGTGGCAGTTTAGAGTGAGTGGAATAAAAATTCAGTGTACTGCTAATAACTTAATACAAAGGCCTCTATTTTTCTTGGCCCTTTTTTATTTGGTTTTGTTTGATTTGATTTTTTTCTTTTTCTTTTTCTTTTTTTTTTTTGACAGGAGTAATCTCTATTTCATCTCTGCTACAAGCAGTGCTTTTTGACCAATTTATAACTGCAGTTACCTGGAGAAAGCCTAAAAGAGATGTGATAAAACCAGACTATACAGCAAAACATATTCTATAAACATGCAACATGCACAAAGAAATAATTTGAAGTAAGAGGGGGAAATGTCAAATAGGATGTCTGAAAATCAGTTTGGCCTAAAATTCAAGGCATTATGTATATGTGGCATTTGCCAGACTTCCATTTATCCTTGGACGGAAGGCAGACTTCAATCATACCTGCATGCCAGCTACTGTCAACAGTGCCAAAATTCTTCACTAGACTTCCTCATCTGTCACAACTTAATTTAGAATATATTAATGTAATAACTCTTGCTGTGATTTTTCCTTATAGGCACCCAAAAATTATTTCACATAAAATAAATGCTATGAAACTAAATAATGTCTCATAAGTTGCAATTGATCCAAGCTTGCCTCTATTCAAATGTTGCTGCTTGTTAGGATTACTTTTCTTTCTATGATTAGAACACTTTGAAAGGTTCTAGAGCTAGAAGAGTCTTCTAAAGATGGACTTATGTGCTTACATGCTCTGAAACAAATATATTGAAAGCACCTCTCACAGATCTTAGAGGTCTTAAACCTTAGAGGTCTTTTCCAGCCTAGATGATTCTATGATTCTAAGTATGTCTGGAATGCTTTGATTAAAAAAATAAGTCTTCCTCATGTCTAAATGAAAGATTGCTTCTCACTTCTCACGTATGCAATATTTAATCCCCTTAGTCCCCAGCAGATATCTATTACTTACTATGAGTTGATAAGAAATTTGACATACTTTGAAAGCTGTTGTCATGTGACTTGGCCTTACATTTCTTCTGAATTTAGTAAAAAGATTTCTTTCTGCTTGGGCCAGATTTTGTAGGCTTTATTGCATTTGATATTCTCTTAAATTTTAAGCACAAACTGGTGTTCTCATGGGGCCCTGTCTTTAAGGGGGACAATACTGAAGTATGAAAGATACAGAAGCATCTAGTTTATGGTAAGTGTCTATGATGTTAAAGGTGCATTATAATGAATGTTCAGTGAATTTGGTGCTTACTGATTTTCAGCTTTTCCCTGTTTATTGTCAGGCCTGGAGCAGACTTAACAAACACAACTATAACAGTTGTTTTAAATTGCTTTAGCCACATCACTACTGCCTGTTGAGCCTTCACATGCTTTATCTGAGTGCTTTTAAAAAAATGCATTGTCAGTTGTAACAAAAAATACGATGCTGGAATTGCTGTTCCCTCTGATGTTTTGTAAAGGGTATAATACAAATGTTTGGAAAACCCCAAAACCCTCTATACCTATTGAAACGCCAAGGGGTAATCCTGTTCAAACTCAACCATCAGAACTTGGGCAGATATCTAAAAAAGTTTTGCAACTTTTGTTCTTCAAAAGATAGAGTGTTTAGTAGTTTTTTTTTTTTTTTTTTTTTTTTTTTTTTTTTTTTTTTTTTTTGGCAGGACCTGAAGTCTCCTTCCTTTATTTAACAGTGTTCTACCACATTCTTCTGGAGTTAGCATGCTTCCTATAGCATTCCATCATTGTGTCAAGATGGTGCTTCACAATATTTTTCACATTTTCTGCCTCATATATCAAACTGTAGTAGTTATCCATAAGGCATAGCTGTCATTCTGTAAAATTTTTAGTAATGCTTTCATTTTTATCTGACAGCAAGAAATACCTAAAGTAATAAAAAATCATTTCTACTTCATATATGCTTTGGTACTCATTCTGTTCCTGTCAGTGTCTATATGTTATAGTAGGTGAGATTTATACATCCCTTTGCATGGCATTTTGGAAGAGCCATGCACAGAACCCGAGACTGTGAAATTATTCCTCTTATCAGGATTAAAAAAGTATATATTATTCCAACTTGCAAAACCGTCCATTGAATGTATTAGATGTGCTCTGTTTGAACACAAATCAACACTTCATTTCTGTTCTCTGCATGCTCTTTTTTTTCTGTGCAGATTTTTACATTCTCCTGTGTCTACAGTTCTGAAGATCATTAAGTTTTGCAGTATATTTGCAGAGAATTATTTCAGGAGAGGACACAATGACAAATAATCTGCACTTTATTTACTATTCAGTTGAATTGTACAATTTGTTTGCAAATTCAGTCCTCTAAGTAATTAAAATAATCCTGAAGAGAATATAAAATAAATCTGTCATATTTTAAAGTAATAATTTGCATTAAAATCAATATATACTGTCATATCATATAGTTGAAAAAAATTCTGAAATCTGAATATCAAAGCTTTTAACATGTTTTACCTATTCTGGACATTTTAACTCAATGTTCAGTGTTACTTCTATACAGCAAATACCTTTCTGTGATCACTAAAATGTCATGTTTTCAAGGTCATCTGTTTGATACTTCACTTGATTCTTCATGAGCTGCAGGTTAACTTCAAAGAATACAGAAAATGTACATCTCCATTGGGCTGAGTCTGTAAAGCATTTGTTAAATCATGTCTGAAATATGAGAAGTATGACTAAACTAGAATTATTCAGTTTGTGTGATCATTAATAGAAGTCTAATAGTACTGTACAATAATTCCATTTGTCTCCTAAACACTCCCACTTTGACTCCTCCATGTTATTGACTCCCATATATTGTCACAGATTGACGAAAAAGGCTTTGGAAAAGTTAATGCAAATATTGGCAGGTTATTTCAGTGCCGCCTAGTCTGTAAAGGCACAGAGATTTACAAAGATTTAAATTCCTTGTTGTATGGAGGCACTCTGCCCAGTATTAGCAATTCAAATAAGGAGCTGTGCATTATACCAGAGAGCAAGAACTGTCAGGGTTTCAAAGTTAATTAGACTAAACAGGCAACTAATTACATCTTATTAAAATGTAAAGGACCTGTGACAAATTGCACTAATTGCATGTTCTTATATATCTGAAGAGGTCAAGCTACTTAAAAAGAGTGTTGTTAATGGAAGACAAATGTAGTTTTATATGCTCGATAGGAATATTATAAACTGCATTATTTATGACTCTGGTAGGAACACTTAATAATTTTAAGTTTTAAATCAAACTGTTCATTAAGCTAGGGAGTCATCACACAGTCCTGAAAATAGTCTGTAAAAACCTTCTGCCCATGCAATATTAATTTGAAGGTCTGTTGTTCCCCCACCCTGGCAATACAGAGATACTGCTATTTTAAAGTATGTAAACCCTAAGGGAGTTAGAGCTCTTTGAAGTTTTCCCCTACTGTCCCAATCAAAAAGCACAAAAACATTTTATCGTATTAATATTTTCAAGAACCGTGTAAAAATCAACCTCTCTCAGGTCTAAATGTTTGCAACTCTATGAGATAATTACCAGTAAAATGAAGAAGAATGAAATAATGGTTAATAGGACAAAGAATGCAGAAGAAAGGTGAGGAAATCCCCTAAAATCTTTGTAGGTGTTGCTGTTAAATATTGAGCCATCATTGCATTACTGACTAGATGCACTAATATTTAAAGTACTGGTTATCTTCTGTTTAAATGCTTTAGAGTAAGTGTGAAAGCTGAAGTACTTCTGATCTGCAAATGAACTAAGCCAAGACTAATGCAAGAGTGAAGATTTGCTATGATGGAACAAAAGGGAGATGCCATTTCAAATCACAGTTAACACAGGAGGATACAGAATCACATTTAGAAGGCCTTTGTCACAGGCTTGGGAGTACATAATTTCTTAGACCGCTCTTAGGATAAAAATCAGTGCTATGAAATACATCTGGAGTGAAAGCCAAGGACATCACAGTGATGTTAAATTTATAATGCTTGCATTGGGAGGTAACCGTATTTGCTAAGACAGACATACAAAATCACAAACTTTCCCAGACACTTCCATAGCAGAGAACATGGAAGACAGTTTTAGAAATTTTGTGGTACTATAAGAGCATTACAGATAATAGTCTGCAGGAGTAGCTTTAATTTCAGGTATTGTGAAGAACAGCAATGTCCATGATTCTCTGAGTTTTTAGGGGGCAAGATGATATGGCTGAGTATGATGTTTAGCATACATTACATTTTTCTTTGATCTTAACAGTTATTACATTTCAAATTTATTATTCTTGAATTCTTGAACATTTCTCCCCTGATAAATTAATGTCTGGATCAATAATCATTCTTGCTGATGCTGGTTTTAAGAGTCCCAGGAATCATAGTGCCTAATTGCTTCCACATTAGTGAAAAGTCATTAGTTTGGGATTTTTTTTCTGATAGCAAAAGCATGTAGTTCTTGTTGAAACACATTGTTTTGGCTGAATTTTTGCTCATGTCCAGCCAGCAGTGACCAGCACCCCCAGCACCAACCTATGCCCTAACACCACAACTAGACTATAGCACCAAGTGCCAAGTCCAGTCTTTGTTTAAACATTAAAAAAAAAAAAAAAAAGTTTATTAAGCTTCATGTTGTTTGATTGGGCTCATCTATCCATCCTGTCCAGGTCCCTCTGCAGAGCCCTCCAGCTTCCAGCTCGATGTCATCTGCAAGTTTGCTAATGGTAGAGTCGGTTTCTTAGGACCCAGCAAAGCAGCTTAGCCACCATGGGTTATACTTTCTATCTCATTCTTCTGCATCTGTCCTAGTTTCCATAGAATTTATTTGTTATTTAGTAGGGAAATTGAAATCCTTGTGCTATAGTTTTCTAGGCATTATTGCCAAATAAAAAAGTGTTGGATCTGATTGATTTTGGTGTGTGTGGGGTGTGTGTGTGTGGTGGTTTTTTGATGTTTTGTTTGGGGTTTGTTTTTGGTTTTTTTTTTAGGTTAGGTTTGGTGTTTTTTTGTTTGTGTAAAATCTACATACCTGGTAAACATATGAAGAATATCCTGTGAAATTTCTTTGGTCAGTTGAGTCATGCTGATTTGTACAAGGTAGATACAGGGCTTGTTTAGTACAGGATAACTGAAACAGCTAATATATGATTTGACTGCAACACAGCTGAGAATTTGCCCTTTGCTATGGTATTTCACTTGTTGTGTGCTGTGCATGAGCTATTATACATAATAAGTCAGTGCATTATATCAATTAGAATGTTAAAAATCTTGATTACGACTCTTCCCTGAAGCTGATGAGAACCTTCTACTTTACAAGGCAGTTGCATTTTTAAGCCCATTCCATTTTGGTAGTTTTGATTACATAGCCTTGAATTAAAAAAAAAAAAAAACATATATTTTGGATTCAATAGCTATTTCTTGCTAACTTGATAGGCTGTGGTGTTGCTGGAATGAAATTTGTGTAAAGTTTCTAAAAGCTACTACTGGTTTGTCTGTTTTTTTCCTGGCTGTGCACCACTGGTCATGTTTTTGCAATATACTTTATTAAAGGGAGAGGCTAAAATCATCTTTTTGATTTGCCGAAATGGGTAAAAGTAATATCCTAATTTTATTTAAGGAATGATCTATAGATATGTTTCCTAATGTCTTGGCTGCATCAGAAAATAAATTATGCTTAATAATGGTAAATACAGTTATATAAAATGTAGAAGAATGAGAGAGTAGAAATGATTTAATACAAGTGGATATATTTTGCTTACTGATAGAATAATTTAAGTGCTTTGAACCATGACCCTAAGTAATCCTTAACCTATCAAGATAAGGTACACAATACTTTGCTTCAGCAAGCTAATTAAATATAAGATGAAATGTGTCATTTTATAGCCTCTTGATTTAAAATAAGAATATTCAAATATATAAATAGAAGATTTTCTTAGGTGTTCTTCTGAAAGTAAAAAGCTGATACAGTTTGACACTCTCCTTATTTTTTAAACCTCATAATTGGTTTATCCAGTATATTGCTATGCTGGTAAAAATGTTCAGTCCCTGTACAGTGCTATGTCATACCTCTCCTTGTTATGAGAAGTGCATCAGAAAAAAAAAAAAAAAAAAATTCACTGCTTTCTCATATCTATCCCCTAGGGCTGTAGTTTAATTGGCCTATGAGCAACCTCACACTCAAGAATGTCTGACAAATCTTGCAGCTACACAGTGGTGACTGAACCAGATACTTAAAGATCCTTTTTTACCATCAACAGTACTAGAACTACATCCCTTGATGTTCCTGATTTTTCACATGACTATCACCTTAGCTGGCCTTTGGCACTTAATGATGGTACTGAGCTTACATTTGCTTCTAGTTAATGAGCTATCATGGAGTGTTGTTAATTAGTCTAATTGTAACCACATGTGAAAGCCATGCAGCCTCTGCTTTAATATAAATTTGTGATAAAATTCGTTTTCTATGAGACTGTCTCCCCTTAACTGACTTGTACAGTAGCAAAAAGAAATTAGCTACCTCAGAAACAATTAGGTTATGCAGGCATAGTATTAATACAATACTGGTAGGAGCACCTTTTATCATTTTCCCAAGAGAGGGACTGCAGCAGAAATCTAAATGTGAAATATTGGTATGCCCTGCACAGAAAATGTGTGTACAAATGACACCTGAGTAGATTGAAGCAAGTCGTTGGTGGAATGAAATCTTCTTCTGGGATGATTAGGTTATACTCCCCAGTATGCAGAGCTTACAGATAGCTGCCAAAGTAAATCCATGTAGAGAGGAAGGAGGAAATTGCTGGTTCTGAATGGCAGCCTCTGGCTGTGCTCCCCAGAGAAGATGTCAGGGCCAGAGATGATGAGTTTCAGGGTCTGACAGGGAAAATAAATTGATCCAAAATAAACCAAACCTGGTGAACCCCTGGGTGTTGTGCATGATGTGTGTGTCTGACAGGGTTTCTGTGTATGCCTCTTGCATCCAGGGAGGGAGACAAAGGACTGTCCAGCTGGCTGAGCCTGTTGTAGTGTTACAACAGGTTATGGTGTTATAGCTGATTATTTTTACTTTAATCTGACTTCTGTAGATTAGATTGGAGACCAGAGGGAGCAAGCAATTTACTGGCATTTCTAGACATGCATTTTTTAAAAAAATTTGTCAGTGATAATATAGGCAGACATAAAACTTCCATGATCTGTGTGACATCTCTAGTAATTCTATCACTGCAAACGTAATCCTGAGTGTGATGACAACATTCAGACTCAATATAACACTTAGTGATAACTGATTATATCAGGCAAATGAAAGCATTATACATATAGTGGAAATGCATGCTGCATGCATGTGATCTGCATACAGTCTCGCTATACAATTTACTGCAAAGGGGAATAGAGTTACTCAGACATGGTCATAAAGTCAACCTTTTCCTTCTAGATGTTTTCACAAAAAAAAAATTCTTATGGACAGACAGGACGAGATACTTATGTTTCATGCAAATCAGTTTGCAGCCAGATGGATGAATTTACTACCCCACAGATAAATGATTTTCACATAGCATGTTACAGTTCTGTTCAGAGATTGCTGTTTTCTTCTTCACAGGATTTGGCTTCACCAGAGTATTGCAACTTTGTAATGTAATTCATAGACTTTTATAGAGTTTTTTGTGATGGTCTCTAGAGTATCAATATTCAACTAGACAGTGAAAAGAAAGGCAGATATAATTTTCTCCTATTATGTAAATCCATAATCTGCAGAATTAATTCAGAAAGTCAGACTTATTTTGTGTTTACCTGTCTTTTCTTATTCCTGCAAATTTGAACTGTTTACTTTCTGTGCAATATCAAACACTACCTAATTTCCTCTTGTTTTACATTAATCCCTGTTTCAAAGTCAGAAATTATTTGTAAATAAGCTTGTTTTGTTACCTGTACATTTTGTTATGAGATAGCAAATGCTAAAAATTATCACCCCATTTGAAGTAACTGCATAAACACAATTGAACAAGAATTCCTTAGAATATTGTAACAATCTGTATGTATCTCTTAATGCTGGAGAGAAGTAGGTTTTGCCATATTTGCAGTAAATTTAAAGAAATTTATTCTCTATGGCCTTAAATGAAATGTATTTTTCAGTTTAATGTCCTTGTTTCTGCACCTGATCACTTGACTAATACACATGGCTTGGGAAGCTTTGTCTGGGTGCTGTGACTTAAGTGCCAACATGTTTATTTGTCACTATAAGGGATAAAAATTTATTTGTTTTGCACATATTCAAAGCTTAACTACATGGCAATTTAACTGTCAGACTGTTATTTGGCAAATAGAGTGAATTCAGGTATGGAGCCCTTGATTCCTCTTTCAATTTACTTCTTTACAAAACTTTTTATTTTCATCTTGGATTCTTTTCTCTTATTCTCAGTAAACTTTTTAATGATAGTTTGCAGTTGTTTCCTTCAGCCTGATAGATATCTGCAGCAGCAATATGCTGAAATTATAATTGAAATGAGGGGTTGTAATCATCCTAATCATTTGCATGTCCCCACATTGTGATCATTAATTTATTGTGGTTTGCTATCTTAGTAAATTATAACTGATTCATACTTTGTAAATATAATCAAAGACAGCAGCTGCCCTCTTCTCTATCTTTAATAAAATGGAATCTTCACAGCAATCTTTTTGTCTGGAAAAATTACTGTTTTATTTCAAGACTAAATGTCTTCTTTTCTTGTAGTAGTTTGATGAGTGGCATAAACCATTTGAGTCTAGTTCCAAAATGCTGCTATTATAGAGGCATCATTAGGGGGTCCACAGGATAAACTTGCATTTTGATTTCCAATAAAAGCAGGAGTAAAATCTCCATTTGATACTTTAATGGTTGAATTGAATCTCTAAATTCAGCGCAACAGCTTTTCAAGGGACAGTTGGAAATTCTATTCTTCCAATAAAATATTTATAACAGTCTTCAGCAGAAACATTTCAAAAGGATCTTAGAAGTGCTACTTTGATTTTCATCTGTCTTGGCTTTCCATAGCTAAGTAAGGAAATAGTAGTTCTCACAAATTTTTAGCTGATGATATTCTGTAGGTTTTTTGGGCATAGATATTTTCTGAAAAGTTTAACTCCCATGTTTTGGAGAATCTAGCCAATTTTGGTTAAGATTAAGCAATAAAACATTCTCTGCCCATATTCTTGAGGCACAGTGTATTAAGGCAAGAGAATCACAGGCAATATCATATGTGCCTATCTTTCAGTAAGCAATTCCATTAATTTTATGACATTATGCATAGTAAAGGGACTCTCTTTACTCAGTGTAAAGAGTTCACTTTAAAAGGAGTTCACTGTAAAATGAACTCAGATTTACAGGTTGAAGTTGACAGATTGAATAAAGGACACAAGACTTCCTTTCATTTTTGTTTTCTGTTTCCTTAAGCCCTTTCCAATCTGTAGGTTTTATTATCTCTCTCTGGTTACTGCACTGCATCAAATGTTAGAAAGGTCAATAAAATCTCATAGCTATTGAAGCTAAGTTATTGAATAGTAAATGGAATTAGTAGGATGCATGTCTTGCCTTTGTAGTTATTGTTTTAAACTATTGTGGCACTTCTTTTAGTTTAGAAATTTGGGCCAGTCAGTCCTGGCTGCTATTTATAATGTGAAGATTGAAAACCTGATTTCTGTAAGAGTGAGACTTGTCTCTGAGCAAGACAAAACACATTTATTTATGTATATTTAACATTTTCAAAACAACTCCAAGTGAAATAGTCTCTCATCCAAATTATTTGTCAATGTCTCAGAAAACAGATGCTGTGCTTTTCACTGAAATGAGTGGATTTTCATCTCAGAGATGTAAAGGACGGTATTTGGTGCAGAAACAGTGACCACCCATCTAGAACATCTATTTTGGGATGGCTTCTATAGTACCATTCCTCCATCCCTATAGCATGCCCTTCATTATCACCAGCAGGCACACAACTGCTGGCTCTATTTTTCCTGGTATGTGCTGCTCTAATTGCAAGGAAGGAAAAGTGATGTTCGCTGAGTTAAGCATGATCCAAGACCTGTGAAAAGCTGGATCTATGCAAAGTTTATGAGAGGAAGAAACTGGCTCCTGCTCAGTGGGAAGCAGTGGTAATTAGGAGTTGGGCATTGCTGTCTCTGAAATCAGTGCTGAGTGCTTTTCCATGCAGAAGGAACTATGCAAGGCTTTGTTTCTGTCAGGTCTTTGCACCCTGTGTGCTGTGAAATCCTGGTGGAGGACTTTCTAGCACATTAACTCGTGGCTGCATGTTGAAAGCTGCCATGTGATTGCAGGAAGTGCTCTGCATGGTATTCCTTTCATGTGAGAGGTGATGATGGAGAACGAATGTGATGGGGAACAGGAGTGCAGGCGTAGGAAACTTCGATGGGAAAGGCAAAGAGCAAGTTTCTTCCACATCATTTGTACAGGGAAATTTTTAAGAAGTTTTCTGCTGGCTGGCTCTGAGATTTCTGAAAGTCAAGGTGAGCTGTCCACTTCTTGTTTCCCACCGACTCTAGTGGTAGCTAGCTGAGACTTGGTAGAAAGGTGGGTTGTGCACTGGACAGGTGAATGAATGAAAACAAAGATTTATATTCATTAGATTTTGAAACAATATTTTTAATCATATTGTTTTCACCATTTAGGGCGCTTTCTACTACCAATTAATGAAAAAAAAGCTAAAATTAGTGGTGGCTGTTTGAGACTGTATTACTTTTTAAGCAGTCACTAAATAATGTATAAAACCACATTAACACAATTTAAAACCATTTAAAATAAAAAATTATCCTCTTTTACATGCTCCCAAGTGCTGTTTCAGGTTTTCAATTGTTCTGTGAACTGCTAAAGTCTCACTTGGCAGAAGTTCTCTGATTATCTTCTATTGATAATCCTACTGTTGCCATCAGATCTAATTGATTGTGAATGTGAATGCACAGCTCTGCCATTTAAGTAAGTGTTGTACCTCTCTGTCTACCCTTTCACAGTTGCATGAGCTCTTCAGCAGGTGTTTCCAAGCAGGTAATGTCCACATAGCTCTTGGTGGCAAGTTTTGCAAAGGGACCAAACTGTAACTAGGTTGCTCTTTTCTGCTGGCTCAGTCAAAAGACTTTCATGGAAACTAGGAATAGTTTTCTATGTAAAAAAATGCTCTGGGTGATTAAGTAGTTAATAAGGAAGAATGAAGTGCTCCTTCAGACTGTGGTAAGTGAGGAACTTCAAGAGCCTTTGCTGAGTCAATGAATTTTTTGTATTGCTCAATGATGTCTGCAATATCAGATGTCTCCCACATTTCTAAAGTAGCAGCTCTCTACTGTCAAAACCCAGTAAGAACAGCCCCTCAGTGGATTCCCAACTGTCTGCCTTTTGCCTTTCTTCCCTTTATATTGAAAAGTTTTGAATAAATGTCCTACAAAATTTGAATGGCTTTGCAGACATAGCAGTATATGAACAAATGGATGATTCAGGGTTTAACACACTGTTTATGTAGTTCTTGCCCACAGGTTCAAAAATAAGATACTTACCTCCATTCACAAATCTACAACATGCTTTAGCAAGAAGCCTGTTCTGATTTGGAAATTAGTTGGCAGTGGTTAAACATTTTGCTTATTTTATGGCTAAGAAAAATAGCAATAAAGGCACAGAATTAATAAAGGCTCAAAAATAAATGGCTTAGGCTAATAACATCTGTGAAACATCTGTCTGACCAACCTAATGATCACTTAGATAACCAAAATGTTTGAGTGAGAATGATACCTATAGTTTACTGACCTGAACTCAGAGGGCAAACTTGGGAGAGAAATTGGGTAGAGCTGTGCATTAGAAAGTAGAAAAATAATCCTCAAGAGCCAGTGTATAATGGCATACACTGGTTAGTAAAATGACATCAGTTTTATAGGACATTGTTCTGGCTGTGGCCAGGGCAAGGTTAATTTTTGGAGTAGCCAGGAGAGGGGCATGGCCAGAGAGCAGGACTTCAGTGGCATCCTAAATTTTATCAGTTGTAGGAAGGTACTTTCCACACACTTATGGGATGCTTGGAAAAGGACTGTCTGGTTTTAGCAAACTGGAGAGTGAATTTCTGCTGTAAATGTTACCACATCTATTTTCTCTCAAACTGTCCTAAGCTTTGCAATTGCTTTTAGCACTGTGACTACCCTTTACTGAGAGGAAAACAAAATGATATGTGTATGCACTCAAAATAGACTTGAAAGCAGACCCTGAAACTGTGATTTATGTCTCTACAAGGAAGAAAAGCTAAAAGAACTGCAGCCAACCAGTTCCATTATTTTGCCAAGAAAGGTTAGACTAGATGATCTTTGCTGTTTCTTTCAACCTGGTATTTTATGACTCATTTTATTTGGGATCCTTATCTATACCAAGATACAAACTAGGGCTATATGCCAATAAGCAAACTGGTTTTTAAGCCTTTCTAGAGGCTTAAAACTTTCTTCCTCCCAGCTCCAGCAGCTGTGCTGGATAAACCTTTTGGAAGCTTGTGCATAAAACTAAGAAAAGGAGCTCTGAATAACGCTCAAGATCACTCAGGCTTTTGTTAGTACTTATGTAGCTAATCTTTGAAAAATTGCTTGGCTGAAGTGTGGCTCATTTACAGTTTTTACTGCTCTTTTTAGCTCTACCTGAAAAAAGAGAATTTCAACTGACAGACCAATCTTTCTTTTTAATGACATGAAATATAGGGAGAAGTGGAATTACGGCTTCCATAAATCATGGCTGATGATTCCAAAGCTGTTTTTGAAGTCTAGATCTTCAGAGGTACATTATCAGAAAACTGCAATGCTAAGCTCTCAGATGCATGGTATTATCTGACATCTAGCATTCTATAAATTCCATGAACTTTGATTTAAAAGGATGCAGACAGGTAATTTTTCAAATTTAAAACTTTTAAATTTTCATATTTTTAGTGCCTTGAAAATGTACTTTGTCCCCCTATTGATCTCATCCTTTTCCATTCAGCAACATCGATTTGTTCTCCTGTCTCTTAAATGTAACAGAATCCAGGCAAGAGTGTTTTTATTTAACAACTATTTAAATAGTATTTTAATATCTTCCTGCAGCAGTATCTTCAACTGATGCTAGCACAGCTCTGAGGATGTTATTCAGCAGTGTGCTATTGAAGTCAAAGGAGGACACAATATATTATTTGTGTGCAAACCACTGGGGAAAAAAAAGTTCTAATTATCTTGATCCTATTTTCAATAGATTTTTTGATGGGAAGTCTTGAAGTATCTTTGAAAATAAACAACAATTTAAACTAGTTTAAGCTGGTGGTGTTTTGCCTGGAGAAATGGAGGCTCAGGGGCGACCTTGTCACTCTCTAGAAGTCCCTGAAAGGAGGCTGTAGTCAGGTGGGAGTTGACCACTTCTCCCAGGCAGATGGTGACTGGACAAGAGCACAGGGCCTCAAGCTGGATCAGGGCAGGCTCATGTGGAACATGAGGAAAAGGTTCTTCACAGAAAGGGTTGCTAAGCATTGGAATGGGCTGCCCAGGGAGGAGGTGGAGTCACCATCCCTGGAGTTGTTTCAGAAACGACTGGACATGGCACTTAATGTCATGGTCTAGTTAACACAGTGGTGATCAGTCAAAGATTGGACTTGATGCTCTCAGTGGCCTTTTCCAATCTAAATTATCCTGTGGTTCTGTAAACTATAATTATTGAAATTAGGAAAATTGTGATTAATTTTGTAAACCCATAGTGAGGGATTATGACTTCTACAGATAGCTCATTTTAAACTTAGTTCCATGTCCATTTCTAGAAGGCCACAAAAATATTAAGTACATTTGTGTATATTTCTAAGTCTTTAGGCTTTATCCATCTTAGCTGATATAACTCAAAGCTGAGAGAGAGTGCTACTCTCTGCAGCTTGAAATTTCAGCCTTTGGTGACTTGGAAAGTGTATGCAGGAAGCTGCAACAAAGAGTGAAGTTCTGGTAGCTCAGATTTGCTTGTCACCTACAACTCAGAAGTCATTATGGGCACAGAAAGTCCAGTTTAGGTGCTGTGCTAGGCAGTGCAAGTATCATCCCTCAACATCCATAGTGAGCTCTAAATTTCTTTCCCCCTGCAACTGCAAGTGGATATAGGGAAAGTTTGTCTCATCAAAATGAAATCCAGGATAGCATGAACCCTGTGCAAGGTATCACTTAAAATGGTTCAAATTACACTGAAGGTACATGGTACTGCCGCGGATGTACTTAAATATTTCTGACCATATACATGTCTTCAATTCTTTTTATTTCTTTGGAGCTAGTGAAGATCAGTTTCTTTCTTTTAAGATCTGTGAAAGACTTTATTTCTTCTTTTAAAACCAATCCTCAAGGTCCTCTCTTATTATGCAGTTGTTAATTTTTTTTTAGAGCACTTACATAGGAGGTCAGGACATGAATTCAGTTTCTTCCTCCTGAGATATTTCTGTAACTCTGGGAAAGAATACTTTATAGATAGTCTTTGATCATTCTCAGGAAAACATGGGATCCAAAGAGAGGACCAGAAAAACTGTGGCTGTATCATTGGCAAGTGGTTAGTGTATGTAAATGATTAGGGAGCTCAGTGGGGAAGAGGAGTGGGCTTCATTTTTTCTGCTTGGTATTGTACCTGGTACGGTTCATAAAATCAGTTCCCAATCCCACTCATGCAAAATGGAATGGAGTCTTGAGAGTGATACCAAAGTGCATTATTTTTTTTTTAATTAATAAAGTCATGTTATACCCTGAGAAACTCTGCAAATCCTTGAGCAATTTAAGTAGAGGATTTTCTCTTGCATTTTTAGATTTGTTGACATTATCAGAATGGCAGTTCTGGGCTGAGCAAGGATACAATGCTAGGTAGCCAGGAAAAGTTGATTTGATTGATGGAAAATTCAACGTGAGCCATCAATGTGCACTTGCAGCCCAGAAATCCAGATGTATCCTAAGCTCTTTAAGGTCCTTACAATCCAAACCATTCTATGATTCTATGAATTCAAAAGTTGAGAAGAGATATAGAATTCTTCCACACCATGCCCAAGATTAGATGGGGACTGAATGGGAGTTCTCAATTACAGTTTTGGACTTTGATACTCAAAATCAGTAGAGTTTTCTGCTCTCTCATGCTCTCACCCTATCTCCTTTGATTTTTGATTTTCTAGATCTGCTATTCAGTATTGCATTGAAAGGAAAGCTTAGAATCAAGAAATAAAATAATCAGAAAATCCAACAAGTTTCTGTACAGACCAGGATCTGAATTATGCCTCTCAAGTTCAGTGGTACTCCAGAAGTCATGATGAGTGTTACATCTTCCCTTCCTTACCCCCAAAAGTGGTCCTTCATGTACATGTCCCAATACTTTTACCTGTACCAAAGGGATTACAAGATGTGATGGTGCAGTGAGAATTATTATGAAATGAAAAACTTCTGTTGAACCACAACCTCTCTGGGTAGAACAGACTTCAAAATGACCCTTAGGTAGCAGCTTTATGAATGCTTTATGCTGGCACATCGTCAACAGAACTAATCCATCTTTTTTTCTCTGTTCCTTCCCACTTCGTTTTTTGTGTCGATGCAGTCATCTTGGGAAACAGTTTGGAGCTGAAATGAATGTGGGAAGCTCATCGGTGTGCTTTCAGCCCCAGGGGATTTTCTGATCCTATTCACTGTACATCCAACACTTTTAATAGCACAAAGGGAGAATTTTTTTTTGTAGCTGAGTGCCTGGTAAGAAGAATATAAATCTTTCCCTTTAAGTGAAATTCCTACTTTTTCCTTCTTAAAGTACTTCTGAAACTGTTTCTCTGGATCAGCAAGTACCCAGTGGATAAACCATGAGAGGATGATGTTAGGGAAACATGGCCATTAGTATCAAGCACAGAATTTCAGTCTTTGTCTTAAAATAAAAATCAAGACATGTCAGATTTACGACCAGGAAGCAAATGCATCATCCCTGCTGTAGAAATCATTGTGGAGAACCCAGACCAGACTGCAAAAGAGTGTCCCTAGTAGAGATTGTTCAATACGGGGTCAATTACAGTTCTATTTCAGTCAGGAATTTGTAATGATTTAGCTTCCCTTGGAAGGAATGTCAATCAAATAACAATATTGGCCCTAGTAACGAAAAAGTTGCAGTTCTTTTTGTGGTAGCTTGCAAAGAAATAAACTTGTAAGCCTACATACTATTATATCAGTCCTGCATGGCAGTGGTAAGGCTGGCAGGCAGCCCACTCTATACAATGTACACATGCCAACACCACATTGCAATGGAAAATCAATTTGCAGCCAACTGTACTTGGATTGGAAGGAATTTGAGCACAGCTAGTGTTCTGAGTCCTAAATTGACACCATGATGTCTTTGCTCAAAGATAAATCTTCTGAAGGTATTGGAGTAGGACTTGTTAAGACTGCATCTGAGAATAATATTTTTATTAAGAATGGTGTTAATGCCATTTAATTTGAAAATAATGAGACAGGGTGAGTAAGAAAGAGACAGATGGATCTCACAAAAATTAGAAATCTAATTAGTGAGATGAACGCTGGTGGTGTATGGAAACCAAGGTGAGATTAAGGAAGAGCATGGTGAGGCTTGTATAAAATTAAAATAATGAACACACAACAAAGAAAATATCTAGGAGCAATAACAGTGCACTTTATACATAATAATAATAATAATCATAGTAATTCAGCTTTTCTTATTACATATTGTTACAAAGTTGTGTAAACACAGAAGAGCAAAGAAAATTTAGTCTCCATGAATAATACAGATAGAATCCAGAGATTCGAAAACTTGATTGAAACCAAATGAGGTTAGATGTTGGCATACAAAAACCTGATACTTTTTATTTAATAGTAAAAGAGGCAAAGAGAGGAAAAGAGGGAGAGGGAGGGAGGGAGGGAGGGAGGGAGGGAAGGAAGGAAGGAAGGAAGGAAGGAAGGAAGGAAGGAAGGAAGGAAGGAAGGAAGGAACTAAGGAAGGAAGGAAGGAAGGAGGGAAGGAAGGAAGGAAGGAAGGAAGGAAGGAAGGAAGGAAGGAAGGAAGGAAGGAAGGAAGGAAGGAAGGAAGGAAGGAAGGAAGGAAGGAAGGAAGGAAGGAAGGAAGGAAGGAAGGAAGGAAGGAAGGAAGGAAGGAAGGCAGCTGATAGCCGTGGGGCTGTGGTCTCCACTTGGAAGGTGCTTAGCTTGATCCCTGTGTGAAAGTATTCTCTTTTCCCCAGCCCAGACCTGAGTCACTTTATCTTATCTCTGTCACCCTGCAGTCCAGGGCCTTAGACAGGGCATGGTGGTCTTCTCTGCAGCTTTTATATAGTTTTGCTATAATAGGCAAAAATCTTTTCATGAAGGTGTCTAAGTCATAAATTAAAACATTTCAGTCTGTGACAGTCATGTTCCCTGGTCTGTCTCTAAGTGAAAAAATCTTATTAAAGTGCTTTTAAGATTTGATCTCAGGTTGGTTTGATTACATGAGGCTGTTTAACAATGAATTTTATGTCTCGTAGT
This sequence comes from Taeniopygia guttata, assembly GCF_048771995.1. Lineage (NCBI taxonomy): Eukaryota > Metazoa > Chordata > Aves > Passeriformes > Estrildidae > Taeniopygia > Taeniopygia guttata. The sequence continues at coordinate 70,833,401 of NC_133028.1, forward strand.
TTGCTGAAAAGGCTGATGAAAATAACATGAATGTTATTGGGATTAACCATCTCTTTTGTCTTGTAATACTGCAATGGATGTGTTTTATTTTTCTGTATTTGGGAAGAAATCCCTTTCCTTTTCCAGCCATACTTGATTTGACAAGTGATGGTGTAGCTCCTCTTTTTCATGTCATCTTGAGTAATTGCCATAGTGGCACCAAAACTGTGGGAAAAACAACAAAACTCTCCAAAAACATTTTTAGTGTTAGAGAATCAAGGATTACTTTATTCTGGACAGGATGTTGTTCTGGCCAGGGTGTGCAACAGAAGTAATTTCATCCACACATTGCTGGGGTTGTGCAGAGAAAATCACTCCATCACAGGTGAATTTTACTAGATTTTTCACGTTTTATACAGTCAAACCCCAAATTCATTGGTTCAATGTTCATTGGTCCCAAGTTGTGCAGTTCTTAGTATTTGATTTCCTGTTGGATAGGGATTTCTTTGCTTCCAGTGCTGCTTAGATTCTCATTTTTATCTCTTTTTTCCCAGACAAGGTGTCTCCAACCATGGCAAGGGTGATGTTCAGAGTTGATGGTCATTAATGGTAGTTATCTTTTGGTTATCTTCTGCACTACTCCTACTCTGTCCAGATGTTAAACTCATCAGACTTCACCTGGTGGAAGAGTCCCCTGAAAAGAAAGTTCAACTCCCTGCCCTCGGGGCAAAGACAAACAAAACTGATTAAAGTTACACAGAAAATTTTAAACTTTGTATACTTTCCAACGATGGGAATCTCAGTCCCTTTTAACTTTTTTTTTCCGTCTTGTTTAAAGTCCTGTTTTAATTTTGGAGAGCCTTGATTTAAATAGCTGGTGTGCAAAAGCTAGATTGGTGTCTATTAGTCTGAAGTTGCCTTCTAGGTGTAGTGGGTTTCTTGCAAACTTCTTTCATGTGATTCAATGCAATCCTGCAAAAAAAAAAAAGGAAAAAAAGAAAAAAATCCTATTAAAAAATGGACACACTTTTTCACAGATGAATATTTACCTTCACACTATCACTGAACCTAAACCACTCAGCAAAAAAAAAAAAAAAAAAAAAAAAAAAAAAAAAAAAAAAAAAAAAAGTATCTATAATTAAATGAGTAAATAGAATTTATTTATTTAGTTGCATGAAACATATGAAACATTAGTGGCAAAAAGGAACTAATAATGGCTTGGTCTTAAAAGAAAGCCAGGCCTGTAAGGACTGGCTTTAGAAAACTGAGTGGTAAATATACTTTCTGCCTCTAATTAAAACACTGTTTGTGGCACTTTCCTTTGGCCTATTAATGTTGTACCTAAATCAAGGGTTTGATGAAGTTATCTGATGCATATTTCCTCCTGAAAAATTCTCTTCTACTTTCTTTGTCTCATATATTTTTATGACTTGGGCAAAAGCCCCCAAACCAGATCTTTCTTGAGTTCTCCTTTAATGTAATTTAAGCAGTGAAACAGTTCCATATTTTGACTAATGTGTAGAAAAGGCCATTTCCCTGCAGATACTTAATGAATGAAAGAAAATCTTTTATAACCTTGAATGCCTGTGAATGAAAACTTAATGACTTTTCTCAGTAATCAATAAGCAGAACAACACCAATTGAAAAATAGCTGTTTCATAAACGAAATAAATGGTTTTAAATATGTTTAGGAGAGATTTTTAGCATCAGCAGAGATATGATGTTCTCACAGTGAGTCTCTGTGACTAATCCTCTGGAAAGATTTACTGTTAGGAAACTCAAGGTCTGCTTTTCAAAGGAAATATTGGTAAGGATTATTATTCCCTTGTTCCCAGCATTTCTCATAATCCCCTTACACTCAGAGTAGGATTTACAAATACAAAATAAATGACAAAACTGGAATGCTCTGAGGCCTTCTGTTCACAGAGCTAAAAAGGAAGCCCAGATGATTTGAATCTTATTTTGAGTTAAACATTAGGCACCTATATATTTTTCTTGCTCTATACAATGTGGGTAAGAAAATAGACAAATATAGGCTACTAACAAGTGACAGCAACAAATGTACATTAAGAAGACCTTAATAACTTATTAATAACATATTTGCAAGACAGATCTTTAGGAAACTTGATTGCAGCTTTGAGATTTAGGATGCTTTGGCCAGTGCCAAATGTTTTCAATAAGGAAGGCAAAGCAAGGTTAAATAAATAAAGATACATGGAAAGATCATTCAACCCAGGTGATAATCAGGTGTCTCAGCAGTGTGGGATTCTTTCATGTGCATCTTCAGAATGACACTTTTCTAATGAAAATGTAAAATCTACAATATTAATGTTCCTGTTAATCATTTCAGAGGGAAATATGGACAGGCTTTCAGGTAATTTATATATGTATACAGGGGGAGTTCCCCTCAGGAGCTGAAATGTAGATGAAATCTTTTATATCTGATGATAATTTATACAGCATTTTCAAAAGGTACTTTGCTACCACAACCTGAATAGGAGCCTAATGGGTAGCTGAGCTTTCATATCCTATTCCTACCAGTCCCAGACCACCTTAAGGGGATACTTGACAACAGGTAAGTCCATTTTTATACTTTCTGCTGAGAATAGTAATGATAGATTGTGTTTAGTTTTCTTAAATACAAAGCTGATTTGTATTTAAGACTGTTCTTCTTGAACAGCATATGTTGTTTTAATCAACATAAAATATGTGGTCTACTGTTTCCCTTATAATTTCTCACACAAATGAAAAAATGCTAGAGAATGTGTGAGAATAAGCTTTTTTTGTGTTATTTCTGTTCTTTCCTGTGACTTTAGACCATTCCTTCTGATATTGCCTTTTTAATTCTGAATTATAATAGGTTGCCTGGATTCTGTCCAAGCCTTTCTTTGATTTGGGTTTTTTTTTAGGGAAGTAGTCTTGGGGGCCTTTCAGGTGGAATTAAGACTCACTTAAAGTTAAATCCCATGGCAGAACTTTATGAAATATTCAAACTAAGCCATATGCTGTTTGGACCATCAGTAATTAATGTAAGATGTACCTATGGCTGTGAACATTGTGTAATCTAATGGAGAGAATGAAGAAATATTTTCTTTTAGAAAGAAATTATCCTTTTCTGGCAGGTCGCATATTTTCCATTTAATCAGAACCCAATGAATTAAGTCCTTACATTAGATTATTTTGTGTCTTGAAAAGTAATGCCAGTTGAGGGCTCAAACATTTTAGTATGAACTGAACATGGTCTCAAAACATCCATTATATCTGTAGGGATATTTTTGAACCTCCAAACCTCAATTTTCTGTGCTTTTCTGGCTATTAAAGAGAGGGTTCAAGGCCCTGATCCATCTGAAAAAAATCCTAATGCCAGGAAGCCCTCTATGTAAAATGTTTTGTGCATTTAGTTGAGCATTTCACAGGATAAAAGTGAAGTTAAGACTATTGCTTCTTGATGATCAAAAGTTCAAGCTCAGTCTCAATAATCACATGGAAGTGAGAGCAAAGCAGAATATTATTATGTGACTGATTAATGATGTGGTATGCCTGTAGTTCTAATTACCCCATTTTAAAATGACTTCTAAAATTTGACTGAGAAAAGAAATGCACAAGAGATAGAGTATGAGAAGCACCAGTCCAGTCTGATGACCATATGACACATTTTAAGCACTTACATAAATATTTAGGCATGCAGATAAATGTTCATATGCCAGTCAGTGGAATAACTTAAATGTCAGTCAGAAATCAGAAAAAATCAAACAAGAAGCAAAGCAGAAAATTAACAGTAGAGATTTTATAAGGGAAATTTCAGAGCTGACAGGAAAAAATGCTGTTGTGAAAATAAGATTGTGTAAGTCATAGTAAGAAAAAACTAGGATAAAATGATCAGTCTCTTCTCAGCCTCAGCAGATTCAACACTGAGGTAGAACAGGTTTTCTTACAGCTTTGACACTTTTGTGAATCTGGACTTCTTGTAATCTGTATAACTTCACTTATGCCAGCTACTGTCTCTCCTTAGGTGAATAACTCTGTGTTAATAACACTGAACAACTGCTGATATATTATATATGACTTAGAGGCTTGCTATACTTTGTTCTTGGTACGATGATATTTCTTAACCAGTATGTTTTATCTTCTTTCTAAAATACAAAATACCCCTGCATTCTGGAAACTCTTTAAGGCTTTGCTTCCAACTTCTCCACCCGTGGTAGGGAAATACATGCAGGAAAAAACAAGAAGAGTGACTTAGTGGAGAGCAGCCAGATTATCACTGTTTGAAGCCTCTGAAGAGGCATGCATGAATTCTTGAATTGTATTAGGCACAGTTTATTTGGCCCACAGCTTGTTTGTGTCAGAATTTTTAATCTTTAAAATGGGTGTCACTATATCCATTGTCTACTAGACAGGGCTCTGTGGGGATATGGGTATTAAAAATAGAGATAGTCAGTTCATGTGAATCTCAGGCCATTTAAGTATGAAAGAGAGAGGCTGATACTTTGCATAAGCTGTTGAGGCACTGCTGCCTGCACAGGGTAAAATGATTTTACTGGATTTAGTAGGCTAGAATTTTGCCCATCAATGGACAATGAGAACAGGTTGTTTAAAGCAAAGAGATATTGTGTTTGGCAATTTACTAAGATTTAGAGTGCAAAGAAAAACAGAGCTGTGACACAATTCACCGTGAAATTAAATAGCGGTTTACCCCAGCAGCAAGCAGAAATCAGCCCTCTGCCAGAAATCAAAACTCTGCTCCCACACAGAGGTTAATACCTATCTTCTACCACACTCTGCACAAATTCAGACTCCTTGCAGTGGCCCCTGGCAGTCAATACACTTGGGCTATTTCAGATTAGAAGGGAACTTTTTCCAGGCAGAATACAGCCATGGAAAACAGCCTATTACAAGGTATCTCTGCCTTCATGGTTTCTCTGCATGTGGTTCAGAACTTTTTGGGTCTCCTGGCATAGATTAAAAAAAAAGTTTACTTTCTTTATCACTCCCATGTGTGGATGAAGCTACTTCATGGTTTATATCTTAGAAGAACTAAAAAATACTCCTCCCTCCATCCCAGACACGCTAGATTCCATTGAGCTAGGAAATAAAATTGAACAGTAATATTCATTAACAAATTTCAAAAAAAGCTGTGATGTATGCATAAATGCTAAGTTTCTTATCTCCTAGATGCCTAGAAGAAAGCTAGGAAATGTAATCAAAAATATATTTGTAAATAGACTTTGTGAGTGAAAGATTAGACAGCCCATGCCCTCAATCCCAGGTTTTCTAAACCCCTAAACCTTTAACAGAAGGAAGGCTGGAGCCCGCATTGGAGCAGAAGCCTCATTTCTTTCAACTCTCTAGCCCACTCTAGGTTTAAACAGCTTATAGACTGCTGTGGGTGGGGAATCTGGATTTACAGTTTCAAGGAAGACATTCAGAATATAGGCCTTTATTTTGTCAGCATAAGAAAGTTATATGTCATAGACCTGTATTCACATTTAGGCTTTCTATCTCTTGGAGTACACTGTCATGTCTCCACTCAGCCCCCTCCTATTTAGCTCAATGCCTAAAATGGGGATCTTATGCAAACACCAATCCCTCACCCCCCAGTTATTATAGCGTTGCTTCATTTTTTGCAGGAAAAAATGATGAGATGGGAAAGGCTGGACAAGGCTGGGAGCAACTCACTGCTTAGTGACAGCTCATACAAAATTGTTATTTTCCTTCATGTGATAAATCCACATGAACTTGTAATGATCTCTTTCTCTCTCTCTCTCTCTCTCTCTCTCTCTCTCTATATATATATATATATATATATATATACATATGCACAAACATATATACACATACACACAAGTATGGAGAAATTAGGCAGCTGAAACTAAAGACAGGCAGAAAATTAGACCTTTATCTCATTTGAAGGGCCATTACTAAACCCTTGCTTTATCAATTTCATCTTGAAAAAAACCTCAACAGCTAATCAGCTAGTATGGCACTTCCTGGGAAACTATATATTTCAAATATTTATGAGACGAGAACTACAAGCTGAGAAGTGGGCCATTTATGAAAAACTTAGTAATAAAAATCTATTCAAGTTAGTATGAAATCTGCTGTAGGATCCCTACTTCAAATACATTTACTGGTCCATGGAAACCACTAGTCTGAACTTGGCATGATATCAGCAAGTAATTGCATCAGAGGGAAACCTAGGCTTGGTTTGCCAGTCTTAGTTCTGGGCAACAAACAAAATAAATGATGGTTTTGATACAAGAATATTTATGCAATTTTAGTTCTGCGGCTTTGACCAAGGGTTATTTTGGAACATATGTGATGTCAGTGTGGCTGCTGTCAGGTTTAGTATAATTTTGGTCCCATATGAGTTGACATGAGCTTTCTGTAGCACTGACAATTTGCAAGGTGGTATATACATTGAAGGCAAGTGCTCTGGTAATTACTTTAAATGCAGTCTTCTGGGCTTTTAAATCATTCAGGGAGCTCAGGACAGATTCCTATCTATATGCACATGTCATCACAATGCTAGGAGAGCTGTTGGTTAGCTTAGAAAGGAGAATGAAACTGTCATGTGTGCGGTGAAACTCAAAAGCAGTTAGAAAAGACATTTGCATCGTCTTAAAAAGTCACCAGGTTCTTTACTAATCCTTCTTTTAAAGTCTGAAGTCTCTTTCACTTTTTCTTGGAAAGAATAGTCTCTCTGTTGCTAATAGAATAATGTGCAACATTATGAATTTTCTCAATGGAAAAAATAATCCATGTTCTCTCATGGCATTAGATGACAAAACTGGAATAAGAAGGACTGGTTGTACTGGTTAATGGCACATGTACATTAGCAAATCCAGCTGCAACAGTCTCCAACATTTATTATCATTTATCATGAAAATTTATAAACACCTGACCTTAGTTCTCATTAAAATATGCTCAGGTAAGAGTTTTAGACTGGAAGGAGAGAGAAGGCAGAACATTTCTTAACCTGAATAAGGCAAAGGTACATTAGACTCTCCTAAAGCAGAGGGGTCAGTTTGAGCTGTGGGAAGCCTTTCAGCCAACACAGCCTGAATTTCAGTTTTGTAATTAAAATACTATCATTGTCAGACTCCATAGGGCATGTGAGAAAAAATTTGGCTGTGTCTCTCTCTAGTATATCAGTATAATGTGCTTTCATGCTGGGGGGAGGACATGCTTCTGCTAGCCACTTTAGATAACAAGTAGCATTTGTCAATAACTCCTTGTAGGATCATGTTCAAGTTCTGTGAGAAAAAATGAAGAGGAAAATTCAGTGTTTTGGTTTAAAAAGACAAGTGTCTGCTAAGGAAGGCAGGAGCCTCCCTTGAAATAGAGAATGTAAACCCCCTCCCTCCAAATTATTATAATTTTGAAATGAAGGGGCTCTTAGGCAAAGATATGGGAGTAGGAATAACAGTTATTTATTAGGGAAAAAAAAAAAAAATAGAAATGCAGTGATACAAAACAACACTGACAGAGTCAGAATATGACCTGACAGCCTGTGGGTCAGGGTGTTGATAGCAGTCCAACTGAAATTTTTTTGTGCTATGTTCCTCTAGCCTTGATGTGAATTATTTCTTTCTATCTTTTTTTTCATGTTGTGCCTTGGGGTTGTTATAGTATGTACATTAGTTTTGTTTTCACTCCAGGCTGAGAGCAGTAAACTTTCAACTGGACAAAAAGGTTTTAGGAAAAAAATCCTCTGTACCTTGACATTTTCTTCAAAGTCTGTGAGCAACCTTTTGCTTATAGCCTTGAAAATTAGGCAACAACAACGATTTTGTTTCATATCCTTTTAAATACATGACCTTTTCTAGGATCTAAGAGTGAGGCTTCCTAAAAGAGGTCTCTGACTGAAAGCTTGGGTGGGTTTAACTGCTGCAGTTTGAGGTCTTGCCTTTCACTTCTGCAGGGATTTAGGACCTTGTTGCCTGGGGAATGAGGTGCAGATTTTCAGAATCATCTTCACCTGGTTTTGATCCCAGAGCTACCTGTTATTTACTGAAACAGATGAAATATCCATGGTGAGTGAATATGCCTTACAGCTTCTGGGGAGGTCTTTCCTCAAACATCTGTGCAGATATTCCAAAAGGTAAGCATTTATTAAGTGTGAGTCCAAAAACATGCTGTATAGAAGTAGCCTCTATTAAAAATAACAGAAGAAATAACAGTAGAAATTAGCTTTTCAAAAGCTACAGGTAATACTGAAGCCAGATATGAAAGATGAAATGTCTATAAAGCTCAGGCCTATCTTTCAGATATTTTGAAATGCTTTCAGGAAAGAATATCAGCAGATGGATTGAGAGACAGAAAGATGTTAGTTGGCAGCAGTCTGATAAGCCTCACTATTAGGAAAGAAATTAAAAAAAAAAAGATAAAAGCACTTCAGGAAAATGAAATCCCTGCTAAAAAATCCTGAAAGTATGTAAGCTTGAACATAAGAATAGACATACCAGAGCAGACCAAACCTTACTGTTACATCTCCTGCAGTGACATTGATGGAGGCAGAGGAATGCTACAGCCAAGCTGACCTTGCAGCCAGATTTCTCCCCAGTGTTCCTCAGTCCTTTGTGGATGTGTATCCAGAAGTGGCATCTCCACAACAGGCTCCTCCACCTTTTAGGATTGCAGGATGGCATTAGCTCCTAGCACAGTGCAGTATATGGCCACAATGCTGCTTCCCCTCATCTTTTTACAGTTCATAGCAGGAAGGAGCTATTGTGTAATTCTTTTGTCCTTTCTTTTCATTTAATGGATGGATTTAATTGAATGCATATTTTTCCGTCTGCTTGAATTCCATGGAGAAGTTTCCTGCTGCTGAGGGGCCTTCCTGTCTTTGGGACTGGCTTGGTAAGATGACATTATTTTCATAGGATCATAGAATGGTTTGAATTGGAAGTGACCTTCAAGATCTTCTCGTTCCAACCCCCCTGTCTAAAATTCTCAGTATCTAGGACTCCAACAGGCAGGGACACCTTTCACTGACCAGGTTGCTCAGATTTCTGGCCAACCTGGACTTAATTCAATTTAGAAAAAATACACATGCTACATTATCATCAGACCTACTTTTTGATTGCAGTTTTTGGGACAACCTCCTGGTCACTGAGGGCATCATCTGCCAGCTCACATTAGTCAAGACACCTCTGTGAATACAAATCTAAAAAGATCAATGTATACTCTGCAAAATCATGCTGACCACAGTGTTCAAACAAAAATAATATATCTTCTTATTATGAATAATGGTGTGAAAATTGGAATGAATGTCTTGGCAAGGTGGCAAATGACTTACAAAAGAGCAAGCTGGGCAGACTGTAAGAATGTTCTCATACATTGTGTCAGCTTCATGTTCTTCCAAGTGTTTTAAATAACTGCTCTGTGATGGAGTGTGGTATTTCTGAGGGAGCTGCAATTCCCAGAGAGGGTTTCCAGGATGTTCTTGGTGGGAAACAATTTAGACTTCCTGCTTTTAATGTCAAGCAAAACAAATATTTAAGAAAGCATCTTCTGCCAGTGTGCAGTTTTATTAAGCTAAATATTTATTACTATTGATAATAGCATAAGAAATTACATACAATGCCAGGTTTTCAATACTAATAAGCTGCACATTTAATTATCATTATTATATTAATGATAGTTTTATTACACCTTTATTAAGTTTATTGAAAAATAATGTTTTGCTGTTGTCACAAATTAGAGCAGCTTCTGACTTTCTGTTGACAGTTAAAGTACCTGTAATACAATAGGATTTTCATGGCAGCATCTAAGTTTGGGGTGTCAGGGCATTTGGATTGTTCTTCAGTAAATCAACCAGACACCTGGAAAATAACCAAAAACCCACAAACCCCAGGTTCAGTAACCTCATCAATATACAGGTCTCTCCAACTGGCATTTTGGTCTTAATTTGTCTCTTTTTCAAAGTATTGAAAAAGTATTGAAAGAGACAAGAATGGTCTGTGTTGTCTTTTCCCTTCATATCTTAAGCTGTTTTGAGACCTTTATAAGGCAGGCTGTCATCTCTGAGAACCTTTAGACTTGTGTGCTCAGGTCATGAGAAAACATTAAATCTGTCACATTCAGGGATACCAGTGACAAACCAGAGTTATTGCTAATCTCTAGTTCACCTTTCACTGCCAGATTCACCAGAACTATATCCTGAATGAAAAGTACCTCTCAAGTACCCTCTTTGGACACCGTATTTAGAAAAATAACTGTCCAAGATCATATTACCTTTTTGAGTGGAGAAATGTGGCTGCCAGCTTCAAAGAAAATCCATGTTTTCAAAGTTTTATTACATCTAGAGCAGATGGAGTTTCAAACTGTGTGTTAGTGGGGGCTGGGCAAGGTGACTTGAATTCTGCTTTGGGAAATGAGATTTTCTGCAGAAATGGTGTTATTGTGATTATCTATGTTAGTCTTACTCCAAAATGAGGAAAGTAATGACATATTGCTTGAGGCTAAGTTCTGAAATTAGAAATTGAAGTTGGGACAGAACCCAGATGTTGGCTTAATAAACATTGTACTGTGTTGTTTGCTCCCTGCTTCCCACCAGCCTTTGTGCTCCTGGGACAGCCAGGAGTTGTGTTTTGAAATGACAAAACCTCTAGTGTTTTTCAACAATTTAATGCATTAGGTGTTGCACTGAGTGCGTGCTCTGTGGTACTGATATCAAGCCCCCCAAGGTTTGAGCCCTCAAGACTTGAATCAAAATTTGCAATTAATTTTTTTTTTAGTTGGTAATCAGTAATTACAGCTAAGCATAGCTCATTAAGCAATTGCTTGGCTAATTCTTTATTTTATGAAATAGGGAAGTGACTCCCAAGATGAATGGGCTGTCTGCATGAGAGCCACCAGAAATGAAATGAACAGAACTGAGCAGTAACTGGGGAAATGGGAGATTGGTAGTGGGAGATTGACCACCTACTAAAAATGGGCCCCTGACTCAAGTGGAGGAAAGAATTGCATTAGAAGCAAGAGATACAATAAGCAAACGGGTTTGAGTATTAGCTAATGAAAAATATATGTAATCTGTAACCAGTGAATGCTGATGCTTCTGTTTTTTGAGATGTATAAATAGTGCAAAGTTTTGATGAGTTAGTGTAAAGTTTTATGGGTTACCAGCTGTCTCTCTCCTTTGTGTTAGCTAGAGTAAGAAGTAGAAATACATTGGTGTGTATTGATGCTTAGCACTGGGTAATGAGCCTGTATTCAAACTAGTTAGATTGGTAAGGAGCCATTGGTAGAATTTGTCAGAAATCCCTATCCTCTCTTCTGCCTGGTTCCTACCTCATGGCGTTTGTTAATCCTCAAGAAAACAGGAATTATCACCACTTTTCCAGAGTTTTTGAGAAGTGGATGTACAAATACGCTTGACTCAAAGTGCTTAAGTGCTGTGGATTGTAGGAGACAAAAGGAGTCTTACAGAATAAAAAGGCTTTGTTCACTTCTGTTCAGTTCTGTTCACAAAAAACACTTTGGGAAATGTACAGCGGACATGAGGACTGAAAACAAGTTATTTAACTTGGGCATGGACACTGCATGATCAGAGTGCTGACTGGTCAAGAAGATGCATGGGCAGCAACATAGGAGGTGGCATGCTGCCAGTGTGTGCTTGTTTTAGTTCACAAGAATGCTATCAAGTATAATTTTAGCCAGAATATTTTTAGCACAGTATTACCTAGTTGTACAGTATATAAGACCTTTCTTGATGGCAATGAACTTGATTCTCTTTGGAAGAAGCTAGAGTGCCCTCATTCACAACAATGGGTCGATTACTATTACATAATGTTTTTTCCTGCTTATCATCAGCAGGATTTTCCCAACAGAGTTGATTTCTCCATATGCATAGAGGGAATGAGATGACATCAGGCTGGTGTCCAGTCACTAGTGGGGTTACAGGGGTCTACCACCCTGTGCTCTTCAACAACTTCTAACAACCTGCATGCAGGACTTGGAGGTAAATTTGCTGATGACATTAAATTGCAAGGAACTGTCAACTTTGTCATGGGCAGAGAGGCCCTGCAGAGAGAACTTGACAAATTAGAGGGCTGGTCAATCACCAAACAGATCAAGTGCTGGAGAGTGGGTTTTTCATTCCCTTTGCTCACTATCCAACCCTTCTTACAATCTACTGCAATACTCTTCAAATGACATCTTGAAAAAGGGAAAGAAGTGCCATTTGATGAGTCTTAGGAGATTGACTCAGATTCATTGTTGAGGGCTCTAAACAACCTGGTCTCAATGTTCCTGCTGATGGTTGAGAGGTTGGACTTTATAGCCTTCAAAAGTACTTTTGGTACAAACTATTCTATGATTCTTTGATTAACGTGTTTGTCCACCTCTAGAGGAGATCAGGTTTGTGTTTACTGGTGTCCCGGTACTGGAATGGAATTTTCTGGTTTAGACATATTATTTGGTTAAATCACTCCACACGGGACTCATAAATATAACCCAAAGTGAAGCTCCTGAAGCACATGTAACGATGATAGAATAGAACATATTTTTATGTCTCTTTATGTTCTTCAAGTGTTTTGCATTCTTGTTATGTGTTTGTTGACTTCGTGAAGCTGTAAAGACTCTTACTGGCATTTTGACCAGAGAGTTTATGTTCCTACAGAAAGCAATTTTCTGCAATTTTAGGGGCAAATCTGAAAGAACCAGGACATCTGAGTAACCTCAGATTTGGGTTCATGTTCCCACTTTTGCACAGTTAAGTTATTTTTTTCAGAGAAATCTTAGGTCTGAAAAAAATCCCAGGTCTGAAATCTGCCCCAAATTAAGGAAAAATATGTGTCTTGATCTGTCTGTGTTTCATTTCTCTGAATTACAGTAGAGCAAAATCCATTAAAGAGATGTGAGTCAAGAAAACCTCAGGGACACTGTAAAGTTTAGTTAATTGTAAAGCAAAGAACCTCTTACTTATGCACTAAAGCCACACCACTATACAGGAAATCACATTAAAATGAACTTAAATTTAAGCTCATGCATTTATCTCACTAAACATGTGCTAAACAGGCTTCCTGGAGACAAAGGCTTTTTTGAACAGAAGCTGTAATTAACGTGTTGCAATTCTGGAATAAAAACTGCAACAGACACAAAAATCAGTTGTCATCATAATGCCATACTCAATTCATTGAAGTAGTCTTATTTTGTATTATTTTAACTTCAATATTTTGCTTTTAAACAAAAATTACAAATGGTCAAATTTAAATATGAATCAGCTTTTAAATTGTAATTATATTTCATGAAATATGTGTTCTAACTAAAACAAAATAATTGCAAATATGTTTCCAGACTGTGTGGAAATTCAAATAACTTAGTAGCTACACAAGTAATTTTGCTTATATATTTTAATAGTTGTAAGAACAAAACTGCAATCCTAAATGCCATACTGTTCTCAAATCTTTTACAGTAAGCAAAGGACAGGAAAAAAGTCTTATATATATATTTCAATGATCATTTAAATTCTAATTTTAGCTTGACTCTGTAAATTAATAGCTCCTATATAATTTATTTTATTTATGTGATATCTTTTTCCTTTTGAGCTTTTAATTACCCCTTTTTTTGTATGGGCTTAAATTCCTTAGGCAAACAGCAAGTATTAAGAATGTTTGTGATTTGTAGTATCTATAGGTTTTGGTGATGCTTTTTCTGGATTTACATCAGTGAGTAAGGCCTGACCTTATTCCTGTGAATATGAAAAGTTTTGATGTGATACCTTCAAGCAGTAGATAAACAAAATATCAGTTCAGCACTTTGCTGGCAGGATCTCTATGTGCTTTGAGGAAAGAGTATGGAAAACATATGCTCACCTCATTTAGCTTGGCTGAATTTGCTGAAAGATTTTTTTTGTGTTTGTTTCCTCCTTCAAAAGAAAGAATTTCCCCATTTCTCTACAAATAATGTAAAGGAGGAATGATTAAAACAAAAAGTGGGCCTTGCAAATTATATAATCATGGGGAATCTGCCTGGTACTGCCTGTTCATAGTCTTGATTGGCTTAACCTCTTCTAAAAATATTATCAACTTATACCATTATTGTATCCAATGCAGAACAACAAGACACATCTAAGAAGAGTTCAAAACACAAGATAAAGGCAGCCGATGCAAAAGTAAAAAAGAAGGGGAAGATAATTTAAAATTTCACTGTGATGATAGTATCATATATGACCCCAGAGGTAGCTTGTATTGCACCAGAGTCTGTACAAACTTTTCAGAAGAATTTTCCAACACTGTTTAAAAATGTTGCAGTTTCACAATAGATTGGGGTTTGCTGGTAAAGAGAAATGTGCACCATATTTAATCAATTTTTCCAAAATTTTCTGAAACCTCCACTTCCTGTGTCCCCTAAACCTGTGCAATTTACACAGTTGAACACAGAATTGAAGGATCTGTGAAGTGAATTTTTTTGGTCTTGTGTATACACAATGGTAAAATGATGTTTTAACTTTGTTGAAATATTTTAATTTATACAGTACTGTGTGAGCAGATACATAAAAAGAAATGTTTCCACAGAAAGAAAGCATGAACTCACATTCTTTATCTTTTACAACTATTTCATCTTTTGAAATGCAATTTTCAGCAATTCCTCTTTTGTGTAAACTCAGTTTTGATCTTATCACGCATTTGTGGTCTCCTGGGTATTCTGTACTTCCCAAGATTTAATTAAGATATTTTTCTAAAGTTATACCACAATATTTAATTTCTTTTTCAAGACTGAAAACAGTTGAGGCCTATTAGAAGTTGGGCTATATCACGTAGTTATATCATGCAGAGACTGGATAACCTATCTTCAATCCCAAACTGTGGCACCTTATTTAATCAAGAATGTAATCTATTATTTGCTCATAACTCCTTGTATTCTTTTATTTAGGTATGCAGTGAAGGTACTTGTGGACTGAGATGTGGATTCATGTGAGTAAAAATGCCAGTTCTATTTCCATTGCAATAGTACTTTGAAACAGAATATCCTTTGCTGACAGGGTTTCCTTTTATAGAGGTATTCCATGCTTCTTGGACTCAAACTCATTTTTTGTTCTGACCGCTGTGAGATATGGAAATCCACTTGTGTCACAAAGCAAGAAAATGTTTTTGTTTTATTCAAGAAATCTTTTCAACAATGAAGTGTCAACAGATATGTTTATTCTTTTAATGATTGACTTCTCCTTTGCCTCAGTATCTCTGCTCATTGAGTTTAAAATGTAAAGCTGTTTATTATTATTATGCAAGTCATGGGATTCTTTAGAATTTAAGAGAAGGGAAACATATCAAATAGCAAAGCAACTCTTCCCAGTGCTTATCTGGCAGACTAGAGAACCATGATATTCCACTTGAATCAACTGCTTAAATGAGTAGTTTAATGACAGTTATTGTGTAAGATTTGCTCATGTAGCAACTTGAGTAGTTACACAAAGAATAGAAGCTTGATGAAACAGTTAAGAAATACATGCCAAGCCATCTTGTTTCCACATTCTTTTGCATTAGTAGATGTACTCTTTTTCCATAAATGGAGAAGTTTCTATCTCTTAATAAGAAAGAAGTTTAAAAGCGTTCCTTTAAATTCTAATTAAGTTAATGTATCTCTAGGAAAAATCTGGAGCCTTCTTCCTATTGAACATGTTACAAAAATGTACTTTTCCCTGGCATGCAAGTTTCTATTTATGGGCAAGCAGAACCCATAAAATGATCCAAGAAATGTGTTTGTACTTACTGAAGGGTACTTAGTAGTGGGGCAGTCACAAGTTTCAATATGGGATAGGATTCATCTTATCTACAAGGTCAACAATTTATGTGCTTACATCTGATGGGCATAAATCCTCTGACTTGCTTTATGTGCATCTCCCTTTAGGGTGAGATGTGTAGTCCATTGTAATGTTGCTGCCTAAAATCAAAAGACAAAACTTTTAACAGTGTTTAAGTGGTAAAATAAAAAGCAACTCTTTAATGAAAGATTTCATATGCAAAAATATGGCTCTGTGCACATGTGATAAAGGATTTCTACAATTTTTATAAAGTTAATTAATTACTATATCTAGCAGGTCCATCCAGTAGGAGATCAGTTGCCCTGGTAACCCACCCTTGGGCCAGCCCCTTGGAGGTGGTCCAAGGGCTTCTTTGCCCCATTTCTTTTTATGTCTCTTAAGTTCTGGTGGAAAAAAAGATGTCCTTGTCAGCAAGTCTCTTCTTAAGTATAAAAATAAACAGAATTTCAAGAATACGCTACTAAGGGTTAGCTTACTGTGAGAAAGGGCACGAAAAGTCCTAGAAGCTATGGAATTGTATATAAAATCTTCAAGGCTACAAATATATGAAAAATATATAAAAAATTAAAAAAAATCTTTAGCCATCAATGCCACTCATTTGCATGGAGTATGATGAGATTCTAGTGAAAGCATCTCAGACATAGACTTTTTTCAATATAGTTGTTTGTCTTTGTTCTGTCAAATCTTCCCATGTGGGCCCTGTTAATTGGGAAAAACATTCTATGAATTTCAAACACTGTTGTCTAAAAGTTTCCTATGGACATAATTTTCAGCTATACATTTACAGAGCTTGCGTGTTTGTAGGAATTTGGTCCTTGTTAAGAGCATCATTTTTTCCAGTCCATATGTTTTTTGAAATCATTATTACTTGAGGGCAGAAGGAAAGATTAAACACCAAGTGACTCCTGTAAAAAATCTTGCCCCTCTGTTTTATCCCAAAGAATGATTCTGGACCACTCAATCTGTAGAATTGCATTCCTTTATCTAAAGATTTGGGTGGAGTCTTTCTACTCTTATTGAGGGTGACAATACGTGAGTACCCCTGCATTCACTTTATGTATGTGTTCTGATAAATTTGCCAGAAAAATGCTTGGATAATTATGTAAAATAGAGACAGAATTTATGGCATGTGATCTGTACATAACTTTAGACTGTAGAATGTGAGTTGTGTGCAATGAAGTGCTTAGAAACCAATATTTATATCTTGTATTATAAACCAAGAATTATATACTAGCATTTTTCAGTGATAATTTAAAATCTGAAATAAATTTAATTATGAGTATGGCATATTCATGGGCAACTGAAGAATTAAATTGAACAAATTGCTTTCCATAAAGTGTTTCCCTACTCCAGCTATAAAAAACACAGATACGGAAATATCTTCTTCAGAATACAAATAGGCATTTACATTAAAATTAACAATGTAATCAGAAAGAGAGTGCAGGCCACATGGTAAATTATTCTTAATGTTAAATATCTATGTTTGTACAGGTCTTGGCTTTTATAGGCAGCAGCATTGGAATACAGAATATTTAATTTCTGGGGAGCATACTATAGATAGATGCGCATATGGGTGGGATGGGACTCTGAAAAACCTGCTGTAATGAAGGGTTCCCTGTCCATGGCAGGGTGTTGGAACTGGATGATCTTCAAGGTGCCTTCCAACCCAAGACTTTCCATGATTTTCTCATATTTGATTGCAACAAAGTTGATAATTAAATATATATACAGCATGAAACATAGCCACTCTACTACTGGGTTGCTACCAGTTGGGTCTACTACCACAGGGTTGCTTGTTTGCCTTGTGATATCTATATATTCTGGTAAGGTCTGACAGTTCAATATCTAGCATTTATTTGCCTTTTTTCCATGCTTTGTGGGTGTTCTGTTTGTCAATAAATGGTTGGGCTTTTTTCACTTTCATCCACTAGAATTCATTTTTTGTCCATGAAAAGGAATTCTTGGAATTCTTTTAAAGGAAATACTCAGTCCAGAGTGTTTTCCCCTAGACTTGTGTCCAAACTGAGACACGTACCCTTGAGGATATTCTACATGTGGTGCTTTCCAAACATTTTATTGAAAGAACAGGACACAATGGCATAATAAATTAACCAGTGTGCTGTACATAACCCACATTGAAAGGATTTTGTTGGCAAGGCAGTGTGACATGAAACTGGGAGAGGTCTATCAGTCATACCTGAAAGGGGACACACACTCCAGGCCTGCCATGGCTCCAGCACGTGGGATAATAAATCCAGGTCTGGACAAGGCTGCTTGAGATCATGATTCCTCTGCTGGTGCAGGCCTGCCTGACCTTGTATGCAATGCTATCCTAATGCAGTTTTTTTTTTTCTGTGGCCCAATTTAATAATATCCTACACCATACTGTGCAGCACAGGGCTGCTGAACAATACTGTGGCAATTGCCACATGGTGTTACGTTGCATTCTAGAGCACAGTGGTTGACTTGTAAAAGAGAACCAGACAGAAACAGTTAAAGCACAGAAATCTGCAGAGCATCTTTAGCCCATGCAACTTTCCCTCTGTAAGTCTTGGCATGATGTTGAAACTTATTCTTAGCACACATAAGTACCATGAAAATCATACTAGCATGAAAAAAAAAATAGCTGTGTTAGTGACAAGGACTCATATCAGCTTTCTAAGAGCTGCTCTGCTGCTGGAAATTATGGTATAAAGAAGTGAACAAATGCATGTTTACACATTCAAAGCTTTATGATGACTATTCACAATTTATTTTTAAAGTATTCCCAGTACAACCTACCAATTCTTGTTTTATGTTTGTTTTTTGCAACTTGCAACACATGAGTTTGCAGCAGTATGAATCTGCCACAAACATGCTTGTGATGTTCTCCACAATCCTTTGTTACCAATAGCAATTTGGTTGAAAATCAAATCAGGCAATGAACTTGCATGGAACCCAATCGTCCTGGTTTGCAAGCCTACAAAGAAAATAGATCCCTGGTATTCCAGTTTAGTTTCACAGCTACATCAATTACAAAAATGTGCTACCTCAGTGAGGCTGCTTTGACTCAAGGCCACATTCTTATCCTCCCACCACAGAAAATCAGATATAAATGATGAACACAAATAAAGGATCTCTAGCTTCCAGGAGGTGTTGTGCTCAAAGGTTTTTCCTCTTCAAATTCTGGATCAGACATCAAAGTTTTTGGACATCAGGTTATTTTGAGATTGTTTTTGTGTAGGAACTAGCACCTATGATTTTCTTTTAAATATACCCAAATTTTTAGAAAAGAGCTCTCCCACTATGAAATTCTAAAGAAACCCAAATGCAAGGATTGAATTTAGGCACATTTTCACAGACTTTCATAACCATGATGTGCAATTTGCCATAGGTCTGAAACTATGTTTCCATCTAAGGAAAATTTTTATTTTTAAGGTATAAATATCCAGTGAAAGGAAGAAGAATTTATCCAGCTTGATTTGAAACATCAACAGTACTAGGTAACTGCTACTGTTTTGTTTTTCCATTTCCTTCAGTATGACAAACAACATGCAGTTTTAGTGACTATGTTTGTTTTTTTTCTTTCCTTTGAGAAAAGTGAAATATGGCTTCTTTGGATGTGGATTGCTCTTATATTACTGAATAGAATTGGGTGTTTGGGGTATAGGGAATCCACCATGTGACTTATGTTATGATATTTTATGGTGTCCTCTGCTATGGTTTGAACAACAGCCTAATAAATCACAGTAATATCTGGACAGAACAAAGTAGCCTCAAAAGACAATTCAATAGATAAAAGTAAAAATAAATATATGCTGGTTTAGGCTAAAGCTCTTTTAAGTCTTTTTACTAAAATTATTACCTAATTCAAGACATTTCTACTAGTAAAAAAATATGAAAAATCAAGTGCAGTGAACAGAACAGTATATTCTAAAAGTAATTGTGTTGTCTGTCAGACAAAAATCTGTTTAAAACATTTTGAAATATAAAAGGACCATCTAAGGATATTCTCTGATGGCTTCAGTAGTGCCTGATCTCTTCAAACTTATACTGCTTTGGAGAAATTGAGAAGCTGAATCCCTAGGATTTGTTTTTCTGGAAAAGGAGCAAGAAAGATAGAACAATTGAAGTTCATTCAAGTTACAAGATAGTTTTGTTTTCTGGATTCTGCTAGAGTTTAAAAGGAGTCTCTGAGCATCAATATCCTGAAGAGATTTGACAGCTTAGAATGCAGTAAGCTAAGTTTGTTGTAAAAATTATTTCTTTTGGCAGTAACACTGATCTATGAATTTTAATGGTTCAACTTAGCATACATTAGAATTCTGTGGAAGGCATTCACAAGGAATTCTGTAGGTGCTCCTCTTTACCTGTCAATCCATGAAACATAATTTTGTTTCAAGGGAGGAAAAACATTACAAATAATCCCCTTTTACTTGTCTATGAATCACTTGACTCAGGGTTGACTTTCAGCGGTATAATATTCCTTCTGACCTGTTGGGAGCTGACACACTTTTCCATGGGGGTCCCAGAGCTGGCATTTGCAATCAATAGCCTTGGTATGTGTTGCTGTTATGTCTCCTTGAGTGGACACAAGAGAACAAGCACTGGCTGCCAAACACCTGTGATCTCTATATTCACACCAAAGGAGCTTCTGCTGATAACGTATGCAAGGGCTATGGTATTGACTTCTCTTTTAAGCTTTTAATAGAAAAAGAGACAGGAATAAAACTGAGGTTCTGGGTATGCTCCAAAAAATATGATAATCTTAGTTCTTCCCAAGGACAAGCAATGAGTGGAACACCAAGCAAGTGAGAGGTTCTCAAAAAGGCATTTTTGTGTGGCAGCTAGTTGTGGAATTGGCCAAAATGCCATTGTTGCTGGCAATGGTAATGCAGAGCTCTCTGCAGTCAGGATCCTGGGCAGACCTGAGGACCAGCTGCTACTTAAAAGAAATAACTTTTTTGTCAGAAACCTGTGATATAGTGTGGGGTACCAATGACAGCTGGCAGCTCCAAAAGGGCAAGGGAGCTGTGTGCTGAGTGTGACCTCTGGCCATTATGACATGAACAAGGGACCTGGAATTGAATCAGCACCATGATAACACTCAGAGACAGCAGCTTGGATCAGCCTGGATTCAGCAATTGCCCAGCAAGTTCATTGTGCTGGGGCATGATCCTACATTTAGCACTCCCTAATTTCTCAGCCTTTTCCCACAGGAGAGGTTCTCCAATCCTCTGGGAATTTCTTCTGGCCCTCCTCTGGTTCTGTTTCAACAGGTCCATATCTTTCTTCTGTTTAGGATCTCAGAGCTTGGATGCAGCACTGCAGGTAGGGACAGAGAGGAGCAGTGGGGCAGACTTTTATAGCCATTAGTCTGAATGCCTAAGAAATGGATGTGGAGGTTGTGCTTCCTTGTTGGTATAGAAAAAGATAGTCTTTATCTCACCCCACTAAACAACAGGTGTAGGATGTGTGCCTGTATATATGTATATATAAGATACATGTGGGATACACTGAAAAGAATCCTTGTTTGGATGTGATCTTTTTTTTGTTCGTTGCCATACATCAAAATGTGTTACTATTCTTCTGGCTAAATATAAATGTGCTTTCTGGTCTGCATTTTAAAAGTTTTCATTTTATTTTGATAAGTTCAATCAGCATGAGAAGGGTTGCACAAGAAATAATCTAAACGAGAGTAAAACAGGCCCAAGGCTGACAATGTAGGAAAAAGGGATGTAACCCCCACTCCCCAAAAATCTAATGGTGCAGTGCAGATGGTCACAGCAATGTTTGTTATAAATCATAGCAGGCTGATTATGTGTTCCAGTTTCCTATGTAGACAGGTGTCATTCCAAACCTTTTCTCACCCTGAAATGTGCTCTCTATCTGATCTTAACCAGCAGTCAGTCACGAGTCATATGTATTAGTCATGTAGGCATGCATGAAGTGTGGTTATGTACAAATATGCTGTGTGAAATACAAGAATTAATTTATGGCAAGGCAGAACTTTAATGTTGGAGGGATTAATTTGCAAATGGGACATTGTTATTACCCTGCAATGAGTTACCAGTCTTTTAAAGACTTAGGCAGCCCTAGAAACAGTCATTAACAAACTGTCTGGGCAAGGAGTTTGGAGGAGGCACAGGAAATATTGGCATATCCAAAGCAAGGATATTGAGGAAAGGAAGGCTTCAACCCTTCCCAAGTTCTCCTGGAGAGAAAGTGGGACGACCTGGTGTTTACACCCGAGGATTCTCAAAGGGGAAGAGGGTCAATAAAAGACAAAGGGGTCTATCAAACTCTCAACCTCTCTCTGTGAAGGTTTTATGATAAAGCTGAGAATTGTATGCCAGCTTATTGGAGTTATTTGATCTGCCAAGTATGCAGAGGTAACTGTTTTATCTGCTTTGAAAACTTAGAGGATAGAAAGGTGTTTTTATTGGAGGACAGGGACTGGGAACAGGGATGAGCCACAGAAGATAATCACACTCTAATCGCAGAGCTGGTTCAAGAACTGGTAATGAAGGAATCTGGAAGGGAAAAACTACCAGCTCATGAAGTGAGATACGTAGGAGTGCACTCCAACCTCAGGGATCCAGAGAGTCTGGCTCAGCAATGCTAGAGGGAAAAAAGCAATTTTAAATAAGTAAGACTTTTCTATTTGTCTGGTTTCATAGTGGTTTTGCTCTGTCAGTCTCAGTTATAAAGTCAAGGACTAAAGAGGGCATTTGAGCTGAGAACATCCTGTTATGAAATTTAATAAGTACTGCTAGTACTATTTCATCCAGAAATGCTTCCACTTACTGTGAAGCAATTACATTCTCAGCTCTCCCCCTCTCTCTGTGTCTTTCTCTTTCCATTTCCAATAAACATCAGACTAGTCTGCCTGCATTTTTCTTAATGTGTTAGCTGCAGTTGGGAATTGCACCTTAATATGATTTTAATTTATGTTAACATAACTGAAAGGGTTTAGCAACCCTCAGCACCTGAGCATCATGGTAATGAAAGTGGGGCACTATGGAATTAATCCATCACCTTTACTTTTTTTTTACATTTCTTTTATTTTCCCATTTTCTTTAGTAATATCTTAAACTCTCATAAAAGTCTGAATATATTAACTATTTGGATGCTAAGGAAAAAACATATTATCTGGCTTTTATAACAAGGGTATAAAGCATAATGTTTTAATTGCAGGCAAGAAAGCATAGCTGGAAACACCAGCCAGCTTAGAGCTGTCAGAACTCTTTCTGTCTCTTAATTGTTGGCTTTGAGCAGAACACCAAAGATGAAAAAACTCAGGAATCATTTTGGGGAGCTGCTGATGCTGAAAGTAAGATACCAAACATCTGTTTCTGGCTCGTTAACTTACAAGCTACCTTGGTGTGGGGAGGAAGATGTTTACTTGTTTTTTTTTTTTTTCTACGGCTTCAGCATGAGGTTTTACTTTTACACAAAGCTGTCTTGCAAATCTGATATTTTCTATCTAGATCTGCCAAACTGAAAGCATAGTCCAGTACCTAAGTGATGCTTTCACAGTCACTCACCACTCCTCCATCAAAGAGGACACTCCTCCAATGCTCTTCTTCTCTTTCCTGCAAATTTACTGTCGAAGAGTGATAGGTCAGCTTATTGCAGGACACAGGACCTTGATATATGTCTTCCAAAGTACCAGTAACATGTGCTAGCTGGGACAGATTGTCCTTGGGGGTTTCAGTGAAGATACCCAACTTCTGTCAGGGATGTGAGCCCTGAGGGTGCCCCCAGACCTCTTGAGGGACGTGTGGGCTGTGCATCAGTTTTACATGCAGAAATGCAAAGGGATACAACTCTCTTTATCCATCATGAGTGGTTCAGCTGTGAGTCACAATACCTGATAACATTTTGAATTCCTGTGTCCAAAAAGTACTTTCTCTTTTCAATGTACCCAAGGCATGATGAGAGTGTTCCTCAATTTTTGTTCCCCCATCCCATTTAGCTAAGTCCCATTGCCTTTCTGATTCTCCTCTACCTTCTCTCAGCATGTTTTAGGGGTGATCCTTCTCCCATCAGAGGTCTGTCCTCCTGAAATTCATATGTGGTAGGAAGACTTTCTTACTCAACTACAGAGGGAGAAAAATTGGAGTTTCCTGTCAGAGATTTGAGTGCTTTCTATTAGACTAGATCTCCTAAACATCCTTGCACAATCTACTAAATATCTAGGACATGTCCATGTCCTTAAGCTCTAAATGTGGCTCACAGTATTAGACAAATCTCAATTTGCCTACTGTTGAAGTAATAAAGTCTTTTTTTTTTTCATTTGCTGTGCTCAGAATAAAAAAAATGGTGCTCCCAAAATGCAAATTTTGCTTTTTATTTTCTTCATGGGACAATTTTACCAGGCTGTTTGAGTGCCTGTAGCTTATTTGAAGGAACAAGAAACATCAGCCCTCCACTAATAAAACGAAGTCTTACGTAAGGGTAAGTTTTTCAGCATACTTCAAAGGATATCCACTGAATCTGTGGAGGTTGCTTATTTTCTTTGGGGGACAATATTGTCCCTTAATTAGGCTTTTCAAATGTAAATTCCCAGCAATGAAACATTTTAAGGATAAAAGCATTTGTTTGTGGCATAATGCCTCAAAATGTCAAGAATCTGAGTCTGTAATCTCCATACATTTTGATTACTTGCTATCAGAAGTAGCTGCTTGCAAAGCAATACATTTTTCTTTTTTTCCCCTTATTTTTTTTTCCCCTTTTAACACTCTAGCCACATTTACTCTGAACTCACACCTGGTGCCTGTCCTGTCTCTTGCCACCGACATATGACTGTTTGAGTGGGAACAAAACCACTTTGACAGATGGGCATAATTTCAGGGGATGCCAAACAACCAGGTCCTGCACTAACTTTGAATGCTAACGTGCCATTCACACCCTGTAGTGTCAGAACAACAGCCTATTCACAGCCCCAGGTCATTAGGAGGGAAGGGAGAGAGCAGAACATGTGGTCACGTTAATAAACCTGAGGATTATGTTGTGTAGGTTTGATCCTGTAAAAATGGGTAAGAAATTAAAATAAATGGTCTGGCATCTGAATTAGAGAACCAAGTCATATAAAGCATAGAAGGAAATCTTGCATTTTCAGTGTAAACAGTGTAAGTAAACTCTGTGTATATCCAATTGCTGAGAAAATTTGAAAGAAATTTAAAAAAAAATTCTTTGTCCAGGCTTGTTTAGCTGCAGCAGTGAGATTTTGTAGCTTATGGAGTCATCCTCAAAAGTCATCCTTAATAATGGCCCACTCCTAGTGATCAACCATTTGCATGGGCAGATCCTGACAATTGTAGAAGAGGAGCCAGGCTATCCAGTCCTCCTCAGTTGCTTTCCAGAGTGGCCTGGGTAGCAAACCAGGTATGCAGCAGCAGTGTTCTGTAGCTGCTGCATTAGGTCCACATCATTTTTCAAAGGAAGATTTTGAAGTGAAAGAAATTATATGGAAGATAAGTTGCTGCATGAAAAGAAACGGTTCAGCTGGCTTGTGCCCATGTCCTCCTCATCATGCAGTTCTTCAGGGAATACAGACTTGAAATGTGTGAGTTCACAGTACCCCCTGCTCCAGGAAACTGTACTTTGCTGGCATTTGTACTCTGTACTGTGCAAGGATTTGTTTCCTTTGTTTTGCAAGGACAGCCTGAGACCTGAGGCATGACAGCATCCATCCTCTTCTTTCTTAGTAATTCCTTTTCATGCAGAGAAGTTGAATTCTTGGTAGGGGCTTGGGGTAAGGTAGTTTTAACTCAGAAGAAAAAAGATTTGGAAGGGAAAAGCCCTTTATCATCTAGGACTTATTATCATGTCAAAACTGCACATGAGTCTTTGTACTTGGTGTTTTCTCTTGGCTAGCTTCAGGCTTTCAAAAACATTTAGCAAAAAGGAAATACTAGGCTCAGGGGCTGAGATGGAATTTAGGACAACTGAATAGCGCTCAGACTTAACAAATTAAGCTGGCTTTTATCTGGACAAAGGTTGTTGACTTTTTTGGGGTGTCATTGCTTAGGATTTGATTTACAGTTTTGGGTTAAATAAAACCCAGTCTACCTGGCCTGGGTTTTATTTAACTTTCATTCTGGGCACATACTTAAATTTGTTTATGACGGAGATTTTTCCATCCCAAGTCTAGGTTTGTTACCAGGGCGTGAGGAGTGAATGACACTTCCTGGCCTTCTTCAGCTTTAAACTTAGAATTTTTTAATGATGACCTCCTGTTGTGGCTCCTTCATCCAAGTTTCCTGTTACTTTTTTTCCATGCACATGTTTTTTCAATTTGGAAAAAGGGTATACTTCAGATTAAGAAATGAAGCAGAAAAAGAAATTTCCTTTCTGAAACAGAGCCTTTTTGAGATAATTCATACATGGTGGTTTTGGCCACAGACTTGAGATGTGCAGGCAACACTTGATTTAAAAGTTGCTATGGAAAACTAAAATGTTGCTACCCTGTTTAAAAGTGTATTTATAATTCATTTCCAAGATTGCAGCATAGATCATTAGACCCTTGTTTTTGAGAATGCAATGGCAGCTCTGGTCATAGTCACAACTGATTTAACTGGCTTTGAGTGTATGGAGAGTTTGGCTCATTTGGAATCTGGAGAGCTCAGATTATTTTCTGTTAGAAGAGAGACACTTTCTCAGAAATACTACATTATAAAATCATTGACATCCAAGAAATACATACATATAGAAATATGTAAATTCCTGTGAGAATAGATGAACCTAGCTTTTTTTTCTGAGCTCTTGATCTGATAATACTTCTTTTATGTATCTAAATGCATAATACTTTGAGGAGAACAACCAGCACACCCTAGAGGTGTCTTGTGAGCACAATGAACTATGAACCACACCACACACATATTTTCCTATAAAATAGCTCTTTGCAGTCCTGTTCTGCTGCTGTCTCACAGGGGAAGGACAGGGAATACAGACACCAGAGAAGCAGCAGTGTGAGCCTCATTCCTGCCCTGCTCCTTGTGTTGAGGCAGGATGTGTTTGTGACCAGCTTTCAGCTGTACATAACACATATTTTGACCATGACCCCTCAGAATTATGGATGGACTTTAAGGTTAGGTTAAATTATGAATATTACCTGATCAGCTGAGGACAATTGTTCCTTAATTTCCAGTCTGTCAGGTTTAAATCCACCCTTGGGGCAGATGGTTGCCACATTTGAGACAGCTGTGTGATGTACTAAGACCCAACACCGTGGCTAGCTTGCTTTTGAGTTGGTTGTTTTTTTGGTGTTTTTTTTGGTTTTTTTTTTTTTTTTTTGTATGTATGCATGTGCTTTTTAAAGGCTGTTCATTTTCAAAAATCAATATTTTGAAAGACAGAGGAAATCCTGTTAAATATTGACTTTCTATTTAAATGCCAGATGTTGTGAGCTTTCCATCTGGTGATCACCTCCTAGACAGATGCCCAAAATAAGATTATAGCCCTCCTTCCATCTAAAAGAGTTCTGCTTCTCTCCTCCTTCAGCCTATCTTCCCTTTCCTCAAACCAAACTCTGAATTTCTGTACTCCTACAGGCATACAGAAATTCCTGTACTCCTAGAGGTACACAGAAATATATGATTTATTTCTACCCTTTCTATTGTTTTAGTCTTGCATTTTATGTAGTGCTTAGCAGTCTCCTCAGGCATAGAGATTGTGTGCTTGGGACATTAACAGAGATAAACTACTTGCCACAAAAGAACTAATAGATATGGAAGAACCTGTGAAACTGTGCATCAGGCAGTTTTAGTGGTTCCATTATGATCTCTGAACTGCTAGAATTCAGCTGCAAACGGAATGTTTGGTACAGTACTGGCAGCAGCATTTCAGGAGCCTAGAAAGGCTCAGAAATGTAAGGAAGTGTGGATATCAGGTGTGGGTATTCATGCCTACGCTCTCGGCTGCTCTTGGTGCTGGATCTGTCCCAGGGAGAGAAGTCCAGGGGGTTTTCCCTTACACAAAAAGGAAAACCTTGGGATCACAACATGTTGTGATCTGCAGCCACATCAGGGCTGGTGTAAAGTGAAGTGTTTTCCAAGACGTTTCAGTCTCACCTTTGTCCATCTGGTGGATCAGGAGGCAGAAGTACCCATGGGACTAACTGAATGATTATGATTACAGTGCTCTAAAGCACTTAAGTCTCACTTTAGACTGACCTGGCAGATGGCTGTGGCCCGGTTTAGGTAATTTTTTTCTCCCTCAGCAGTGTGTAAAGGCAGACCTGGTTTGGAAGGCATGCAGACCTATAAATGATGTCTGAGCAGGACAAAGAGAGAGGAGCAGGGAACTGAGCTGCCACCTTCTCTGGAATGACTCAGGTCACTCATGGCCATTAGCTTGGAATTTTCTAAACCACTCCTGTTGAAATGGTACCCTTTCATTTGAATAATTAAATATTTGATGGATTAAGGACAGGACACTTTAAATTAGACCCAATGTACTTGAAGGAGAAGAGTAATCTGAAGGATCTGATTGTCCTACCAACTGAATATGCACTTTCTTGGCAGTGCAGAGATCCTTTGTGCTTTTGATCAGTGAAGTTTAATTAATTCCTTTTTCAGACTCTTTTTTTCTTTTTTTTTTTTTTTTTATATTTCCATCCTAATTTTGAAGAAATTTTAAATGGGTATTTTCTAGCTTAGTTTCCTCTCTGAAACCCAATCTTAACTGCAATCTCTGAGCACTACATAAATGTAATGTTGGCTATGTGGCTGTAGAGTTAAAATGAGAAACATGTTTAGCTCATAATTCCTGACTGTAGATCTAATTCTGAGCCAATCAGACCTATATTTAAAAGGCAATTAGGAGTTTTAAAGGATTTTAGGCACTTGAATACCATTTCAAAATGTGGCTTCAGATTGCTTGAAAATGTTAGCGTGCAGCTAGATTGGGAGAGAAAATGGATATGCAAAACATTAGGGTAGCATTCAGAAAGACCAAGTAGCTTGGCAACAAAATACATATTAGCTATAGGTTAAGAACCAAGTTCATATTTTTTTGCCCCAAATGTTGCAATGTATTTGCATTTTGTGTTGGCCTTTTGGCCCATGAACAGACCGTTCCCAGCAGGTCCTGCTGGGAGTGTGCTGTGGCTGGATCTAGAGACAAGAATGCTCTGACCTTTTAAAACAAGGGAGCTGCATGAGTTGAAATGCATGAATGCAACACAGCCCACAGTGACCCAGTTAGAAGGGGGTTAATGTTTGCTGGGCTGGAGAGGCTGGCCAGAGGCACAGCTTGCTCTGTAGCTACATATAACACAGAACTTTGAGTGAGGTCAGACAACATCTGTGATGTAGCTTTGCCTGATGGCTCCATTTCAGCTGTTGATGACCAAAAAATCCTGCTTAGTATGGAATATGGGGGATATTTGGACTTGAAGAAGTGGCAGGTAGAACAAAATTGTTCTGTTTCATGGAGGGTAGCATTAGAGCTCACATTTCTCTGCTCCAAAGTGAAGAGCACACCTTTGAGAATTCATCCTAAAAGAATATGGGCCGTGCTTTGAAGCACAGTGAAGCCTGGAGACACACTCCAGCCTCTGACTCAGGTGCCAGGCAGGGAGCTGTATGGAATTTTGCCCCCATGACACTTTGTTGAAATTAGAAACCACCAGCAAAACCCGCCAGAAAATTGGTCAGGGATGTGAATAGTTTTGTGACCACATGCTTTTGGAAATGAGTTACAGCCATTTCCAAAACTCATTTGTTTAGCTCTGGTGATTAGATTGAGCCTGCCTTTAAAAAAAAACTGCATAAAAATGTTAAGTGCACTGTCCCCTTATATGCTTCTGTTATAAACACACTCATAGGGACACAGTTCATACATGCCCCAGTAACTAGTGATATTCCTAATGATTATTTAAATGCCCATTAGTTCTGTTGTTTGAGTTTTATTTATTACTGAGGATGCCCTACAATGTGCACAGTTTTGAAAGCTGTTCAGTGCTGTGGAGATTTGGATGGATTCCATAAGAAGGGGTGCAATGTCCATCTAGAAGTCCTCAGGAGTGATCTTCAGCTGCTGGGATTTTGAGAGGGTGAATTAACCTGAATTAATTTTGCACAGGCCAGGCTGGGTTTCTCCTGCTGCCTCATAATCCTGACTACTGTGAAGAAATACCCAGATTCAACTCTTGTGATCTTCCTTCTCCAAAGAAACTTGAAAACCAAACTCCAATTCTTTTATAATCCAGGAAGCTTTAGTGAGGAAAGGCTTCTGAGGCAGGACTGAACTGTATGTCTTTGGCTCAGTTTTGGCAGAATTAACATAAGGAAGGGTAAAAGCAGGTCTAGATATTGTATCCAAACTCCTCACTCCCATAGGCTCCCATAGGTTTTGGCATTAGTTCACATGAGAACGTGAATTATTTTTCTAACTACCTCCAGGTAGTTACTGAGAGGTTAACCAGTAAGATGCTGATAGATGTAGAACAGAATCCAGGTCTCCTATCTGTGTCTTAGCTCCCAAATCACCCTTTTAAGGAAAACTCCCAGGACCAGTCATTGTCATTTCTAAGCATTAAATTCTCTGGTATTTTAATTTTTAAACTTTCATACAGCTGAAGAACATTTTTCTTAAGCTCTCTAGATGCTCACAGGCAAATTTCTTTTCTTTTGTTTATTCCTTTTTTCCCTCCTACCTAACTGAAGGGAAAAAACTCACAAGAGAGGCTTTATGCTACTTTCCTGTTTTTCAGCATGACAGATGCATTAGAAAGTGTAATGCACTCTAACAAACAGGGAAACTTTGCATATTGAATATAGCACATGAAATAATAAAAGAAGAACAGCTGCTGAGAGACAGAAAGGGAAAAAATAGAGATAAAAGTTAACTTGAGTTGGGTTTTATAGGAAGAGCTTTGAATTCAGTCAAATTTAAAATTCAACGCCAAGTACATTTACAGACATCTGGGAAATCAGGTCACATGCTCTTTGTTAGGGCTGCTACTACTCATATAAACCATGGCACACAGAAAAGTAAGCCTGTCACAAGGACAACCATTTTCTTTCACAAAATGACAATTTAACAATTACCTTCACACAGTGATAGATGTGACCAGTGATAACCAGAAACAGGATAAAACCGAAAAGGGGCTACAATGGGGTGCCAGCTTTTCCAGAGTTTAAGGGTATCTGACCCTACATGTTCAGAGAGTGCCACATTTGTGCCAAATCTGTATTTGCTACATGAATGCTAAAGAAACCTTATGTACCAGGAAATTAATGTAGCACTGAAGGCACGAGGAAATCACACATATTGCTGCAGAAAAGGTAACTGCCAATAATTAGGTGAATTTGCAGGATTTTCCTCTGCTCTTGGCACTGATCTCAACTGTCAGCATATAGCCAGCTGGGAGGATGCATACAGCAAGTTGTCTTAGATTCCCAGGTGTTTGTTATATGTGCTCTGTGGTTAATGGATAGGAGTTTAATCAAAATGATACCTGCAGTGTCCTAAGCACAAATACACGGGGAATGGTTGCATCAGTAGTACTTGCACTTGCTTGATTTATGAGAAATATGAAGATTTAAAATAGCACAGTATAGTTTATGCCTTTTTATTGCATTTTGGTTTTGCATCAACCACTCCTTCAGTTATACCTTCAGTTATAAGTACTCACACATGTTTTAAGTCCTAAAACTGGGTCTCGGTCCCCCTCCTTTCCACAGAGGAAGGCTGGAAGAAGTTGGTTTGATGTGGATTTGCATTAACATTCATTTCAGTCAATGAGGTAGTGGACCATGAGACCTGTGTCCAAGTCTAAGCCGAATTTTAAGAAATGTATGTAGTCCTCAGCAGGGCCTACTCTTCACCAACACTTTAAATGAAAGTGAGAATTTAAGCACACTGGTTGTGCCTCCTGCATTGATTTCTTTGCTTGAAGTACACAACAAACTTAATAAACCCCAAAGAACGTATTGGTTAAACCCCAAGCATTCCTTGTAGGCTCTGGGTGCTCCTTGTATGTGAATAAGCAGTTCCTTCCCTACATTTTCCATTAATCCTTTCAGTCTCTCACTAATTCTAGTGCTTGCCTCGTTCTTTCAGACCCAGCACTGCAAATATCAGAGAACAGATTGCACAAATTTCAGCATATGTGCTCGGAGCCCAACATCAGCAGCTGGACAAAGCCACAAGTGGGCACTATGTCTTGTGTGGCCTTTTAGGATTTGTTGGGAAACAAAAAATATTTCATCATGTTGGCTGGAAGGGAAAGCAAAAATACATGTATATTTCCTGCCTCAGTCTCCCTACAGCACCAGTTTCAAGATATGAAGGCTGAATGTTGAGGGTCAGCAGTGTGATATTTTACAATATCTATTTTCTTTCCGTAGTTGGCTGAGAAGTGGGTATGAGCCAGTAGGACTAAGGGTATCAGCTTGAGCCTTCTGTGGGGAGGTAGCAGTAATTAACCAGCTTGGGCTGATGTGGTTAGAAGTTGTCATACTTGTGTCACAGAATAATGATGAGATCAAGGTGCATTTTCAAGGCATTACTGAATTTCTCCAATAAATTCTTCTCCAGTAGGATTCTCATCACATCCATCTTTAATGGATTTATCTGTTGCCCAAGCTTTAGAAATTAAACTGCTCTCGGTTCCAGTGTCAGCCCTTTTAAGTGGCAAGATTTGTGCTCTCCAGCTGCTCCCAGGAAGATTCAGAAGGAATTTACAGTTTCCCAGAGGGATGCTCATCTACCTGCATAAACTCTCCTCTCCTACCCCCTGCCCTGCTGAAGTTTCATGAAGAGGGTTGTACAGAAATGAGAATCTGCCTTTCCCTCTTTTTTGATCAAGGACGATGGACTTCTCTCTGACAACCACATTTAATGTGATGATGGCAGGCAGGTGCTCTCAAAGCTGTTAGAGAAATCTAGCCTGATACCTCTCCAGCAGTCACAGCCTGAAATCCTTTATTCATTTGCAGTATGTGGTGTTTCAATCTCCCTGTTTTTTTTTCCTCCTCTACTCCTCTGCTGTAAAGTCCTACAATCCCTCAAACAAAAGCTCTGGAGATGTTATTTGGGGTTGGCCCCTAGGCTATACTGGATGTATGCCTGTTTGAATCACCTGATGAAACAAGCCACTGTTTCATAAAAGGCATCATATTTCTTTTGGGTGGGGAGGGAGGAGGTGGGGACAAGGGGGGAAAAAGAAAGGAAAGATGAAGAAATCTTATCTAAGCCACCTGTGTTTTAAATGTTGAATTTCCCCGTCACATTTTCCTGATGAAGATGAAAAGTTTTTAAAGCAAATAAGACTTTGCAATTAGATGATGATGCACGAAAGTACGTGTCTGGATAATGTGACAGATGAGTCTAACCTTCATTAATGTGCTTTAATTGGATTAAGCTCTATGAAAAGCCTTTTCTTCTCTTTCAACACCTTCAGGGCTCTTGGCTGCATGACTTTAATGTACAGAACATCCTGCAAAAGGGCACTCATCCAGCTTCATAGGGGTATGCTATACATCCTAAGTAACATAAACATCTTATCTCCAGTGACATGGCCCCTAGGATGCCAAAAAAGGGGTGTGGCCATCCAGTGACAATTGGGCAGTTAAAAGATATATTGCAGCATTTGGAGCACTAAATCCCTTTACAAACTGAACGGGTTGCTGTGCCAGGGCTGGAAACTGTCAGCACAGTTATCAGCTATTTTTATTAAAAGCACAGGTTACAGATGATTGACAGAGAGGCAGCCCCACTACTGCTGTTAATACTGAGAAGGCCATTCTCTGCCTTGTCTCACAGTTTTCAGTAGGACTACCTGGGGAGCAAGGTGTTGCTGAGTGTAAGCTACGGTGGCAGCTGTGCTCATGGAATGATGGACAGGAGAATAAGAAATATATGCTGTGCCTTGGCAGACTGAGAACATATTCTGCATCATTTTAGACTTTCTTTTTTTTTTTGTGAATGGAGCTTACTCACACAGTTTGGGGTTTTTTTGTTTATTTTTTTTTCTTTTTTTCTGACCTCTGACTCCATACTTACTCATTTTGGCTGCTTTTAAAGACTCAGCACTGGCAAATTCCTCACAAATATTCATTGTAGTGGATTTAGGTGGTTAGTGGGTGTGGGGCATATTAGAGAGAAATAACTAAAACCAGGCTTAAAAGTAGGGGCAGGGTGGGAGATGGGAAGCTACGTGCTGGAAGAAAAAGGGAGCAGAGAAGATTTCTTAACCAAGAAATATGTTTCATGTCTTATAAAATACAGCATCTTGTGTTAGCCCATTTTGCTGATCATGGATTCTTTATCTTAAATGGTACTTAACCCCCCCACCCCCCCAACCCAGTAAATGACATGGTTAAGCATAAGTTGATGCATGTGATGCTGGCAGTGGCAGTGGTACATCTAAGTTGGAGGTGTCATTGTACATTTCTGGTCTTTTAATGGTTAAAAAAGCAGGGACAGCTGTTTTGAGTATTCTTCCAGTATATAGTCTTTTTGTTAGCAAAAGACATGCTTTTTTTTTTTTTTTTTAAATTTGTTTAACATACTTTATTTACAGTAATCCTGGAACTATAAATCCATGGGAAGCTACAGACTATATTGCAGCTACAATACTTTGTGCAAAGAATGTTCCCACAGTGTGTCTTTAGGGATGTATCTGGGAGAGAGCCAACAATTTTGAAATACTTCATATTGATTCATGGCTCTCCAAACGTTATTTTAGTCTTCTAGATCACAGAATGTGGCACACTCAAGATTTATTTATTTTTTCCATACTTTAGCAATGGTTTGCCAGAGGTCTTTGTCCTACTTTTAAGATGACTTTTGCAGCCTCCTTTTTTCCTTTTATTTATTTATTTATTTAGGATATTATTTACTCACATGGTTCTGGAATAGTTGATTTTTACTTTGGGAATATTTTGACTCTTGGTTGTCCCTTTTTATTAGCAAGAGAAAAGGGATTACAATTTTTGCGCTGCTTTCAAAAGCTTAGATTTGGGGTTTATTTGCTACTTGGATAATAAAGCCAAGCTAGAAACAGGTTTGTTCATCTCCCTTCTCATTCTTTGGTGTGATTAAGTCTGTTCCTTGCTGGTTTTCAGCCTGTGGAATTTTCTCTTTTTACTGAAGGAGAAATAAATTATGGTTTAAGGTGACAACCTATTGGGGCCTAAATGACTTCCTGATGGACAGGGCTTTGTTACAGCCTGGTATCATCCCTCAGCTCCACTGAAGGTGATGTTGGGCAGAAAGGCTGATCCCCATCCAAGAAAAAGTCCTCAGAGCAAAATTACAGACACACAGACAATCCAAAGTGGGATATTATTAAATTACTTCCAACCCTCCTTCAAACAATCATATTCCTTTTTTTTTGTTGTTGTTGTTAAAATACTGTGTTCTCTTGCCACTGACATTTACTATTTACTAAACCAGTGAATTTGTATAACCTTAATAATTCTGTGTAGTCTGCATGTTGCCACAACTTTAGAACTGGAACTTACACTCAGTCATCACAAAACAAAAATAGAACAGCAAGTTTTTAACTTTGAGGTCCAGACACCTGTTATTATATAAATTGCTTAAAACTGTTTAGGTGGACGTGTTTATGTAGAAAATATTTTGGTCACCCCCATTTTATACCTAGATGTCTACTTTGAGCAATTGCATAAAAAAAAACACCCATTAAAAAATAGAAAAAAGTCTTTCACCAAGTCCTTGTTTGCCATAACAAAACCATAAAGAAAAAAAATAATCCCATGCTTTTTTCTTTTTCTTTCTAGGTCACCTTTAGCTAACTTCATGTTGCTTTAGTCACTGACCTCAGTGACAGTCTGCTTCAGGCTAAAATGGTTTTCCTCTGCAAGCTGCAATGTTTTTCATTAATAAATTCTCTAGGGTCATATGTTAGTAACAAAAATACATACATATTTGTAGCAACCTGCAGTGCTATGGCAGTGCTTTAGGAAAGCATATTGAAGTGGTGACAGCCCATGCCACCATGTGGAGTGGTGGTACATGGAACTATAGCTTCACAAAAAGACCAGGAGGTGAATATTGGCTTAGAATTAACACCTCTTGTACCCCTCTAATTGAGGTTAGGGGATCATGACCTGACCTTGCTCTGAGCACTGGAGTTCAGTGTGTCAGTGGCTCATTTGAGGGCATTGATGTTGTTCCAAGGCAGCCCAAGCTCACGTTGTCTACAAATCCCACCTGCCTTCACAGTAGAAGGTAATTGATGTTCTCTTTTCTTATCCTTCCTCAGTTTCATCTCAAATCATGTAAGGTTTTTTTTTTTTTCCTGGCCATTTAGGCCTGTGCCCATCCAATGTGGAAGAAGAGGTGGTATGCAAAATAATGTAGAACCAAATAAAAAAAGTCTTAACTAGCATTTGTAGCAGTAGCAGTTCAATTTATATTTTGCTTTATATAGTAGAATGGCTCTTGTGGTACAGGCATGAAATTGGAAACTTAACAAGATCCTAAATTTATGTGGCTTAAGCTTCTTTATTGTTGGAGACTCCCTTGACTATCTCCAACACCTGAACAGGGGTGAAGTTGAGGTGTGAAGACATCCCCCTTAACCCAGAATCACAAACTCAAAGGATCAGTTGACTGAAATGAGTCCCAAGACCATTGATTCCAGCCTTTGACCAACACCACCACGTCATCTAGACCACAGCACTAAGTGCCATGTCCAGGCTTTTCTTTAACACCTTCAGGGATGGTGAATCCACCACCTCCCTGGGCAGCTCATTTCAATGTTTAATCAGCCTTTCTGTGAAGAAATTCCTCTTGATGTCCAACCTGAACCTTCCCTGGGACCACTTGAGGCCATTTTCTCACTTTTTGTCTGGGACCCCTGCCTGGCTACAGCTTCCCTTCAGGGAGCTCTATAGAGCAATAAGGTCTCCCCTGAGCCTCCTCTTCCCCAGGCTAAACGCTCCCAACTCCCTCAGCCATTCCTCATAGGAATAACCCTCCAAACCCCTCATGAGCATTGCTGTCATTCTTCAGCATCTCAATGTCTTTCTTGAATTGAGGCTCCCAGAACTGGACACACTTGGTGAGGTGTACCTTCATCACTGCTGAGTACTCAAATCAGTTGAGTCTGATGTTTAATCTGGTGCTTGCAGTTTTTTCTCAACTTTCTGATTCTACTTTTTTTTTTTTTTTTTGAAATTTTTCACTTTGTTGAACTGCAGTGATTTGCTGGGTCTAAGCTAGATCACAGGGTCAGAGAATTACAGAATAGTTTGCAACAGAAAGGACCTTAATGATTGTCTAGCTCCAACCATGGGCAGGGACACCTTCCACTGAAACCAGGTTGTTCAAAGCCCCAAGCAGCCTGGCCTCAAACACTTCTGTGTGTAGGACATTTACAGCTTCTCTCAGCAACCTGTTCCAGTGCTGAAATGAAGGATCTCTAAAGTGTACTCCATCATGTGCTGTAAATTAATGGAATATATATACAGTTTGGAAGTGTTTTCCCTCTAATTTTCTTTAACTGAGCAGGCTAAAAGCCTTCATTGTATTAAAACAGGAGCAAATTCAGCAAATTCAATAGATCCAAAGCCACTATAGAACAAAGGCCCTTTTGGAAACCAAGTCCTTAATAAGAGTATTTAAGAGGAAGACTCTTGTGGCCAGTTCTCTGAAGCAATGCTTTGGAAAGGAATGGCAGAGAACACAGGTGAAGCTTGCAAGCTTCAAAGCTCCCTGTCTTTGTTGAGAGGTAACAAAATAATCTGAATTCTCTGCATCATTCTGGCCTCTCTGCCCCCTAGTTTGGAGCCAACATCTGGTGATTGGGTGTGGGCTTCATCCTCCAAGCTAGCAGGACACGAATGCTGTCTGCCAGGTCATCTGCCCCATTGTTTCTGCTGCTTTCAAGGAGTGCCTATGATATTGCCCTTGTGCTGATATTTGAGTAGGCTCAGGTTTTTTTTTATTAGCTCCAACCAGGAAAACCATTGGAGCACTCCAAACAGCTATGAACCTGAGCCAACTGCAGACAAATTAGGAGTGAAAGAAGAAGAGTTACATCTGCCAGGTCAAGCTGGGTGCAAATTGTCTTTGTAGCTGCTGAAATGGAAGAGGAATTTCACCATGTCAAACTTCTCATGAGAAAACAGCTCTCTCTTCTGTGTCCTCCTCCTGAGGTCTGTGTGAGTCAGCCCAAGTGGTATGTGGTTTACAGTACTGAGGAAAAAAATAACAAGAATCCCAAGGAGATAAAGATGCTTATTATAGAGCCCTTGAACTGCTAAGCTGTGTTTCCTCCCCAGGGCAAAATGTTAACAAGTGGTAGCGGTCAGCATGAATAGCAATTTAAAAGTATTATTCTCTTATCTGAAGAAAGACATTGAAAAACTGACTTCATCAAAAATCCATTTCTTTCAAGTATTTTACTACTACATTATTGATAGTATTTCTTTTTTAGGGTATCATTTACACATAAATATAATCTTTCCCTTTCTTCTTAATTAGTCTGTTCCAGCTCAGGGACTTCTCTGAGTTCTGAATAGGATCTGTGGAAAGAGCTGGGCATGGAGCTTGGTGTTTTTTTGCTGGAAGAATTCAGAATGTGTACTTCAACTTGATGCATGCTTTGTGTGTGGGCTGGATTTGCTCTGCTCATTTTGTCAGCATGTCAGTGACTTAGAGCTTGCTATCTTGGAGTTGTACTGGTGAAAGCTTATTTAAATACAGTTACTGCTCTGAGGAATGTTGAGAGATCATTTGATAATTTCTGCTAAAGGGACAGTCACCAACCAGCCACATGTCAAGCATTTGATGCCCTAACTAGTAAGTTAGCCCTGTAACTGCTCTGTTAGCCACTCATGCTGGGTAACATGGGCTCACTTAGCTGCATCTTTTTTCTGAGAGTTACCATTCCTCAAGGCCGAGGAAATCTGAGAATCAGTGCATCAAAGCCATAAAATTTTCCCTTTTGCGTGGCCTGTTTTGCTTCCCATGTGTCCTACGTTTCTGCTAATATAAATCTGGAAGCCAGATGCAAAGTGGGATGCTATTTTTGCTGCTCCCCTGGGATAGTAATAATAGGAATAGTAATAATAATTATATAGAGTAAATGCCAAGGACTTTTGCCCTTGGTGTTGTGGGAGTAGGACTCAGCTGTGTTCCACGGTGAGCATCCATGTAGGATCTGCTGTTCCTTTCTCAGCTTCTGAGTGCTTTTGTTTCCACTCTAATTCCACACCAGCTACTAATAGGATTTTATAAAGCATTTAGTTCTGTTAAAATCTTCTAAGATGTCTTCCGAAGTGAATTTCTCTTTCCTTGAACAATGAAGCCATTTGATGGGTGTAACAGTCAGTAGGGTCGGAAATGACAAGACCACGTAGAGCTCAAATTTAACTTTAGATATATATCAAGCTGCTCTGTGTGCTACGGCCTCCCCCACCCCAGAGCAAGCCACAGATGATTCTTAGCATGGCAGCTGCCTTTGGCTCACATTCTTTTCCTTCTTGACTCCTTTGTTTCAGGTGCTTGAAGAATGGATTTTCCATTTATCTGAACTCAACAGTTTGACTTTCAGTCCAAAGTCCCAGTCAGGTATCTTCAAGGAGGTTTCTTTGCTTGTAGCTTCTTTATACAGTTTTTGTTATAATGAGCAAAACTTCATATCAATACTTGAGGCATGAACTACTTCAGTCTCTGACAATATAAAATAACAGAATACTAAAAAGTCTCGTTGGAAGATGTAGAGAGAAGTGCCTGCAAAGGTGAATTAGTCCAAATATTTTTGGCATAATAATAATAAAAAATTCATTCAATGTATTTCTTCTAAACATATGTAATGCAATACACATTTTTTCTGGTCAAAAATACAGTCTTCATATAATTAATGTAAGTACAGTCATATGAGGCTCTTTCTTTGAAGCAAAACAACCTGACTTAAAAGCATTCTTCTTAAACATGCTATTTCTGGAGCTGACCACAGTTTTATATGAGAAGTTTGGAAGTTTATGCTTCACAGAAACACAGAGTGAGCTTCCATGAGTAGGATACAAGATGACTGAAGGCATCATAACTTCAGATTTAATTGAATCTTTTCCACAAACAAATCCACCTATATTATATTCTTCTCTTTACAAAGATCATGTTTTTCTTCTGGAAATTATAGCAATTATGTCAGTAGAGCTAAAACTATCTTCCAAGCAACTCCTAAAAAATTGGTGGCAGATTACTCTTCCATTATAACTGGGGCAGGGGAGGTGTGGGATGTGGGATGGGGTGGGGCAGGGTGGGTTTGACCCAGAATTGTCCAGAATCTCTCAACAAAAACAGAGCTATGATTTTTGAAGTAATTTGAACTTACATCCAGATGCCTTTGGTAGGAAGTGTCCTGCAGATTTTTTTATTTTTGTCTAAGGATGTGGTTCAGCCTAAAAAATTTGAAGGCCAAATTAGTTTCTTTTCTTGGTGCTGGGACACCTGTGGAGCTACCTTCAGACTGATTCTCCATCTCCAGCAGAGGCTCAGTGAACCCACCACAGCTGAATACAGATCACAGTAGTAGTAGGAATATTCTTATTTGAGAGGACAGTATCGAAGGACATCAGTGAAGAAAACATCCATAAAAGTAGACATAAATAAATGTATATTTATATGTATATTGTATGCTTTTATATGTATATTGTTTAATAGGTGGAAGGAGATGATTATGGATATAATTCCATATACAAAACTTTTGCAGAGCTTCTAAAATAAGTCACTGTGGGCTAAATCAAGAACTGATCTGTGAACACTACCAATGACCCAAAAAGTTAGGAATAGGCTGCAGCAGAGACTCAGGCTGTAACCTGTTTCCTACTTTCTTCCTCCTCTGCCAATAGCAGGATTTTGCTCTAAGTTGGCTGTGCTGTCCCATCCATGACATCCCACGCATAGTCACAGCCCACCTTCCTCACTTCCTCTCTCCTTTAGCCACTATTACAAGGGAAAACTGACCACTTTTTATTGTTATCTCTCTTTTTTGCCACAGTTTTTTCTAAGGACGGGATGGGGATAGAAGAGGAAGTCTGAATTAATTTCCTTAGTTTTGTCAGTCACAACAGACAACGGATGCAGTCCTGTCTCCCAGTCAATATTTCTTCTATGACACAGCAACTTCTGTAAGCAAAAATCCTTGTAAGCTGCTCTTAACATGAGTTTTGAAGGGAGGAATGTGCAATTCTAGGCAGTTCTAGAAAGAAATTATTTTCAGGCAGGATTTTCTTCTGTAGACAATAAACTCTTTCTTTGCCCATGTAATTGATTCAAGGTGGCCTGTCTGGGCAAACACTTAAGGGGAAGCAATTAGAAGTAGTTGTTAGAGCGTATGTAGTTGATATATTGAAAATGCAAATATGAACATAAGCCTGAAAATACAGCTTTCACAGGCAGAATGATGAGAAACTCTTTGAAGGACAACATTGAAAATTATTGAGGCTTCAAGTACATGCTTCAGCATCTTCCTTATATCTGTCCTGCCATGTTAGCTTCATGCAATATTATATTCTTCCAGAAGCAAAGACAAATGTTACAGGTCGGCCCAATTATCATAACTACAGGGTGACTATACTCCTAAACTTTGCTCACTTCCATTTAGTTAAATGAGTTTTTAAAAAACAAACAAAAAGAATCATGGTGTCTGCACTCTGCTTCACCATTTGTTCCTGTTTATTCTCATCAGTGGAGTTCAATTCACAAGATCCACCCCAATCAGAGGCTAGTAATATTTGGTCAAAGAAGAGACCTTT
The DNA here is from genome assembly GCF_048771995.1 of Taeniopygia guttata. Taxonomy (NCBI): domain Eukaryota; kingdom Metazoa; phylum Chordata; class Aves; order Passeriformes; family Estrildidae; genus Taeniopygia; species Taeniopygia guttata. Next base: position 70,874,876 of record NC_133028.1, read on the forward strand.
TCAGAAATAAAAGATAGAATAGAAGCCTGTGCTGCATAAAGGAATAAAATATTCCTCCTGGAACAAAATTACTTAAAAAAATTATTTTATTGCTTTTAAATTTCTTTTAAATAATACTAAAAATGAGGACAACTGTACTGAGAAGAATGCCTTTTTTCTTTCAGATAAGGGTAACAGAAAATGATCCAACATTTTGGACCTGAGTGACCTTTATCAAAGTCAAATGCTTCCAGCTACAGTGAGTTATCAAGACAAAACCTGCATGCTCTGTACTGTCCTTGATAAAGGTCACGTGAGACTAAATGTCAAACCATTTTCATCTCTTTACCTTAAGTAAAAACACTGTTTTATCTACCAAGCTGTCTTGATTCATTTAGTGTTTTAAGGAATTATTTGGGTCCAGCATGCCCTGGGGAGTTTTTTGTTAGTTTATAACAAATGAGATGCTGAATTTGGAACAGGCAGCACCCTGGAGCACTTGCTTTGTGCATTAAAGAGTAAAGCCAAGCTGGTTGTCTGCCTCTGTTCAGGACTCACCTTGCTCTTTTAGAAGTCAGGTGAGAACAAAGAAGAAAGCTTCAGGAGAAAGTCAAGCACTCATGAACGACAAGGAGTAGTGTGGCACTAATACACAGCCATTGTTTTTTTGGGCTGTCATCTAGAAATATTTTTCTCCAGAGGCCATTTTTCTCTCATATATGATTCTTCTCCTGTGCAGTACAATTCCTCTTGCCAGATGTGATCTCCTCTATTGTCCTCAGCCCTCACTGGTTTCATAGGAACTTAACTACAGGCTTCTTTGCACCTGAGGAACAGACTGTGCTCAATTTTCCAGCCACTGGTTATCAATAACTGGGTTGGAGATGTCAGGGGGCAGGAAACGTATTTGCAGCTTCTTCTTTGAGTTAATATTTTTCTAAAGAATTTTTGGTTGTTTAAGTAGAAGTAGTTAGTATTTTCAGTGGCTCTGAACAGGGCAGCTCAGTAGCTGAGCGGGGACTACAAGGGAGCTGGACAGGCATTTTTCACAAGAGCAGGTAGTCATAGAATCATAGAACATTCACAGAATGTTCTGAATTAGAAGGCACCCAGAAGGATCAGAGAAAAGATGAATAGCTGGCAAGCTAGGCTGTAACAGGTCATGACTGGCACCATTTGATTTTAACCATTTGTTTCCTTGGAATGTCACTTCTTACCTGGGAGAAGGGACTGACCCTCACCTTTTGGGTCATTGTAGAGAGCAATGAGGTCTCCCTGTGTCTCATTTTCTCCAGGCTAAACACTCCCAGGTCCCTCAGCCACTCCTCCTCAGACTTGTGCTCGAGACCCTTCTCCAGCTCCACCTGCCCTTTCTGGATATGCTCCTCAGCTCAGGCTAACAGTGATGTGTACAGCAGGGTCCATGGTGCTTGAATCCCAAAGTACTGCATTATTTAAGCAGAAAGAAGGCAGGTTTATATGAAATATTAGAAAGAAATTCTTCTCTGTGGGGTGGTGAAGTGTTGCAACAGCTTCAATAGTTGTTTGGGTGGTTGTCCCATCCCGGGATGTGTTCAAGGCCAGGCTGGATGGGGCTCTGAGCAATCTATCTAGTAGAAGGTGCCCCTGCTTCTGGCAGGGGATTGGAACCCAAACAATTCCATGATTCTGTAATAAAGATGAAGAGGCCATAACTCAGAAACTTCCAATATCTGGGTGTTTCATGGGGTGAACAGTGGAGATAGAACCTTGTTAGCATGAGTGTTGTGTAGTGGTTGGAGATTTTCAGCGTAGTAGTTATGAAAAGGTAAGAAAATATTTTGGGGTAGCTCTCTGATGAATGGGTCCTTGGACCACAGTAGGACCCTGAGAAAAACCTGAGGCCATGGTTTCATGCACCAGATAAAACATTCAGCTTCAGATGAATGATAGGGAATGAAAACTGCAACTGCAGAAAGAGCATCAAAGGATAAGCTCTTGTCTGGTTTTTCCTTGTAAACTTCCTGCAGCATTTTGCAGCCAGGGTGGGTAAAAAGTCTTTGATTTGCTCTGGCCAGGCAAGTTGCTAGTAACAGTTATATTTATGCCAAAAGAAGATTAGTTTTTTCTGATGGCCTCTCCAGTCAACCATCCTTTCCTCCTTTTCCCTCTCTTCCCACTGATTACCTGACTATCTTTGTCCTCAGCAGAGATTCTGTTCAGGCTTGATTGGGGATATAAGTTTAACGTGGTAATTATTTTGATCAAGTTAACATACTTAGTCTTCATTTGCAAAATGTGAGGATGTCTGTCTTAGGCACTTCATTTTGTCCAAGCCTGAATTTATGCTCACTTTCTACTTGAATTTAAGAATGTACTTGGCAGTTCTCTTATTCTGATATGTGAAGTAAGCCCTCACTCATTTAAAATATATAATATAATTGTGGAATATCCATGAATAAAATCTCTAGGTGGGGGTAAACTGTTTCTGAAAGGAACACAGCAAGGTATTCCAGGAAAATCAGAATGAATTTTCAGTGTTGTTAGGAACCTGCTTTGAGAAATCACTTATTCACTTAATCATGATTCACATAGTTTTCCATTTAGTTTGCAGTCTCTCTTTCTATGGTTCTTGATTTCTGCTGAACTCAAAAATTAAAATTATTACCTACATGACCATTCAGTTATAAAATACTTAATGCTAAAGCCAGAATTATCAAATTATTAAACTTGCTTTTCACTAGTCTAACTCAGTTCTGACTTAATCAGTGCTACTGGCTAGTTTTAGCTCTAGTCAGGTTAACACTGGACCAGTGCAAGCTGCATTTAAAAATACTGTCCTGAAAGATCAGTTGTACTAGTTTGAAAGCAAACCAGTGAGAAACTCCAAGTCAGAGCTACAATTTAATAGAAAAATTAAAATAACTGTGATAGTACAAAACCACTGACAGAGTCAGAATATGACCTGACAGCCTGTGGGTCAGGGTGGTGGCAGCAGTCCCATTAAATGGTGGCTGCAGTGCTCCTGCAGTGACAGATGTGGTTCTGTTGGAGCAGGGATCCTGCAGAAGGGTGGAGTTTTCCTCTGAAAATCCAATGGTGGTGAAGATGGGCCTGGTCTTCCTCTGGGAATGCAGTGGAGAAGAAAACTGGAAGAAATAAAGTTTACAAGAACCTGTGGAAGCATAGTCGAATATGTTGAGACAAGACAAATATAAAGACAAGCAAATGGAGTGCTAGTTAAACAATATTTATGCTTTCAGAATATTTTGCAGTTTCTTTTGGAGGAACTACTGATGTGTCTACATCTAGTTTGGTTAAATCAGCTAAAATAAGAGGTCTGGACTAATTTGTACTATCTAAGCAGATTGCACAAGCTAGATGATGGGGGGCTTTTTGCTATGAAAATCAATGTACTATACAAGCTTCCTTTTCCCTCTTGGAACAGCATGCAGTCTCCTTCTTTCACTCTCCATTAAAGACAACCTGCCTGAGGAAAGCAGTGAGCCTGAAAAGTTTCTGGGGTAGGAATCTTGTCTGGGAAGATTGTCTAACCCTGAGGCATGGGCTAGCCAAACCACTGCAAAAACATGTGTTCGGCTTGGTGAATGTGAAAGAGGACTTCTGTTACACAAAACAAGTCCAGGACAGTGTTTTGCATGATGTCAAAGGAAGTTACTATATGACAAGTAACTCAAAAAAAAAAAAAAAAAAAGAGAAAAGGTCATACAAAAGACATTTGTGTATCTCCCGGGGCAGCACTGTGTAAGGATGCTTCTACAACTGAAAGTTCTTCTGCAATAACCCAAGAGAAAGAACATTGCTTCTCCTTTAACTATGTGGTTGCAAATTACTTCAAAAGTAATTAAAAATTGCCTAAGATTTTACCATTTGCTTGCACTAGTTCTGGCTGGTTGTCTAAAGTTCACAGGAATGTCTCAAATCCAGATGTTCAACCCAATCTCCTGGGTTGTCTGTTCAATATTTCAACAATAAAGCAACAATTACAGAATTGCAAATAACACGAACAGATTTCACTCTATCCTTCCTGCTTTGAAGCTAGGTCACTAATGTAGAGACATATTTTCAGTTTACTGCTTGCAGATATGATATCAAAGGTAGCTCTTCACTGTCATCAAGAGGCATATTCACAGAAAAATTTCATTAAATAACAATAAGAAAGATAACTTTTTCCTGGGTGTATGGTCTTCATTTTAAGGCAAAACATTGCCAGAATTAGTTACATTTCTGGCATCTAGGGATGAGTTTTTTGGAAGATCTAAGTGATGAACAGCTCCATTTTTACCAGAGACAGTACGTTTTTGTTATTGATAAGTGAGCATAATCAAGTAGTGCTAAATGCTTTTGAAAATTCCACCTATCCTACATTATAGTATAGTATGACTTAAATTATATATTAATTTTCTATGTCCTACTTTCACCATGAACTAAGTTAGTGACTATTTTTCATACCTATGCAAGTTTGAGTGTTTTTATTTCTTTAAGTATCAACAGTAGCTTTAAAACTGTCTCTTACTGTGTTTGTCCCATTCAAAAAATAAGACTTTTCCCCTAAATCACTTGGGTATTTAATGAATCAGCATTTCTCTTCCCTCACTTCTCCCTAGTTAAAGAATGCAATCTATTTGCTGAATCCATTTTGGGTCGAACTATTCCCATTTTTCAGAAGTGGTTTTATTTTGAGCATCAGTTCTTCACATAAATAAAATTAAATGACAAAATTATTCAAATGTTAAACACAAGATGGGACAAGCCATATTCTTACTGCCTTAGAGTATAACAGAATGGTTCATTAGCATCTGGACCTTCAGTCACAAATTAATTTCTGAAGGTAATGCCTTACTCAGCAAGACTTTCGCATTGTCTGACTGGTGTTTTTATGCTGCAATCCAAAGTGCACTCAGACCCCTGGAGATGGTCCCAAATCCATCAGCAGGGTTTGGATAATGACCAAAGAACAATGTGTGGTTAGGCAGGACGCTCTGCCAGAGTGGAACAAGGCTGCAGTCTCCCCAACAGGATGAATTGGCAGTCAGATCTATGAAGAATTCTTTAATAATATTACTTTTGGCTGAGTCTCTGTGACCTCCCCTTTTTTTCCTTTTCTATAGTACTCATTTTGGCAGAGGTCAGTAAATTCTTGGTTCCCACAAATTTTCTTAAAGTGCCACATTTTTGAAAGAATGAGATATCCCAGAAAGGATTTAGATCCTTCGTTTTTCTTCAGACACATATTCAAACTCTGAGACAATTAAATATGGATGGAGGAAGAAAGTAAATAGCAGTGTCAATAAAAAAAGTATCATCAGATAATATCTGATCCTGTTCTAAGGGATGCCTGATATGATTTCTGTCTTAAAGGTAATTTATTTCAATGTGATTTAATTTATTTCTCCTCATCTATTAAAAAATATTTAGAAAGGAGTATTGATCAAGAAGGATAAAGTGTCATATTTTGTCATTTAAAACAACTCCTGTTGTTTTAAAATTCCTACAGGTGTAGGTACAAAAAAAAAAAGGAAAATAATTTTTATATGCAGTTTAATATATAGGGAAAAGTGCTAGTTTACAGCAAAAAAGATTGGTAAAAGTATATATCACATGAAATTTTTACTGTTCTGTGATGTGTAGAAAACTTTCACTCATGTATGTAATCCAGTGGAATACAGTAGGTAAAGAAATTAAGACTTCATCAAAAATATTGTTTGTTTTCTTTTCTTTCTGTTGAAAACCATTTAAAAGAATCTTCTTGACATGTTGACAGTATCATTTGTCAAGGGAACAGCACATAGGTGGACTCTACATCTGGGCTCAGATTAGGTATTTTTAAGTATTAATTATGGATATCAATAGCTTGTTCTAGAATTTTTAATGTCACTCACATAGTAACACCTAACACGGCCTTAAGTGTTTGGCTATTGCAAGCTAAAAACATTCATTTACATTTAATGATTTTGCAAGTGTCTCTCCTTTTTTAAACTTCATAGAATCCTTAGACTTCTAAGATTGACTGTTATAAGATGGTTCTCATGACTGACTAATCAAATGTCTGTTCCTGAATGTGTTACCTGCTGTTGGTACAAAGCAGAGCAGTAGTAGTCCTGTTGGTGTTTTCAGACAGCATCTGAACTGGAAAAATGTACTAAAAAAATCTGACATTTAAAAAAAATCATTATTAACTGCCCACTTTTAATATTGGGCTGTGGGACAGACATTGATTTTTATAAAAAATATACTGGTTGTTTAAATGTGTAGTCCATTTATGACTAGGCCTGGAATACTAATGAGCTTTAAAAATTTATTATTCTGCCATACATTTCAAATAGAGTGTCCCATTTAAAATAGTCTCTAAAGAGCCACTCATTTTAATGTGTGCAAGAAAGTAATTAAAAATTCAAGGCAACAGATAAATCAGATTTAATGTGTTTGCATCAGATTTAAATTGTCTAGAATGCCAAGAACCACAAAATTGTATCCTAGAAGTGTCAACTCAACTAATTAATTTTTCTGAGCTACAGGTGCATATGAAAATATATCTCTTAAGATTACAGGCAATGCAGAAAATTTTGTTTGGTTTCTTAAAAACCAGGACTCCTATCACCCTGTGGAGATATAAGCTTCATAAATATCATTTTTCTTAGGCACTTTAATAAACTGGCAAAGACCTCTTTTTTTTTTTTTTTTTTTTTTTTACTGTGTGTCTAGTACTATCTAGTTGTTGCTTCACAGCTTAGCAATAATTGCATTCAATGGTGTCAAAACATTGCTATACAGAATTAAAATTACTTGATAAACATTGTTTTGTGATTTATTTGGATGATTCTCCTAATAAAATGTGGAAATATAAATATTTTATTTTGGTTTATAGCCTTAAAAATAAATACTAAATCAGGGGGAAAATAGGCATTAGTAGGTGCTTGTAAGTAAAAACTCTGTGTTTGTCTAGCGTAGCACTATGGCCTGAAAAATTTAATTAGAAATTCATCTGGAGAAGTAATTCTATGTTTCTGTAATTGCGAGCTGATTTGTCCTAAGAATTGTCTTCCATGTTGATACAGGGATGATGCTATCAGAACAGAGTATCACACTGTTCTGCTCTGACATAATATTTTTTATTCCTAATGTTACTTGCATTAGTGCCCAGTAAATAGCAATTTTCTTATTGTACTAATAGAATGCCATATAATAAATATTTCTCTATGAGGTTACCTTCACAGGGAAATTCCTGAGTGTAGTACCCATGAATGAGAAAGAGAAGATTTTTTATTTAGCCTTCATTGGTAGATTCACCACCCAAACTATGCCAAAGCTATGATCCTTGTAAGATGGTCAAACATCTTATTGACAAAAATCTCTTGTTTCAATGACTTCTTCAATATGCCCCATCCCTGGAAGTGTTCAAAGGCAGGTTGGAAGGTGCTTTGAGCAACGCTCTTTACTGAAAATATTCTTTCATGGGGGTTGGAATTAGATGGTCATTGAGATCCCTTCAAACAAAAACCATTCTGTAATTCCATGATTTGTTACAAGAAACATAAAGCATTGCAGTCAGGGGAAGAGCAGTATTTCTTACATGACATAGACATTCCTGATTTTTGTTAAAATGTCTTTCTCTCTATCTGGCCAATATCTAAGCTCTTATACCAGTGCGTGTTGATTTCCAAAACCCAAATCCAATTTTGAGTTCAGTATTTTGGTTAGTTCCTGTTGTATTGTTGGTGCTTTTAAAATACTGCCATGTCTGATATTCTACAAGATCAGGCAGTAATATATTATTTAATGAGCCACAATAATATATTATTTAATGAGCCACCAAAGTATGTGCAGACTTGAAAAAGACCAAATTTGGATGTATGGGTTAACAGATCCAAGGGCTGCTTTGCTCTTGGCTTGGTTAGGGATATGCTGTTACTAAAAGCCTGGAAAGATCATTCATCTCCTCTGAGAAAACTAAAAGTAGAAAAGAAAACCCATGATTTGAGGCCTACCTGAAGCTGGGCCTAGTAAATATCACAGCTTTGTCTTTCTGAGTGCTGGACCAGGGGATTAAAAGAATTTGTTTGGTTTGCAGGAATAACGAGTATGGATGAGGAAAAAATGATTTGTCAATCATTCTGGAAAAAACCCAACCCACAACCGCCCCAGAACAAAACTTTCTTAGCTTGGCTTTGTTTGGGGTTTTCTTTTTTGCTTTTGTTGTTTTTGTTTCAATACTCTGCTGAGAGCACTTTATTCAAAATCATGCTATTAGAACGTCAGAATTTATTTTTCTACTTAGCATATAACTCCTTTTGCTCTTGCTACTTATTTTCTCCATGGTATTAGCTATTTTTTGGCACACAAGTGCTAAGTGTTGAATGCTATCTGTCTACTGATCTTACTCAGAAAAAGTGGAACTTGATCTGAAGAGTGAAGAGGGTTTTGAAACCAAGTCCTTTGGACTCAATCTCTTAAGGGATTTTGAATACTAGCAAGTCTTCTGAAACAAAACTTCCACTGATTTCAACAGGAGTTTTCATTTCATATGTGCCTTATGCAATTCTATCTGGCAAATTAAGTGCAGCTATATACTATTATCTGACATTATAGGAAGCACTCAAATATAATATTTTATACAAATTTATCAAATGTTTAATTTTGTTAAGGAAGCAAGAGGGTTATTGGGCTTTTTGATACACAATTTAAATTCCTGGAGTGATTACTGCATTTCTAAATCATCTTCCAAAGTGGTACAGAAATATGTTGAGGTGAGAAAGAGCTCAGCAGGTAAGGCTTCAACTTGATGTACAATTTCAGTTCTGGTTGCCCTGAAGACTCTAAGGGTTAACACAATTTGGAGAAATTGTGTGTTATTTTTACATTTGGGGCACAGAGCCTCCTGTATGGTACAAGGAAATCAGTTCACAGCTTTTAGTAAAGTGTCCATGGACCTGACAGGTCTATGACTTAATTAATGCATATAAGGGGTCTTCCTCTCTGTCTCACAGTTAATTGCTTACCAGGGCCTCTTGCTAGTGCTGGCATTAAGCCTCATTAGTGTACATGGTTTAAGCATTGTACATTTGCAGCAGAGAAAATTTTTAGAGTTTTTTTTTTAATTTTCTGGCAAGAGGCTTTTTAATGAAGGGTATGAGAAAGTGATGAACATACAGATTGCAAGACGAAAGCTCATCTGTTTTTCCACTAGTAGAAATGTAGCACAACTCTGTAAAGTAGCTCAGTGGAACCACAAGTGCAAACCAGGGCACTTCTCGAGTAACATGGCTCAGTTCAGCTTTTCTCCAATTTCCCTGTGCCCAGCCTGTTCTTTGACAGATAAATAACTGTGACAAGCACACTCCTGCCATGTGGAAGTGCAGGTCTGAGAGTTTGTGAAGGATTATGCTTCACAATCTAAGTGTTAAGTCATTAAGGGAGGAAAAGTGAATTTTGTTATAATTTCAGTTTTCCTTGCATTAATCCTTATGGGCTTGGCAATGCTTACATCATGTTGTGCTGAGAAACATCTCTCACCACCTGCATATGGGTCACGAGCTGCTCAACACATTTCAGAGCACCTTCAGACTTCATTTTTACACTTCTCCCAGAGCTGGGCTTGTTCTGTGACTAAGTGTCCCTTGATAGAAAGGTAGAATTTGTACTAATTCTCCTGTGGAGTGGTTTGAGGCTACAATATGAGAGGGTGAAACACATATTTTATCTTCGTCCCAGGTCAATACGTTTCCATAAGCAGGTTCAGCAGGCACAGAACTATTCTTTGAAATTGGTCCATTGTCAGCAGACTACCTTATGTACCAGGGGATATTTGGTTTGATTCTAAATTATCTGTTTAATTGATAATTTAACTAATAACAGACATAAATATCAGGACCTTCTTTATCACTTGAAATGCTTTCCAGATCAGGCCTTTTCCTTATCCTTGGAGTAGAAATAATCTATTCTGTTTGCAGTTCTTGTGAGACTTCTTTCTCAGGAAATTTTTGCATCAGGTTTCTTTGAGGAAGCCTTGTTAATAGACCTAACTAAGAATGCATTTCCCTTTACAATGTTTCAAGTCTCTGAAAAGGCCTTTCAGACTCTCAAGAGCTGTTTCAATTGTAAGTCTGTATATGCTTCTCTTCAATGAGGAATTCACATTTCAAACATATTTCTGAGAGGAAGTAGGGTCTGTCTTATCCCAGGAGGTCAATGGACAGAAGTGTCTATCGAGACAAAATTGCTTCTAAAGCTTACTTGATGACAGAGAAGGAATTCCTTTTCATTGAAAGGCTCTGAATATCTTCACAACTGTCTCTTCAGTAACCAGTCAGAACTGATGACTCTTTGAGACATCTGACATGCTGAGAAAATGTCAGTATCTGAAATAAAATATGGTACTTAGACCTCAGCTCTATTCCTTTAGCAGCAGAATGCTGTATTTCCATTTCTTTAGCATGAAAGAATTTGACATTTGCTACGTGGGGCTGAAGACCCTTGATCACTTGTATATGGATGTCTAAGGAGTGCACAAACTCAAAAATGGCCCAGCACAGAAAAGAATTCAGGACAGAAATTGTCGTGATGGATTTAGGTCTTCCTTAATGCAATACTTCCCAATTATGCATATCTCATTTGCTGCTGATAATCAAGGAAAAGCAAGAAACAAAGAAAAGGAAAGAATTTTCAGAAAGGAACTGCTTTTACAAAGACAGGACAACACTTCTCCATGGCTGGACACCTCATATAATGAACCTTACCTACTTTCAAGCATATTTTCATAATTATATTTGAGGTGGAGGAATTGGGTTTTTTAGTTTTCTTGTCAGGGACTTTTAGAACTTCTTTTGTGCTCTCAGAGGCTTTGACTTTATTAAACTTGAAAGACTTTCCATTTATTTTTACACTTTTATTTCCTTTTTTTCTCTTATGCATCTCTTCTTTTTTCCCCTCCTTTGCTTCTCAACTTTAGCTGCAATACTGATTTCTTTCTTTCTTTTTCTTCTCCTTAATTGCTGCTTTTGTAAAGCTGAAGAGAAAAAGGGGCTTAAATATTCTTTCCACAGCAACTGCAAAGTCTCTGAACACCTATCAAGGGCTTATGGAAAGGAATTTTTTTTTTCCTTTTCTTTACTTTTAACTGTGTTGCCTGCACATCTACTGACACATTTAGGCTGAGAAGAAATGTTCAGGCATGTTGGGAAGAATCTGTATGTTCAAATGCAGCTGTTCTGTCTTTTCCAGTGCACATTTTCTCTAGCTGATGGTTACATTTCATTTGAAGTCATGATGCAAAACTCCCAACATTCCTGACATTGGATGGAGCAATTTCATGAGGAACCTGGGGGAATGGCAAAATTCTGTGGAAGAATAATTAAAACCTTATGGAATAGTATAGCATAGCTATGCTGTTTATCCAGAGAGGACAAAAACAGCTATTCACAGAGAAGGGAAAAAGATGAAGCTGCAAATTTTTACTCCAAATCTTCATGCCATGATCTTGATTCAGCAGTGCAATAATTCAGCAATAAGTTGATAATTATGACAGGTGTTTTGGGACAGATTAAGACCTGAAAAAACTAACAGATGCTACCATGTTAAAATTTCTGGACACAAAGCATACCAGGAATTAGTGGAGAGAAAACAGCATCTTTATCTCTTGTTGAAATTTTAGCCTGCAAATTAAGTATGAAATAAGATTACTAAATTTTATGTCTTCACTATGGAGCATGGGACATTAGCATTTGGAAGCCTGTTGAATTTTTTATATAAATTTGGTCAGTGGTGAGTTATCTGAGCCCCTAAAAATGAATGGATAAAGTTGAATATGAGTACAGACAAGTAGAGGAAAAAAGAAAGACATGAGGAAGTTCAGACAAAATTGGGTAATCTTTTTAAAAGCATCAGAATTGTGGAGCCTTGTCTGAATCAAATTGTTAGTTTGTCTATCTTTTTGCCTATTACTTTACCCCTTGATTTGGGAGTTATCCCTACATATAACCTCTATGCTGGCACATACCAGTATTTTATCTTTTGCTTCAAACAATGTAGGAATTATTTGACATCCTTTCCATCTGTTCCTTATTAGTATCTTGAAAGCCAAGGGCCTGACCTCCCAGCATTTCCTGCTCAGAAAGCCTTCAGTTCTAAATGTTTAGGAAATATTTACAAATAGTTGTTTACAAACACATTTTTAGAACCTAGATGCATATTCAGAGCCAAGCTGGATGTAAAGGATATTTAGAGTTGCCCATGTAGCCAGATCTAGAATATAACTTGTTTGTTACAGAGATGTTTTTTAAGAAAGGTGTTGATGAGCCAAACGAAAAAGGAATGGTAAGTTTGATAAAATTCTGTTTAGTCAAAGATCTAAATAAATTCCTGAAAGTTTTCTCTTGCTCTCAGTTACTTGATGCCTTTTGATCATGTACAGATCTCACATGTGGGACTGTTATGAGATCCAAGAGCAAACCTTCTGCAGACTTCCAAGCCACTCCCACGCCTTACTACAGCCCAGTTTATCCAAATAATAGGTAATAAACCAAACACTTCCAGCCCTTCTGCCACCATTTTGCAGAATCTGACTTCATCCTTCAGCAGCCATGAGGCTTTGCTGTGCAAACTCTTTCCTTTGGAGGTGCAGGTTACAGAGAATATCTACTCCTTTGCTGGAGCAGAGTAAAGGTTTGGAAAAAAAATTTCTGATGATGAATTTAATCCTTTTTTTTTTTCCATTTGAAGACGCATTTCCCTACAGAACGTGGTTCTGCTGATGTTTTTTTTCTGATCAGTTCTAATGCTAAATTTCTGCAAAAAAAATTAGCTAAGGGAAAATGCAAACCATATGTCTGTACCTTTCTCTATAAAATGACATGCATATACAAATATCCAGGAAGTCCTGTAGATCACTGGGGTCCTGTTTAGACTAAATTAAGCATGTTTTGGATCTCACCACTCTTGGAAGGCAGTGTACTTGTCTAATCCACTAGTCCAGACTATTAATGGAAAATATTTTTTTCCAAAGTGCATGCCAAAAACCACACTTAGTGGAGCTGTAGAGAGGAAACTTGAGAATGGGTGATGCATGCTATTTCCTATCTCGAGTCTGCCTGTCTGCTCTTGCATGCCCAATAAATCTGAGCAGCAAAACCCTGGTGCTGGAATAAACTCCTCAGATTGTTCTTGCAGGGGGATGAGGTAACTTGAGCAGGACCACTGCAGTTCAAAAAGAAGTAAATGTGCCTTCTTGCTAATGGGAATCAGTTTCCTGGCTCCAAGTGGGAGCCTAGGACACAGGCATTTCAGTTCAGTGCTTCCTGGGACTCATGCAATTTGTAACCTCCCCTTTTAAGCACACTGCAAACTTCTTGCCTTTTTTCAGCTTTTTAAACTCAAAATGGGTGGATTTCCTTGAGAAATGTGTGTGTGTGGGGGGGTTACACATCATTAGCCAGGCTTCAAGGTGTTTTGGCTGCCGTGGTTTGTAGGGAGTGCTGGGCTCCAGGATGGCTTTGATGGATGGAGACGAGAGATCTCTGAAGGCTGCTCTTAGAATATGAGGTTTATTAGGGATGGTGAAAGGTCTTGCTTGGAGCTGCCAGACGCTTGTATTTGGCAAGGTGAGAAGGACCCTGTCTGTGGCAATCCAGAGCTTCCCTCTGGCTGCCCTGGAAGGTCTGGGACCCTGGCAGGGGTCAGGAACCCCCCTGGACAGAGCCCCCAGAAACACTGTCTCTGATCTCTGTCCATGGAAAACAGTTTTCGATCTTACAGGATGAATTACAAGCTCTGAGTGTTTGATATAAGTAATAATTAAGTGTGGCATGGGTGCAAAAGTAAAATTTTAGGATTCTAGATTAGGGGTTCAGAGGGGACAAGATGGAGGAAATTGGGTGTGTCTTGTCCTTTTTCTCCTTCTTCATGCCCTCCATGTTTCACTGTGGTGTTGGCATTTTTCTGTTGGTTCAGGCTGGGGACACACTGTCCAACGTAGATGACAGATATTGGCACGTTATTGTAAATCCAGCACAGGTAGTTTGTGGTATTTAATGTTTGTACCATCCCACTGAGGGCAGAGCCCCACACGCTGCCCTGCAGGACAGAGCTGCGGCAGGGCAGCAGAACATGTTAGAGATAAACAGAATAAACAACCTTGAAACCAGCACAGACCAATTATGGCTTCTGCTTTGGCAGCAGGGCAGAAAGACAGAGACTTTCTGCAGTCTCGGAATCACCAATACCTCAGATTCCGACACCTGTCCTTTATTGAAATAGCAGTACTGGGGCATTTTTAAAGATTTTTTTTAATTGAAGTGGCTATTACAATACCTAATCCTTTCAGAAGTGTGTTTGTGAGTGTTTTTTAGGTCACATAATAGCTAATAATGAAAATATTTGAAAGAAGAAACACATTTTTCTTGCAGTACTTTTCCTTTATTAAAGCTGCACCATTTTCCGTGACTATGAACAAAACAAAACATGGTAAAATGAAAGAAATTACACAGCTAGATTTGCTTGGGAAGAGGATCATCTGTTCACAAGGCAAGACAAATCCCTGGATGCAATAGCAAATGAAAAATTGGTCCAGGCAAAGCTATTTAAATTTATTAATATCTCAGAACTGTGTTGATATGTTTTTAAGTAGCTTATTCCATAAAAATTGAGGGATTTTTTACTAATGCAGTAATATCTGGGAATGAACTGATGAAAATGTTTTCACATCTGTTTGGACTTGTTGATGACTGTTTCCCAGTGTCAAAGAGACACAACATCCCTTCGCAGTTCTTTTAAGCTTCTGGTTTCTTGTTCCAAGTTTAAACTGAGTTCAAACAAGTGACTGAAATATTTACAGTGTGTAGAGACTGAAGGTCTAACAGCTAATCTATGATGGGCTCAATGTGCCACTCCCCTTTGAGCTGCGGGAGGAGGAACTGACAATATTCTTTTCAGGTTATTAGGTTTACTTATAAGCAAGTACTCAGGGACCTCCACAGTATGGGTAAGAGAATTCAGACAGGACACTGAGAGTACCAGTTTTGTGATTTATTGCATATATGAGGCTCCTAAGAAAAAGGCTGTGGTGAGTTATGGTGAGGGAATAGTTTTATCCTTTGTAACTGAAAAATAACTCTTCTTTACCCTGTGCAAGAGAGACTGGATTCATTATTTTGTCAAGATTTTTCCTCATTAGTGTAGGAATTGCTTAGGAGAAAAGTTTTTACAAAAAGTCTTCTCCATGTATCTGAAATGACGAAGAACCATATTTTCCAGGAAAATAAATCCCTGAGATGTAGACAGGAGCTTTATCTTTGTCTATTTATCACATAGCATTCCATAGCATTAGTTTAAGAAGCAACTTTTGGTTTTGCAAAAATATTTGGGTTTTTGCTATAACATCCAGAGCCCAATCTGCTGCACATCCTAGATGAGGTGCAGACCTGGTGGTTGTGAAAACCATATGCTAACTCACAGAGAGCTGCTTTGCAGTTTATTATATTTAGACATTGGCTGGTTTCAGGGACCCTAAAGTACTTTATTTCTACATAGGATTCACAGCTAACAAATATCCAGATATTTCAAGATTATAGATTGTTCTGCTGCCTATCCATTTGGCAAGACAAGAGCTGTGGTGATGCATTCTCTCCACTTCCTTCTTCCCATCCTCCTTACATGGTGTTTCTCCTCTCCTTTCTACTTCTTGTCCTGTGCTCCAGGGTTGTGATGCAGGAGGAAATGATTTTCAGTGATATTGAGTAAAATCAGACATGGGAGCCATTCAGCTACCTATGTGAAGCACACAGTGCTTAACAGGGTTATTTCTCAGTCTGCAACCACAGTAACCACAGAGAGATTTGTGTGTAGGTGTCTGTGAGACTTGGACTTGCACAACAGGCCAGGTCATGAGCTAAATCAATTTTGCAGATTAAATTTGTGTGTGCTCTTTAGTCAAATTAAATGCAATGGGAGTTGGGTGGGCATTTCAGAGCTCTCAGGAGCAGCAGCTTTCCTGGAAAATTAATGCCTTTCTGTGCGCTGTTTTAAGAGACTGCTGGAGAATGAGGGTTACCATAGCAATACAGAAAAAATTTTAAACAGTTAATGCTTCATGCATGGCTGAATAGAGTGGGCTGAGTAGCAGAATCTGCAATCATCATCTTTAGCACAAGGAGGTTCATTTTAAATGCATTTATGAAATGTTTTCTTATGCCACACTGGGTACTCTGCAGAACCTCCAAGTGCTGTGCAGTGTGACAGATCATTTGGAGCAGCAGCACTCAGGGACAGGCACATTTAAGTGGAGTGATGACAGCTGAGCACCACAGCACAAGATGACTCAAGCCTCAGTGAAGGACCAAGTGTGGCAGTAAGAAAACTGCCAAGTGATGTTGTGTCCATTGGAAAGTGATAAGGACCTTGATTTTATCAGTCCCTTCTACAGCCAGACTCCACTGTAAACTGCATATTATGGAAGGCTTAAAAAAAATCTTTTGAGGAAAGCTGCCCCTTTCCTTAATGCACCAACTATGTGATTCTCTCTTTTTTTTTTTTTTTTTTTGGGTCATGCTATGCCAGTGTTCTGCCAATTGTTAACAAAATTGAGAAGCTATGAAACAGCAGGGAGATGGCTCTTCCTTCTCTGGCACACCTGTCCAGGAATTAACTCACCAGGCTAACTGTGTAGTTTATAAGATTATGAGCTCTTATGAGTTTTAGGGGTGTTGCTTTGGTGTCTGTTTTCATTATCTAGTTGCTTAAAATGAAGGAGTCTCTTTTACAGCTCACTTTTATATTGACTACCTTGAGCAGTTTTGTACTATCATCAAGCTTTTTCTTCTAATTTCCTGAATTTTCTGACAGTTTATGGCTCTGTTGAACACTCTGGGTCTCCGAAAAGGTCCATGTAGGATATTTGTGACAGAAAAAAATATTTCATTACTCCTGAAAAATGAATATTTAACTTGTTCCCTTTCTTTTAACAATGATTAATTCACAAGAAAATTCTTTTATTTTTCCTTTTACATGGAGTAACATGAATGTGGGATCTTGTCTAAAGGGTTTGAAAGACAAAACTTTCAAAAATTTCTCTCAGTGCCCGATCCAGCATTGCCTCACAGGAAACCAGGACATTTTCTATACCATATTTTTCCAGCTTGGGGAAATAAAGTCACTTAGTTGCTGAAGAGAATATTTTCCCTCCATGATTAAGAGCTGTCACAAGTAGCCTATATCCAGATTTCTCCTATAAGCACATCCAAAGCAGTCCCAGTCCTTAAGCCCAGCTTTTCCTGGTGCCATACTCAGCTGTGGAATGACACAGGAAGCTCCAACGCCTCACAACAAACACATTGTTCTAAAGTAAATTTGTTATGAAACCACACTGTCATCAGTGCTGACAGAGGATATTTTTTTTTTTTTCCCTGAATACTGTGCAGAGTAATGAATCCAGCTATGGACTTGCAAAGTTCCATTATCCAGTCACCCAAGGGGCTTCTCTTTGTCCTTGCTGTGCATTCAGCAATGTGCAGTCTAGCAAGTAACTTGTGTGTGACTGCATATTTTATTTTTCCTCTAAACACTCTGCTGTCAAAATGTATCTGGCCTGTCACAGAGAGGACCCATGTGTCAGGATAAGCTAAATACCTTTGAATAGGTTAATGATGACTAAAAATTCCATCTTTTTTGAGCTTCCTTTTTTTTTTTTTTTCAATTGATTACCTTTGGTAGAGCATGATGTTTTACAGGTACTGCCCACAACTTTAAGCACAGGCAGGTTCATGCTCTGTATGATTTCATTATCTGTGGTGACTGTGTTCATTTTTAAGCTGGCATGCTCATGCACCTGAGTCTGATGGCTGTTTTCAAGAGAAACTCATCTGTTTTTATAAACCTTTGCAAAATCATTTGTAAGCTGTGGTACTCCTTTCCATATCAATAAGCACAATAGATTTGTTCTGTACTCTTTTGGGTGTCATCTCTGTTTAATGTCACTGTCTTTAAAGAATTTCTAGTTTTCTAATTGTGATTTTCCTTTGAGATAGGTTCATGACTGACACATTACAGAAGTTGCATTCTTCTGTACAAGCATCTGTCTTGATGATCCCCTGAATAGTGGGAACACAGAGAGTGAGGAGGAAGGAAAGAAGCTGTCAGCAGATGTGAAACCTTATATCTCTCAGTTCCCTGTCCTTTTTATAGCTTTGGATTGTCAGGAGACAGGTATTACAAAATTACTACAATGAGTTATACACAGATAAAAGAGATGGGTAAAGAATGAAGTTACAAAATTACTACAATGAGTTATACACAGATAAAAGAGATGGGTAAAGAATGAAGTTACAAAATTACTACAATGAGTTATACACAGATAAAAGAGATGGGTAAAGAATGAAGTACACTTCTGTCTCCGCTTCTGATTTGAACCAATAGTCTCAAGGTGATTTGCTCTTGCTCCTCATCTTTAGCATTCTGAATCCCTTTCAGCTGTATTTTCTCAACTAATTAAAGAGTGCTTCCAGACCCTCTAATTTTCAGAGATTTAGCATAATTGGTGATATTGTCTCAGAAGATTAGGCAGCCAAAAGTGCTTTGACTTTTGGAAAGATAGAAATCCTTTGGGATATACACTCACTACAGTATTACCAGATGCCTCTATTTTTTTTTTCCTTCCAACATTCCCACCATTACACCAAGGTACATGTCAACAACAAATAACAGCATTTTCAGGTCTGACTAGATTGCCTTGGTTCTGCCCGTTTGTGCTTTCTCCCATTGGAATATTGAGAAATGTTGAAAAAGCAAGCGTTAATAATCATATAGTCAGTTCCCACAAATCCTCCCTTCCCTGCTGTGAGAATCCAGAGCTTCCCTCTGGCTCCCCTGGTGGGTCTGGAACCCTGGCAGGAGGTCAGGAACCCCCCTGGACAGAGCCCCGAGAGACACTGTCTGTGATCTCTGTCCATGGAAAAGAGTTTTCAATCTTACAGGATGAATTACCAGCTCTGAGTGTTTGATATGAGTAATAATTAAGTGTGGCACAGGTGCAAAAGTAAAATTTTAGGATTCTAGATTAGGGGTCCAAAGGGGACAAGATGGAGCAAATTGGGTGTGTTTTGTCCTTTTCCTCCTTCTTCATGCCCTCCATGTTTCACTGTAGTGTTGGCATTTTTCTGTTGGTTCAGGCTGGGGACACACTGTCCAACGTAGGTGACAGATATTGGCACGTTATTGTAAATCCAGCACAGGTAGTTTGTGGTATTTAATGTTTGTAACATCCCACTGAGGGCAGAGCCCCACACGCTGCCCTGCAGGACAGAGCTGCGGCAGGGCAGCAGAACATGTTAGAGATAAACAGAATAAACAACCTTGAAACCAGCACAGACCAATTATGGCTTCTGCTTTGGCAGCAGGGCAGAAAGACAGAGACTTTCTACAATCTCAGAATCATCAATACCTCATGTTCCGACACCCTGCTCCATACCCACAAGGAGATCTTGAGGACTAAGCAGAGAGCAGCTGAGCTGTGCAACATGCAGGAGATGTCCTCAGAAATGTAGTGACATCCCTGCTGAGTGCACCAGCAGAACGCAGAACCATGAAGATGGCTTTAGAAAGTGTCTGTGGATGTCTCCTGTTAAGCCAACCCAGATGGTTGGGCCCCAGGGGCAATTATTCCAGTTTATGCTGTTGTGCAAGCATGTCAACATCCCTTTTGAAAAGGGACCTTCAGTTCCTAAGTGATGTCAGAGTAATAATAGCTTTATGAGCTCAGCCTGCTTGCTTCTGCCCAAATCTGGAAGAATCACTGCAGATGGATGAATGATGAAACACTGTTTCAGGCAGGGAAAGCAAAAATATCATCATATTGCTTCTAATGTATGAATTCTATTTGGAAAATGTTATAAAATAAGGTAGATAGGGACATTTTGTTCTTATGTAATTTCTTATACATCTCCTATTTCTGAAAAGGTGCACAGCAAGTGCTGCTGCTTCCAAACATACCAGGTTAGAAAGTTAACTGGAAATTGCATTTATTTTATATATCTCTGAATTTTTTTCCCCTGAATTAAGGGAAGTAATCGAATTTTTCCTCCTGATTTATGAATCTTCCTGTGAGAACTCAAATAGCAGAATTCCCTTCTAATAACAAATTTGGCCACATTTCTAAGGAAATGGATACCAGAAAAAACTCACTAAGAATTCAGATATTCTCTCTCCCCCAAAGCCCTACCACAATTGACAAAAAACAGGGAGAAATGAGGGAAGAATGAAATAACATGAAATGTCTCCAAGTGTCAGAGAGGAATTGGTTAGGGGCAGGTATTTCTCATTTATTTATTTGGTTGTTTAATCCAGTGAGCACTAACACATACATTTGGCAGTGAAAATTCTTTCTGTGGTTGCTTCAGGAGACAATTTAGGTACCTTTCTTTTTTTTCCTGCACAAACATAAGAGCTGCATCCAGTTAAAGCTTCACACAGCACAGGCTGGTAGGAATACGGACAGAATATGGGTTAATAACCTTTGTGTTTTGATCATCTCTAATGAAGTAATTATGAATTCACCAGGAAACAATACTTACAAGAATGTGGCACATGTTATAATACATGAAAGGAATTTATTTTCTTAGTCAAAATAAACGAATCTTGTTAAGAATGTGAGCATTTTTTGATCTTTGAACTCCCATGTTGGGAATACTACTTCTCAGATGATATTTTAACACTGTGGCTTTTGCTGTATAGCAAAGTTGTAACTTAGGTATAGATTTTTCCCTTTTCTTATTATGTGGGTGTGAAAGTAAACTTCCTGAATTTGGAGTGGTGAAGGAGTTCCTTCACAGCTCATTTTCTTTCTTAAAGTACTGTCTCTGAGTAACTGAATATCCTCTTCTGGTTTCTGTTAGTCTTTCCAAGTTACTGAGGAAGGAGCCTTGGGAGCTGGAGTGGGATGTGAAGTGCAGTTTCCCCATTATTTATATAATGAAAAAGCCAGGATCACTGAAATGAGCTAAGAAGATTGTCACTCAGATCACATGCTACTTGCTAGCAAATTGGTACTGAGCCCCAAAAGAAAAACTCTGATGGAGCAAAGCAGAATCATGTTTCCTTTTTAATTCTACCTGAAAAAGGCATATCTTATCAATTTTCCCTTTTATTTCTTTTTTCTGGTTCAATTTTTCATCTAAAGAACACGACAATATACCTGAATTTCTTGTTATGTCAAGCTTACAGTTCTTGAAATTTATTTTTCATTTGAAAACACATATCTGGCCAGAGGTTTCCAAAATAGCCTTCTGCCTTCCCGCCAATATGCAAGTTATTATACTACTCTTAGTACACTGGAGAAGCTATAGTAATAAATATATAATTTAGTAGGGATTTTTCTAAAAGGTTTTTCCTATGTGACCTTTTCTTAAACTCAGTTCCTCTTCTTTTCATCCTTTCTGAAAAATAAACATTAAGTGGTGAGAAAGAATTTGGTACAAGGTAGTTTAAAAACATTATCATCCAGGGTACTGGCTATTTTTAAGACCTGCTATTTTGTATTTTGGTGTTCTTCATCACTTTCCTCTGCAAGTCAGTTCTGGTTGTATCTGAAAATCACACACTGGAAATCCGATCCATCTGGAAAACATATAAAAAAGGGAAGGGGAAACTATGGAAAACTTAAATCCACCTTGATGTGTTTTCTATTAAGGCCCTTTTTTTTTGGGTCATGTGGATGACAAGGCATCTAAATTCATATTACAGAAAAGTAGGATTTGTGTCCTTGTATGAATGTTTACATCCCTTCTTGCCTGAAGGAAACGAGCTGCACCATGGTACAATTGTTCCCAGGCATGCCATGGGATCACTCCCTTTTCCCAAGAAGGTCTATAAGGCTCACAGATCTATCCTCATTGCCTTCTCTTCTAAATAATAGCCTTGCTGCTCAGAAGTTTCCCTTGCACAGAGATTTTTTTTTAAAAAAGCAAAAAAAAAAAACAGGTGCTGAAGAGTTTGTATTTTCCATGCAGGATTGGTTTTGCTGAGCATCAGCATTAATGTCATGTGCAATAGTGTATTTCCATTGCTTATATGTGTACAGGGTGTGATTTTGTAATTTGCTGTTTTATACTGTGAATCAGTGTTTTTCAATGCCATTTTCAGTGTGTAGCTCTTCCTAAAAGGCTCGGGACAGGCAAGTCACTGTCTCTGGAGCTCCCAGTGCTAGTTACATCCTGAGTTAATGCAGCTGCTTTTGGGCTTTTTTTTAACCAACAAAATGGTCTCTGAGGGTTTAGAATTAGTAAGGAAAGTAGGAAGAGGGGAATAAGAGAAGACAAGGGTGGCAATGTGTTCTCTCTGGAGAATATTAAGAGGCAGGACAGTTCTCCAGGTTTGGCATATTGAGGGTTTCTATCATTGGGAGAGCAGCTCTCCTCTAAAAATTACTGTGATGATAAGGAAAACACATATCCTGCTCCTCTATCCAAGGAAGGATAGTCTGCATTTGTTTTTCTCCCATAATTATCTTTCCAGATCCACATTCTCTGGCTAAATTATGACTTGAAATGTACCCCAACTAGTCTCTGTGTTCAAACATTTCAAACTCTTCATATTTGAATTGAGAGAACAGTAACTGAGACAGAAGTAATTCTTATTTAGATGTTAAAAAGGGATGAAAACCTAAATAAATATGTCCCAACACCTGCATGCAGAAGCCAAAGCAGTCATTAATCCTCATTTCTAGGGTGGGTGATGCATTCAAGACCAGGCTCTTTGAGAACCCCCATTGTAGAGACATTGGAAGAGAGGAGGATGTGTTCTGCAGGCCCATTATCACAAAGCAAAGCCAAAAATGAGGCTTTATTTAAACTCCCTTGCTTCTGTCAAGTCCATACATTTTATTGTGATTACACTTTTTTAGATAATTTAAATTATGACCCCACATGCCTAGAACAGACTCTGGAAGGCAACAAAAAAGAAACTACCACATAATCAGCACTTCTGAGGCTCCTCATACCACCCTTCTCTAAGATGCCAAATTTTTCCCCTCTTGGGTATGAATTTTTCAGCCATCTAACCTATTCTAATCCCTCAGCCCTCTGGTATGAAGCAAACCCACAGGATCATGCATGTTGCTTTTAAATCACAGACAACTTGACTTATACATATTCATTAGGCAGGAATACAACATGAGGGGTTGTTATGATATTGTCCTGTCAGGTTATGCCACTGGTTCCTGCTTTTACTTTCCAAATCATTCTCAGGATAGTTAAACTTGAAGCCACAAAAGCATGCTGAGGCCAGATCCTCCACTGAGAAAAGTTCACAAATTATTTGACTCCTTCTTCTCCAAAGTGTCTCCGAGGTAAATTGGGTTGTTGGGTTGCTATTCTTTTGGATTCACAGAGGTATGATGAGTCCCTTTTTTCTTTCCTTTCTTTTTCTTTCTTTTTTTTTTTTTTTCCTTTTCTTTTTCCATTTTTTTTTTTTTTTTTTTTTCCTTAAGAGATCAGGCATTCAGAGGTAAATGCTCTCCTTCTGGTTCTGTGAAGAGCTTTTACATTTCAGTGGTCATACCATTGTAATAAGTGAAACCAAGAGACCATCTGGTCCCCTATTTGATCTCTGGTAATGGCCACTACCAGATGCTCCTGAGCACAGAACTGCAATCCACAGCCGAATAACCAGACAACAAGAGAAGTTGTTTTTTTTTTTTAGCTCCTGTCAATTAGTGGCTCATTTGTGCCTTATAAAGTGAGCATTTTTTTATTTCTCGTACTTTTTGTTATCCAGTAATCTTAGTCTTCAAACTGTTCAGCGTTGTTTTGGTCTTGGATTCTAGAAATGCTGATGGTAGAAATACATTTCTTATCGTGTGTTACCTTTTTCAAAGATTTATTTCACTTTGATATTTGACAATAGTCACGGGATTCTATGTTTTATGATATAAAGGCAATACCTACCGCAGATAAGCTACCAGAAATAAAATAAGTTCATTATTTGTTCCAGTGACCATCCTGTTCTTCAGCTTGGACTTTGTGTTTCACAGGAGTTCACTGGGAATTTAGTTTTGTACTCATTACAGTAGAAACTGGAAAAAAAATCTTAATAAATACTAAATATTGAATCAATCCTAACTTATAATTTAGAATTATTGAGTATAATTAGTAGCTCAGATCCCAAATGCTTTGTTGATCTCATTTGTGTCTAACTGCATGTTCCTACAGCCTTTGCCATAGCCAAGTGCCACCTCCATTAGTACCTCTTGGAGGTATTGCTCTACCAACTGCTTAATAACAATTTCTAGTTTGCAGGGTTTGGCATTAAGCACAAGCTGGGTTGATTTCAGGCTGCTATTTCCAACTAATGTGTTGTTGCTGGCAAGGCAGTGGGGTGTTCTCAGTCAACGGTTTGTATATTTTATGTTATTTTTAGTTTTTAATCATATCCTTCGTTTTCCCTTTCATGCCAGGATGGTGAACATTTTTATCTTGGCAGATGAAATTTGATGCACTGATTGTCTCAGACCTGAAGGACTGAACAAGAATTTAACACCTTTTTCAGTATTGTACCCAGTGATGGAGAGTCAGAGATGTGCATCCCAACAAACCCAAGGGGTATTCCATGCCTTAGGACATCATGCTTAGCAATAAAAGCTGGGAAAAAGAAGGAAAGGGGGTGTCTGGAGTTATGGAATCTGTCTTCCCAAGAAACCTTTATGGGTAATGAACTTGGCTGGAAAGTAATTAATGAATTCCTAATTTTGCTTTGATTTTATGCATAGCTTTTGTTTTCTCTGCTGAACTGTCTTTATCTGAACCCAGGATTTTCTTCCCCTTTGCCTATCCCATTCCTCTCCCCTGAGTGACTATTTGGGAGTTAGCTTCCTACTGGGGTTATTCCCTAACAAATACTTAAAAACTCAAGTTTAATATCCTTCCCAAACAGATATTGACCTCTTGGATTACCTTTCAAAAACTGCTCAGAATCCCAAATTCCAGAGGTCTTTCTCAGATGTTTAGATGTGCTTTTTTCTGCCTTTGCTGTGTGCTTTATAATTTTCTCTTTTCATTTTGATATTCACCAAAAGATCTAAGAGTGAAAATGATGGTTTTGTTTTTTTGTTAAAAGATTATCAGATAAAGAAAGGTTCACAAATCAGATCTGCTGTCTAGAAAGAAAAGGATGACAAAGAATTAATTAATATATGGGAAGAGCATGCAGTAGAACATGATTTCACTTCAAAGTGCACAGAACCAGTACATTTATGACAGATTTACTTTCCAGGTACTTCAGGGAACATGATATAAAAAACAATCTGATGCACAAATTGAGCAATAGTGCAAAAGGCATTGAAAGTTAACTGCAGCATTGTGAGGTGTGCAGTCTGTAGGAAACTTATAGATATCAAACAGCTGTGAAGTCTCTGCTGCTTCATGGCAGAGTCACAATTGATTTGGCTTCATGTAGAACCGCGAGTGTGCATAGATGAAAAATTCAAACGCGCTCTAGAAAATAATCATTAGTTTTTTGGACAGGCTGAATGTGCAATCTGCTCTATTGGTATGGATGCAAATTTGGCAGGTTTGAGAGGCTTGTGGTGCACAGAACTGTTCCTGGATAATTCAACATGCAAATGCTGCCTCAGCTGAGTTAGATGGTGGTGTCTAGGTGCAGTTCTTTCAATCCCTGCTTAACATGGGCATTTCAGAGTATGTCATCTGTTGGAAGTCATTCAGATTACAAAGAAATGCTAAAGAAATCAGCTGTTTTCCTTTTACTAAAGACAAAGTTACCATGGTTTTCAGCTCAGCTTTGTGAAAATGTATCAGCAACTTTTACAAATCACTGCAAGTAGTAGAGGGGAGGGGAAGAAATGAGTAAAAAATAATCTTTTCATCATGAATATTTACTGTGGCATGAAAAGACATTGATTCTCACTGTGATTAACTTCAAGGAATCCTTTGACAGTAAAAAAGCCAATGACAAATTAGCAGAGGGAAGGGATGAATGAAAGGAGTAGGTTTTCAATATACACATAAACCTAAAGCATGGCCTCAAGTCACCAGATGGCTCAAGGGATTAGCAATGCTATATAGTCTTTTCACCTTCTCCTGTTCCCTCCCCTTCAAGCAACAGGTTCAAATGTTCAAGTAAGCAGCATAAGCATCCAGACAGACACAATTTAAATGATCTTTATCTACAACAGCCAGTGTAGTAAAAGTGGTCACTGCCTAGTAGTGTTACCTCTGTGAGAATAATTATATGCTGGGCATGTATGAGTGCTTCTTTGTTTTCATTTGGGTTAAAGTGAAATCTTCCCTTTGAAATGTTTCCCTTTTATTTTTAGGCTCTTTCAAAAAATTAATTACGTTTACGGTAACTTCATAAATTTTGGAAAGAAGCACCATCCAAGAAAAAAAAAGAACAGTTTAAAACCTGTTACAAATCACACAATTGTTTTCTTCAATTAGGAAAGATCAGATGTGAACTATAAATCTGGACACAGAGAATTGATATGATTCTGACTCTTGATTTTTAGTATACAGTGCTCTGTCAGAGACCTTTGATGAATTTTGCTTCCAGTCATATAGTTTTCTTAGGGTAACACATGCACATATAATAGAAGTATGATCATGACTGTTAGTAAATTAAAATGCTTTAGGAAACCTTAGTAAATTGCACAATGCTTTAGATAGCTTTCTATTTAAAATATCACATGAGAAATTGTGGAGGAAAAGCTGTTGAGGAGTTACCTTTTCCTCTATGTTTGTCGTGCTTGCTTAGTAGAGAAATACATTAATACTTGTAATGAGATCTAGAGTCTATGTTTCAACAGCATGAAAATCAATAACTAAAATCATTGAGCATATTCTACATTTAAGTTAACAGTAATGAGTGAAGTGGAAACAAGACCAAATCAAAAACCAAACAACTAATGATGGAAAAAAAGGTAAGGCAAAAAGCCACTGAGCTTTGTCTATAAATTAAACCTGAATATTGTACCATTTATTCTTGTGTGACACTCCTTTAATTTAAAAATGTGTCTAACTTGAATTTTATGCTGTTCATACTCTGCTAGAACTAAATTACTGTCTTTTCTTCAATAAAAATAACAGTTTACCTTCTGCAAGTCAAATGCAGGAGTAGAAGAAAAACTAGTTAAATTTAATGACCTGATTTTTTGCTGCAAATTTTATAAACCTCTACTTTTCTCCTTTTGCTAAGATACTTGCCTTCTGGTGACTATTTTTGCAGCTAGCTGCAGTACAGTGTATG
Source organism: Taeniopygia guttata (assembly GCF_048771995.1). Classification (NCBI taxonomy): domain Eukaryota; kingdom Metazoa; phylum Chordata; class Aves; order Passeriformes; family Estrildidae; genus Taeniopygia; species Taeniopygia guttata. Next base: position 70,902,095 of record NC_133028.1, read on the forward strand.
ATGTACGCTTCAGATTCTAAACCATTTATTTTCTTAAATGTTCAGGCAAGTTTTTTGTGTTACATCAAAGTTTATTTTGCACATCTTGACCTTTCAAGATGATCTATTGGCCCCACTGACATCACTGGCAAGGCTGTTTTGGACTTGAAAAGAGGGCGGGTTACTGTCGGAATCGGTGGTATTGATGATCCCAAGATTGTAGAAAGTCTCTGTCTGTCAGCCCCACTGCCAAAGCAGAAGCCATAATTGGTCTGTGCTGGTTTCAAGGTTGTTTATTCTGTTTATCTCCAACATGTTCTGCTGCCCTGCCGCAGCTCTGTCCTGCAGGGCAGCGTGTGGGGCTCTGCCCTCAGTGGGATGTTACAAACATTAAATACCACAAACTACCTGTGCTGGATTTACAATAACGTGCCAATATCTGTCACCTACGTTGGACAGTGTGTCCCCAGCCTAAACCAACAGAAAAATGCCAACACCACAGTGAAACATGGAGGGCATGAAGAAGGAGAAAAAGGACAAGACACACCCAATTTCCTCCATCTTGTCCCCTTTGGACCCCTAATCTAGAATCCTAAAGTTTTACTTTTGCACCAGTGGCACACTTAATTATTACTGATATCAAACACTCAGAGCTGGTAATTCATCCTGTAAGATTGAAAACTCTTTTCCATGGACAGAGATCACAGACAATGTCTCTGGGGGCTCTGTCCAGGGGGGTTCCTGTCCCCTGCCAGGGTTCCAGACCTGCCAGGGCAGCCAGAGGGAAGCTCTGGTTTCCCTCAGGTTACTCTCAAGGGTGTTTCGGTCAGGCTGCAGCGCTCCTAGGGAGTGCTATGTTCAGATTACATCCATATTGCCTGGGATTTCTCTCTGTATGGTTTTTTTTTGTTTGTTTCTAGCACATGATTATGTTTCCTTTCAGATGCCAGTACCTACCTATTCATCGACTGTGCTGTGATGTTTGGGTACACCACTACAGGTAAAGGACAAAGTTTTAGCTGTAGATCCTTACTGACTCTTTTAAGTCATAACATAATACAATTTGTGACTTAGGGCAACTAACTGCCCTCCTTCCTTTCCCCCAATAATGTAAGTGCTGTGATTGCAAATTATGGGGCAGACCAACATTCCTTTGAGATGGGCACAGACTGGCAAATCTCCAAAACTGTGGGAGCCTCTGAAAGTCCCTCACTACTTTAACACCACACATATTCTCTGGAGTCAAGGTCCTTCTCTTTTCTTCTATATAGGAACATGGAGAGCAAGGAAGAGGACTTCTCTGTCCTTTGCTCCTTTATATTCAGGTAGTCCCATTTATATTAAACAAAACCAGAGAAGACAGAGATGCTCCACTTGAACAACAGTCCCTGATTCTGCCAGGACCTTTAAATAAATAATTGCTTTGTGCATAAACAAATCATTAGATTAAAAGTCTTCATGGAAGAGAAGTTCAAAACAATGTGACAGCCATCACTGAGCAAGTTCAATACTGAATAAGCAAATTTTTTGCTCAGACTCTCTTTACTTATATGGTTTTGCCATTATCAGGATAACTAATGAACCTAGAAAAAACAGCACCAGGAAAATAAATAATGTAATATAAGCTAATCTCGAATGCAGTTTGGCTTCTGGAAGCAGGAATGTCAGACTGAGCTGAATGCTCCACAAGATCTGCACAGCAAATCATCGAGCACTACACAAGTTCACAGGAATTCACCTGAGAATAGGGGTTCATATCTCAATAATCCTCTTTTGAGACTCTTTTTCAGGTTTTTCACATTTTGTCTTCAGCTCATTTTCTCCTGTTTAATACTTTATAAGTAGCAGACTATCTTGTTTTTTCTTTTAGAACTTTGCTTTGTAATCTTCCTTGGAACTTGCTGGATTTTTTCCCTATAATATATCCAGTGTATTGTGATACCATCATGCCACTTACAGCATGAATTTCAGTACACTTGCAAACTTAACAGTTTTATAGTGCAATTACTGTGATGTATTTGGCAGACATATAGGCCTGCATTTCTTATTTGGGAAAAACTTCTAGAAGTTCATGAGTTAATCAGCAGAGACAAATCATGCTGACATTGAATGCATAAAGTTTGCTTTGTGTTTATGTATTGCTTCATAAAACTTGATCACACACTGGTACACTGAGAGTGGTCAAGTTATAGCATCTCCTGCTTTCCCTGCTTATCTTCTGATTCTCTGAAATGCATGCATCATCCTGTATCAGCTAAAGTTTCAATTCAAATAAAAAGGGGGGTTGGTCTGTTGGTCTTCATTTTAGCCTAATATGTTGGTTTCTGTGAAGTATCTTCTGTATAAAGTAATGCTCAGTTTGAAAGCTGCAGAACTGGTCTCTAAACAGAAATTTACTGTAGTCACAGTATTTCTACATGGACTGTTTATTGATAGAATGTGCAGCTATGGATTCTAACTGTGGACAACAAAATATAAGACATAAATGCTTTTTGGTAAAATACACTTTTTATTCTCTCTGTGAGTGCTGTCAGTATTGTTTAAAAATACTTGAGGCTCAAAATTTGTTTTAGAGGAAAAAATCTGATAAAACGTAACTGAAAGAAAGTAAAGTTTGGCCCCTCAAGTTCAGTGTCAATACGCCTCTGCTAGACTTATTTTGAAACTGGGGAGTTTTGGGCAATTTTGCAGTTGTTCTCAGATTACAACAAAATACAAACCAGACTCTAGAAATGTCTACATGTTATTGTTAGCCCGTGTGTCAGCTCTGGCCTCATAAAATAAATGCGAAACTGCGACTTTGCAGCAGGAAAGCTCTGGGAGCACTCAGATGTGAGATGGAATGGAGGTGGGAGGAACACTCTTTTCAGAGGTGGGCACAGGCCATGTAAACAGATGTGGCTGGGCTGAATGGGGAGCCTGAATGGAGGCATTGTTCCCTGCCTTCCCTCCATCCCTGCCTCCCTCCTTCCCAGCAGGGACCCGGCACAAGTCCCACTCCCGAGATGAGAGCTGAAACTCTGCCTGTTGCAACCCAGGGGAACCCGAGTGCACCCAAGTTTTAGGTCTGTCAAATACCACACTCACTCACCTCCCCAGAGCCATACCAGAGGCACTCCTGAGCAGTTTATAAGAGGCTTTTTTTTTTTTTCCCCAACAGCATGGCAGAGTTAATTTTAAACAGACGCTTTCAAAGTTTATCCAGTGTGACTTTTACATTTCATCAGTCATTGTAGTTTATTTTTGAAAGTTGTCTGTGACATATATACTGATATAAACAGTATCTTTAATGTATACATATATATATATGATGCTGTTCAATAGCTTTACATTAAGTACATTCCAAGAAGGAAGAGTCAGGAGATACTACTGACATATTTTATGCAATTGCATATGCTAAAGTAAAATCTTCTAAACTAAACTTCTAAGCTGATTGTAGTGACACAATTCAACAGTGTTGATAGAAGCTCATCTTTTAACCCCCATGCTGCTGCTGAGTTTCTATATGCATGTTCATGGCTTTATTTCACTGGGAGCTGGTATTGTGGAATGCTTGCAAAGGTCACATATACGAGCATTTGGAAGCTTGCCCAGGTTGCTTTAAGTAACCCCAGGGACAGAGAGTTGTGTGATTTTGGAGGCCTTTGTAGGGAAGAAGCAGAAACAGTAACTTAATTCCAGTTTAAGGGTTTAACTAGACTTTGTTTCATGGAGATAAAACAGCACAATTGTCCCCAGTTATGTTCAGAAACTGAAGCTATTAATGAAATAAATGAAACTTATAAACTGAAGTTATTAATGAAATAAAGTTCAGTAACTTGCTATTCGTTAAATACTTGCTATTCATTAAATACATGTTAAATACTCCTGCTGCACAGGAGTGGTGGTTTTTCCTCCTGCCTTGTAGTGATAAAAGTTTGTAACCCATGTATTTCAGATTTGTAAATTCTATCATTGTGCAAACCGTGTGCGTGAAGGTCATGAATGCATTTTATAGGCATTCATTCATTTCTGTGAAATGAAGCATGCCAAACATCACCAGAACAGAAAATGAGAAAGTGAAACAGAAGAAAGAGGGTAAAGGAATAAGAAAGAGGGTAAAGAATATATATTTTGTAAGTGCCAGTTTGAATTTCTTTCATACTCAAACATTAGGTGTAATTCCTTGGTAACAGCTCAAAGGGCACACATAGTCATAGGTCTAGTTAATTTTCTGACCCCAGAGCAATTTTTTTTGTATTAGCAGTGGCTTGAGGAAGCAAAATGAACTCAACAACGTGCCTTAAACAGTATTTCAGGGTCACCCTGCCAGCATTCAATTTGCAGTCCTGCTGTAAATCTGCCACCATAGGCAATGTACAGGAGTGTGTTCAATCCCTTTTTTGGCGGGGATAAGGCTCGATTGTCTATTTTTTGGCACACTATTAAAGTCTAGTTTGTTGTGGCTATTTTTTCTTCCAGTACTATGATTTTGTCTCAAAAATAGTGATAGGGAGTAAATAAGGTGGCCTGATTTAATTTCTTGTTCTGCCACACACGCTGACTTTGTGTCCCCTGTCGTTAATAGATCTAATAGGATTTTGGCACGAAACCAAAGAAGGGGAGGGAGGAAGGGATGAGCTGCAGAGAGTGCTGGTGCCTTTCTCAACCCAAAAGCAATGTCAGACCTATCATCCTTCTCTTTAGTCCTCCCTGACAGAGCTAGAGGCATTTCTCTATACATGAGCGTGTCTCATGCATTCATGAGGCTTTTTGACACCGCAGCCTCTTTTGTTAGGAGATAGATCAGAGCTCTGCCCTTCTCCCAGCTGCCATATGGTGCAGTGGGAAGGGGCTTTCAAAGGCAGAGCAGGGCCCAGGAGCTGAGGCAGGGAGAAGAAAGCGATGGAACAGCAGCAGATGAGATTGATTTATTTTCACAGTGAAGGAGGCGAGTTACTATGACTGGTGGAGAGAGAGAGAGAGAGAGAGGGGAGGGGGGTGCCTTGGAATAGAAAACTCTGTCTCCAGAGGAGGTGAACAGGCTGTTGGGATGACAGCCACGTCGTGCTTGTTCTCCAGGCACGGAGCTTGAAAATAAGCACAGGCATTTTTGTTATCTTAGTAATGCTGGCTGAGAAAAGCTGAGAAAGTCTTATAGCCCCTTGCCTCAGCACGGGATCTCAGCTGCCTCAGCCCAGCTCAGATTTTACATTTCTCTGAGAGTGAAATCCTTCTGCCCTACCATGTGTGTGTAACCATCAAGCTTTAGTCTGACAACGTTAGAAGATTTAAAAAAAAAATATTTGTCTTCACTGTGGTTTGGAAAAGGATTGTTTTAAAGGAAAACATCAGATGATAAATTCTTCTCTCTGTTCACTGAGTGCAAATGCACTAAAATCAACTGAGTTTTTCAGATTTATAAGTCATTACCTTGTTTTACCAAGATGACTTCCTCCACTAAAGAAGAATAATTAACTGACTCGAATTTACAATGTGCTATTTTTCCTGTCTTTTACTTGATTCAGCTTCAGAAGGAAGTCTGTTTCACACCTGCCTGCAGCCATTTTGACTTCCAGATTTGCTGACCAAATATTTCAGCTTAAAACAGAAAAAAATTGTGTGTGTGTATCTTAATCAAAAGTATTTCTTATTGAGATTTCTTAAATTGTGTGGCAAATTGGACTTTGATCTTGATGTCAGTATACATCAGAAAAATACATATAAGGACACACTTCTCAAAATTTAGGAAAAAATCTGATAAAACTGATTGGAATTGCAGTTTTCATTCCCAGAAGAATTATTAAATTTGTGTAATTATTTTAATATTCTTGTGGGACTGAACTAAATTATGCAGAATGCACAGGAAGGGAATGAACTATATTACTTGGAAATTTTGAAATGTTTTGTTCTAAATACATTTAAGTTCATTTTGTGCCTTCTGAACTGCTTCAAGACAGTTGTAGAAATTACAATTCAAGAGACATGTGAGAGGAGTGGGAAGATCAAAGATTGAGACCATTGCCACAGGAAGGGAGGATACATGGATGGAAGAGGCAATGAGAGTGATGTGGGACAAGTTTAAAAAATTGTGCTTGGCACAGTAGCTAGGGAATCATTATTCACTATTCCTCAAGTAAATGGCTGGAAGACACCCAACCCCAATTTCAAATTAAAATTTTGAAATTAATCAAGTAAAGTCTTTCATGTCACTATGCATGATTCAATTGAAGCTTTCATTGTTACTGTAAATTCTGAAGGGCAAAAGTATAGATGGGTTTAAACAGATTCATTGGAAGAATAATTGTTGATATTACAGTACTTCAGATGCAAAGTGTCACTTGGGAAGTCTTATAAATAGTGCATTTTGGGGAGCTGGGGCAACATGTCAGAAGAGGCAATTAATTTCTAATTCTCTTGTATCATTTTGCCTCTTCTACAAATGCCCAAATGTATATGAAGTTAACATTTTTTCTGGCCCAGTATAATTTCTCTTTTCTTCTTATAAAATATTTCTCAACTCCTGTAAGCTGGACTCTCTTATTACTCTGTTTATCCAGTTGGGTGCCATTCATATGTTTAATTCTGTAGTTCACTTTTGAGGTTTAACTGAAGGGAAGATATCGAAGCATTTGGGAGGAGTATCAGACAAGGAAAGCTGTCTCAAAGGGGAATACTCCAGTCCACATCCCATGAGACAATAAGGGAAACTCAAGTGCTTCCTGAAAGTGCCTCTAAACAAAATACTACTTTTCTAAAAAATTAAGTGCTTGACTCGATTTGACATAAAATTACCTTTAAAACTGATTTTTTAAAAATTAAATTACAGAATTTTTTAAAAAAAGATAAATATCTTATACTAAGGTTGGTGTTTCCATTTCCCCAAACATTTCTTGACTATTGCAGATGACAACAGAGCTGTTGGGACAGATCACACAAGTCCACTGGAACACTGTAACACTTGGTGAAGAGAAAAAGGATTGTCCTTTCCCACTATTGCCTGGCCAGAGGAGGTGGAGAAATAAATGCCAGCCTGAATTGTGTTGGCTTAGATTCAGCAATGCCTTGGAATGAGAGTCAGCAAAGCTGGTTTTAAGTTAATGATGGAGTTACATGCAGCCCTCATGGAGAACATGTGCAACCCATCACGTTCCCCTTTGATGCACATGTCAGCCCTTGAGAAAAGTAGAATGAGATGAATAAAACCACTTCACCAAGATTATTCCTGAGAATTTCTAAATGAGCCATCCAAGTTTCATGTCTTTCATAATTTTAAATTATCTATATAATTGTGCTGTTCCTTCTGCAAATAAAAACATATGCAAATGAATGAGGGAAAGGAAAATAATGTTTTTGTGAGCAAGTGGTGGTCACAAAAGAATTATTGTGTTACTTGTTATTGCAGTTTTTTCTGTCAAGTGAAAAGACACTGCCATTGCTAATCATCTTAAAAAATACTGCTGCTTTTTGAAAAATAAAAAGCAGCATTTGAGCTAAATTCTAACTCTGCATGGTAAATCACTGTTAGTCACAAACACATTTATTCACTATTCATCTTCTCTAGCTAATTTTGCAGTAGGAAGAGAAAGATAATTTTATACAAAAGAACAGAGAGGTAAGTAATTTTTTTCTTATTTTATGACTATCATTGTCATTGTTTTGATTAATATTTTCACTTAAGAAATGAAGAGATGCTCTGCTGGTTGAGGCTGGTGGCCTGGCTTCCAGGTGTGCTACAGGGAAGGACATGTGAGCCTTTGTACTTCCAGCTTTGGTCCCCTCAGTCCCTGGACTTCCAGAATTGTGGAACTATCTGGTTTAGGATTAGGCAGGCACATACCCCTTTTTAATCTATTTGATGATCTTTTGATCATAAATTTGTCTAATCCTTAACCTCCAGGCAGGAAATGGAAAATATAAATAACTAATGTGAAAGAGGTAATTCTTATAATGTTTAAATCAATGTTTTACAATGCAAAGGAAATTGTTCATTAAAACACACCATTTAATATGTTTTATGGGATCAGAGAATTTGACCAAATAGCTCTTGGTTTCCACGTGAGATTTAAACCAACTAGCATAATTTGTGATATTCAAATAGACAGACTTACAACTTGTTTTAAGATATAACATGTATAGCTTTGAGTTTAATTGTCTCAAGAATGCCAAGTACAATAAATCCAAAAATGAAGTGTTCATAAGTTTAACTGAGGAGAACTGAAGCACTTAACACCTTGCCATATTCTAAGTAAACTTTTTATGCACTATCATACGGTCATGACACACAAGTGAAGTGAAATGTTCTTAACAAGGTCAAGCAAATTATTGAAGAGTTTGATTTTCATAAGGACTCGGTCTCAAGTATAGATTAGGAGAATAAATACAAATTGCAATTCCTTTAGACTGATGGCTTTGTTCCTAAAATTAGTCTCTCTATTAGTGTATTATAATTGGGCTACCTGGTAAAACTTCCTCATTCTTACAGCGAGAGTAGGAGTTAGAATCCTGGTGCTTCAAGGGTAGGTAAAGCGTGTTAATTCATGAAATGTTTCAGCAGCCTTATAATATTCCTGGTGTGCCTTGCTTGTGCAACTGTATTGCAAACTGACAGTAATTGTATTGCATGGTTTTTAAAAGCTGCCCAGTTTTTAAAAAAGGGATTACCTTTCATGCTTAATGCCCAGTGCATTAAATAATTACTTTGCGTCCAGTTTCATTACTTTCATTACAGCTACAGAGAATCCTAAGGCCATGTGATCCAGACTAATATTTATCCATAAGAATATGACATTTATCTTGATTTTCACTGAATCCAGAGTTTTAGAAAATCATTTGACAGGACATTAGACAAGAATTGCTCTACTCAGGCATCTCAGTGCATGATTCTGAGTAGCACAGTAGTGTCACACCGCATTTGATTTCTGTTGCTGTTATTCATGTATGGTTTTGACAATGAAAGCATTATTATATCAGATTTATTCAAGTATCCTAATTAGGCATCTCATCACTTTACAAAAATGATGTCCTGTCAGAAACAGCAATGAGAGCAGGAAGTATGGGATATCTGTAGAAAGAGGGGCATATTTTATATTTAAACATAATATGATGTACTTAGCGCCTGTGGTACATCTTGTTTTGCATTTTTTCAGAGAAGTTAACTGAGAGCATTCATTGTGTCTTGAGAGCCTTGCAGCCTCCAGGTAGGTCATTGCTACAGTTTGGAACTGGAATTGCTCCTGAGTCTTGCCTGGCATAAGAGGATTTTGGGAGAAAGGTTTCTCATTGATGATACTCAGAGAAAACAACTGCTCAGAAAGGATTAGGCAGCTTCTATTTTAAGAGAGAAACCTTTACAAGCTACGGCTAACAGAACTGAAAACTTACATTTGGAGATGCCTACACAACAAAGTTGCAAGTTCTTTTCTACATTGAATGGAAGATTTTTTTGGAACACTTAATGTATCACCTATTGCTACAAGTCCTTCTCATTTTAGCAGCATTAATTTAGCAAGACTGAAGTGAAGAGCTCAGATACTGCATAGCTAAACTAATGCAATATCCCACAACTTGACACTATCTAATCCTGTGCTTTTGAGGGAAACATTCTTTTCATTTTGTACCCAAAGTTTCCAACAGCAAGATGACTCCAGCTTACAGGCATGGCAGACAATGCCTAAGCCAGCATTTCTGTTTCTACTCAACCTTTACAAGCATCATTTCTGTTAAGAAATCATGCCTGTAAAGGCTGAGTAGAACTCTACTCTCCAAATAAAATAAAAAAAACTGCTTTAATTTTAAATATGATAATTTTTGATGGCAATTAAATAGATCACTAAAATACAAGCAGAATGCTTAAAAAAATCTTAGGGATTCTTTAAGTCTATGTGGGAAATAAAACATTCTTGTGTAAAAATTCTTATTCCTGAGTTAAAGGCATTACCAAACCTGAGTAATATAAATTATACTTGGTACTGAAGCAGAAGAAATCGGTAGAAATTATGGTGCTTGAAAATGGTTTAACATTCAGTGATTCTTAAAAACAAATTAATTTTCTCTCTTTTTTTTTTCCTTTTTTTTTAAGACACTACATAGAACCAGCCAATTCCTTTCACTGGAAACTCCTGGGTTCTCAGCAGCTTTTGTTGAAATCAGCCTCTTACTTGACTTTACTAACTTAAGTTACAAAATTTTGCTATGTACAGACTTTCATAAGCATTGTAGTGTTGCAGTTAATTAGAAAAAAAAAAAAAAAAAAAAAGACAGTATAAGTGTCCTTCCATCTAAAAGTGTCCAGTGCTTTTACACACAAAATATCTTCAAAGAAAATGATACTGGTTTTGTCCATGGCATTGCACATGCTGAGATACGTGGTATCCTGAACTGTGTGGGCTGGCAAGAAAAAAATATGGAAAGATTACCTTTCATGCTTAATGCCCAGTGCATTAAATAATTACTTTGCGTCCAGTTTCATTACTCATTCTGCTCACTGCATCACATTTCATAGATCTCTTATAAACTGGAAGTTATAGTACTTTGGTTTGCTATCGAGGTTTAAACTTTCTGCCAGATGTTTTCTGCTATATTCTGGAAAAAACACCCAACCTCAAATGTGTCTTGTCATTTTGTCCCCAAGTTGAGCACAGGTCAGTGGCACACATTCCTACAGCCTTGAGAGATGCTTTAGGTAATTCCTTAAACAAAACTTAAGCAGAGGCCATATTTCACATATAGCTGTAAAGTCAAACAAGTCCCCATTTCATGACCTAATACAGTGCAGTAAGTACATTTAGCCTCTGAACAGAAACACATTTCTTCTGCTATTTCAACCCTACAACACATTGAAGAATCCCTGTGGCCAATTAAAATGAGATGAAAAAATCCCATCTAATGAGAAGCAGGATTGTCTCTTTTATGGCATCACATGCCTTCTGATGTTAAAGCTAGATCATATAGCTCTTTTGTCACATAATAAGTAAGTAAACACTTACTCCTCTGAATCTCCCCTCTTCCTGTCCCTGCTCCTTCCTCTCTGACCCTCAGAGGACCTGTGTAAAGAGTAAGAAAGGGAAAAAAGACGACTTGCATGTGCTAGGATTTAGCTTCTGGCAAGAGACATTATAAGGAATTCATTTCCTGGCACATAATTTACATGTCCAGTCCTCCCTCCCACTCCTTTTCTTTCTCCCACCCTTCCCCCCTTTCCCCTTCCAAGCTGTCTTCTCACTCTGCAGTGCTTGCTGCAATTTCCTGCTGTATATTTGCTTTCTATTTTCATATCCATGGGAAAGGGATCTGCTCCAGCACAAGGCTGCTATCCTGCTCGTGCCCATGCTGGTCCTCACTGTCACTTTTAGCTTAGGCCACGGGTATTTGGACTCCATTAAGTGATGGTGAAGCTATCCAGCAAATGACAGTCATTACATTTTAGCCAAGAAATTTCCTCTTTGAGGTTGCTTGCAAGCTCCAGACAAAATAAAACAATTTTCAATTTTAATCTAAATCATGGTTTAGGGTTTTATTTTTGGGGAAAAGAGTTAAGTCCCTCTTGCTCATTAAAGGGCTCTCTGTTGTGTATCTTTGATGCTGCTTTGGGCAGCTCTGTTGCTTTGATCCTCTTAGAAACAGGCTCATTACAGCATCCACCTCACTGAGTAACACTTCAAAGCTTTGCAAAGGACAAAGGGAAGAATTTAGAAACAGAGCCAAGTGGCTCTCAAGTATCTTGGACTAAATTAACTTTGTATTAAGTGTTACTGGCCCAGCTGCAATTTTGAGAGGAGGAAACAAAGCAGTAACTCTATGTGCTTCCTTCACGCATTTTATATCAAACTAACAAATATGCTTGAAATCTTCGAGGACTCTCTGCCACAGCATCTGCTAAACAAGCAGAGACCACAGTTGTCGTATCAAAGTTAGCAGTTGCTCTGAAGATGTTAAAAAGCAGATTGATGTTGTCAATTGACTTGATTTATATTGTTCAAATGATAGAGCGAATATTAATCAACCAGTGTGATTAACAGGGGAAACAGGCAGTTCTCAAAATCCAGAACCTGCAGTAACCACATTCATCTTCAACACTTTCAGATCTATCCTTGCTGTAATGGTCATTCTCCAGCCTAAATTTATTACTTCTTATGTGTTTGATTTAATACTTCAGTCGGGAAGTCATTACTGCTACAATATACTATTTTCACTCTGTGAAAATTTCACTCTTTTCACTATTTTCACTGTGTGTTTCCAGCACAAACTGCAGTGCAGTGCTATTAACACAAGCTTCTGCAGCAGTCTTGTCCCAGTGAAGGTACAATGGCAATTTGAGAGCTCAGCCATAGCCTGGGTGTCACAGTCATGCTGCCTGGCAGGAGTGGGCAAATCAGCCCAGCCCTACTGGGTGACTTTGAGCTTGGACTCCCATTTTATAATGCCATAATCTGTGCCATGAAAGGGGTTTTTACTTTTGAAATATCAGGTGATGCTGCTTTGGGTGATAATGATTCCTAACACAAACCCTTTGCATAATATGCTGTAAGTCAAATACAGATGCCATTCCTTGTAGACTTTGAAAACCTCTATGTTGGTCTCTCTCAAAGACAGCAGAATGACTTTTGCTTGAAAGTTATGATTTTATTATTTATTCTATTTATTCTTCCTTTTGAGTCCTCTACTAGGAGTTTTTTCTGAACAAATCAGAGAACATTTTTTCTGAGATCCCACTAAAATAATCTAATCCTGTCAAAGTTTTGCTATGCTTGAGACATTATTAATTTAGAAAATTCTCCTTTAACCAACAGGTGTTTTACAGTATTGAGTGTTACAAGTTTTGCAAGTTGTGCTTTTGCTTTGAAAGTGTAATAAGAGTGTAATAAACACAAAAAAAATCACCTGGAAGCCTGCACCTCTTAGGTTGCAGGATGGAGGGTGCAGATGGCTGCCATTTATCAAGGTTAAACCATGTTCATTATATACTTTATTGCTCCAGAAGAACTGTCATAGCCCCTTGCTCACACATATTTCTACTCTATCTTCCTAGCAATCTTTAAAATGTACTTATGTGCCTCCCTGAACCATTAATTTCCTTCTCCCAAAGACTTAGTATCAGTGAATATAAAAAATGAGCTATGAATTTTTTTCTAGGGGAAAAAATAGATAGAGCTTTATAAACTTTCTATAATACACAAAATTTATTTGAAAACAAAGAAAATCAGATTTTATACAAAATTAGTCTGCCACATGAAATCCTTTGTGAGGTATAAATTCAGAGCTGATATAATTTCAAGCTCTTTGTCTTGATTCAACAGGATGCCCAGTAGTCTTCTGGGAAAACAGAGAAAGAAAACATGACTTGAGTCTCTGACATGGATGAATTTTAGGCAGAACACTTGAGGACCAGCAATGAAGCTGCTAATTGACTTATTCATTCCACTTAATGAGGAATCTACTTCCCAGCCACTCTAGCCCATATCAGCCTACCCAAACGAAAGATATGGCGCTTGCCTGCTTCAATTTTGTGAATGATCTGTTTTCTGCTGTTAAATTGTTAAATTGGAGGCCAAGTACCACTTTCATTTTCCTGTCAGTATGTCCTGGAGCTGAAGCATTCTCCTGGAGGTTACTGTGGGCTGGTGAGTTGCTGCTGTTTTGGAAGCTGGAGAGTTACACACTGTCCTGGACATGGAGTCTCAGCATGATAATTTATTCTTCTTTTCTATTTTTCTCTTCAATATAAGTCACATTCAAGTTGGCCTAATTTCTGACTGATCAAGCCTTCCATCCAGAAGGCCACTTTTGCACTTCAGTGACAAGTCTGGAGAATCCACTTGGCACAGGCAGAGCCCATGCTTGAGGTTAGGAGTGCAAGAGTGCAGACACCTGCAATGTGACTTATGTCTTCATATATATATATATATATATATATATATATATATAATTTACAACCCTGTATGCTGGGTAAACAAGAAATCCTAGATTTGTCCATGTCAGGTTTGCTTTGGACATTGATACCTGCTCTGTCTGGAACATCAGGCATCTGTATAAAGAGACTAATGTTTTGTAATATAGCAGAAATGTGTGCTGCATGCTGCATGAACTCTGGGTTCAAATATTCCCCTCAGAAAGTGGTCTTTAGGCAGAGTAGCACTTCACTGTTTCTACTGAACCTGAGCTCTGACACAATTTCTCAAAATAAAGATCAGCTTGTAATGCAGTTCCTTAAAATTTTCTCATTTTTATCCTCTCACTAGCCACAGGGGTTTTGGGCACTGTCAGCAAATCCCAACAGCAATATTTTCTCCACCAGCATATCAGTGACAGAGTCAAACAGTGACAAATAGAGTCCTTTTATAAATGCAGTTATTCCTCACCATTTCATTCACATTTCTATGGGGATGCTGTCAACATCACGATTTTGAAATAGCAGGGCACTAACACAGTGGTTATGATGACTTTCTTTTGTGGAGAGAGGTATTTATTTCTCTGACTGTGCTAAGCAAAGCAGGAGATCCTGAGATATTCTAAAATATTCTTCCACTTGTGAACTGACCTTTGCCATTTCTGTCTCTAAACTCATGATGTATCTACCACCAAGAAACTCAGAAGTATTTGCACAGAATACTTGCCAGCTGAAGACAATTTGCCTTGAGGAAATAAACTTCTGTAACTAAGCTCCTGGAAAAAGCTCTTTTGGGGCAATTGGAGGTTTACAGTCCTGATGTTGTGCATACCCTCCTGAGGGTAGTTCTTTCAAAATTATATCCTGCTCTAAATTTCTTACCATTTTAAACACAGTTGATCTTTAGGCAATGAAATATTGGTTTCTATTCACATCTGAGTTCTTCTCACTTCTTTCCCCTGAAGTTGATCCTGATCCATAATTCAGTTTCTTTTTAATATCTGCTTCAGGCATATCTTTATGGAGAAATAGACTGAATTTTACACAGTTATTAGCATACCAAATGGAACATCCATGCCCAGTATATGAGGAAACCCAAATTTTACTGATCATTTTAGTTGGCTCATAATGTTTAATAGCTCTCTGCCATGTTCAAACAAATAAGATTTTCCTTGGAAATACTAGGGCTCATATTTCACTATCTACTGCATTCTCCTACTTCTCTATTTCACTGCTGACAGAAGGAGAACCTAATAGAACAAATCATATTGTGTTTTAAAACCTGTCTACTAGAAATCCCAGTTTAGCTCTTGCACAATTTATTCTATTCTATTTTCAGCTATATATCAGCCTCTATAACAGATACGGAACCAGCGAGTAGTGGTTTATATTGCATTATTCACAAATCCCTTGATTTAGTCTGAATCTAGACCACAGATTAGTTTTTAAAAACTGTTCTATTTGCAGCTGCTGTCCTTTGGACAACTTCCCCTCCCCTTTAGTCCCTCTTCTAAAAATGAGACTGTTTTCTTGTGAAGCACCCCTACCAGCACTATGAGTACATCTAATTCATCATGCATTGTCCTGGAATGTCATCCTTCTACAACTTACAAATATATTTCTATTTTTAAAGCAACTTAATACTTCCTTATAAGGCAAAATCAAATCCTGATGCATTTCTCAAAATTGTGACAAGTCTCTGGGAGACTCTTGCCTAACTATACTTTTCAGTTCATACTAAGCTTCTCTCTCAAAATCTTAGGTTTATCAGCTTATGCAATTTTCAAAAGCAAAAAGGAATACATAGTGATAGGAATATATTAACAAACTTGGGCTGCTTTCTCATGGGAATCTTGTTTATCTATTTGTTTGCTTTCTGAGTTAAAAAAAAAAAAACAACACTTGTTTTTATCAGGGAAGCTAAGAAAACAGAGGAAACTGTAAAAGACAAATAATGGAAAGGACTGACAAAATAGAACTGGAGGGAAAGGAAAGTGCTAGGCTTTTTTCTACTTTTAGTTACAGCTAGTCCTCATTTTACCCCCAAGCTCATGGGGAACTCCATTTCCTTGTTACTTTATGGCAGAAATAAAACCCAATGACCA
Organism: Taeniopygia guttata; assembly: GCF_048771995.1. NCBI lineage: Eukaryota > Metazoa > Chordata > Aves > Passeriformes > Estrildidae > Taeniopygia > Taeniopygia guttata. The sequence goes on from NC_133028.1 coordinate 70,918,046, forward strand.
AAGTTCTTTTACAAGAGAAAGAATAAAAGTACTTTTAAAAAATGTTTTAATTTGATAAAATGCCATTTTAAAGGCCTATAGATAAATAGATACTCTAAGCAGCCTAACAATTCTTGGATTGTATGCAGGCTTGTTTCTAGATGACTGAGATGGTAATTTCACCTGAACTATTCTATTTTAAAATATCTTGAGAGTTGACACCATACAACAATATCTAGGTGCTTATGAATATAGACATCTGTAGCACAATGTATCTGTAGATACATTCATTTCCCATCCATATATTTTACAATTTTCCATAGCAGAAAAGCTTTTTTCTTCTCTTAATCACACATGTTTAACAGAAAAAGGCTCTATTTTAAGCACAACTTGTAATTTTGGAAGGAAAAAACCCCTGTATCTTAACACTTACTAGTTTAAAAAGGAACCTACTGAAATATCTATTTTTACTGACAACAGCTGAAATCAATTCTTTGGCAGGATGACAGGTTCCACTTTCAAATGAATTCTGGAATTTCTGTATGGATTTTTCTAAGGTATTTACTGAAATTATGAATCATATTTCCTAATTTATGGATCATTTAAAGATCTAAGGCAAATGAACGCAGACAGATCCATAATAATGGGATTTCAAAATTATATCTGCATCATGGGTTTATCAAGATTAGGTACACAGACCAAATGCATTATATTTAGCTGGCTGTTTTCTAAGTACAAGAACAGGTAGGCACCTTAAGGCTGATAACAGTGGTATGGATAAATATAGAACCTTCATTTTTATCTGCTAACTCATAATGTTCTCCTGTGTTCATGCATTTTGGGTGAGCTGCTAATCTGCTAAAGTATGCAAAATGGGATCTCAAACATCATCTGGATTAGCATGCCATTGACATGGCTGCTAAATAATGGATGAGTAGTGGAGGTTGAGGATGGATACCTTTGGTGGCTGGTCCTGATGCTGCTTGTGAGATCTCCGAGTTCCTCTGGCTGCTGTAGGGTCAGTCCAGTGTGCCAGGCACTAGGGAAATCGTCTGCCAGCTTCTTTCTGCAAGATTAGATTAGAAAAATTAGATGGTAGGGTGCAGTGATTCAAAGAGATCTATGTGACCAAACTGGGACACTAAACTGACCAGGCATAATTCACAAACTAGTGTTACTCCAGGTAACATGACAAAGTGCTCTGGCCCAGAGAGATCTAATTTTGATGTACTGGCATCTGAATGAAAAAAAGTAGAATTAAGAGTCAGATAATTTGTTTCCCACTCCAACCCCTCTTAAGTTATTGCATAGGGTTCATGAGACAGCAGAGAGGTTTAATGCCAAGGCTGATGAAAATTGACCCACTTCAGTTTATATGGGACTTGCAAAATGGATTTTAGAGAAACTGTGGCAGAAAAGCCACATATTTCAACTGATGAATTGATCTAAAATTGAATTTCTTGAAGACAGCAGATGGGAAACAGAGCAAAGCTTTTATAATATGGTAGAACAAATAGGGACATTTCCAAACCAAATAAAAGAAAAAAAAAAAGATGAAAGCATAACAAAGAGCACCTTTCTAAAAGTGAGTAACAAAGGGCTATGGACTCAGCCACTACAACAAACCTTTCTTGTTCTATCTTTTTGCAATCACCAGCACTGTTATGAGCCATAAGCCATCAGCAGCTCACTGACTGATCTACACACTGACTGCAAGTACAGTGGTAGAACGAGACACAAGGCTCATTTTTGAATTTTTATCAATTCAATGAAAGTATGAGGCGAATGCACCAGGTCTGAGGTACTGATATGTCTCCTTTTCTATTACATGGAAACTAAATTGGTCTCACCAGCATTAAAAGTGTGATTTAGAGTCGCCTCTGAGGTGCATGGATTCTGCAAGCTTCAGTCTCAAAACTATACAATTATTAATGCTGAAGGCTGGTCAAAAGCTTATATGCTCTGCCTACAATTTCTGGACTGAAACTGTTGCTGAGGGAGCAGATGTATCTTTTTCTACCTATATAAATCTGATGAAATGTAATTATACAGGGGTTTATGTCCTGGTTCAAAATTTAAATCAATGCAAGATGTTAGAAGTGGTCCTAGATTCCAGATACAAAGGTTTCTTATAGTGTTTAGTCGTGGGGATGGAAGAGCTGCCTAGGTATGGAAGGCCACTAAACACTAAACTCTGGCTCTTTCACATCCCAGCCAGAGAGCGCTCACACAAGCCTGCAAAACTCTGTATAGGATTTAACCTTCATTATGTCAAAGGGGTCTTTGAATATCCATTTCTTTTCAGAAATAATGGCTCTGAAAGTTCCTAGTGTTGGCTATCTGGTAACATTTTGCTCCCACTAGTCTCACCTATAAAGTTGAAGGTCAGGATTGAGTGGATGAGTTGATTGTAGCACAATACAATGTCTAGTGGCCTATTTTCACCCTTAGAAGGAGCTAGAACCCTTTATCCACATTTTATATTAATTTATGCCTATTTGCTAAGTGATTATTTTCTTCTTCATCTTTCTATACCCTGACACCTTCATCTTGCAGACATCTTACAATTGTTAATGAGAAATAGCTCCCTGCCTTTACAATGCTCACTCTCCGTCTCTTAACACGGAGGCATCAGGTGATAGTTCACTTTGCACGACTTGGAAATGTTGTGTTGTACTCCTCTTTTGAATAATACATTCATATTAACAAAGCTCAAAGCAGGAGCAATAATGACAGCCTTACAAACATGATTACTAGCTGAGACACAAGTACAGTCACTCTCCTGAATTCATCACCCTGGTATTGTTTTCAGCTCCAGACCTGAAAGTGATTTCCATATTCTACAGTCAAAAACATGACACCTATCTCTAGGAGAAGCAGAACCAGTCTAATTAATCTGTGGAAACACAATGCATCTTCTAAATCACACTGTTTCAGGGATATCTTATAAACTCTCTGTCTGGAGGGTATTTCATTAATTCCAGTTCCTATAAAGTCCATCATCTACTTAAGACATGGAAAAGCTTTTAACGAGCAAGATCTCTGGCTCTCAAGAGACAAGGTGTTCTGAGAAAACAAACAATTGAGCTAGTGCTCAAGACCTAGTTCCTGAAGGGAAAAACAAAGCCAACTCAAACCAGCAAGGTATTGAATTTGTTTTTAGTATATCTTGAAAAAAATCTGGGTGACTAAATAAAACATCAGCTATTATGCTAGTGATGTGACAGAGAGAATTAGTAGAGGGCAGGTTGCACTCACAGCACTCTGTGAAATGGCAACAGTGCAGGTCTTGTTTTCTCTTGGTGGGCTGAAATTGTGACAGGAGTATGAGGAGAATTACTGAGCCACAGATGAGCTGAAAAGATAATTCCTGTACACCAGGTGTGCCTTGTCTTTTCATGCCAGGTTAACTGCTCTTTGGCTGAAATATGAGTGTATTGTTGAAAGAAATCCTAACTCTAGATAGGAAAAAGGAACTACTATTTTTATTTGAGCAGGGAAGGCTGTTGCCTGGTGCTGGTGTGCCTTATGCAGCAAAGACTGCCTGCTTCGTCCAGGTAACAATCACGCCCAGTGTTATCTGTTCTAGGGTAATATCCAAATGGAATATCCAAATATTCCATTTGGGAATCCAGCAAATTTGGTGAGCAGCAACTTGTCCATCCTCCTCCAAGTGGACAGGGGAAGAGTGAGGAGCTGTGTGGAGTTGCTTCCCCCCAGCCCACATCTCCTGGCATCTCTGCCCTGCCCCGGAGAATGGCCCTCAGCAGCCACAGTAAAGCCAGCTGCACTCCTCCCCCTCCTCTGTAGTTCCTTCTTTTGCCTCTTTTAAATACTGGTCGTTATTGTTTCTCAGTAAGAAATTGGGAGAAAATTCCCTAAGTGTGGCAAAACAAACACCCATTGATTATTTCATTCATTCAGCAAGATATTACCCCAAGCCTGGCCTAGAACACAATGATTTGTGACCCTCAAATTCGAGGAGAAGTTCTATCATGGGTTAGAACTAATTCAAAGCCTCTCTTTTGCTATTACCCAGATACCATACCCATTTTGCTATACCCATACATTACCATGGCAGTTCTTCTTCTCTCTGGCCACAATGCATGTTAGTGAAGGAAAAATTTATTTCCTGAAGCCATAGTGCCTTTAGCAATTTCACATAGCTCTAAATTATGGGTAAATATATCATTTCTTAATGATGTTAATGTTGCTGAGTGTATAGGTCTGTAGTACTCAGAGTTTTATTAATAAATATCAGCTCTAAATTACTCATCCTGTTTGAGCAGTAATCACTCAGACTCTCAAGCAAGCAGAAAAAAAAATGTGTTATTTTCTCCTCAATTCACTTGAATTTCTAAAGCCTTGCAAACTTCACATGCTTTTAGTGGTCTGTCTGTTTCAGCATTATCATAAGACTTTTAACACTTCACCTTTGCATTCTTCAGGATGTGACCTTCAGCTTTCTCTGGAAGTATTAAGACAAGAATTAATTATGTCTCTCCAGCAATATCAATTTTTAATGTCCTTCATGATAGTTAGCTTATCTCCATACATTCAGTTCATAATTTCCTTTCTATATTATATCCTAGTATAAAAAAATCCCTAAATGTGTACATTTTTAAAGCTCTCCTTATTCATTGTTTACACTTCAATTTTTCAAAAAGATAATACCTGATCGGGTGATTATGAAATAAATATTTTTTAAAAAATCAAGACCAAAAACTATACAAAAGTATTTTTGAAGAAAATATACTGTATAAAAATAAGCTACTCAAAAGATCTTCCTTATGCCACTTATCCCTTTTTCCTCTCTTCAGAATCATCCTTTAATACTACTTTTACAGCATCCTGAAATAAAAGCTTCAAAAGTTGCTGTAATGTGGGAAAGTGTCAGCTCTAATAGCACATCTGCTTGGGATACAGGACTCCTTCTTCAGAGGAATGTAATCTAGTGTTTTATTAATAATACAAGGCAACTCCAGAAGGAGACAAGGAGGAAACCTGAACTTCTCAGTTTTGAATCCACTTTGTTAAAATAAATTCCAGGATGATGCCATTCATCCAAGTAATCAAAAATCTCCATTTCTCTACTTCTCTACAATATTATCTACAGCTGGATTTGCTTCGCCTCATCCTACATAAATTTTATATATTTTATTCATGTGTTATTCCTATGGCCTGAACTGATTAATTTGTGGTTTTTGCTGTAATACACACTAAAATTTGCATGAAATCTTGAAGAATCTTAGGGTTTTTCAGTTACTGAGTGACAGATGAGCTGTCTGGACTAGATTTTATTTTTTTTTTTAAGGCATTAAGTGTCTAAATATTTAGCTGGGCTAGTATTTCAGTTGTGTTTAGATGATTAACCATCCATGGTACTCTACCTTCAAAGGTTCCTGCAGCAATTATTCAGATTACTGGACATGAAACATCTTTCCAAACTCTTGCCTTTGCAAGATGGACTTTCAGAGTTTGCTAAGACATTTCTGAAATTTCTACTAATTCTCTGGTTCAGCCAAAGGAATATAATAGATGTTATGGACAAATGCATCAATATGAAAACTGATGACAGAAATTTGTAACAAATACTATCCATCTTACTTTTAAAGTCTTCTTCAGGCTTATCCACTGCTGTTTATTAGGTCTCTCAGATATTTTCCTTGATCCTTTCCATGATGCCTTTACCCATACATTGACTGAGGTCTATACAGTGCTGATTTACATACATGCTCCTTTCCTGGCATTGCAATGGAGAGATCAGACTGAAACAGGATTTTGAAAGCTACTCTTAAATGACCTGGGAACTGGATTTTGTTTGACTTTCTTCATAAATTCATATTTGTGAAAGCTTTTTGAGAGCTGCAATTTAACTTCATTTGGTAAGCAAGTGGAATAAAAGCAAAATCTTTCAAGTGTTTTGAGAAAAGGAGTAGAACAGAAGCAGACACTTTTTCTGTGGTCAAAATTTACTGGATGATCTTAGTCTTTAGACAATTTCTCATTTAAAGTTTTGTTGAGAGAAACAGGTTCTAGTAAATATCTTAATTTAGGTGAAGCAGCATATTTTGCTAAGAACTATGATTAGTTGAAAACATCCCGGACTGCTTCAGCAGGAACATAGAAATTATGCCATGTTGTAAGGCTGGCTTGCAGTCTGCTGACTGTAGAATGCTTTCATATTGTTTAAGCATCTGCACAAGAAATGTGCTGTTGCTTCGAGCTCAAATCATCAGAAAAGCAAAGGAAGAAGCTGCAGCTTCTCATCAGGTCCTTTCTTCCCCAGTTCTGCCAGGTGACTGTCTTTGTTCTGCTGCTTCCAGGAATTTCTCTCTTTCCTCTACTGCTGGCTACTAACTGATCTCCCTGCAGCACTTTTCCCAGCTTCTGTTCTGCTCTGTTCCTTGGTCTTCAACGTGGACCCTGAGACCCTTTCTTCTTGTCACTTTGGAGATGCCCCACAGCTCAGGAAAGGCTCTATTCTTTTTCACATGTTCTGCTGTTTTGAGCTCAGTCACTGCTAATCCCCAGGATGGCACCCACCATTTCTTTCCAGCTGGCAAGGAATTTTTCTCTCCCTTCATCTTTTCATATGCCATTCCCAAAAGACGTAGCTGAGGTTTGAAGGTGATAATTCAATCCACATGTCCAACCAAGGAAGATAAACTAATTGCCAGGGCTCCTCAATCTTTATTTGAAAATCACAGCACTTTGGGCTTTGAGTACCCTGCATATAGGCACAGTTTATCCCAGAAGTTTGCAGAAACTTGCTATTAGATGACCCAGTGGGACCAAGGTATCATTTCTCCCCAGAGCAGCAGAAACAAAATGTAGCACTTTCAATTGCAATGCCTAATTGTGAACATTAAATATTTTGACAGCTGGAGGAGAAAACACGTCCTGGAAATGTCCAGGATTGTTATTCATGAAGTGATGCAATGGGTAGAAAATCTAGCTACTTTAGTATATAAAAAAGAGAAACCTTGCATTTTCTGACAGAGCCTAAATAACATTTTCCCTTGGAAAGAAAAAAAGAAAAGTGAAAATAATTCTTACTATGTGGTGATTTTGTAATGATGTACTCTGACAAATCTTTCTATTAAGCTGATCTGAAGCCGAAAAAGATCCTGACTTTAAAGATCTTGGAATGTAGATCTTAACCTATAGAATGGATAGGTTGAAATTTGCATAAAAAACCCCAAAAAAACTCTTTTATGCTATTCCAATATTAAGGATCATCTCTTAGACACACAGATACACAGACACACACATCACTTTGTGCTGGCACTGGTTGTTAACACAAAGAGGTTGGTCTGTACGAGGTCTTGCTTCCTCCATCCTGTTCCAACAAAAAAAGGCAAATGAGCAGGAGCACAAGGTATTTTTTATGCAGAAACAATAATGGGAAAAGGGAGTTGTGCATTTGAGATACCTAGAAACAAGTTTACTGCATTCAGCTAAACAGAGTAAGTAAAATACAGCCCCACAAGAGAGAAGGTGTTTAAACTTTGAGCATCTGATGCCATCCCTTGATTTACTTAACCGTGCTGCTTTGCTGAGTGGAAAATCTAGTTACTTGAATGTATAAGGAAAATGAAGACTTATATTTCATGACAGAATCTAAATAACATCTTATCTGTCCAAGTGAAAAGCATGTCCATTACACTAGAATGGTTATGTACATCATCCTTCTAGTTTACATTGTTAGGGTGCTTTTACATCAAAGATGTCATTTTACCTTCCATCAGACATCCACGGATTTCTCATGCAGCCTCTCTCTCCTCCCACTCTGCCCTCGCTGCTCTTTGTTTTACTGCCAGGTACCATGAAATTGTAGCTATATTTTTTGACCTGTTTTTTACAGGTTGGAGTAAAATATACTTACGACATGAGTAAATTTTTCATTGTAAAAGGTATTTCTTCCTTCAGAAAAGTGTCTGAACTTCAAGCAGCAAGTGTATTGTTAGAAGCAAGGTTTCACTATAAAAGCTTTAAATGATGTCTTAAAGCAAGCTTTTTAAATGCAGTGTGTTGACTCTGTTGCTCTGTAAATCACCAGCCTGTTAAAGGTCAAAAGATTATCCTTTAGAGAAAGGCTTCATTCTTTATGAAGCAAACTGATGAACCAAAGGTACATAAATAAGATGTCTGCCCTGAGAATTAGGTGAGAAAATACATCTTTGCTGTCAAACAAAGCAGAGATGCCAATATGAAGATGGGGTCTATTGTTTTCCTGAGATGCTCATGGATAATAACTTTTTGCTGGTGGCAAATTTGGGCTAGGGGATAATATATATTCTCAGTGTTCCTGACTCTTTATCAAAAAAAACCATGAGTTAATGGCACACTACTCACTCCCAGTGGTGAGGCATACACACAAAGGAAGAATTTCTCAAGAGTCAATAAACCCCACTCTATTCATTTGAAATATCCTTGGCTTTTATGTTTGACCTTGGGATAAGTACATCATTCCAATAACGGGATTAGAATATTATTACCTTTCTTATTCAAGTCTTCAATTGATCATAGGTTTATAGTAACATTGTGAGTGTCCCTGCAGAAATGTGTGTATGTATATATAGATTTCAAGGAACTTGGTTGTGAAATATGACTCCCAAGTGTAAGGTATATAGTGTTATCATTATGCTTCTACGATATCCCCTAATAAAATGGTAATAAATTAACCTCAGGCATGAAGCTTGGATCCTTGACTGTACAACAGCTTTGCCAATCGGCAACACCGTGATTATGATTTAGGGATATGGAATCATTACATGTCTGCAATTTGTAATGAAGAATTCCAGATGCTTGTAGAAGTCCCTCTAAAACCCCAGAACAGGGATAAATGCAAATGTGTGACTCCTATGAGCATAAGCACATGAGTAGCAGGAACCCTTTCCCAAGCAAAACATTCAGCATTAATTTATATGTTCAGTCTTTTTTTTTTTTTTCATCTGCTGGCGGCTTAATGCTGAAAGAAAGTTTTCCTTATCTGAGTTGATAGCTAACAGTCAAAGTTGTTCTCTTGTCTCTGTATCTTTCAGAGGCAGGGAAACTGATTTATAACAATACATGGATGCACTGAATTAGAAAAGACAGTTTCAGAGCAGTGACATGTTTTCCTTCCTACAGTGCACTCTCCGCTGAGATCTGTCAAACAGGCTGCAGGAGAGATGTGTGTGCTCAGAAAGGTTCTCCCTGCGCACGTTCTCCTCTTCCTTCCCTTTCCCACTTGTCCTTTTGCTCCTCTGATCGTGAGCAGAGAACTGCTGTGCCAATCAGAGGGTGAAGTAGAAGAGGTGAAGGTCTTGCTTCATGGTTGAAAAGGACAGAGCAGCTGGTGAGCTGCAATCCCAGCTCCTGAATAGAACTGAGCCCATCGCTTCGGTGGCACGGACAGCTTTCACTGCTTTGCAGCTTAGCAGTGGAAGACCTTATCCAAATTTCACCACAAAGCTGCTATAAAAAAAAGCCAGGGAATCTCAGAAAATGGGAAACTGGACAAGACAAACGCAGATCTGAACCAATGTGGTTAATCAAATGTTCTTCCTTTATTCGAGATAAGATGGTAGTTTATATAAGCTTCTACATAGTTTACAGAAACAAAGGCACTCCAATTGGCAAGCTAACATTGTTTACCTTTTCCTTAAGGTGGCCTAAACCCTACACTAAAAACCTATACTACTTCACACCCAGACAGCCCAGTGCTCCCCATCACACCTTAATACAATTTCTATCTGCGGCACAAACTCTTAATTTCTAACTGCGTCAGAGTCCTGAAGGCCTCACAAGGCCCAGATCTGAGGCCTAGACTGGAGTAGCTCAAATCTCATAACTCATGTCCTCTTTCTCTCAAAAATGCTGCAACAATAAAAGGTTGTGAAGACTTTGAAATTAGACACAAACTTGCTTTAACTTTTGAAACTTCTAGGGAAAATTGGGTGATATTTTGTTGAGTGCTTCCGTAACAAAATGGCCACTTGATTGATAAATCTCACACCAGTTTTCCAGACTAAGAGACATTCTCTTGAAAACTGGACTCTATGCATAAATTTTACTTATTTTATTTATTATTTCAGAGCTGTTGCTTTAGCACACCATACTGTGTATTCAATTGATTTGCAAATCTAGGACACTATCTTTTTCTTGCCCAGTTGAAGGAAAGAGACAGTTGTACCCAGCTAGAAGCTATGTATGCATCTATATAGAATATACACACCCTTTGTGGTTTTGGATATTAAACACACTCCTACCACTGAAACAATTTTTCCTAGCTCTTCCTCTGTGTCCAGAATTGAAAAGGAAGTTTCTTCTATCCTTTCATAAACTTTCAAATCCCATGTGCAGCGTACACCTTTGTAGCCTTAACTTTTTCATTTTTGCTAAACTGAAATAACAAGGAAAAAATTCCTGTAAGATGTCCTAGTATGCATCTATCTGTAACAAGTTGAATCCAAACAATATAAACTGGCTGCTCCTTCCAGAATGGCTTTATGGACTATAGCTCAGTGTACAGAAAATGCATTTTTGCAATGCTGTACATACATATATATATACACTTACTTATGCAGAAGTTTTGACAGAGACAAAATTTTTACATTCAGGATAGATTTTGTAACAGACATTTAACTGACTGGACGAATAAACTCAACCTGTCCACCTAGAGATATAGGTAAAAAACCGTCAGGGAAAATAGACCTTGAATCTGATCTGCCATTGAGTTCACATCCTTCCATAATTGTTTTGGAATCCAGTGTTGTTGCTGGGGACTGCTAGAAGACAGTGATGGAATTTTTCTGAGGAAAATTTGGGCATAAGCACTTGAAAGCAAAGATGTCAGCTTCAGTTTTCCAATGACAAAATTTGAGTTCCTTTAAGAAAAAAAAAAAAGATAAATAGCTTTCAAAACAATTGTGACTTTATTGGCTTCATGTTAACTTACAAGTGCAACTATTAACAAAATTAAAATATAATGCTGATTATATATGCGTGTATGTCTTCCTGTACTCAAATTTACATATTTACAAAAAAGTAAAGAAGGACTATCTTCCTTTTAGCCAGTCTTTAAAATTGTAGAAGCAAAAAATTAGTGCAATTTAGATGACAAGAGTGTGCTGTGTTCACTTGTTCACTCAGTGATTCCTATACAATGAAACAACTTATGTGTTGTTTTATTATTATTAATATTATTATTGTTGCTGTTTTGTTGTTGTTGCTATTATTATTGACATTTGGGTTTGTTTTCCACAATAATAAATATAATACAGCATGAAATTTCACTGAGAAGTTGTGTCAAAACACAAAGCAGAGTTAAGTTCACACTTACTGATTTATTGGAGAAACTGCAACTTAATGCAACAGCTGCAAATGCAATCTGTTCCAGCAATGCATTATAAGTCCTACATTTTGTTCATATCTATTATATTTTTAAAATTTTCTTATTAATGCTCCTTTTTCCCCTACAGTGTAAAGGAAACATTCAAATTCAGAAGTTCTCCATTCCCTGTATATTTTTCTCTGAGGAGATGATTGCTTTTTAAGCTGCCATTCATCTCATCCACATAGGAGCAAAGCGGATTTTCAGATTAGACACCTTTCTTTTGGATCAATAAGGAGTCATTGGAAAGGTGAGTTTGAAAACTAGAGTAAAAAATATATGTATGTGACTCCTGTGTAAATGAGTCCTTAAATACATATGAAATAGAGAAATGTTTGAATCCCTCTTACCACCAGAGCCCAAGTGAGTTCTTGGCTCAGCTGTACAAGGGAAGTTGCATTTTATCAAGGAGATGTGCAGGGTGTTTTTTATTTCAGGCAACTTATTCCTTGAGGTTAAATACATGCCTGTAAAATGGAAAAAAAATTGGGTCATGTTCTATTAGGTTTTGCAAAAATAAAGGTAAGGAAAAAGTAGACTTTGTAAAAGGCCATGGAAGTGCCACTGTGAGGCTGTGAGTCCCTGGGCAGCACCAACTGTCATGGGAGTTAGTTTTGAATAATAATGGTTGTGTCTCTTGGAATTGACCTGGAGTATAAATGATAGAGCTTTGCAAAACTAAAGCTTTGTACATGAAAGACAAGAGTCTCTTTCTAAATTTTAGAACAAATCAATTATTATAATTGAGGTACAAAGACTGAGCTGGTATTTAAATAACAGGGTTTTCTCCAGTGGGTCAGTCCAAAGACAAACTCAGGCTGGCCAGGAAGGCTCTGGGCTGTTTGAGATTTTTTTTTTTCTCTAAGCAATATAAGCTTTATAAAACAACTGCACATTGTCTATAAAAAGATCTATTCTTTCAGGTGTGTTATTGCTGCTACAGTGCCAACATTTCTTTTGTCTTTCAAGGAAATTTATTTATAAAAAATGGATATCTGTTCAGTTAAACTTTTTTGTGGTAAAAGTGAAATTGAATCTGGCCCACATCAGTAGTCATACAGTGGAAAAAAAAAATTATCTCCTTCCTTTAATCCTGTCAAAAGGAGAGATCTTGCCTGCTCCCTGGTAGAATTTGGCCCAGTAGCAGATATTTGGGGAGATGGACTTTAGAAACATTCAGGTACTCAGGCACAACAGACATTCTGTTAATATATACAGTGCAAGGAAACCAGAAACACACTCTCTCCCTCTGCAGCCTCCAGGTATTTTATTTTACTCCATGTAACTGAAGAGATGGCCCTTTAAATCCAAAGTCAAAGCCAAGTCAGAGAACGGGACTCCTCTCCAGTGAGGTCCCTAATGGCACAAGGAAGTCAAATCATCCCAAGCCATCAGGCACTTAGGAACTGCAATGATGGTTGAGGAGTACCTCTGAGAATAATGTCTTCTCAAGTACCAGGTAGGGATCATAAGCTTGCTGGATAACTTCCAGATCAACTGTTCTTGTGCTTGAATGCTGCTTGACCCTCTTGGCAGGAAGATATCAGAACAGAACTTAGTTAAGAGGATATATAAGCCATAACTTTCAAAGCAATGCTTTTAAAATGTTATTGGCTGCAGGTATGAGGCATCCATATGATCTAGGAGCCACCTTTACATTTCATCAGGATTCAGTGATATGCACTTTGGCTGAAATTATAATTCATCAATGCATGTAAATACCTGAGTCAACAGATTCCATCCTTCTCGTGCTCAGATCGACAAAGACTTTGGAGTTTATCTTCATTAGTTGTAAATGAAAGCTGGTGTTAGAGCCATCTTAGGAAAAGCTTCTTTGACATCTCTAAATGAGCCAAGGTGATCCCTAATGAAAAAATAATAACTGTTTAAGATAAAGGTTTGCACAGCTGAAAAAGAAAGCACCCAGGTTTACTTTTCAAACAGGCCTGAGGAAATACACACTGACGGCTTATATAGCACATATGGAAGGTTGCATATTACTTAACTGGTTTAAAATCAGAGAAAATGTGTTGTCTAAAGTGATCATAAACCAAAATTAGAAACAAACCCCATCAAACTTGTCAAAAACACTGAGGTTTTCTTAATACATGCTTGTACAATTATCACTTGGTTTCACAGCTTTTAGAATTCAAGTGACAAATTTTGAGGGATTTTTATTGTTAATTACTGAACCATTTCTTTATTAAGGGACTAAAAAAAATGATATTTGAACTACATTACAGAAGATATAATAAAAATATATTTCAAAAATCAGTGCTAAAACAACATAGCTGGGCTGAAAGTTGCTGGATTGCTCCTAGCAACAATACTAATCTTTGTAGAGGAGCTTAACTTGCATAGCACTTAATCCTGATAGTAATACAGCAAATCCACTTAGACTCTGAAATTTATTTTACCAATTTCCCTTTTTTAACTATTTGTTGAACTCCTTTAACAATTTCCTTTAACGGAAATTGTCCATATGTCATACCGGGCAAATTTCATTTATTCTGCATTTCCTTTGTAGCTTCATTTTGTGATACAAGTCTACAAAAAGACTAAAAGAACAAAACAGGAGACCAATATATTAAAAACATGGATGTCCTAAGGAAAAGCACCCATGAACAACAACTATAAATACCTGAAAACTGTAAAGGCAGGTTATCAAGATACATTTATAGATTTTTTTTATTCCTTTTTTTCTCTAAAAATTTTATATGTACATAGATACATAGAAATACAAATATATATATAAACCACAATTTATTTCAAGGAAAGGTCCACACAGCTATATTTGAAAAGCATTTCATTTAATGCTTAGTTCCAGCCACCACAGTCTTACTACTTATTGGTGGAGTGAATTTATGGAAAACAAATGCCAGCAGCCTCATTACATCATACTGAAGTGTTCCAAGATCTGATGTTTTGGACCAAAGAATAGAGGGAAAAATTTGGGTGTACCCATATTTATGCAGCCTGGTGAGAGAATGCATTCCAGTAAGTTAAGGTTATTTTGGAAGTCTTACATATTTATTTCAGTTGACATTCAGTTGAAATAAAAATCATTCTGATAGAGGAAAACTTTATTAAAATGGTTCCAGGAAAGCACAGCCCGTGCTTTTGCTATGTTTTCTATACACTTTATATCTTTTTGCTGTCCATAAAGATGTTAAACTTTATAGTGCAAAAGGAGCAGAGCTCTTTCATTTGAACTAATGGGCTTCTAATGAATTTTGTGAATGCTAATATGTGCACAATACATTTCATACAGTTGATACATAATGCTCTGCTCCTACAATGGGTCTGTGTAAATTAACTCAGAAGGGTGTACATGCTGGTCTTTCACCCAGTAATTGCATGATGTGAACCCTCACAGCAGCTGATTTCAGGGTTCACCCTGGCTGATTCTTGCTGGTGGAAATTTGCCACTACGATTACATCATCTTCCAACAAACCACGTGTGTATGACAACAGGCAGCAAACAATTACTTAAAACCCTCTAATATAATTTGTAATTTGACATAATAGCCTTTTCTTTCAGGGTTCACATTTCCATGACAAAGCCTGGGGAACTGGGGCATTTCTGCAAACAAGCAGAGGCTCTGGACATCATCAGTGGGGGAGATGGCCTTGTCCCTCTCCTCAGTGCTCCAAGCTTGCACAATTTCTGTACTGCCTGGAATTTAGGATTAAAACTGTGACACTCATCATTTTGGAAAACTTTAAAATGCTCCCATTTATTTCTTTTTAGCCCTGAGCAAATCCAATGTCCATCTTATGTTTTCTCTAACAAGACAGCAAGGGGGAGAGGAAAATAAACCTCTAGTCATGATTTATGGAAACAATAACACTACCTTGAGTTTTAAAAACATCTGAAAGCAAATGTCATGCCCCTGCCTCCCCTCCAGCTCTCTGTGATGTTTTCCATTCTCCTGTGTTACAAAGACTAGGAAAGGCTTAGTCTTAGGAAAGATGTGTTGTGGTAAAAGTATTTCTGCTTTAATCTAATATTCTCCAGCAGGGTCACAAGTCATTAGTTATGCAACATTTGAAAACTACAGAATTATTGCAGATTCAGGCCTTGAAGCCCTTCTGTTTTCGTTGTTCATAGAGAGAAATCCTTGACATATATACAGGAGATAGATTGGTTTAAATTCTCTCCCTCTTCCTCCTTCCCCTCCTTGCTGCTTTTAGACAAGTGATTTATTTGAAAAATGTGTGACTTTTCTAATCATCCATTTTTGGGGTAAGGGTTTTTTGTAGCAATAAAAGGCCAGCAAGGAGGAATTAGGCAGCTTCTATTGTAAGGAAATGTAAAATAATTGCAGTTCTATGTGGGGTGAGGACACTTAGAGGAATGTGAAATCTTTATCTGCAGATGTGAGTTAACATTTTGTTTAGACTGTGGCTGCCAGAGGAAGATGTGGATAAACAGAAGGTCTGTAAGGAGGAAAAATTTTACTTTTTAGTCTTGTTTCCAAATTAACTCAAAGGTGGGAAATGTGCTTTTTCTGCATATCTTTACAAAAAAAAAAAAAAAGGAAAAAAAATGTTTTTCAGAACTTAGCAAGTGGTTGGGAATATAGAAGGGTAATAGTGATGTTATTACACACAATGGTGCTGAATCACAGATAAAGGTTATAGGCTACTTACAGAAAGCATACATTAGCACAGATCTCTAGTATGTAATTTTCAGGAACGAAGTAACAGAAGGGAAAAGAGAAACTATTATGAGTATTGAAAGTGTATCACCAGTGCTGTCTGCAAGGCTGTTGATTTTAGGCTGTTTGTAGCTATTATCTCAATTTGCTCTTCCTTCCCTGAGTGTTCCCCTGTGTGATTTGTTTTCACAGCCCCCTGCCCAGACTCAGAGGCAGAGGAACCCATAGGTTCAAATGAATGATAATGAGCATTGTCAAAGAGGCAAGAAAATTGAGTCCTTGCTCTGGCTGCCTGGCCAAGAGCTGCAGGAGCTAATTGTGTCGATGGTAATGAGACCAAGCAGGCAGCAGATGCTCACGTGCCTTTACAATCCAAATCCCACCAACAAATTCCTCCCACAGAAACTTTGAGGGATGTCTTGGCACCCTGGAGATGGTGATAGACCCAGTCTCAGCCACATGCCACCTGCTAGAGCCATTGTTAAAAAAAAAGAAGCAGGGAAAAAAGTGCCTATTATGATAACAAAGTTGTTTGCTGTCTCTTACAATGACTTTATGGCACTAGTTTTACCACACTGCAGCTATTGAACAAATTAAAAGAAAAAGGAATATCTGATTCTTTATACAGAAATATTTTCATTGAGCACTATTAATCACTTACTTGGGAAGCCAGATGTTCAGTATATGTTAAATATTCTGCTGAAAAACCGTGCTTGCTTTTTTCCCATTACAGCTCCCACTGTGTCTGCTTCCTCCAGCAGGTTTAAATTTTCACGTGTTTTCCCATTACACTGGAGTAGGGAGCATGTTTTCCTCTTTTTTTTTTCCCCAGAAAAGTCAAGAATAAAAAAATGCAGATACTCATGTGGAGTACTGTATAAATATTTACTGTGAAATAAAATCGACAACATATTTGTTCCTTATTCCCAAAGCAAACTGGGTGGTGGATTGTGCCTGGGGTTTTGAAGAGAGAAAGGCAATTATGGGTTCCTTAAAGACAATAGTTTTTAATGCAAGCTTGCTAAATAATTTTTAATGTAAGCTCTGCTAAACCAGCAGAGAGATGTTTAGATCCTTCCAGGAAATATCTGCCCAATATCAGCTGTTTCTGGGGAAATCTGATGAAATGTCCTTTCTTGCCACACAACTTTGTGTCCAGCTTTGCAGTCCTGTGGGGCTCACGCTCTTCAAGACATTTTTAACTGACTCTGATGCTGTTTAAAATCTTCCTGGGCATTGGGCTGGTTCCCTGTCAGCCTCAGCATTAAAATCTTAAAACCATTTAGGTTGGAAAGGGCCTATAAGGCCATCGAGTCCAACCATCAACATAAAGCTGGCAGATCCACCAGCACCATTTCTACAAAGAAGGCAAAAGCATCTTAAAAACTCTGGAGCTACTTCTGGCTGCACCATGGCTGAACATGGTTGAAGTCTGGCTATGCTGAATATGATTGACTCGTTTCCTTCTTGAGAGACCCTGATATCCTTAGAACATTTTAGTCTCTGGCAGCTGCTGGAAGTAGGTACATGTGTGGATCTGGATCATTTGGCTTAGGCTGTCAGTGCAAGACTGAACATGTGCTTTTTTCTGGTAAAAAGACACTTGAAACACCAATTATGCTCCTTTTTTAAACTCACCAGGATAATTGAAGATGTTACAGCTCCATGGAAAGCTTGGGTTGAGCCAGTAATTTAATAGACTAGGTATTGCAGCCCTGACTACATTCACATCTACACCAAACTTCGAATCTTTTATTCCACAGAAACCCCACTCCTGCAAAGAAAAGTATCCCAAATGCAGCTGCTTCTTCTGCTCTTTAGAGAGTAGCCTTGAAAGTATCATCACATCCTAGACAGTGTGTTGCAGGGTACAACACATTTGTCAAAGCAGAGTTAGCAGCAGTTTTAGACACAGAAAGCCTTTCATAAATTTATTCATATAAAGTATTTCAAATTCCAGCGCATGTGGTGCATCAGTTTGCTAACACTTGGAATAAAACCAGATGTTGGAAATCCAATGCTACACCACCCTGTAGGACTGATTATACCTCAGGCTGAGAGCACAGCTGCTGCTGGTGTTTTCCCTGTGGGGAAAAAAAGAGGTCTGGGCTTTCTGCCTGGTGAAAGAACCCCTTTGTTCCTTGCTTGGCATGAGCCAAAGGTTATGGCCACTGTTCTCTGAAGCCTTTGGCTCTCTGCATTTTATGTATTTCAGTTGAAGGGATAATAAGACAGAGAGAACAATGCCTTAGGAAATGGGCAGTCGTATCTGTTGCACACAACAGGACCTACAGCTTGGTTTGGGTGGCTTGGGAAGGAAGTGGAACACGGCCACACAACATCATGTTGGTTGGCTTGGGTGCAGTGGGAAAGAAATGACTCTGACTGGTGCCTTTTCTCCCAAACATCCATAATGCTCAAACCCTCTTTTGGCTCTAGCATATGTATTGCTCTTAAAAGGCAGTTTTGGGTAAACAGATATCTATTAGAGACATTTTACTTCATACTTTACAAGACAATAACTAAACAAAATGAC
The DNA here is from genome assembly GCF_048771995.1 of Taeniopygia guttata. Taxonomy (NCBI): domain Eukaryota; kingdom Metazoa; phylum Chordata; class Aves; order Passeriformes; family Estrildidae; genus Taeniopygia; species Taeniopygia guttata. Next base: position 70,936,602 of record NC_133028.1, read on the forward strand.
AAATGCCATAAATGATCAAACAGTGGAATTTCCATTGTATACTGTGCCATATTAACTAATCCTGAAAGTAATTCAAAAGCATCTGCTGTTGTATTGCAGGCATTTGTTTGCAATAGGGATTTAGTAAACTGTAAGATTTATGCATATTTCTCTCTTTTCACTTGGTAAATCTTTGAGAGATAAAAACTTTATTGGTGCAGAAAGTGACTGAATATCTAGGTACTTACCATGCATGGAATATATATGAGTTTAACTCACGATTTATATACACAATGCTGCATTGCAAAACTGCCTTGGAAATTTACTCATGTAGCAGAAAACATGATCCCCTGCCCTTTGCTATGATGATTGATGATAATGTAAAATCTAATTTTAAACTCACATTTCAAAAACTTTCTCTCCCATCAGCAGGTGTATAGAATTCGGTGGTTTGATGCATTTTAATGACCCATCACATCTTTTTTTAATGAGTAGAAAAAGTGAAAATTATAGGTCAGGGCTCTGAACTAATTTTCTCTGTTTACTGCTTCTTCTGAGTCTTGGATTTTGCTCCAGGGCTTTGACTGTTTGGCTGTTTGTTGGGGCAGGAAAATGCATTTTCCTGGTACAGCTATTACCTTTACCTAAAGTCTTCTGGATGTCTGTGAGGTAACAGAGTGGCCTTTGAGACAGCTTGTGGAGGACAATTCACAGTAGGGGCAGTATTCTGGTGGGAACAGATACTGTTAAAACAGATTATCTTCAGTGGGAAGTACTGTAAGGCTTAGGTATACATGTATATAGTCAAGATATAGATTTTGTGGAGGTCAGAACTGATACCATTAGGTAGAGTTTTTGCTTTTCTGATTTTTCTGCCAGAATTCCTTACCCAATTTTTGACTGCCTTTTCATGTGAACTAGGTAACTGATGTCAGAGACACGTGGTTTAATATTCCACAGATCAAAAACATGTGCTCTGGCTGACATATTTGGTCTTAACTAAGAAGACTGTGATCCAGAGGCCATATCTTTGATAGTCCAGTGGTCTTTTCTGCCTTTAATATCTCTTAAAGTAAGTCAGCCTTTGATGTCCCTCAGTACTGAAAAGAACATCAGGTATAAACTGTGACTGATGAGATAGTAGATTGGACAAATACAGAATTAATTTGTGATGAGTTCTGTTATATGGCTGTCCATGCAAAAAAAAAAAAAAAAAAAAAAAAAAAATTGAATTAAATGCCAGTTTCCTTCCACCCAGCCCAAAGAACAGCATTACATTTACCTTTGATCAGCTTTTTGGGCTGAAGAGTGAGTGTAAAATGGCAACACTTATTTCCCTCATTCAATCTTGACTCAGGCTGCAACAGATGGAAATAATAGTTTTACTTTGGGAAACAGATTTATTGAAGAGAGATGGAGGAAGAGAGAGGGAGAGAGGAAGAAAGAAGCAAAGGGAGAGAAGCAAGAGGGAGAGAGGAAGCTCCTCATATTTGTCGTTTATTGTGATGGAAATGTCTTTTAAAATACACTACTGACTCAGGAAGACTTGTGTTTCACATTCATTGCACAGGTGTCAAATCAAATTTTATCTTGCAGTGTCTTGTGCACTGGAGCATAGCTCTTGTGACATTTTGTAACATAATGCAACATAAGGTAATAAATCATACAGAAGTGAATAAATCATACTGAAGTGAATAAAACCTCATTTTTGTGTATGTGTCTTGAGGAGGGGAATGAACCAAATGGCACAGTTTTAATGTGCTTCTGTCGTTGCTAAGAAAATATTTTTTTCTCCCATCGTTGCTGAGGGACTATTTATCAAAATAGTTCTTCAAAGTAAAAATATTTTTCACCTTATTTTTGCATTTATATTGTGCATTTAGGGGATCATAAACTTTTAGAAGAAAGTATAGGCTCGAGAGCTTAGTAAAACTCCTCACAGTAACAAGACAGACTCTAAAGTGTATCGACCGTAGAAATAAACCTCCTTTCAGCTAAGTGAAGAATAATTAATCTGTTGTGCAGCTATGGTGTCTGAAGCAGTACTGTAGGCAAATGAAAGTGCAATTTAGAGTCGGTTTGTTTTTCTTTGGTACGTCAGTGAAGAATTGGAGTGCAACTTTTGGGAAGAAGCTTGTGGTGAATAGGTCTTTTAGGTGGGAATAACTGAGATTAGTCTCCAGGAGGCCAGCAGCAGTCTGCTCATGTGCCTAAGAGCACTCACAATACCATGCTCACTAAGAAGCATCTGCTGCCTGCACGTGGGACTCTCTCTTTTCTTTGTGAGGGAAGTCTGCCATGTCAAAGGTGGACTGGAGTTTAAGACACTTTCAGACAAAACTCTTTCACTGGATGCTGGAGATAGCAACTTTAGGAGTGCTGTGATTTCTCCTAAGCCCCCTGGGGAAGCATCACTTCCAGAAGTGCTATACACTTAAATATTGCTGCATCTAAGCAAACAGCCTGAAGATATGCTCCTTCTCACTTGCAGCTTGTCAAATGAAAAAAAAAAAAAGAAAATTGAGACTTTTTCAGTACTTTAATTCGGAATTCAGGACCTTCTCCCTACTGTAGCTCAGAATTCACGTGCCAATGACATTTTATCATAATAAGTGCTAGTGGTCTGTTGCAAGACAGTGTGGACTTAAGTGATATTATGGCATGTAATATGACTGATAAAGTTGTAAAATAAAAAATAAATTCAAAAAAGAAAAAAAATATAAATGAGATGCTGTAATTCCTATTGGTAGGTATCCTGATCTCTATTATTATACAGAGTGTGTCTCTGAGAAACACTAATGTGACAAAGTGGAATTACTACTTGGAAAGTGATAGAAATTGCATAAAGCAAGCCCTGCATATCTAGGTCTACTAAACAGTTCCTTGGAAGAAAATGTAATCATTTAAAAGTATACATAATTGTTTTAAAGCAGAGGAATTATTTTTACTATGAATTATTCATCTCCTGTACTCATCATGTAAAGGGGTGGTGACTTCTTTTATCAACAAAATACTTTTTATTGACACTAAGAACAGCATTTAATTGAACCTCTTTCCCCAATTATCGTCAGAAAAGAGTTTACGCTTGCACTCTGGAAAAATGTTTTAGGAAGATTTATCAGAGCTGCAAAAAAAGCTGGCCATGAACTAATGGAATTATACTATCTTTGAATTCTCTCCACCAGAACTTAGAATGGTCACTAATTCCTTTCTTTGCTCTTTTGGTGTTTGCAAAGGGGTTCACTAAAGCCTGAATTGATATAATTATTGGCTTGGATTGTTAGAGATTTAGGCCAGATGGCTATGGGTTTCTAAAGTCCCAGTTGCTTGTGTTAGCTTTTCTAGTTTGCCTATAGGGTTTGGGGGATCAGCAATTTGAAAGGGCTGCAAACTTGTAAAACAGTATTATTCATGGGGGCAGAATGTTCATCAGCGTGACCCAGTACTAAATACATTCATTATGGGCATTTCTATTCTGCACAATTTGCCACACGGTGCTAGTTTGTGGAAGAAAAAAAAAGAGACAATGGCTTATGAAATGCTTTTGAATGCTTAAAAAGAAAGAGAGTTCACACTGAGCCTCCTCTGCTTTCTTTTTCAGCAAAAACCTTCTTAGTGACTTTGGCTGAGCTCTGCTGAGAGCAAGTAAATTGGGCAAATAAGATTTACTCTTTACTTTTTTGAGATATGCTGTGGGGGGAACATAAGAGAGGGAGAAGAGCAATAGAAGAGTGATGGTATCCTTATGGGCAACGCTAATAATCAAATGGACAAAGTTAGCAAAAAAAACCCCAAAAAAACAAAGAGAAACATAGCAAGCCTGTGGGTAAAATGGTAAAAGCATATGTAAAAAGGAAGTGGAAGTCACATAAATAGAAACATTTGAAGTGAGAAGAATGCATCAGCTTCCATGTCCTGAATGCAGCCTGAAGCTCACACATGGATCTGTGTGCACATTTCTGGTGTGCACAAAATACATATTCGACTCAGACATGAGATTATATTTTCCTGTGCAAATGTGTGGGAGTGTAAATAGTTTTCTGCGACATCAGAGAGGGAGGAATTTGTCGTTTTCTAAACAATCTGTCTTGTGGCTTTTTTCCCTTTAAAATACTTGGCATGTTAGAAGGTGTGCTCAGCACAGACTGTCACGGTGGAGCACGAAGTGCTATTTCAAACAGGATGAAAAAGATCATCCGAAGGAGCACTGGAACAGCAAAAAAAAAAAAAAAAAAAGAAAAAAAAAGCTCAGAGAAAATGAGACAATCGCACACATGAACACACAGAGGAAAGGGGCTCAGGCAGAGGCAGCTGCGCTGAGGGCAGAGATGCTGCGAGAGGCAGCGGGGGAAGGAGCAGAGAATGCAAAATATTCCTGACTTGGGAAGAAGGAGGGCAGGTTGGTGGAGTGGAGGGGCTCTGGCAGGGCTCCGAGCAGGAGCACATACATTGGGAACATGCAGGTTGTAGGCAAACAAGCAGCAAGAAAGACTCTCTTGCGGCACGGGTAGCAAGGCGTCACCCCCAGCTCTTTTACTAAGCAAACCCACTCAAAGGCTCCCAGCGAGTTAAACAAGGGCTAACCTAAACTATGTCAATAAGGGAGCGCGATCGCGTTTCTCGCGGCAGGAAGGGGAGGCATTAAAATCACAAAACCCCGCTTGAAATTGCCATGAAAATTGGGGGGGTGGGGAGGAGAGGCGTTGATTTAAAGTTAGCCCATCAGTCACTCGCACCCCCAGCCCCCATCCTTGGAGGGAGCCGGGCTGCGGGTCCCCTCCCCTCCCTTCTCTCCCCTCCCTTCTCTCCCCTCCCCTCCTCTCTCCTCCCCGGCTGATTGGCTGCACTGGGCTCAGCACAGGCCGGGCAAAAGCTTTGTCTGGGGACTTGGAGCGAAGTTGCGGAGGAATTTAGACTGGAGCCGGCGAGGGAGGGCGTTCAGAGCGGCGGGGAGGACGGGAGGACGGGCTGCGGATCCATCCCGCCGGCTCCCGGCCGCCCCTGGATGCTGAGGGTGGGAGAGGAGCACCGCAGCTGCCCCGGAGCATCTCAGCCTGCAAGAGGAGAGCTGAGTCAAATGAGCAAGCGTGGATTGCTTACAGATTGTAGCTGGATGTCCCGGAACGGTGTGTATAAAAGAAAAAAGCCAAAAGTTTTCTGATCTGTAAGTTATTAATACTTGGCTGGCTAGAAAAGGCGTTTTCAAGCTGGAAAGGACCAGATGTGCTTTGGATTTAAAGTGCCGGAGGAAGGCAAAATAATTGCTTTTTAACTTATTGGGAGAAATTAATTGCAAAAACTTGCAAATGTATCGAATCGACGGTAAAATGCACTTTGTATTCGTTTTTGCACTGATCCTAATATCTTGCAATAATGCTGTGCTGGGCAAGAATTTGAAATACAGGATTTACGAGGAGCAGAGGGTTGGATCAGTAATAGCAAGACTATCGGAGGACGTTGCTGATGTTTTATTAAAAATGCCTAACCCTTCCTCAGTTCGGTTTCGAGCCATGCAGAGGGGAAATTCTCCCTTGCTTGTAGTCCGTGAGGATAATGGAGAAATCAGCATAGGAGCTAAAATTGATCGGGAACAACTGTGCCAGAAAAACTTAAACTGCTCCATAGAGTTTGATGTGATCACTCTGCCCACTGAACATCTGCAGCTTTTCCATGTTGAAGTTGAAGTGCTGGATATTAATGACAATTCTCCGCAGTTTTCCAGAGCTCTTATCCCTATTGAGATATCAGAGAGTGCAGCTGTAGGAACTCGGATCCCTTTGGACAGTGCTTTTGATCCAGATGTGGGAGACAACTCCCTCCACACTTATTCCCTTTCTGCAAACGATTTTTTTAGCATTGATGTGAGAACCAGGACTGACGGTGCTAAGTACGCAGAGCTGATTGTGGTCAGAGAGCTGGATCGCGAGTTGAAGTCGACTTACGAACTCCAGCTCACTGCCTCTGACAAAGGGGTGCCTCAGAGGTCTGGGTCATCCCTCCTGAAAATCAGCATTTCTGATTCCAACGACAACAGCCCTGTCTTTGAGCAGCAGTCGTATATTATCCAGCTCTTGGAAAACTCTCCTGTTGGGACTTTGCTCATAGACCTCAATGCTACCGATCCAGATGAGGGCGCCAATGGGAAGGTCGTGTACTCCTTTAGCAGTCATGTGTCTGCCAAAATTATAGAAACTTTCAGGATAGACCCAGAAAAAGGTCACCTAACCCTGCTGAAGCAAGTGGACTATGAGCTAACCAAATCCTATGAAATTGATGCTCAGGCTCAGGATATGGGGCCAAATTCTATTCCAGCTCACTGCAAAATTATAATTAAAGTTGTGGATGTGAATGACAACAAGCCAGAAATCAACTTAAATCTGATGTCCACAGAGAGAGAAGAGGTAGCTTGCATCTCTGAGGGGTCACCCCTAGACACCTTTGTTGCCCTGGTCAGAGTGCAAGATAAGGACTCTGGTGTGAATGGGGAGGTCGTTTGTAAGCTCCATGGGCATGGCCACTTTAAACTTCAAAAGACTTATGAAAATAACTATTTAATCTTAACTAATGCCACTCTAGATAGGGAAAAGAGATCTGAATACATCTTGACTGTAATAGCAGAGGACAAGGGAACGCCAAGCCTCTCCACAGTGAAACACTTTACTGTCCAAATCAGTGATGAAAATGACAACCCACCCCGCTTCCAGACAAACAGATATGAAGTTGTTATCTTGGAAAATAACTCTCCTGGAGCATACATCACATCAGTCACAGCCACAGACCCAGATCTAGGTGACAATGGGCAGGTGACATACACTATTTTGGAGAACTCTGTTTTGGGAAGTTCTATAACCACCTATGTGACCATTGACCCCTCCAATGGGGCAATCTATGCCCTGCGAACCTTTGATCACGAAGAGGTAAATCAAATTGCCTTCACTGTCCAAGCCAGGGATGGAGGGAGCCAGCAGCTCATTAGCAACACCACAGTTGTACTCACCATCATTGATGAAAACGACAACGCTCCTGTCATCGTGGGGCCGGCACTACGCAACAGCACAGCAGAAATCTCAATCCCTAAAGATGCTGAAACTGGCTTTCTTGTCACCAGGATAAGGGCTACAGACAGAGACTCTGGTATGAACTCTGAACTCAGCTGCTCCATAGCAGCTGACAAGGAGAACAGCATCTTTGTGATGGATCCCCAAACTTGTGACATCTCTATCAATGTGAGTGTTGAATCAGTTCCAGCAAAACAATGGGAGTTTTTGGTTATAGTCCAGGATAAAGGCAGCCCTCAGCTTAGTACTAAAGCTCTTCTGAAATGTACCATTTTGGAGCACGTTTATTCATTTTCAAGCACCGAAGCAACTTTGGTAAGCCAGCCCTCCCTGGACATCTCCATGATAACAATTATATCTTTAGGATCTATATGTGCCGTGTTATTGGTTATTATGGTTATCTTTGCTACGAGGTGCAATCGAGAGAAAAAGGACACCAGGTCTTACAACTGCCGTGTGGCCGAATCAACCTACCAGCACCACCCAAAACGTCCCTCCAGGCAGATCCACAAAGGGGACATCACCCTGGTGCCCACGGTTAATGGCACTCTACCCATCAGATCTCACCACAGAGCTTCGCCGTCATCGTCCCCAGCCCTGGAGAGGGGTCAAATGAGCAGCAGGCAGAGCCACCACAGCCACCAGTCACTGAACAGCCTGGTGACCATCTCCTCGAACCACATGCCTGAAAATTTCTCCCTGGAACTCACCCATGCTACACCGGCTGTCGAGGTAAGGTCCAGCCCTTGGTTTTGCACATCCATTCATGCAGACACTCATTTGGAGGTGTGCACACACCCCTGCGTGCAGTCTGTGGGAGCAAGAGGCAGCCAGGTCTGTGCCTCATGGGAATGTGGAAATCATGGATTTCTCTTCGATGTCACAGCTTTTCAGTTTTACTCCAATATCAACAGATGCCATTGCTCTGAGGAACAGGGTTAAATCTGTTGTTAATAGCATTATTCCTTGGTTCTTCCTTGTAAGGTGAAAACAATGGAGTGGAACATAGTGCTCTGCACTGGTTAACTGTTCACTCTTTCCTCCTTGCCGTCCCTGTACAGCTCCATCTGAGAAAGAGTGCCTGAGTATTTGTATTCATAAACATTCCAGGAAACTCTTTTGTTAGTGGGGGTGCAGAACTAAAACATTCTGACACAGTTTGAGTACAGCTGCAGCAACACATAGCTGCAACCCCATCTCAAACTTTGAGACTCCCTGTCTCAGTTTTTACTGCAAATGCTTAAATAAACGAGAGCTGTGTCCTGGTAACTCTTTACATGCAAGCTGTTTTGGTTTGAACTAGGATCCTGGAATATTAATGGCATGATTCTAATATATTAAACCAAAACAAAACTCCACCTCTGTTTAATTGCTTGTTTTACTTGTTAAGGAATTCATTATTATGAATTCAGAGGCTAATGAACAGTATCGAACTTCCTCATTTTACAGAGTCTTCAGATGTTTCCTGTGTCAGACACTACACTAACAAATATTGTACTGCATTATATATGTGCAGGAATTTGATTTAATTAAATCTTAAAGGGGGAAAAAATAAACCACAAACAAACCTGAGAAGAAAATTAGTGGTTTTATGGCTAGGAGCTTGAGCTTTAATTTCAAGGAATCAGTCTTTTCACCTTTTCTTTAGCAGGTTTCTCAGCTTCTCTCGATGCTTCATCAGGGCCAGTATCAACCAAGGCCAAGTTTTAGAGGAAACAAGTATTCCAGAAGTTACAGGTAAGAATCCAGTTCTTCTGCTACACATGAGTGTACACGGATCAGAAATATAAGGACACTTATTTTTAAACAAAAAGTGGACTATAGCATACTTGAGATAACGTAGTTCTCCACAATTCTCTTTGCAGATATGCCCTACAAGATATGGATAAATTCAGCTTGAAAGACAGTGGCCGGGGTGATAGTGAAGCTGGAGACAGTGATTATGATTTGGGGAGAGAGTCTCCAATTGACAGACTTCTTGGGGAAGGATTCAGTGACCTTTTCCTTACAGATGGAAGAATTCCTGCAGGTAAGAGCAGAATGGAAGCTGAGCAGTTTATTTACAGTTCTGCCTGGCTGTTCACTTTGATAAAACTACTACTGAGAAAGCAAAAGTTCTTTAGCTTTCAAGTCCTATGTTTCCTTCCTTTTTTTACTTTGCTTCATGATACATACTGAGTTGAAGCCCTGATGTATCCACAAAAATGAAACCTCAGATGCAACTGCAAATCTACCCAGAGCAATGCCTACTTTTTTTGTTACTCACATCATGAGCTGGCTCCAAATTCTTCCTAAAAGTATGATCTGCTCTAAGTCCTTAGCCTTTTAATGACTGGGTGGATGTTTTTTGCAAAGCCAGACAGTTGAGGTTTGTTAAAAATACAGTGACCTATAATTTGGGAGATAGGTTTTCCTCAGTGGATTTGAACCATATGACACAAAGTTTTACCATTTAGAAATTGAGTGCGAAAGTGAACCAGGAATAGGGATGGAGAAGAAAGAAAAGTGTTCTCCCCACTGAAAAATGAACTTGAGTAGCAGGGGAAGGTTCTAAATATTTCCCAGATTTTAAATCTTGCAACCCTAACTTCTGGAAGCAAGAGCTTAAGAGGTACAGTTCAGGGGCAGAGGGCAGAAAAGAAAAAGATTGGAAAAGGGTGAGTGACAGTAGGATAAACACACATAAACATATTCATGTGTATGAAGTATTGCTTTTAAATTCATGCCCAAATAAAAGTTGAATAAAAGGTCATGGGAATTCATGCTTAGTACAGATAGAAGAATTTTTAAATTACTTTAATAATTATACAGCCTCTGGTTGTACCCTAGATCTTTTTCTTACTTCAGATCATATTTTGTTTTCTCTGTATAACCAGAGGGCCAGATAATTTCAGTAGGGTTCACTGAACCATGTTTATAAATTTAACAAGTTTAGTAAAGTAATTTTATAAATGGAGGCCCTTTGCTGTGGGGGCTGGTGCAGCACATGGCATTCCTAAAGTGACCCCCATGTATTAACCAGGGTTGTTATGTTAGACAAGACAGAATGCCAAAAGTTCAAATAGTTTTTCTTACACATTGTAACTTTAAAATTTTCTGTGCAGATTTTGCTCCAGTTTAGGTCCTGTATCACATACCCGGCCATTCACCTGCCTCCTCAAAAGTGCTCAAAACCATAGGCCTTGAAGAGTTGCTCTGTTTTCAGAGTCTTTTACCTAAATCTGGATTTCTAATATATTTTTATCCTCATCCTCCCAAACTCCTCTGCCAGCTAGCATGAGGCGTATCTCATTCTCTCATATGCTTTAGCAAGGAGGCAGGGAGGGATCTGCTGGAGCTCTCAGCTGGCCTGGGGAACTGGGAGTGCAATGGTGTTTGCACTGGCATCCAGCCCTGCTGCTGCCAAGGAAGAGTGATCCCTTTACAGTGGGCAACTGGGGGCTGCCAGCAGACAGGAATGGTTGTTGTCCTCTTAGCTGGCTGGAATGCCTATGACCCATTTTCAGCTCTTACAATTCCCTCTCTAAACAGTAAGCCTAAGGATAGGATTTCCAAAAATGCCAGGCTAATTAAATTCAAAGTAAGGGAAACTCCTCTCAGTACAGACAGAACTGGGTTGGGCTATCAAGATTGGTATTTAGTCTCACCCAGATGTCCATTTACTGCTATGCGTGGCCTTAATCCTTCAGATAAGACTGTTGAACCTGTTTGGAAGAGACCTGAATTGATCTACAATCCCAATACATGCAAAGGAAAAGAAAACTTCCTGAAGGTTTCGTGTTCTCCATTTTGAAAGGTTTCTGCATTGTCAGTCTAGACACAGGCAAAAATGCTGGGGGGGAAGGTCCTTTCAGTTTGTCTGTTTAAGGTGGAACAAGAAAGTAATAGAGCCAGTCCCTCAAAACTCCACAAATTACATGATTAGAAAGTTACATAGCTGTCCTTGAAATACTTTTTTTTTCTTTTTAAATCTTAACCAGCAAGCTTTAGTGTCTGGGGAAAAAAATAAAAAGTGAAAAAAAAAAGTTGTTGTGCGTCTGGCCATTTTAAAATTTATTGCTGATTTAAGGACAGATTGTGTCACCATTCAGTTACTTCAGAGTATTTTTTGATCAGGAATGTCAGAATATATTATTTTAAACCAAAACCATTCCTGATAACAACGGCTGCAAAACTGTCACTAAGACAAACTTTGCTACTAATGAAATGCCAGACCATTGAAAGTATCTAATGAATTTAAAGGAGTCTTAAAGGAATTGCCTTAATTAGAAGTGTAATCCTCACCTTCTGGGATGAATTGAGAACTGGTCATGGATCACTTAGATGCCTTTTGACAGTTCTAACTCTTGGGCATTTTCTGTAAAATGTCATACATGGGAGCCAACAATTGCAGGCATTTCAGTCACTTGTATCAGAACTTCAGCCACTGATATATTCTAGTTTGCTTTGTTTGCTTGAAACTTCCTGAATCAGGAGTTATTTTGCAATAGATTAAGCAATATCCAGGCTGCAATCTGAGTTTATAATCTTGTGGAAATTCGTACTGTTGCATGCATGACATGGAGAAAGTTTATATTCATAGGAATGGAAAGGCCACTAGGAAAGCAAACAATATGATAGGCTGTGTATAGTGCAAAAATATAGTTCTGGCAGTATGAGAGTAGGACTTCATAAATCACTAGTACATCCAAAACTGAAATGCTCTGTTCAGTTCTGCTTACACCACTACAAAAAGATTTTTTGATGAACAGAGTGGATCCAGAGCCAGATGGGAAATGTGTTGAGGGAGCAAGGAAAACTTCCAGGGCATGACTGCAAACATTTCTTTTGCAGGCAGTATATGCTGAGAAAGAACAAGAAACTCTATTCTGTGTGGGATAATCTAACCATTAAGTGATATGGGCAGGAGTTTCTTATGGTCAAAATATGGATACTGCAAAGAGCCTGTCATTTCTGAAAGCTGCACCCAGCAGCACCCAGATCTTCTCCAGCATATGTGGCAGGCACACAGACACACAGCCTGAGGCAAGGCTTTGTGTCCTATGATCAGCTCCCTTTGGGCTGGAGAATTTAGCATGTCTCCCAGCACATCCCTCTCTGCAGATCCATCTCTGCTTCCAGGAACTATTCCTGATAGTGGATTAAAATTTAAGGATTTAGTTCAAAGGTAATATGGCAGTGGTTCACCTTGAGTTCTACATACACTTCATTGTCAGAACAAAGCAGTTGTTTAATGGAAAAGGAGATCCCTCTGCAGGTTATTATTCTTTGCTCTTTATTTCCCCTGTTCATTTATTCCCACTTGATGGCTCTGATATGCCTCACTAGTTGCCTGTGGAAGACTTCTCTTAAACTCTAGTGCTTGGAGGTAGAAATTTCATCCTTTTATTTTATATTTTTTTAATGAGCCAGAACTGTACAAAGGGCTTGTGTGGCTTCCAGCCACGAGTGCTTGTTTTTCCACCTGGGATTTACCTGTTTATCTGAGGCCTTAGTTAAGAGATTGCATTGCTCGCTCACATGAGCTGCACTGGTTATTCTCGTTTTTGGAAATGGAGGTACCAGACAATTTATATTTGCCACGTTCTTGCACACCCAAGGTGCAAGGAGGTATTTGCCACGTTCTTGCACATGCAAGGTGAAACCAATCACCAGATTTGAACATCTCTGGGGAAGTTGAGTCCTGGTGAGGGGATTCCCTGTGAGTGCAGGTGCTGTGTGCAGCAGGAGGGCATGCTCACTCTCCTGGTGTCTCTCTTGCAGCCATGCGCCTGTGCACGGAGGAGTGCAGGGTCCTGGGCCACTCTGACCAGTGCTGGATGCCACCGCTGCCCTCTCCCTCTTCCGACTACAGGAGCAACATGTTCATCCCTGGGGAGGAGTTCCAGTCCCCCCAGCAGCACCTGCAGCAGCAGCACCACCAGGGTCTCGAGGAGGATGCCCAGGCAGCTGACGCCGGTGAGAAAAAGAAGAGCTTTTCAACATTTGGGAAGGACTGCCAGAGTGAGGAGGAATCAGGGGACACCTGCACCTCCTCCCTCCTCTCGGAAATGAGCAGCGTCTTCCAGCGCCTGCTGCCTCCCTCGCTGGACGCCTACGCGGAGTGCAGTGAGACGGATCGCTCCAACTCGTTGGAGCGCAGGAAGGGACATTTGCCAGCCAAGAACGTGAATTATCCCCCGGGGGTGGCAGCCTGGGCAGCCAGCACACATTTCCAGAACCCTGCCAACAACGGGCCCGCTCTGGGGACTCACTCGGGCGCTCAGCCTTCGTCCAAATGGCTGCCAGCCATGGAGGAGATCCCGGAGAATTACGAAGAAGACGATTTTGACAATGTGCTCAACCACCTCAGCGATGGCAAACATGAACTCATGGATGCCAGCGAGCTGGTGGCAGAAATTAACAAGCTGCTGCAAGATGTCCGGCAGAACTAGTTGTTTCAAAAGCCTATTTTTCCATATTTATGGAAAACTGGAAGGGGAAAAAAAACAGAACAAAAAGTAGACTGAGGAGAACTGGCATTGCCAACTAGTTGCATTTATCATAAATGTGTCTGTGTATGTTGAATATTAAAATACTGTATTTTCATATGTACACAATGCAAGTGTGATTATCTTTATCTGTATTTTAAAAATACATTTGTACCTTATATTTATGTGTAATTTAACAAATAAATTTTATTTTTGTACACCCACAGCAAGCATGTTTTCCTAAATGTATATAGGTGGTACCACCCTTGTCAAACTTAGAGCATTCTTGCCATACAGGCATGTTTAAAAAAAAAAAAAAGAAAAAAAGAAGGATCTTGTTTTCCCTTATTATTTCTTTCAAATGTTTCAAATACAAATTCAGAACACTGAAAAAATTATGCAAATGTTAGTTTCAGTAAATGATCCAACAGCTTTTTTGCAATGTTTTATTCTTATAATAAAGAATTGTAACTCCCACGAAACCTAAAATGTCTTTTATTTTGATGCTTTGGGTCTATAGAATAATTTTCTCATTTAAGTAATGGATTATTGCAGGCTGAAGTCTTCCTGTCTTTGGCACATAAGTGTTTTCCCCAGTGAACAAATAATGAATTTTGTGATGGGTCTTCCACTGTGATCTCTGCAAAAAAAAATGTAAATTTGTTGTGCTGTTGTTACACTGCAAAGCCAGTTGAAGTCAGCAGTGTATACTTGAAAGACAGCAATAAAATCAGCTTTTCTGACCTCAAGCTGAATTCTGAATTTATGTAAATACAAAAATTGCAATGAACTGCTTTATCTTTGTAAGTGACACAAAAATAAAAGCAATGTTGCATCTTCCAGAAAAACAGCTATATTTTGCCTCTGCACAGCAGCTACATTTTTGTATTATCTATATTCTCTGTTGTAAGTGTGCATGTCTTTTGTTTGCAAAGCAGTACAAAAATGTTTGAACTTCCTAGCAAAGGGCAAGCCTGCAGGTACATTTGCTCTGGCTGCATCCCATCCTTCCACAGTGGGGCTTCTCTCTGTCCTAAAGCTCATTGAAAAGTAATTTATATTATGGTGGCATTGCTATAGTGGGGGTGATGTAACTAATATTGCTCAGATAAAAGTCAATATCATCCTTTTAGTTCCTTTCTTCAAAACTATTTTTTGTTAGCCTGTCATACACAAGGAGATCTTCTTAGTAGTAAACAAATGGATTTTACAGTTGAGAAACATGGGTGGGTTTTGAACCCCCCATGCTCATTTCAGGAGTGTTAAGAGATGGCCATAAAAACCTGCATTTTTGGCATAAATGCAGATGCTATGTATATATATACACTATATATATATATATACACTATATATACTATATATATATATACACTATGTATATAGTATATATAGATGCATATTTTATACTATATATATATATATATATATATATATATATATACTATATAGAGGTTTTTTTTTGCCAGAACTGTGGAAAACTGTTGGAATAATCCAAGTCAGTCTGGGTATAGAACTGATGTAGTTGTTCTGGACAGTTGCCCTTGTAAAGTATCTTATACATTTTTTTTTTTTTTTTTTTTTTGTGCACTAGATACAAAAATTCCAGCTTAATGTTACTCTAAAAAAGCAAAACTTTTGTTGTATGCATAAGCTTCATTTGTTTTCTTTGTGTGCAAGGAAACTTTAATCTCCTTATTGGTTTCTGCAGTGCTGTAGATGGCACATTCCAAGACGTGTAGGCATTTCTTGACACCTGAACAATGGAGAGGTTCTCACCTTGTTTACACATCAGCAGCTCAGGCTATGCTTTACTGGTTAGAAATACCAGGACCTCACATTGGGAGTTTTGTTACAGCACCTTTAAATGCCAACACAAGGTGAGTCTCATCGAGCTGCTGTCTGTTATTGAGAGGAAGAAGTTGCAACACCTCATTAAATATTTGACACCTCTTCCCTGCTTTCACCCTGCATTCCTACTAATAGGCATTATTGGCTCCCTAAGGCTCACCTGGGTCCTCTTCTCCCACTCCCTCTCACTCCAGGGGCTCAGACTGGAGCAGGCAGCTGTTCTATGACTGTTTGTCCTCTTTGGTTCTCAGGGTCAACCTTCATAGTTGTGCCTCCAACCCATATCCAGCTGACAGGAGTCCTCGGATCCTTATTCTGGTTTGTCACCTTGGCATACCGAGGGCTGACACTGGATCCCTTTGCCAGCACCTCGCTAAACCTGCTGTGTCCAGGTTCTGTAGGGCTGCACTTTGTCAGTGTGGGCACAGCTCGTGCTGGGGTTGTTCTCAGCTCCTGGTCTCCTTTGATTTATTAAAAAATATGGATATTGATCTAGTACCGATATCCAACTGTGACAGACAAAAACTCTCTAACAGTTTAAAGTTAGAAAGTGTGTGTTTATTGTGTGTGGGATCACTCCCAAATACACACCGCAGCTTCCAGGTGATTACAGAGCCCTTTTATCCATGCCAGGATTGAATACCCAAAATACAAATACATATTCATCATTTTGTTACATCCCATTCCTCGCTTCGTATGCTAATCACTCCAAAAGCCATTCAGCATGTGTAGTTTGTTCTTTGAAATGGGTCGGTGTCCCTTTCATGGGGAGGGGTCCCAAAATGAGGAAGTAAATGAAGTCTTCCTCGTTCTGACCTTTCCACATTTTCAATGCAAATATGACAAATGAACTCTTGGTAGAACTCCCATTCCTTGTCTTCAGTTGGTTTCAGAGCAGAGGAGGCCCACAATTGTCTTATGTTCCTAAAATCTATTTGTCAGTTTGTGTATTCTTCATTATAAACCCAGCTAACTAAACATTGTGTTGACAAGCAATCAATTATTAGTTAACTACTAACTCTTAACTTCATCAAGGCCTACTCATTTATTTTAATTAACTCTAGTAAGGCTTATCTCTAACTAAAATCTTAGCTCTTCTAAAATCTCTAAATTCCTTAAAATTTACTTTTCATCCTTGATGCTCTAAAACATCAGCATCAAGCTGACTCTGTAGCCAGGATGCTGTATCAGTCCTGAAGTTCACAAGGGTATAATTTCCTCCTCCTTACCTAAGTTGTTCCTGTCTCATCTCAACCCTCCCTTTGCAGTTTCTCTCTTCTTCAGTGTCCATTTTTGGCCCTGTTCTCCAAGTTCCCTTATCCCATGTTAACTCCTCCTGGCTCTCTCACTCTATTTCCCTTAAAATCTGACCCACAAACTAATCCTGCACAGCCCATAGATATGTTTACAGAGTATCTTGTACCCCGATAACCCCACCCATGACTGAATTTCCCAGTTTCTATCTCTTTAGTCGGATCTGTCACATCCCTCAAATCCTCCCTTGCCCTAACTTTTTGATGTGTAATTGTAATTACAATGTAATTGTACACTCCACTAGATTCTTGAATTCCTCTACACCCAATGCCTTTTTTGGGTGCCTGTACATCATGGAAAGGGGTGACTTGCATGGCTAAGCCTCCCCACTGCTGACTTTTCACGGAAGTGGGAGGGTCAGGAAAGCAATTCTGTAGACAAAACTCATGGTTATTTGTTTCCATCCTGAGCATCCAGAGTGTGTGATGTACAGGGTGGCTGGTGGTTATGTTAAAAATGTACAAGGTGATACTTTGAAAGTAGTTATTAAACTTGTAGATTTTTTTGTTGATCTGGGTAAAACATTGCTGTCTGTTACAAAATCAGCAGCAGGATATGAAACTCCCCTCCAAGTGGTGTAGATTCCTCCATAAATAAATGCAGATAGCATTTCTCTTCATTTCTAGGGGAGGAAATATTAAACATTAAGGCTCAGACTGTTTTCTGTCTACAAGCTTGCAGGACAGCCTGATAAGCTTCATTTTCACAGTCATATCAAACCTGTTTTAAATTTAAAACCCTTAAATCAGTTTATGCCTACTGGCCTATGTCACATGGATAGTCTCAATGATTTAAACAGCCATTGTTTGCAGAGAGGACTTTCTAGAAAAAGTAGATTGCAGTGAATTTCTCTGGTAGCACTAGGCATCCAAATATCATAAAACACATAAGGTTTTCCTAGAGGGGATTTCTGTAGCAGCACACAGTAATAATATTGGTATGTGCATTGCTGTAAGAATCTTATAATATAAAGAGACCAGTCTCCAGGAGTAAGAAAGTTTACTTAGATTATATCTGAAATGCATTGGAGTTTGAGTTGTATTTATTATTGATAGGAAGCTTATTAAAAGATCTGTGGATAGCAGTAAATGAGAGAAAAATCTGTCTTAATCCTGCTTGATTTAGAGTTCCTCTTTTTCTCAGGCTTGCTTTAAAAATGAGAGAAATTATATAATACTTATATAAGTGTATGTACACATATATAAAAACAAATCTCTTCTGTGTAAACAACAGAGAAAACAGATAGTGTTCAGATTAAACAAAATATGTAATAAATCTGGATTTGCTGCATTTTGACAACTAATAGAGAGTTAGGTGTTGCTGATGTAGTTTAAGCACCAAACATGACAATGACTGTCCTGCCCACAACACAACTTCCTAGTACTTCTCTAGATGCTTACTATTTTTATCATTCTTGGTGGTATGATGACAGAAAAATTTGCAAAAATCAGCAAATGGTAACTACCAAAATACTGGTTAGGTATTCTGTAGGTGTTCAAGGCCTGGTATGGTGGGGCTTTGGGATGAGTGGTCTAGTGGAAGGTGTCCTTGACCATGGCAAGGGATTGGAACAAGATAATCTTGAAGGTCAAACCCAAACAATTCCACGGGGTAGAGGTTCAGGCATTCATTCTATATATGCACTTTTGAGCAGATACAAAGTTTATTAATGGATGCTCAACAGCTACTTTTCTCCGTGTTTGGGTAAGTTTTTTGTATTCACTTCTGAAATGGTTACATTAAAAATGAACTGGAATAATGATCAGAGTTGTTGGACCACTTGTTTAAGTCGTGTTTAAGCATTTCTGTCACTTCTGCATCACACTTAGGACTGCATCACTGCATCACTGCCCATTAGGACAAACACATTGAGAGGATGTGGCTGTCAATAATGTCTTGGCTGCATTATTTACCCTGGTTGTGTTTATAGTTCCTATGCCTGAGAACAGCAATAGAAATCAAACAAAAGTCACCACAAAATATTTAACCCTTACAGTTTCCTTGCTTTTTTTTTAATGCAATATTAGAATTAATAGAAAATGCCAAGGAGTTTATTTTCTTTCTCTGCAAACTGCAGAGGATTTAAGTTTCCCAAGGTTAGGACTTGGAAGCCTCCATTTTTAGCATTAGGTTAGCATAGCATCTGACCTAGAAGACTATGGTATACACATGTTTTCTTTCAATAATGCAGGCTGTTACATTTTCAGGCACAATTTCTCTCTTTTCTGTATCCTAGGGTAAAACCCTGCCTGCACACAAAACTTGGCCTGCGACATTTTCTGCAATGCAGTTTATAAAAAATAAATAATAAAAATAATAATAACTTGATAATATAATTACTTCAATCAATAAAAATATTCATAATTAACAACCCTGCTGTGTTTTGCATCCTCAGAGCTGTAAATCATAAATGACTGAGCACTTCTAAAAAATAATATTCTGGGATGAAGTAACCTGCTAATGAAAAAAGCCTCTCTGAAGAGACACCAGGAACAGTTTAAACCATACTGTAAAAACTATTTTCAGGAGAGCTGGTAAATAACACTTTGTTTAATTAAAACTCAGTGGAGATTCTGGAAAAACTGGGTAATAATTGAAGCAGAAATCTGACCAGTGCACACATTCTCTAACCCCTTGCCCAAGGATCAGTGTGGGAAACACAGTGAGAAATGACCATGCAAACAGTTTTATGGCTCACAGAAGTATTCAAAGCTTCATCAGGCAGTTTCATTGCATGACTTTGCAATATATTGCACAGCCCTGTGCTGTGGAGGTTTGCCTCCAAACTCTCATGCAAGACTGGACTCCAGAGGAAATACAGGAACAGGAAAAAGAGGGATACATGCTGTGCCAGACATTGGAAAGCAATTGTCTATCCTTCCAGCCAATCACTCCTCAACTCCCGTTTGTTTTGTTTTTTGATCTCTGTGGCTAAAAATATGTGTTTTAAACATTAAATAATGGCAGCAACATCAATGGGAAAATTTGAAATTTTGTAGTAGGTTAGTGGCTAAGACAGATTGAAATTTTAATAAGAATTTGAAGCTCCCTGTGAAGACAAAGGGATTTGAAGCTGGGCTGTCTCATAGCTCAGAGAAAGACAAAAGTATTCCGTGTATTTTCATATACTTGCATTTGGTAAGAATTGTTCTATGCTCTAGTCCTGAAGATAGCAGAGATAATGGTGGGGTTTTATTTAAGAAAAATAAAATTCTAGCTTAAAATATTTTTTTAAGCATTTGCATTTAATCCAAGTCCAGTGTGCAGCCCTCTGAGAAATGGAGGGTGGAGGGTGATCTTTCCCTGTAGACTGGAGGTTTAGTCCATACTGCCATAATCTGCTTTTTTTAGTGGTTTGTTCAGGTCTGACATCCACTGTCAAACACAACGTTCTTCCCATATATTGCACAGAAAGCATGTGACTGCTATAGATCCTACAATTTAAAAAGGGAAGGAAAAGCAGCCCCTGGCCCACAACCCCCTTAGGATCCTGAGCCACCCTTCACCCATCGTGATATTCCCGATCCATGGGATGGAGGCAGGGGGAGAGAGTAGGTGGTGGTGGTGGTGGTTACACTGACAATTCCAGACACAAAAAAATGGTTACAGGACACAAACCATCCCCAAGACAATTATTGAGTGCAAAAAAGTATTTTGAATTGCAATTTTACCAACTGAGGGTCCTAAGGAAAATGAAAGGTTCTTGTATATGGTACACAGCTTATAATAACTTGTCTTACCTTTTTATAAGGTAAGATTTCAGCAATGATTGTATTTAGATATCAGGAGAATTCAGACTCTTTGGCTACTATTATGTACAGCTAAAACAGCTAAGACAAGGAAAATAAGCAGAGTCTAGATGAGAGAAAATTTTGTCTCCTTATCACAGGCTTCAGCTGATCTTGAAATAACATAATTTCTCTGTCTACACATAAAACATGTTTGTGATGTGTAAAGGTGCATTGCCATGAAATGAAACATAGGTGAAATGGAGGCATGCATGAGCCTGGTAATAATTTTATATGCAGACTCTTTCTATGTTTTCCTGGGTGGGGTAGTAAGAGAAACTTTTGCCCTGGAAAAAGGCTAATTGTAAGAGTCTTGTGGTCTACTGAGCTGAAGGTGCTGCCTTTGTGTGAGAGATGTGTGGAAAAAAATCCATATTCAAATTAATTTAGTAGCAGTGCAAGAGGAAAAAGATAGGAACAGGTTAAAAAATTTGAATTATCTTGTTGATCAGGCCTGTGTTGCTTCAAGTAATGCCCATTTTCCACAATATTTGCAAACTGGTAGGTAATGTGATTGGCTTGTATAAAAATGGTGATAAGCAACCACAGCAGCTTAGTGCACCTCTGGCAAAGAATGATGGATATTTTTTTACTCAAATATAACTGAAGCGTAAGCTTAGCAATTTGGCAGGCTTGAGACCACTTGGGCTTGTTTTGACCCATCTGGCTTTCTTACATTCTTGCAGTAATTAGGTCACCTAACTAGAAAGGACATGCTGATTTGTATCCAGGCTGGAAAAATGTTTGTGGTGAAATGATTGATTTATAATCTTTTCAAAATATCAGAGACTGATATTACAATCCTTATATATCCTCATGTGTCTAATCTGACTGTGGAAAGTCCTTTAATTTAAATTTTTAAATACTGTTAGAAAGAGGATATAATTTGGGCATCTAGAATTTCAGTGGTGCAATATGTGAAGGGGGTTTGCACTGGTTTAAGGAACCAAGTCATGCTATTACAGTTATCCCTTATGATCCTAAAAACCCATGGAAAAAAAAAATCCCAAATGTAGATGTGTTTGTTGAAGGGCAACCAAAATTCAGGTATCTCTGATGGTTCTCATCTCACTTACTGTAGCTCTTAGAGCAGCACATATTGGAGTACATAATTTCATATGGGAAATAGCAGAGATTTATCACTGAAAAATATCTGTAAACTGAAAACTCAGTGGCTCCCTTCCATCGTGGGTGGACAGAAGTAGCACATTCTGATGCCCTGTATTATTCAACACAGATTTCTTCAACACTGTTTGCAAAAGCCTACAACAAAACACTCTCAGGGAGTATCCAGCAGTTCAAGTTAACTGTTCAGTTTCTAGCTTGTGGAGTTCTGCACTTTTGCATATATTAAATTACCTAATTCCTTCATATTACAGTGAAACTGCTTTCCAGAAAAGGTGTGCACATGTCATTAACTGCAGTCTAAAAGTGCAAGTTTTAGACACAAGACAGCACGTATGTAATGTGTCAGCAAAGAGCCAACAGGATTGTTTTGCAATTATACTAGAATGAAACTCAAAGAGTTTAGATATCAAGCACAACCACTGGCATCCATGAAAACTACTCAATTGAAAATCAGAAAAAAATACCACATTCCCGTGAAGGACTGCATGCTATGGAGTTCTTAATAGCGTAATTTCTGAGAAGCATATAAATTCAAATATAAAAAAAGAATCTGTATTTGGAACACACTACTGTTTTGCAAGTAAATATAGTGGGTTTTTTTAGATTGAAACATAGATACTGAAAGAGAAAATATTCACAGAATTCACAGAATTCTAAGTTGGAAGAGGCCTTAAAGATCAATGAGTCCAACCCAGCCCTAACACCTCAACTAACTAACCCATGGCACTGAGTGCCACATACAGTCTTTTTTTTTAAACACATCCAGGGATGGTGACTCCACCACCTCCCTGGGTAGACCAATCCAGAACTTTATGACTCTTTCCATGAAAAACTTTTTTCTAATATCCAACCTATATCTCCCATGACACAGCTTGAGACTGTGTCCTCTGGTTCTGTCAGCTGCTGCCTGGTAAAAGAGCCCAACCCCAGCTGACTACAACCACCTTTCAGGAAGTTGTTGAGCACAATAAAGTCACCCCTGAGTCTCCTTTTCTCCAGGCTAAACAACCCCAGCTCCCTTAGTCATTCATCATAAGTCTCTGCTTTATTAAAATACTAAAAGTTAGATATTATGGTAAAAAAAAAAATGTAGGTTTTTGAGTGTGGTTATTCATCTACTTACAATCCATCTTTGGTAACATTGCCATGACTAAAAACTTTGTATAGACTGGTGTTATGAATAAGGTTTTAGTGGTAGTGCATAATTGAAAATGAAGCTGAAGTAGAATGGCAAACCATGTATCATCTGTACCAACTTTAATTAGCATGTAGTAGAAGAATTGGAATAGATGCCATTTCCCTGAAACTCTACGAGAACCTTCCAAAAGGCACTGTCAATTTTTAAGCAACTTATTTTAAAACTGAGTGATCCAAAAAAATAGTCTTCTATTTTTGCATTACCTATTCTGCTTATTATCCCAGATTTCCAAGGAAAAATGAAGAGCAGGAAAAAGACCTGGCCAACTGTGCTCCGAAGTTTAAGTACCTCACTGAAGGTACTGAGCCTGTTTGGACATGGAACTTGGTTTTC
This sequence comes from Taeniopygia guttata, assembly GCF_048771995.1. NCBI lineage: Eukaryota > Metazoa > Chordata > Aves > Passeriformes > Estrildidae > Taeniopygia > Taeniopygia guttata. The sequence goes on from NC_133028.1 coordinate 70,959,718, forward strand.
TGTATCAATCCTCTGAAGCCAGGTGCTGTGTTGGATTTGGGAATGGAGACTGGTAAATCTTTTCTGGGGTCTGTCACCTCCAGGGCACAATTTGTCTGAGGCTGATGAGAACAAGGGTAGATTCTGTCACTGCAGAGCTGGTTCAATAAGCCCGGCAGTGCCAGCACAGTCTGTTTCCAGCTTGGCTGAGGCCTTCAGCACTAGCAAGAAGAATCCAAATGGATTTGATGCCTCCAGCCAAGACTGTTGGCTGCATGGGTGGCAGCCAAACATATGGTGATGCTTTTGGCTGGTGGGACAGGAGCAGCTGGCTCCCGTGGGGAGTTGCCGCTGGAGGCTTGTGCTCAGTCTCTCATTTCCTCTTTGATTGTTGCACTGATGTCCAAAAATATTCACATCCTCCATATACCCTGGGGCTCTCATTGAGCTGGCCAGGTGTCGGAATCCAGGGCTTCCCTCTGGCTGCCCTGGAAGGCCTGGGACCCTGGCAGGGGTCAGGAACCCCCCTGGACAGAGCCCCCAGAGACACTGGCTGTGATCTCTGTCCATGGAAAAGAGTTTTCAATCTTACAGGATGAATTACAAGCTCTGAGTGTTTGATATGAGTAATAATTAAGTGTGGCACGGGTGCAAAAGTAAAATTTTAGGATTCTAGATTAGGGGTTCAAAGGGGACAAGATGGAGGAAATTGGGTGTGCCTTGTCCTTTTTCTCCTTCTTCATGCCCTCCATGTTTCACTGTGGTGTTGGCATTTTTCTGTTGGTTTAGGCTGGGGACACACTGTCCAATGTAGGTGACAGATATTGGCACGTTATTGTAAATCCAGCACAGGTAGTTTCTGGTATTTAATGTTTGTAACATCCCACTGAGGGGCAGAGCCCCACACGCTGCCCTGCAGGACAGAGCTGCGGCAGGGCAGCAGAACATGGTAGAGATAAACAGAATAAACAACCTTGAAACAGCACAGACGAATTATGGCTTCTGCTTTGGCAATGGGGCAGAAAGACAGAGACTTTCTACAATCTCGGAATCATCAATACCACTGATTCTGACAGCCAGGTAGAAAACAGATTCTGGAAAAAGTCCAGCTTGTAAATTGGGGAGTGAAGGGTGAGATCTGACATATTTTTTAACTGAGTGCATTGTCCTTAGTAATGGTCTTTTTCACTGAAATCCGGAACACTATTATTATCCCTCCATGGAGTCAATAGGAAATAAATGAAAGCCTATCTGACTTTAGAAATGAAAATTGATTCCTTCAATTTGGAGACAGCTTATGTTCTTTCCATTCCTCTTGGAACCTGAACACACAGAAACTGCTGCCAAAATTGGGATGATGCCACAAGGGTATCAGAAACAGGTCTCATAAGTATCAACAGGAGAGTTGGGAAGCCTAAATAAAGATGGGTACAAAGCATAGTGCCTGGTTGTGCTGGGGGTAAATCTTGAACAAGAGGGAGGAATGTCACTCGGCTAGAGGGTGCATGGGAAAATATTTCAGCTCTAGTTTTTGTCTTGAGAGTTGTTCTGCAGCATGTCCCCACACAATGTACAGAAGAGTTACTTATATACATTACCTATTTAAAAGAGTGTTTTTGGGCAATCTAGTTAAATGTTGAGCCTGGGACTCATTGTACAAGACCAGTGAAATTAGCTAAGATATGATAGATTGTTGCTATTGTTTTTTTAGAAGTAATATTATATGTTTACTAGCACTACACTGTTCAGTGATATCTTCCCTTGAAGCATAATTTGAAGGAATGATATCTAAAAGCAGAAATAGAGAGGAGACAGAAGTATCTCTCCATGCATTCGTAAATGGGAGGGAGTTTGGAGACAACATAGCTTTTGAAAAGTCTCAGCAATTTAAGTATCTAGAAAAGTTGCATTTGTTAGATTATTTTAGCGAGCTTAGTCAGAAACACTTTTCTGGGGTGTCCTAAAGCTCCAGAATCAGTTAACATGCCAGTCACTCCTAGCCAGCACTGGAGTGTTGCTAGGTTGAATCACTCAATATTCATGGTTGTTTAATCTACTGGGCAAATAACCTAGAATATATATATATATATATATATATATATATATATATATATATCACTAGAACTCAAATTTATTTTATAACACAACATGAAATTTAAGAAAATACAGGAGTATTCTCCCTAAATTATTTTTGATGTGTTTTTCTGGTATGGAACTGGGGGGGGTTTGTTGTTTTCATGGTATTTTAAGATTGATGCAGAGTATGTTAAATACCAAAAATAAAATTAGAAGTTATGTTCCAGGCAAATTGAATTGGCTTCAGGACAAACAAATTATGACTGAATACAAACACGTTTAAAGTGGTTTTCATAAAGCGAATATCAATATCGTGAGCTACTCTGGATGTTTTCTTAATTTTACAAGAAGGATTTTTTTTTTCAAATGTGCTTACTTTGAGACATTCAGTGAGGGAATACACTGGTTATTTAAACATATTAGTTACTCTGATTCAAAACAGTACAACAAAATCAGCCCCTGACAAAATGTGTTTTGCAAAGAGAGCTACAGCCAATTACATCAGAAAATAAAATGGGTTCTTTATTTATGATGATGCTAACACCAGAAGACAGGCAGATTTCTTTCTTGCTCTTTCAGAATTGTATATATATATATATATAAGCAAATATGTATATATATATTATGTATGCATTGTTCAATCACTTCAAGTGGCAGGTGAGAAAATAACATCCCAACTGGAGATAAAATAACAATATTGGTAAAATAATTATTTTTTTAAAAATTAATAAAATTCCCATATTTCTAGAGAGATTTTTAAGAAGTAATCCAGTTTTTACAGGTAAGAGCTGATACATAGGGAAGTTCAAATAACCAGAAACCATTCATGCAAGAACAGGTTACTTTCTACTCCAAACCATACTTGAAATAGGGTGAGAAGTGCTTTCAACAGAGTTGCCTAGGAGATTTAAATAGTTCTGCAATATTAATGGCAAAGACACAACAAAACTTAAGACATTTAGGATAAGCAGTGTCACTGGTAGTGGAAACTGCAGCATACTATTTCTTACAGCTTTATGGGAAAACCACAATTTTCACTCAGACTTGTGTTATTAATGAAGTAATTTGATATTTTTGGACTGGAATTTACCAGCAAAAGCTTGCCAATTGCAATATATCTCAGCACTTTAAACTCCAAGGTGGACAAATATCTCCTTTTTAATGCAAAAGTATTTTGTGAAATAGGACAGAGTCTGCTATAGCTTAAAGAAAGCCACACATTGATCTCTATGAGAGTTTAGTGCTATAAGACTCTGTCTTGGCTGGTTAGATGGCAGAATATTTTTTTTTTTTTCTGCTGGATATTGGAAGTTCTTAATAATTTTGAACAATAAATATATGACGAACGTAACTCTTCGCTTACTTGGGTTTTAGTTCCCTTCTTTTCTCTTTTCTCTAATCACTTGCAGTTTATAAAAAGCTATGTGGTTCCCTAACCCAAAACCCTCAAATGCCTTGTCTCCCATCAACAATGGTAAAAGCAAAGGCTGAGAGATAATGAGGGGGATGTATCCTAGGTCAAATTCAAGAACAACTTTAACAAGGAAAATGGTACCTGGTTTACTGAACATGAAACCTGACCTCCAAAACATTACAAATGTAAAATCCACATTTTCATCTTGCATCCACATCTGAATTTGTTTTTAAACAAGTATGTTCCTTCGTGTGGAGCATGATTAAGAGAATATTAGACCATCAGCAGCTGGCTGTCCAAGAGAAGTCCTCTGGACTGTTTTGACCAGTCAGAGAGCAGAAAACAACAGAGGACCAGCAGCATGGAACAGCATCACACCTAAGAGCCTTAGCAACCATGGATTACAAGACCTTGTTAGGAGACAGAGGCAACATTAGGAGGAATGTAGTATCCTCAGGGTGTGTCCTGTATACTCAGGGTGAAGGTAATTTTATGTTCTCTGTGTGTGTTTGTTTAGCTGGAGGCAACTGGGAACTGAAGTGGTGAGTAACAGAGATGCACCTTTAAATTTAAATGAAGGCTTCAGTTTAAATCAGGATTCCAGGACCTGCAAGAAATTTTCTGTAAGAATTAGGAACTTGGAGGAATTGCAAGACTGCAAAAGGCAGTAATAATAAATGACAGAGTTATTAAATGAATGACATAGTCATTAAAAATAAGAAAAAATAATAGCAAAAATGAAAGAGCAGAACACTGATTTTAGTCCAGAAACTAAAAGGAGCTCTGTGTAAGCAGCTCATCCAGTTCCCACAAAGCATAACAAGATGGAAATTATAGACAGAAAATCCTTATTACGTTATGCAGGCCATTTTCCAGTGCTAGTAGAGAAGGAAAGGAGTGGAAAGTACATCTCGTGTCACTCTTATGTCCCCTCTGGCTATACTGGGAAATGGCCACACCCAGTCACTTCTAGCCAGAGGCAGTTTTACAGTGCCTGAAATGCCGGGAACTGGGATGGAAAATCTGGGGGGATGCTCGCCCAGATGGGAAACCCCTTTACTTTGTGACTTCTCTTGAATCTATTGGCATAGGAAGTGACCAAATGCTGCAATGACAATCTGGTATCCTCCAAAAGGATACTGGTCAGCAATCTGGATGTTTTGAAAGTAAATTAAAACAAACCAAACCAACCAAACAAACAAAACCCCAAAAACAAGACAAACAAAAAAATAAAAGACCGAAACAACACCACCAAAAATCAACAACAAAAAAATACCCACGCCAAAACCAAAAAAAACCCCACCCATAAGACAAACAGACAAAAAAGTCATGGGACTTGAGCTCTTCTGAGTTGTCAGAAAATTGTAAAAGAGATACGAAAGTTTCATTGAAAAAGGGAAAACGCCCTTTGACTCACCTCAAGCAACTGACAGCTAAAAATAATAGAATTTTAAACTAAATGAGGTCTGCCTCTCTCTGTCCCACTTTATTTGCTGTTCAACTCTGTGGTCTTTTTTTATTCTGGTTTTGGAGCTCAATTCCTGTAACCACTACCACCAAAGTCTGGTCACATGTGTAGCAATTCAAGACTGAGTAATTTTGTGAGCCTTTTTCAATCACTCAACTACAGGCATAACTATAGCTTCCAGAAAATAAGAGTTTTCTTTTTTTCTTGTTTTCCCTGTTGAATTTTGTTGAAGTAATTTTTTCTTTTAAATGCATGTTTTTAAGTATTTTTGCAGATTGCTCTGAAACCACCTGATTGGGCTTTTGATTTGTTTAATTTTTTGCAAGCACATTAATACTTACACTCCCCTCTGTTTGCTGAAGGTGGTTGCTGATGTGACAATTTAAAATGCAATCCCAAGCAGCCAGAGTCAGACAGTTACTGTCAATGACATGGGGTATGCATGTTTGAGTAGGATAAAGAAACAGACATAAAAAATATTTTAAAATGTATATTATTTATCCTAGGATGTGAAAGGTATGAAGTGAACTAATTACCAACTTAAAAGTTTAAGGAAATATTTTTTGATAGGTATTAAAAAAAAATACTCTGGCATCTTTAATTGTGAAGTAGTGGGTGTTAAGGAAGCCAAACTGTGCTGGAGTCTTCTTTTAATGGCAAAAATATTCAACTCTTCTCCAAGACTCCAGTCAGTAAATGTTTTTTAATTGTTACCATATGATGTCTGTGAGATCTGAGAGTCACCACTTTGTGAGGAAGCGTGGGTGTGATCTTTGTGGTGTCAAAATGGCTTTGAAGCCATAATCACTGAGCAGTCTTATATCAGCTGCAATATCTTGCCAAACTGATGAACTGATTATTGCTGTGTTTTGGAAAAGGCTGGCCTTTGATCTCAGGGGCTTTTGGATGAAAGAGCACCTCAGTGCATTACTCAGAGTTTTATACTCTACCAGGGCTTTCCTGTGTCAAGTGAGGGGAGTTGGAGCCAGAGGATCTTTAAGGTCCCTTCCAAGCCAAGCCATTCTGTGATCTCAGAGGAGGTTTGTGCTGGTGCCTGAAGCAGCTTGTTGCTCAGTCTGATGGGGATATTCTTGGTTCCCTTCATGACCTCAGGAGATGAATAGCTGCCCTTAGCCTTTACCTTGAGTGGTGGTGGACAGAGAGAAAGAACTTTATCCCTTTTGTCAGTTTGGATTGATAGTAAAAGGATTTTAAAATCATGGGGATTTAGGGTTAAAAGGAAAATTAAGCTTAGTAGGCCCTGAAAAGAAAACAAATACCCTAAGTACATGAAGGCCTTGTACCTTGCTAGAACTGCACCTGTGTATCTAATACATGATAAATGATATAATTGTTAGATGTGATGATTGTTTAGTAATTAAATATAATTACTGCTTGATCATAAGAATAATCATGAGAAACTGTGGTCAGGGACCTAAGAAAGATCACGAGAAACTCATGTCAATGTATACAATAGAACAATATAAGTTTAATAATCAATATGTAAGTTATATAATGATAGAATATAAAATACGTTCAGCTCGAAAGCCGTGTCGGAGTCAGATTTGGGTCTGTACCCCTGATTCCCAGAGCTCTCAATAAAAGCACCTGCAGATAATCATATCCTGTGATTATTTGTGTTCCTGAACGCTAACAGGATCAGCTATTCTGGCTGTGTCTCCTTCAGCTGGAGAGTTGAAAAGTCTCTGATACTAAACCCTGCTCAGCTACAACTAAAACATCATTGTGTTCTCAGCATTGTTCTCATCCGGATTCTTAAACACAGCATTGTACCAGATACTAGGAAAAAGATTAGCCAGAACAGACTGTTTTATCTTGTGGGGGTAAGAAACCCCCCAAAATGAAAACCCCAAACCAAATGAAATCCCTACTCAATATACATATGTAAAATTGTTATTAAAAGAAATAGCTGTTTAATATTAGCATGTTCTAAAAAAGAAAATTTGTATTGTATATGATATTTTTTCTTTTATTATTCTGATTCTTACTGGGACCAGTTTAGGACTCCTAATGAAGACAGGAGAAAATACGGGATGGGTGTAAATACTCTCACACTAACATGATGAAAGACCATTAAAATAAATGCTTATCGGCTATCACTTTTTCTTTATATGACTTTAAAATGATATCTCTATCATTTGAGAAATAGGGAGGTTTTTTTTTAACCTGTAAAACATGAATTAGTATTTTTCACTATTAAATTAGAAATTAAACCAAGTAAGTATAGTGGTTTCAATCTAGTTAAGTTCTCTGTAAATATTCAGCTCTAAGACACTTAATTTGATTTAGTTATTTACTACCAGATCATGACAAGTTTTTATACTTGTTCATTTCTCTCCCAAAATATTACCAATTGGTTTATTACACAGAGGTAGATAAAGGTCAAGCAAAATAAAAATGAGATGGACTGTATGGCATAGAATATGAATCAGACTAATAAGAATGGTGTTAGACTTATACTGCTAGAAAGACTGATACCATCACATAAATTGGATAATATTTTAAGTAAATGCAATGTTTACAGAAACTGGCAAACAAGTTGGGGAAAAATATGCATGGTATAAAATTTTTATGCTTATTTTGATAGGCAGTCACAACATACTAGTTTCTCTTAGAGAGAATGTGTCCTGATAGAAGTGAAAATAGAATGTGAGAGAGATAAGTAGTCCACATGCACATTTTTTGTCATTTAGTGTTTGTCTATGCTCTGAAGCATCTAAGTACATAACAAAATTCAGTGACATACAGAAGTATTTTTCCAGTGAAAAACTAATATTTACAATTTCAAACCACTTTGAATTACAAAAGCTGTTGAAATTGTGCTGTATTTTCATTATTTTTATAAATACAGAATGCATTAATGACTTTTTTTTGATAAAAACCTGTAAATGTAACATATTATTTTCATATTTTGAAACAAAATATGAAGTTAAAGCAGAAGAACCAAAAGTTTTTATTCAATGACTTGTATATACTTTATATACCCAAGATAACTTTTCTGGCAAATAAAAGGATTTTTCTTTTCATAATTAAATTCATTATAATATGCCTTATTCAATTATAATCTAAATGAGGCTTTAATATATAATATTCTTAAAAATAAACTTGGTGTGTTCACTGTCTGTTATCTTCTTACTTTTCACATTAATGGTTGAATTCAAAGGTCTTAGAGCTTTTTTCCAAGCCAGACAAATATTTCTAAAAAGTCTCTGTGCTTTCTGACATAATGGCAGCATGTTTGTGACAGTAAGTCCAACTGCTTAATTGTATTACTCTTAAGAGAAATAATTTTATTATTTTTTAGAGAAGCATAATAGCATTTGAAAGAAATCACTTGATTTGCATTGTCCGTTTCAATTTTTTTTTTTAATTTTAATTGGAAGGTTAGCATTCTCTACCAAGTGTGAATATAAATGAAAGAAAATTTATGTAGAAATCGTTATGCACTACTAATTGAATGATGGGAAATGATTGTTCTTAAGTTCTGTTTAAGGAAACTATTGTGGCTATGTGATGGGAGGAGGAGATAAAGTTCTGTCCATTTGAGGGTGTCAATGAGCTATTGACATTCTCCATAAGTCTTATATGCTCTTGCAAGCTTAATCCCATTCAAACTAAAGCCTAATAACAACCAAAGAACACCTGCAAACTCCTTGCATATTTATCAGAATGTAAACAGAACCTGTGGAACAATAGCAAAGGAATGTGAACTATAATTAATCTGTCTTCACAAAGTCCACGTATAAAATTATTGTTGCTAATCCTCCCTCTATTTTTAGACAGGGAAGGAAAAAGTGGCCTTCCAACATATCTAGACATTCAACAGCTATTGGGGGTCCATTGGGGGAAGAAAAAAACCAAAAACCCAAGAGTTCTGAGAAACCTGAGGGAGATGCTGCTCATCACTGTTTTCATTCTAGATCTTCAAAAATTTGTGCTAGATACAGCAAGTTCAATGTGAATATTAAACTGAAAATCAAGACCAGAGCTTCTGGCCTTGTATACCTATACATGTGGCTTCCTGATTCCACAAGGAAGGAAAAACCAGACTAATGCAGGTACAATCAAGTCTGGTTTTCATTAGAACAAGGGAGATAATCATGGTCATGACAACTGTATTATGTGCTAATTATCACTTGAGGCAGAGCCTTTTGAAAGTAGGTTGCCTGTTTACTTAAATATATTTAAATCAAACCCAGCATTTACAATCCCCTTAGAAACCAATGAACATTTGAGTTGGCCTGTGAGGCTTAAAAAGGTTTAAAAAACCCCAAAACAACAACCACACACTATCACAGTATCACAGAATCTGCTGTGCTGCAAGGGACCCATCGGATCATTGAGTCCAAGTGCTTCTTGAACTCTCTCCTCCTCCTCCTCCTCCACTCTCCCAGACTGGCTTTGTTTTTGTGGTTTTTTTGGTAATTTTTCTGGTGTCACATAAGCTCTTTAGTATTTTCAAATTTTAGTGATTCTGAGACTATTCAGGTAACTAAATCTTTAGCAATATTGTTAGTTATTTTTTGTGTTTCAGCAGTGTCTAGATGTTCCAGTGGGAAATAAGCAATACAAAACATGATCAAAACAAACTCTTGCCACATCATGCTACTGGGGAGGCAATAGGTAGAAACAGGCAATCTTTGGACCAAGAGTAGTGATGGCAAAAGATGGCTCTAGCTGATAAGGAAGGTTGTAAACTGTCTTTGCATATCTACTAAAGTCTTCAAGACTGAGTTATGCAGATTTATACTGATGTATTCCCCAGTTTATTTACAATTTTGTAATATATTCACCTTCAAATCACCCCAGTAGTGCCTATAGTCAGTTTTCATCTCTGCATTCTAAGTCATATTTGAATTTATTGGAGATAAATGATGGAAAGATTTGCCATTTTGATACAAAGTAGATGAGAATCTATCACACCAGAATTACCTGTGAGTAAGATGGACTTTTGACAGAAAACAGAAATCTGAGGCAGGCTAATAAGAAAAAAAATTGATCTGAAATTTAAAATAAGAATATTTGATTCTACTATTACAAGTGTTGTTCAGAGCTAAAGCATTTGCTAACAGAACATTTCAAAAGGTTTAGTAGTTTAAACTTTTTTTTATGCCAAAAAAATCTCTACTCAGAACAATGCAGACACTTGTAAGCTTCTCTGCAAACTGATAATCCTGATAATGCACTTCATTAGGAAAATCATTGCAATGCTGTGGAAGATGAATGCAAATAAATAATTTTGTGTTACTCATTAGTTACTGGTTTTTATATTATATTTAGACTAACAGCCAGTGGACTCACAAGAATGTTAAACACGTGACTTGGCAAATTGGAATTGTGCTTTTAACTCTTATTAAATGTTATTGAGGAGACTCTTAATCAAAATGATGCTATTACCTTATGATCTAAACATCCAAAATATTATTGAACGTAACAACTCTTCCAGAGAGAAAAGTTAATGAATTTTCAGACAACATCACCAAGAACCTAAATCTTTGACATGATTAGTGACTGATATCATCTTTCTTCAAGCAAACTATTGGAAGTTGCTTGTTTTCAAAAGCTTGCATTAACTGTGGCACTGAAATATTTGTGAAAATTAGGATTTCAAGGCTCAATAGCGCAAGCACAGATGGAATTTTATTGGCATGGAATAACTTAATTGGCATGAGAAATTATACTGAAATGAAGTCTGGTGGGAAGGCAACATGAATGTCAGTCCTAATGTGCAATACCTATAATTTAAGTGGAAAGTATGTATTTTATAAGTATGAAAATCTTATTACTTTAGATTAAATTAATATAAGAATAAAGATAATGTATGTTTGGAAAATCAAAATCTAAATTACTTGTAAGAAGCCCACAAATGCTATTTTTTTTATGAAAGCAGGTTAATTTTAATGTAATAGTTACAATTCCTCTGGAATTCATGGAGTAGTTTAGAGGGTCAAAACCCTAAGATGCATGAACTTTTATGGAGACTGAGTGCATCAGTCTACTTTTAAAATGTTGACGTTAATCTCATTTCCTATGCAACTTAGTCATGAGTTACATCCATTATGCTTTCATAACAAAGATGCAAAGTTCTCTGGCTAGAAGCAGCAGTATGGATGATCACAATCAAGCATAATGAATTTCTTAATTTACATGTATTCCATATAATGTTTTTCAAAAGTTATCCATAGTTATCAGTTCTAAGGATGCACATCCTAAGATGGATGTTACTTTTATAAATACATTTTTAAATTTCTATGGAAGGATAAAGGAATCAATTTTTTAGTAAAACTGCTGAAATACTGTCATCTATAAGTGGTGGGGCGTGAATAACTGTGTGAAACTACAGGAGGGAAGCATTTGCCTTTTTCTTTCCTCTCTTGCCTGCTTTATGGTTTGTAAATGATAAATGAAATTTACTGGCAATACCCTGCAGTAATATTTCAAATTATGTTACAGAATACACTGTGAAAAGTATAGCAGAACCAAAGAAAAAGGCTCTAATTTTTTTCCTTTTTGGAAAAGTATGCTGTATTAGAACATTCGTCACCCAGTTTCAATGTTACAGGATGCCACAATGCGTCAACTTCCATAGGCTGAAATATTTTATTTAATTTAAATAACTTTAAAATTATACCAATTATTAACATTGAGACTTGGTAGTTAAGTGAAGTTAAATGTCAGTTTTACAGTGTGACTGGGTAGTGGTGGGTGCCCCAGCAGCCCCCAAAGCAAGGCAGGAGAGAGGAGCTGGAGTGGCACATCCCTGTGGCATTCTTGCCTAGACCTCTCTCCTAACAGCAACCCCCCCTTGCCCCCTGGTGTGATAGAAGATTTTCATGGACACGTTTTTATGATGTTTCATTTGTTAACGTCGTTGAATGATGAAAACCAAGATGAAAAAGACATTAGCCTAAACCAGGGCCGTGGGTAGTGTCTACAGTGTCCTTTCAGCCCTTTGAAGCAGGATCCTTTTGTTGGCTCGGGTGACTGGCGGCTCTTTAACATTCTGAACCTGCTGTGGCTGCTGGGGCAGTTCATCACCAAAGAATAGAAAAGGGCCTCTGGCATATCAAATTTAAAAAAAAAAAGTGGGCGAGGAAAGGAGGACAGAGAAAGGCAAGTGCCCAGCACACAGACGGTGCATTGTGCTTGCAGGGTTTCAAGAATCTGCCGTTAGGTATATTTCATAATGTGAAAAGACAGACCAGTTTTGGCCCCCTCGCCTGGTGGGATCAGTGCTGTCACTGCCATTTATTTTCAATCCCCCATGATTTCTGTATTGCCAACAACCCTTTTTGCATAAAAATGAACGATAAAGGCAGTCAAAACACCTGCTTTACTGACAGCCCCGATTAAAGCTTTGATTTATCCTTCAAAGTGTGAGCTGATCTGCTGTTCCTGGGGCCTGGCACTGGTATGTAATTCATCTGGGGCTGAAGGTCTCCTTTCTGTCTCCCCAGCTTCAGCTGTGGGCGCCTTTTGTACCTGCTTGAGAGCTGGGCTAACTCCGAGAACACCCATCCCAGCTGGAGGCTGGGATTTTTCCATCCCTGCTTGGTCCATTTTATTAAGTGGCAGTAAATTACGGGACTAATTGGAGGGGCCCCCAAATGCAGGGCTGTGTGGCTCTGAGGAACCAGCCCCACTCCCACTGTGGGCTCTGGGGAGCAGCTATTCCAGATGGATCGGAATAGTGTCTCTTACTCCCACTTCATGCTTTCCCATCACTAAAAAGATTGAAATTTGACGTGGAAATTTTAGGTCGTGTGGGAACCCCTTCTTTATAGACAAGTTTTCTTCTGTGGTCTTAAACCTTCATTTCAGGGACTGCAGTGGCAGGGCTGTGCACAGTGAGCTCCCCAGGCTGAAAAACAGCACAGCATGTGGGAGCAAGCCTTTCAAGCTCTTTTGGGGCAATTTGGTAGGAAAGTTAAAAAGCTTTATCATTGTAAGTGTGAAAATAGTTATTTTTTAAAACTACCACAAGGTTAAATTGGGTCAGAGTTTTTTTAAAAAAAGCTAGTTTGTATCCTGTATATGAATCCCTCCCTGTCTCCACATCCAAAATAAAAGCAGACAAAAAAGCCAAACCTCAGCCTTTAAAATACTTAAGACAAAGTTGCCTTGTGAGTATATTTGACTTATGCACCATCATTGATCCATTAAACCACTAAGCTGTTATTGATGCAGAGCATGGTATCAAAGGAGGCTGAGCAAATCATCACATGGGGATCAATGCACAGAAATTTCCAAAAGTGAGATTTCTTTTATTTGAAAAAGTACTTTTTCACTGAAACGAAAACATTTGGAGGAAAAAATACCTGTGTATTATTATTTATAAATTAAACAGGATGATTTACATTCCAACTCTGTTGTGAAACGACACTCGGTTTTGAAATGTTGATTAAATCAACACATAATCTAACATGATACATATGCAATATGATATTTCATTAGGATCAGAACAGTTTTTCATTTGACCAAGTGTACATTGGAAAAAAAGAAATATCAGGAGAGACTGAAAATGTCCTGTGAAATTAAGCCAAATCCCTAATAATAATTCCCTGTGGGGGAAAAAAAAAATTATTGCTGCATTGCTGGGAACTGGAGCATTAATTTTAAAATAGCTTTACTATAAATTCTTTAAACGATAGAAAGAAATGATAGCACTTGTCATAAGTCTAAATTGCAGACAGTATTCCTGACAGTTTGGAATGTAAAGTGATGGGATAGTTCAATTTTGTGCTGTAAGGTTGATGAGATCTGAACCCTGGCCCCTCAAGGGCTGTGGTGAAGCTGCAGAAGTCCAGAGCACCAGTCACCTCTGTGTTCAGGTGTGAGATAGGCACGAGTTTGTCCTTACCTTGGTGACTTCCTTGTGCAAGAGGGGGCACAGCTGGCAGGAACCAACCTGCCTGAGCTGAATGTTGGCAGCACATGTGCTAAGAAGACCTTGAGCTGTCTATTTAACCCTAAAATTCTGGTTTGGGATGACTAGGTGTTCGGAAGTATGACTAAGGCCATCTCAATGTGTAAAATTGAGAGCTTTGCAAAACCAGTCACATCTTAGGTCTGCAATGACATCTAGATGGATGTGGGGTTGTACAGAGCCATTAGAGAACAAAACTGCAGCTCTTTTTAATGTTAAAGAAACTTCATTTGGTGGCAGTGGGAAGGAAAGGCACTAAAACATCTGATTATTCTTTGTCTGTCACTGCCTTTCTCAGTCTTCACTTACTCCCTCCGCACTATTTCCCTGTTTAGGCTAGCATGTGTTTTACAACACTACAGACAATAAATGTAATTCTTGATTTTAAGGATGGAAAATCTCTTGCATCTGATATTCTTTTAAATAGAGCAAAACCTCTTTAAGAAAATCTTAAACAATTAATGACAAAAAATAAAATTCCTGAATAATTTTGCTGACATAAATACTGCTTTTTGTTGGAAGAAAAAAAAAAGGCAAAGGTCAGAAATAGAGAAAGCCAAACTAATTTTGCTTTATTTGTATGATGGAGGAGACATTTTGCATGAAAATGGTCACTCCTGATTTTTTCCTAGTGCATGTGAGCTTATCAGTCTTGACATTAGTTTTAGTAGTTCCTGCTGGAGGGAAAACTTTCAGTCAGCTATGACTACATAATATAGATTTGAAGAAATGACACACATATTATGAAATACTGACTTTTTTCATTTATACAAATCATATAAGAGCATATAAGAATTTTTTTCATGTCTTCCTCATCCATACCTGTTCCTGGACCATGCAACCCTTCACATTGACCATTCTTTGCTCCCTTCAGCATATTTTGCTTCTGTAAATGAGAATTAAGTGCCTTTCTCCTAAGAGTTCATTTCCATGTAGTTTTTCTCTTGTATTGAATGCACAAGTTATATATATACACCATATAAATGTGTATGCATATACATTTTATTGTATAATACAGTAAAGATTAGACTGCAAACATGTCTCACAAAGCCTGTAAAACTCCACACAGGAACAAGCCTCTCTTAAGAAATTCAGAGATGTTTAAGATATTGCAAAACTGTGCCTGTGAGAATGTCAGTTCCTCTTTTGTTCATCGTACATATCAAATTCAGTGCTGCACCAGAAAACATAGCACTGTATCCTAGTGGATAAATGGCATAAATGGAGATAAAGATTAATTACACAGGTTAAAACCTGAGTTCACTACCTCAGTGTTGCTCTGCACTGGTGTTGACATATAATGACATATCCTGATGAAGACTTGAGGGAGGAATAGAGATGGAGCAGTGGATATTGTGAGGACAGAAAACACACTGGAAAAGGGCTCAGGCAGAAATTCTTACCCATAGTGGCAGTAAAGTCTACTGACTATTGATTATTTAAATCAATTTTATCCACAGCCTAAATCATCTCTAACTTTTGAATTTTCAGCATCAGAGGTGCAACAGCTGAACTGTTTTAAGAGAAGGCATGAATGGCCTTCTGTTAATCAGCACATTACTGTCCTCTGCATGTGTTTGTTGATGCAAACATCCTCTCATAACCTACTCACTTCACCCTACTCATAACCTAAAATAACTTTTAAAAATGTAAGCCTTGGATTCAGGTTTATTTATTCTGTCTGGCCCTGATTGCCATTTCCCAAATGGATCCAGCCTCAACTTAATCCTTATCTTGTGTATAGTTTCTCCAGCAAGGGCATGATTGTTGCTCCCTGCTGTACCTAAAAGTTAGAAGGAAACAATCAGCATCTGACTGTAGTTTAACTGCACAACATTTAAACACCGTGTAACATAACAGGTTGTCAATTACTTGACTGCTTTCTAAGGGATGTTGGAAAACCAGGCAAAATACTCAGTGGACTTCTAGGGTGCCAGAAGAAAGAAATATTTTGGAGGTACAGAACCAATGGTTCTGTATCTTTTCCTTGCTATGCTTTATCAAGCCTTCTTTGAGAATGTTTTAGGCTGCTTTCCTTACTCATGTGTTATACCTTGAAGGTTCTCACCATGGTGTTCTTTATGAAGAAATAATAATGACTGTTATTAACTATATAGTAAAAAAACCCCGTATGTCCTAGTAAATTCTGTAAAACATAATTAAGGAAAATTTTAAGAGGTAAATCTCCAAGCAGAGAGTCTGGCAGCCCTGAAAATATTTGCAACCAAATCTCTTTAGATTGAGGTAAGCACAGGAGAAGGTGCTCAGTGAAATTCTGGCAAATATCCACAGTTTAGCAGTGATTGAAAAAAATACAAAAGAAAATAGAAAAGAAACCCATACATACCTGTTATTAGAGATATGTAAATACAGATTTTTATTATATTATAGATCAGTTTTAAGGTATTTTACTGGAAAAATGATTAGTTTTACTTTTTGTGTAAGTTCCTTGTTATAAAACAAAATTGCTTTCTTCTACAAACCAGAGCAGCTTTATGAATTTTAAATCACCCATAGCACATATAGCAAATGTTGGATGTTAAACACAACTGGTTTGAATAAAAAATTGCTTCTCTTTTTTGTCTTTAAAATGTTACTCAGCCAAAAATATATTTTAATAAATGCATAAAACATGTTCATCAAAATGCAAAACTAATAGAGTGCATATTTCCTTGCAGGTACTTTTGTAATTGGTTTTGCCAAGGGTAGTTTAGTTCAGATGTGATCCATGTTTGTTAACTGAGGGCCTACTCATCATATTTTATACAATTTCACTGTATTTTCTATATCATGTATTATTCATACTGTAAAATTTTAATTTTAGCCTTATTACAGAGAAGTTTTATTTATTACTATATGCAATCTAGACTCATATGAAAAAGGACAAGAGTAACTTGCAGTAACAAAAAACATGAACTTGCCCTCGCAGGGTTGGATCATTTTCCAGCTGCTTGAGCTGGGCCAGAACAAAAAAAAACTTTGTATACAAATATTTTGTTGCTCATAAACATTCAGAACCAAACTCTGGGTGCTGCCCTGGGGTTTTGTTGTCCAAGGCTTTACCTCTGGCTTGGTTTGTTTGTACTTGCACAGTGTGGAGAACTCCAGCTCTGCAGTGTGACCCAGGAGAGTCACTGAGCCTTCTCATAACACACTCAATATCTTCTGGGAATAGAATCCAAACCTGTCTTGGCTTAATGAAGATATTTAGGGATGTTCAGAAAGCCAGCCCTGGCAGTACAGCATGCCAGAGAAATTTTGCTTATCAAACATGTCGTGGTCTAGAAACAAGGGGAAAAAAAGGAGGCCAGTATTGTACAGCACTAGAGGCACATCTCCTCGTCTAAATAGAAAAAATTTCTTTTTCTTAAGGAAGAAATAGCTAAAAAACCTAGAGAACTGTTTTCAAGTATAAACAGAAAGCTTAACAGCCTGGTAAGACTAATTTTCTCTTTTCTTATTTGAATCATGTTTCACAACTGTACCACATAATCTGTGGAACAATAACCCAGAGATCTGTTATTAAAAGGTTCATACATATGGTCAGAGCAGACTACTTTCTGTCCAGGGATTCTGATAGCTGCCTGTCAAAGTTACCTCAGGCAGTTCCCACTTCCTTGACCAAGATCAGGATCAGATGGACCCTGTAATTGCAAGCAAAAGAACTGGTGAAAATTAAAGTAACTGTAAAAAGGGTTAATGTTGAGTAACCCGTAAACTGAGTTTATAAGGGTTAACTGTTTAGATTTGGTTAGTTTGAAACTATTTCCCTGCAAATACATAAGGAGACTCACCTTTAATATTTTTGCTTTTAGAATCTTCCATTGTTTTTACTGCTGAAAGTTGCAACCAAAAGCAGAAAAAAACATTATAAAAATGTTTCAGAGCAACATGGCCTTCTGTCACACCATGATTTGAGTCTGCATGGCTCTAAGTTTTAAAGCTTGAAGGGAACATCAATACTTCCTGCTCTCTAATTAAACACTGATGACTCTGCCTAGAATTTTATTTTAAACAAAAATGTCTCCTTAATGTTTGCTGTGACAACAAATTGACAGCAAAGAATTTGTGTTTGTTTTCCCAGTTGGTTTAGAACATGACAATGAATTCAGTACAGGTTTATCAATTCCTTTGATGGTTTTGTTCTTAGTCTTGAGAGACTTGCCACCAAAATCTGACTTTATATTCTTAGATCCTCAGTAAACTGCATATATCAAGGAACTAAGTACTGTGTGTTCTCTCTGCTTACAGGTAGCTCATCTTCCTCTTAGAATTTTTTCACAGAATAGAAATGTAACTTGAGTTAACTTTTTTAACTCAAAAAATGCTTTGAAAGCCAAGTGCTCTTTAGGTTTGCTATACTTACATTTTGACATTTTATCTCCCATACTACATAGATCTGCTTTTAAATATCTATAAATAAACCACCTATCAATGCTTCAGCCTAGTTCATCTCTCCTATTCTATTTCATTGTCTGCAGTCATTCTACATTTTGCTGAAGACCAGCCCAGAATCATAAGCAACATCAGGCTTGTTCATCTTTTAGATAGATGATGTTTAATGAATGCTTATAATTAATTACACTGTTGATGACATGGGAGGGAATTGTCTGCCTCTTGTGAAGGTTGGATTAAAGGGGAAGTAATTCCTAGTCCCTCCCGAAATACAAAATAAAATACAGGTCTAGGGGATGTGCTGTGGCCCTTATGCAGGAATTCGACAGCTGTGTGAATGTTTAATGCACAGCTGGCCTATTTACATCCAGTTACAGCATTCTCCTACATCTGTATTTGGATATTGGACATCCTTCTGTTCCATTCAAGGATTAGAGTCCATGATAGTGCCCCAGTATTAAGAAAGGAAGAGTGTCTATGGGAGCACCTAGGAGTACACCTTCCTGGAAGAACCACAGCTTAGTTTGGTGTTTTTCTGCACATAGTTGGTTTGGGGTACCTTTAGAAGTCAATGTTCAAGTAAGAAGATACTCATCAGAGACCACAGAAAGGTTATTATTAATATTGCAATGGCAGAATAGAACTTTGGCATAACATAGCAAAAGATTGAAATACCAATTAACTTCTTTGCACATGACCAAATGTTATTTTGCCAATTATACCCCAAACCAACAAGAATTTCTGTGCCTTAAATTTAAAACAGGACTGTTGAAGGCAATGGAAAACTGTAGCATATCCCAAGGGGTTACTTATATGAGGTAGAACTTATTTAAGAATGTTTATTCTGGCCATGTAAAAGAGCATAAAAATGTTTGAGATACTTTCCCCTGTTCCTTAAAGATAATTAGATTAAAAAAATAAAATAAAAGAAAAAAAGCTACAAAAGGAAACATTCCTTATAACAAACATTTACTTAGAAATCTAAGACTCTCTGGAGAGATGAATGCTTTTCTGTGACACTCTCTTTAATATTATCAAGTCAAACTCAAGCAATTTTTCAGCACTCATACTTAGCTTTGAATAACAACTACTCCCGCTTCTTATGTGAAAACATTTGGTGTGTTTGAGAGTGTGTCTTTTGCTCTAAGTTTCTTAGTTGGCCAAAAATAGGTATCTACTCCATAATACTAAATTTGCACTTACCAAACAACAAGAAATACACTCTCCCATTGTAAGAATTTATCATGGCAATCTTTATTGCAACTTCCATCCAAATGTTTAAGGCCTAACATTAAATTTCTTTTTTTTTTGTACTTGGCTGCATCTTGCAAACAACATAACCAGTCATACACAACAAAATTATTGAGTGGCAAGTCACAGAGTTCACTGGCACAAGTTCTTGGATGTCAGAACACTTTGATGAGATGCTCAAAAGAGACATCTAGATTTTACCTAGAATATGAGATAGGTGACATTAATTTGGCAGGGCCCTGTACTAACTATCCTGCATAAATTTATTGAATAATTCCATGACACTGTGAAAAATGTATTTAAAATATTGTTTTCCTGGAAAAAAAAAATAGCACTTGATTCAAGGAACAGAGATGCAAAATTAAAAAATCACCTCCTGTGTGGTTTTTTGTGCTGGTGTCATTAGAATCACAACATACGTACAAAAATACAGAATTCATTCCTTCTTTTTTTTTTTTTTAAAGCAGTATTTTTATTTGACATTGTCAACCTCTGTCTGTACAATGACATATGGATATGTGTCAGCCCAGAGGATATTTTTCCATTAACACAGTGTTCTGAATAATTTATTCATGAACAGATGAGCAAATTTCATTATCCTCGTGTTTGATTGAGAAAACAATTACTACAACTTACATTCTTCTTTAACTTTGTATTCCAAACTTTATCAGGTTTACCAGAGATTTGAATGAATTTCTGTCTGTGGTAAATCCTAAACCAAATCTGACATGACAAACATGTTTAGTGAACACTTACTGAGGAAATGAACAAAAAGAAGAGAGGAGAAGAGCTTATGCCGTGTGTTTTGCAAGAAAATCCTGAGGCGTCGAGACCATGTAATTTCTTTTTTTCCCTTTTCTATTTAGTAGGACTGGCATTTGCTGAATTGCTTAAGAAATGCATTTCAAAGGATGAGGAAAGTAAAAGCATATGGTTAGTAGGTGACAGAATGTAGCAAAACCAGAGGATACTAGAAATCTGACTTAAAATGCCAAGGATGGGCATTTATACTCCTCAGACTCCCTATGTTTCCTCTCTTAAGTGCTGCTCTAAGGATGGAATAACAAATTATGTCAATCCTCCAATATAAGCCTTCATAGCCAGCAGGTGAGTTTCATATGCTCACTTTGAGCAATATTTCTGGTCTTTTTTCTGTCCACTAATGATAGAAAATAAATATCACTGGTGGAAGCCCTTCTGGTTTATTTCAGGAAAGGGAATTTTGTTCTTTGGCAGAGATAAATCTACAGATCACCTTGAACAACAAATCTATGTTCAGGTTTGGTTTTTTTGTGTATTTTTTTTTCTCTCTCTCTCTGTATTCATTATTTTAAGCAGAATGAGGCTTGATTTTAACAGGCCTAAATAGAATAAAACTTCAGCTTTCAAAAACTATTTGTTTTCCCCATAGCTTGCCCTGCACAGGAAACTCTTATTATGGGCTTAATCAGAAACATATTTCTGGGATGGGAATGCACAAGAGATAATTTTAGCCAGCTGAGGAACACAGACAGACTTCTTTGGAGACCTACTATCTGAGGAAACAACAAATGTTTGGGTATGAATTATTCAAGACCATAGTCAAACTATTCAGAAACCCTAATACAAGGCTTGAAGAAAACAAGCCTGGAATGCGTTTAGTGAATTTCTCCAGCTTGGGTCTCTTGAGGCTTGATGAGTTCCCCACATGGGAGTAAGAGAGATGCACATTTTTGTGATCTTGGGAATGGGATGGGAGGCAATATTATCATTAATGATATGCTGCCATTTTCACCAATAATTCATATCTACAGGGAAGGTTATATCAGCATTACATTGATGGTTGCATCTACCATGAAAATTAAATTTGATTGATACACTGTCTTTACTTTTAGTCAAGCATATAGAAGAGTAATGGACATCCTGGACATCCTTTGTGATGAAAAAAATACTCTTGTGGCTGTGGGTGTGTGTGCACATGTGCCCATGTATCAGATTTTTCAGTGCAAATTCCAAGTTTCTAAGAAATGAAAACAGTTTCTGAGCAAAACATTTTTTTCAAAAATATATTTTTCAATGGTAGAGAAATGAGGAAATATCTCACTATAAAAATTCAAATATTTGATTTATAACTAATCCATGAAACGAAACCTTTCAGAGTCCTGGGATCTACAGCTGAACTTAGTCTGTTTACACACAGAGCTACATGAAATCATGCATGGTCTTTGCATGGTTTAGGTTAGAATGAACAATTATAATTTAGTTATAAATCCATCATTTGTATTAATATGTAGCAATAATTGTTTCACAAAATAAATAGACATTTTATGAAAATATCATATAAAAATTGTATTATCACAGGTTAGAAACTTGGTACCAGTCATTTGAATTGTAACTATGTCAACATGCCAGAAAGAGGAAAAATTAAAGCCATTATTTGATTTAGCTGCTACCTAAATTTCAAAAACAGTCCTAAAGTCATGTCAAGATTATCACGATTCCCCCTGTAATAAGTAGCTCAGCCTTCATCTCAAAATTAGTAACTTGGCTGCAAAAAAAGATATTATCCATCTGCAGTGATATTGCCAATTCACAAATTATTTGCTAACAAATCTTTTAACCTTTCAAAAGGTCCCGGTTTTTAATGGTTTTGTTTTTTTGGTGGGTTTTTTGAGGTTTTTTTTTTGGTTTTGTTTTTTTTTATTTTTACAGCTATTCCAAGTCTCTACTTCTTCTTTTAGCCTGAGCTTATTGGGCCAATAGCAAGAGAGAATCATCAGTACATACAATTGGGACATGAAAACTTAAAACAGGACTGAGACCTGTCTGATCTGAGGAGAAGTAGGTTTAAGCCAATTCAAATCACTTCAGGCAAAGAAGGTAAGAACAATATTGCCTCAAGATCCGAGGCACTGAGTTTCTTAATTTTTTTTTTCTGTCTTGCTAGGATACAATGATAAAATTATTTCTAAAGTAACCATGTCAGAATGTTAACAGCCAAATTGTTTTGGGTCATGATAAACTCAGAAGTGGCTGAAAGAGGCAATTGTGGCAATTTTTCTCTGAATAGACTCAACCTATTTGTCCTTTGAATGGTCTCAACTGCATTACTGGAACTCCTGCCTTGCCCTCATGGTACTGCTTACATATGTCCACATTCAGATTGATCTCAGATCTTCTCTTGAGCTTTTCATGTGTATATAAACATTTAGATACCCTGTAATGTAATTTTTTAACAGTAACATATGCTCTTTATTAGCATTAATTGTCAACAAGAGTGATCAGACCACTTATAAATGTGTTGTTTTAATATGTGGATTAACCCAATCTAAACATCAATGGCATAGAGTAACTTCTTCAGAAACAGAAACAAGGCTGTATTACAGAGAGATTTTGTCATTTCATGATGTTTTCTATACTGAATCAGCTTCTATTGCTTCTATCAGCAATTCCTAGGTGACTTAAAAGTCACTGTCCTCCAGAAAGTTAGTATGATTTGACCTCTCCTGTCTCTTCTGAAAATTAAACATTCTTCCAAGATGCTCAGGCTCAGGAGAAATTATTCAATGCCTACTAATTTTACAGACAGTTTCATGGAAATTATAATTATATAGTGAAAAATTAATTACAACTGTGCTTTTATGTAAAATAAAAATACTGTATTAAGACTGTAAATGGAAAATAGTACAGAATTTCATTAAAATATTTTGGCTATGAATTAAAGGAGAGGATCAGCAGTGTTCTAACTTTTGGCATTTAAAACACATGTGAACATTTACCCAGCTACTAATACATATCGCAGCATTTTTATTTGAATACTTGATTGCGTCAAAGTTGTTATACAGAGCACGACAAAAAACCAATTCTTAGTTTCACAATTATCAAACTCATTTTCATTTGTAAAACCAATATTACAAACATTGACTGGGCCAATGTGCCTGCGTCCTAGGGTGACTTAATGGTGCTTGTATTTCCAATCATCTGCTCTGTTTATGATGGATAATAAGACTGGTTTTGAGATTGAAGTGTGGAAGAAGTGCGCAGTTTGTTTGCAGAAACTGCTCCTCCACATTCCTCCTCACAGACTGTGCTATCTCCTTTGCTTTTAGTTAGGTTTTTTTTTAGTTAGCTGAGGGCAGAAGCTTTTTGGGAAGTGTTGTTCCATTTGGAAGCAGCAGGATTATCGTCTAGGGGCTCTCTAATCTGTAGTAGACCTGAGCCCCAGAGAGACTGGGAGAAACCTGATGCCAAACCCATGAAAAGGATTTCCTCTGATCTACAGAGTGACTTTCTGAATTTGCCATCTCTTCAGAACAATGAGAGATTCCATTGTTCAATATTATTCATTTTTTCATATTTGTGAGTACTTTCTCTGTTAAATAAACAGTTTTTTCCACTTTTCTCCAAGGAAATCTTTTCCGAACCAATAGTGGAAAGGGGCTGCTTGAATTTGCTTTCTAGAAGGCTCTCATTCGGAGGTTGCCTCCCAAATTCACCCTAAAACTGGATACCCTGTTAGTTAAAACCTTTTGTTTTCCTTTTTCCAAAGGGTGGAACATATTAACAAACAAAAAAATAGTTTGCTTATCTAAAGGAAAATTTTGTTATGAAACGTGTTATGAAATGGTTTATCTTTTGTCTTTTTAACTTTAAATTTTCAAAGCTAGAAATATAATGAATTACTCATGCTTTTCCTTTTTTGGGATTGTTTTGGAGCTTTAATGTTTTTTTGGCTCAATTTCTTTTTTTTTTTCTGGAGATGAGGAAATTAGAATTTCTGCTTGTTTGCTATTCTGATTTTGAAACTCTAATAGTCATGATAGTTTCATAGCCTCTGGAAAATGTTAGTAGTTTTTGCATGAAATTTTTGTTAGAACAAATTTAGCCTGAGGGAAGTTTTAAATATTGTAGCTAGTTTAAGTACCTTGGGAACAGCTCCTTTATGGGATGTGTGCAAAACAGGTATAGAGTTACAGAAATGAGTCGTGGATCTTTGAGTGGGGAAGTTCATATTGTGAAAGATATCTGCATTGAAAAATAAGCTGGAAATGCAAAGGAAGAAATTATCTATGTAGGAAAAGTACAGTTAAAAAATCAAACCTCAAGAACCCAAATCAGCAAAGGTTCATTTTGAAAACAATCTTGAGAAATCATAGACTGAGAAGACAAAGTGTGTTGAAAGCCTATTCCCCCCCTTTTTGCTCACAGCTTTTGTAATAATCAACCTCAGACTATGAAAACTCAAGTTCAAAATAAGGTTTCCAATTTACACCATACATCTATACCCCACTATTATAAAGCACAGTGTATTCACAGTGGCCATATTCATGGAGACTGGGTTTTGAGGGCACTGTGTCAAATCTTGAATGAAATCATGCCATGTCACAATACATTTAAGAAGTATTTTTGCTTACATCACAGGCTACAGGAATCACGGGATCATAAAATGTTAAAAATTAGAATGAACCTTAAATGCATTTCCCAATAGACCACATTGCTGAAAGCCCTATCTAATCCAGCCCTGAACACTTCCAAGGATAGGACGACCACAGTCTTTCTGGGAAACCTGTTCCAGTATCTAACCACCTTCACAATAAAAATTTTTTTTGCTAATATCCAGGCTAAATTTCTCCTTTCCATTTGTACCCATTATTTTACACTCTACTGAGCAGATCCTGGAAGGGGTTTCTTCTGATCTTCTGAAGTTGAGGGCAGTGAGGGCAGTGCTCCTCCATGGTGCTGAGCACAAGAGAATGATAAGCACAATATTACAATAGAATGATGAACACAATAAGAATGCTATCCAAGCTCGACATTCTTGGCAATGGGTAAATTTCTGCTTGATTTTTCTGTTGTACTGAATAGTGCCTTGATGCAACTTTTCAAGAACTGTATGGTCCAGAGCTGCCTTGGCTATGAACACCTTCACATAACATCTGTCAGTGCAAGCGAGTCATAAGGCTCACTACAGACTAAAGAAGGATGTCAGGAAAATCTGCCATCAGCTTTTCCCTACATATTATCCTTTAAACTATTTAAAATGGCATTCCCCATCTTCTATAACTAGAGCCAAAGCAGCCTGAATTTTTTTCATGTCCAGCTGAAATGTAACCTTTCTGTATTGCATCCAGTGGTGGTTCCTGCATCCTCTTTCTAGATTTAAGGTAGCCATAGGTCTTAGTGCTTTATCTTCTTGTTTCTTTCCTAATCTGCATCAGTTGCTGAGCAGTGAGTCCCAAGGGCTTTGTTGAGTAATACAGTAAAAGAAAGGGTTGCTCTTTATGCTTCCCGCATCTTAAACACTACATGAGCTACAACCAAATGAGTTTTACTATCTTTATTTTTATTATGTGCAATTAAATGTTCTATCAGAATTCCCTACAGCGTTTCTTCAAATTATCCTCCCAGGTTAGTGTAATGACTTTACTAACTTTCTGGAGAGCAAAACTAAAAAATAAAGAACCTAAGCAAAAGAACAAATAAATAAGGCTAGTCTGAGATATAACCTTTTCTTGATGCAAATCAAAACCAGAAATAATTTAAATTTTTAATTAATTAATTAAAATATTGAAAAGTATTAATTTTTAGTTCTTTCAGTGAAGAAATTATCAGTGTAGTCACCTGTGATAATCTCTGGACTCTATGTTGTTCTACTGATTGTAGAAATTTTGCAAAAAGTAATGAAGGGAAGTTGATGTATTGATAGGTTTTTGTTTGAAGTTGCATCTCTGTGAATATCCTCAAGCTACCCTGACCCAATATAATAAGATTGAACTGAAGGAATTCCCTAAAATAGGAGTTTAATGTTAGTTTCACTTAGGATCTCTGGAACTGACCAGAAAGTCATCACTTATTGCATGTCATCAGAATGAGATTACAGGAAAGATGTAAAATGTGAACTAACCTATAGGAAATATCTGTAATCTAAATTAAGAATAAGGCATCGATTTTAAGCAAATGCTGTTTCCTGTGACACAAAAAGAACAAAGCATCTCCAGCATGTGGCACTTGCCCCTCTGTCCTTGACTGTGTAGAGGGAGAGAAAGCAGGACTGTCACCTTTTCACCAGGGCACTTTACCTGGGTTCTCTGTGCCCCAAATCAACACACGAAAACTATCACTTTTGTCTAAGGAGTAAAGCACAAGCAGGGTTGGCCTTGCTATCAAAGGGCTCCCACATCCTCCCTCCAAGCAACTTTATGGAAATCTGAGCCCAGGGTACTATAATTTAGCCTAAATTCTGAGCTCTTTTTGCATGCTGAACCTGGTGGCGTTTGGGAAAAATGCCATTTCATATTCATCCGCTGTGCATTGATAGAAACTGATAGGCATGCATTAGTCTTGACAGCAAACTGTGAATAACTGAAAGCTGTGTACAAAAAAAGTTGGATCCTTGCCATAGATTAAATAGATACTGTGCATAGATTGATAGATACAGATTTTCTTTTTGAGGGACAAAAAAGAACAACAAAAAGGTGGCTTACCCAAGAACCGTATGTGGGATGAATTGGTGACAGAAGCCAGCTTAAAGAAAAAAGATAAAATCCCAACACACAACTTTGAAAGTTCCCATGTTTGTACATGCCAAATCCTGACATCTTTCCCTTGAAAGGTTGATTCATTTTATAATACATTTCTTCACAATGTGTCTGCACTTCTAGGAATACTGATGAAGTGTCTGAGAGTTAAAACAAAAGCAGTGGGGCTACAAATATTTTTCAGATTATTTTTACTTGTGGGAAGGATGGATGGGATAATGCTATTAAATAAAAACCCAAGAAAACCAACAACTAAATCAAGTATAGAAACAAACTGCAATTTTGATTTTATAAAAGCAAATTCTGAAATCATTAAATGAGAAAATGCGATGCTTTTGAAACGCTGGCTTGGTCTCTGGGTACAGTGGAGAGAGAGAGGACAGTCCTACCCTGGCAGTGCTGAGCAACAACTGAACAAGTATTTGATCCTGTTTGGCCCTCTTCTTTTGAAAAGTGATGTGCAACACACTCTACCTTCAAACTTGAAAGCTTCTTTTCTTCCAAAATGGCCAGAAACTGTTTTAACTCACTCCAGTTCTGTAAGTTGACTTGATGACACAAGATTTTTCTCACTTTTCATATATTTATGTTTGATTTCTTATGGACACCTTACTCCCACTACAAGCCACTGCAAAGCCACACTGAGTTGCAAGAGGCAAACACTAATGGTGCCTCAGGTTTTAGTTTTTATTTTTTTTTTGGATTCTGTACTGTTTTACTGTGTACTTCTGAGCTTCATATTAGGGGATGTTGAGCTCTCATCCCAGCGTAGGTAGACAAAATAATTCCTTCTCTAGCTGGGAAACAAGGACAAACAATCCAAATTTCAGGCCCAAGAGACCACAACATGGACTGCAGAGAGAAAAACAAGAAGGATGGGACTTCATAGGTTAAAGCTATAACTGAACAATTAACTCCAATGTGCTAATGGACCAGAACTTATAAAAGTGAGAGACCCCATGACTGGTTGCCCTTTTTTGTGACCATTTTGGGTTCACCTGGGGTGCAGCCCTAGCTGGGCTCTTGTGCTGCCCAAGGTGTGTCCATTGAGACCTTTTAATAAATTCCTACTTTATTATTTAACTCCATCTAGCCTCTGTTCTAGGTCAGCTTTCACATAGCATCACTGACATCTCCCTGCATTCTTTCATGTAGCTGATGGTGTAAGGGCACAAGCCAGTTGGAAGATGAAAAATATGACATGGTACTCTTTTCTATGCCAACTGATGCCCCCATAAGTGAAATAAAAAGGAAGCACATGACAAGGGTGTAGGGAACAAGTGCAGGGAACTCACACAAGTCTGTTTATGCTCTGGGTGATGGGTGGTTCTCTCCCTGCATCCATTGCATTTTCCATCCCTTGTATTCCAAGAGGGGGTTGAGCAGCAAGTGCCAGAGCAAACGTGTTTGTGTTAGTGGCACGGTGAACATGCCTCCTTGAAACAACACCCCTGGAAGCTCCCTGGGGGTTTGTGTGTGCTGAGGAATGCTGCAGCTCTGAGCTGTGGAGGGGAAGGAACACAACCTACAGTGACTGGTCTGCAAACCATCTGTGGGACATTCCCTCCTGGTCCTCAAGGAGCTGATTGATTGCATGACATTACTTGCCTTTGTTTCTAACTGGGGGAAATAAAAGGAATGGAAGGAATAAATAATGTAAGGCATAAAAGTGGACTGACATCCAGAAAACATAAACACATGTGCACTACAACACTGGGAAAAATCCTCATTAAATATATTGCAATGTAGTTTTGTGCATTTGACCCATTATATTTATAGCAGAGAGTGTTGGTCATACAAGCAACATCCATCAAAAGGTTTGGGCTATGGGATGCACAGTTTTAATTTAATTGAACATTGTTTATTGAGTTTGTATTTATAATTACAACCCTAAATCTTAACAGATGTATTTTTTGATAACAAACAATTTTATTTCCTGAAAAAGCGCCCTTTTTTATTTGAAAATAAAGGAAGTATATCTTGGAGAAAACCATACTTGTAGAAGTGAAATTAAATCCACTGGCAGAAGTAATGAAAAACCAGGGCTGGTGGAGAGTAACCACTACATTTCCATTCCTAGACAAGAACCAGAGCCTCACAAGAACCATGGAACAAATGCTTTGTTACTCCTTACTGTGGGCAGCCTGCCTCCAGTGGCATTCCCAGCCCCAGCTGGGTGCTTGCAGTGGGAACCAAATGCCTTTGATCCCACCAACCCATGTGCTGGCCTCCCACCACAGTTCCTCTGTATTCCCTGCTTTCCTACACCACCCACCAGGGCTGGGATTCCTCCCACTTCCTCACAAGCCGGATACTTTAAGCCCTTCATCCACCTACAACCATATAATTTACCTGTTTTCTGTTATTTCTTATTGCCATTCAGCTCTTTTTAGATGAAAATTAAATAATCTTTCTTGCAATCCAAATGTCCAGTGAAACAGGAGCCAGCCACAGCTGGCAGAAATTGGCAAAGGAATATCCTTCCTAACTGAGGTGGCTGAAGAAAAGCTTGGATTGATGAGCACAGTCTTCTCTATCGAACAGACATCATGTCAGTTTGCAAAAAGCCGAGAAATAGTTTATTTCTGCTGCTGTTGATAAAGAGTTGATCAGGCCATGAAGCACAGCAGAGAACTAAATTTTCTGATCTGCAGAGACTGGAATAAAGGGTAAAAACCTCATCAACATAGCTTACATTATTAAAGCCAGGGAAACCCATGATCACTTCTGAATTACTTGTAGATCCTAGATGTTTGGGATGACATTTTATTTTTGGTGATGACTTGTGACCCTTCATCTCTAGGGAAATAATGTTGGATATGGATAATATAAGAAATGCATATGGACCTCTTGTCCTTTATAATAATAAAATTCCATTTGCATTTCAAGATAAAATTTTTATTGCCTATATTAAAATATCTGGGAAGTAAAACATGCCTTCTAGATATTTTCACATCAGAGAATTCTGTTCAATTCTTGATATGTGAAATAAAATATCCACACAATGTAATAACAATTCCACATTGCTATTTTCCCCCTTGGCATGCCTAACAATTAGAGTCTGATTAGACATTCTGTGTCTATAAAGGTGTTGATGTCAACTGAGCTTGATCTTTTTTAAGTACTGGTTTCTCTACATAAAACTTCAAAACACATTCCTATCTTAAGCAGGGTCTTTGAATTATAAATATTTAGTGTTAAAAACCCAAAAGGACTGAAGGTGAATTTTTCGGATAGAAGAGATAATTTTTTTGTTTCAGTTTTAGTATTGGACACATCTTGATTATGCACGTGTAGCCATATGGCCATTCCCAAGCACTTTGGATTCTAATTATTGTTGCTTTTTTTTGGGGGTATTTTGTTATGTGGAAATTTTATAATAAATAGGACATATTTTCCTCTGCACAGAAGGTGAATTTCTCCTTGGAATTGTGCTAGAGTATCACAGGAATCTCAGAGATGAGCTGCATGAAAAAAGAGATGTATTTGAAGGGTATGATTAGTTCTTGCGTAAGAGATGACAAATTCTTTTTGCTGTGTCTATCTTTATAGTAATGGGAACGCTGGTTTAGGACAATGTCTGTACACAAACACACTATATGGGACAGCTCCTAACAAAACATCTGAGAGAGTTTCAGATTTCATAACTTGCAATCTGTCTCTCAAACCCACTGAGAAATCAAGATAAAAAGTACTACAAGGAAGCTTTTTTTGGGACAGAGCTATTCATTTGTGCATGTATTTTCCCCTGTTAACACTCTTCTTGCCCACTTGCCAAAGAGGGAATTTAACAGCAACCAGCAGGGCTCTTCTGTTTTCTGCCTGTGGCCTTGCCTTGTGCTTTGGTCTCCTGAGCAGCCAGGAGAGGAAGCCCTGTAAACTTGAACTAATTTTGCTGAAGAATACACCTGATTCTCTGTGACAGCTTACAAGATACAGGGGGCAGATTCTCCAATTGTTCAGTGAGGGAGGGGAGTGGAAAATAACTCTGTCCAGCTGTCAGCCTCACTGGAACCATCTGAGAAATCTCACAGATTGCTTCCCCTTTGTCCTCCTCTTACAGGGTTTCCCATGGGAAAAGGAAAATTTAGCCCAAAATCCATGGATAACTTTTCTCCATTAACTTTGCTGGTTTCCATTATCTAGTAATTCATAATAAACACCTAATAAAAGTTTTTCACATTCTTTCACAATTTCTCTGCCAAAGCAGAAAAGAGCAGAAAACTTAATAGTGAAGGGATAGGACATTGCAAAGGCATTTTTAATATATATAAACAAAGACTTCTTCCATATAAGGATAAGAAGATTAAATTTCTTTAATAGCTGGGGAAAGGCTTGATTGCTTTAAATAACTATAGAAACTTCCTTTGTGGTGCAGCATTCCAGAGTGAGGCCACATAATCTCTTGGTGCATGTAAATTGCTTGTGAATTATGTTCCAGTTATGAATTTAGAACTTAACTGTGACTGACTCTAAAGGGAGGAAAAAACTCTCACTTCACACAGCTATGGAAGAATTACCAGGACCTTTAGCAGTGGAACTTGACATGAGTATTGGCAATGTCAAATACTTGGATTGTTCTCAAAACAAAATGAAGGAGAAGTGGAGTTTGTTCCGCCTTTCCATGTGTCAGACCCTGTACATGGAAATAAGATGGATTCCAAAGAGCAGAACCCCAAAAAACTCTTCTGATTTTCTCCTGTTGGCTCTTCCTAAACACAATGGGAACCTCAGGGGCATGTGCCTGGCTGATGAAGCTGGTGGCTGTCGTGTCTCTTTTTCCCCCAGGACACTGTGCACGTATCCCACATCCTTCCAAAGGCTGTGCCTGGAGGGATGGTTTATTACCTGGCAATCAGCAACTCCTTAAAGTAAGATCGTAATAGCTGAGATAAATATTTTGATAGTCGCTTCATTTTACAATTTTCATCTTCGTTTCTTGTCTGAGTGATCAGAAAGTTTGATTGGTTCTTGTTTCTTTAGTTAAGTATATGTAAACAATTAATGTAGTTTTGGTGTGATACAGCCTTCAGCAGTGTGGAGTTAGTCTATGAAACCACAGGTGCTGCAGCTTCTGAACACACAGTTCCTAATACAACTTCACAAAAGAACTAAATTTAGAAATATGGAAATATTTCTAGTACTTCAAATCCAGCAGAAAATAGTTCTGAAGAAAATACCTAATTCAAATGTATATCAAAAGCACATCTGTGTTTTATTATACTTTGAAAATAATAATTCGTTGCTGATGATGGGAAGAAATCTACTGTATCTTCTGTTTAGAGGCACTGCATTCTAAACCATCTGCTGTGTCCTCTATGCAGATCTATGGAACTCTTGGAAAATGATAAAAATTGGGACAATTTGACATGGATAGAGAAATTAGTAAGATTTTCAGCTAAAGACGAAAAACGTAAAATCATATTCAAAATATGACCTAAAATGAAAAAAAAAAAAAAATCACTGTAGCTCACTAAATCTCTATTACATGAGATTTATTGCCTTACTATTTATAATAGTTAATTTTCTCATTTTAATATCTAAAAATATTATGTGTTATATCATTAAGGCTCATTTAACCCCCGTCTCAGTCCACTTATGCAGCGTCTGACAGGAAGATTTTTATATCCATTTTTGGTGTCATTGCAAGATCCATTTGGACCCCCAAAGGTGTGCTTATGACCATTTTTGTAAGATTTACTTTAAGTGGGTTTTACTGTGTTGCATGTTGTAGGGGGCAATGTATTGTGATTTCACATAATTTAAGTTATAAAGAGGGGAAAAATGTGTATCATAAAGATTGCAACCACTTTGTAACTCTTACTCCTTGTCCCTGCAAATGGGGACTAATCCTTTCCATTAATTGTAGCTCGTACAGTTTCAGTGCACTATATAATCTTGGCTGAATTCTGACTGTAAACTCCAGATATCAATGGGATGGAATGCTATTCTAAATTCCTTTATCTCTGCCAAATGTTTGCCCCAAAAATAATTTCTCCCTAGAGTTTCTCTGTGTGCCTGGCTGCACACCATAAGCAACTTTGCTGGATGTTTTTGAGACCTGTCCTGCTGAGTCAGTCCAAGTTCTGCTTTGTCTTCAATGGAAGAAGGAGCTAGTCCTAAATGAAAAAACTTTCCCCTGTTTGGAGACTTTTGCAGGATTTCATTACCATTTTGTTCAGCTGAGCTCTGGCATATGCAGGTCACTTCAGGATATTTTCATGCTTGGGACCAGATGGAAAATGTCTTTTGCAATCAACAAAAAGATTCCATTGTTGACATTTCAAATTTTTTTCTACAGCTGTAACTGATTTGCTTTCTACAAAATTTAACAGTGTCCAGAAATGATTACAAACACTTTGCAATGAGATTACTTTCATGGCTCAGAGGGTATGCAGTATCATAGAAATTTGCTTTATTTTGGTGCGTTTAGATTCAGCTTGAGCAGAATCTGCTCTGATACATTATTTGACTTTCATGGAGAATAACTTTATGGTTGTACAGTCCACTAATGAATCTATCTGAAAAACCCAATCGTATCCTGGTAATTGGATTTCTTTCACAAACTTTTCCCTTCTTCACAAAATAATTAAGTTGTGTGACAAAAGGCTCTCATCCATGCAGGCAAAGAATAGAGGAGCAAAGATGGGTGGGGGGAGCCCCCCCAGTCTTGGCAGATGGATGAGCACCTTGATCTGCCTCTTCCAGAGGCTGTGCCAATGTGATTCCCAAAGTTACAGGAGCTCCAATCTATCCTTATGGAAAGAAAAATCCTTCACAAACCCAAGGAAAATAGCTAATTGTTTTTCTGGACATCTCACCATCTACTTGATAGACATTAGGCTAAGAAACATGGGACCAGGTAATAGAATTGGCTCATGAATTTATTAAAAGAAAGGTCTGGGGGCAGAATGGAGGGAATTACAAACTTACACAGTGTTTTAAGGTTTGAATATTGTAATCTTTCTGAATTGGCTGCTTCTAAATCTTGAAAAACACATAAAAATTCTTGTAAAGGGACATATTTCAGAACTCTTCCAGAAACAGGCAAAGCAGTTGTTTTGACTCTGCTATTTTTTTTTTTTTCCTGACTGAGGTAGGAAAGGACCACTGGCTTCACTATTCTGCAACATATGCCCAAATTGGTTGTCTCATATCCAGAGTGAAACAAATGTCTTCTGTTTGTCAGAATTGGTTGTCTTCAGTTTCTAAAATATAGCTAATTTTTAGGTCTAAAATCAACAATAGTTTAACATCCTTATTAATCAAGATCTGGATGTAAAGATAGACAATGTGTTAGAATTTTTTTTTACTTTAAAGAGTATATAAAAATTTGAAGCATATGCTTCAAATTGAGAGATCAGGATATTAATTTACATGTAAGAGATCCTTCTGTTCTGAAACCCAGGTATGTTTGAACATTTTCAGGGTAAGTCCTGTGCCTTCCACTGTCAGTGTACAGAAGAAATGAATACAGGACCTTCTTACATTCTTCTGCTTTCCAGAAGGCAAATGAATCCAACAGGACAAAGCCATTGTCATGCTCAATGTACATAATTCCTCTGTCCATAATTTATCTTTGCTCTTTAGTAGTGGCATAGTGTTTACTGAAATTGAAAAGAAAAAAAAAAAAAACCACTACCAAAACTCCAAAACCCTCTAGGGTTTTATTTTCAAAAATCAGCTTTTGAAAATGAAGCATGTTGAAGAGTTTCAAGAAGCAGATTGCAGTTACTGCTGCAGAGGTAATTTTGCCTTTAAGCACAAAGTGAGGCTCAGCCATCAGGGCCAGGGCTGCAGGTTCCTCAAAATCCCTCAAAAGTGTTTTTCCCCACATGAAAAAGATCTCATTAAAACATTGTATAATTATTTGGAAACAACTGGAAACTTGGCATAAAATTACTGTAGTACATTGCTATATAAAAGGGTCTAAACACTTTTTTGCTATTGCTCAAGTTTCCAAGGGTTTTTATGAGAATCTTTCAGAGACACGAGCCTCAGATGGGAGGTATTTCACAACAGGCTGCAAATGAGGGATGATTCTCTGAAAGATGGTCAAGAAAGGGTGAGGAGCCCAAAGCTGGTTTTTGGAAAAGCATGATGTGGCCAAGTCATTCCAGAAAACAGTGTACTTGGAGTATTTTTATTTTCTGGAGTGAAAGTGTCAGGGTTTCTTTGGAGATCACTGACTTGAAATTTGTTTCTTGACTTGCTCTTGGACCATTCTGATGCTTCTCTTTGAAACTGGGCAGATGATATTGGTACTGTAGTTCTGTGACTTGTCATACATAATTCAGCTTGTTATGAAGGGATAAATGTATCTACTTATATTTTCTGGTGATTTATATGGTCAGACATTTTTATGTTAGCTTTTAAAGTTTGATTGCTCTTTGAGTTTTATTTATATTTACAACAAAAGAAATGTTTGTGTGTTACATATTCAGTTGTGGTTTTTTCCTGCTTATATTCTAAGATGAAAGAACCAAGGAAGTTGGAAGTTTGATTGTAATGTCAGTGAGATGTTTGCTCTGAATCAGCGAGTTACACACCTGTACTCATGTATTTAGTGTTGATCCTTGCTATGTATTTCAGATTATAATCCTGAGATTACTTTTGGTGAGGAAAACAACAGATTGGGTGATTAGTTATATGGTTGAAAATATATTTTTAATGATTTACATTCATTTTTTTTAAAGTGTGTTTATTCCTAAGGCTTTTCATTCAGGTCACCCTCACATATGACTGAGCACAACACTGGCAACAGGCTGCAGCCAACAGCCACAGAGGTAATAATGCTGCCTCTTTTTTTTTGTTGTCTGAGTTTTGATCTACTCAGAGGAGAGTGCCTTAAGTTATGGAGGATTTGGAATCCCTAATGAAGGAAAAAACTGTTTTAGCTGTCCTCAGAAATTTGCTTTAGTAGACAAAAGGAACAACAGAGTCTTAATTTGTAGTCGAGATTATTTTGTGCCTCCCTAGATGAGCTGTAAAATATTTATACAGAAGATTTCTTCTTTCTGAGGCAATAAGTTTTCCATAAATAAATAAATGTGTACAGTTGTACAGCACCTTGTCAGTAGGGATCACCAAGCTAGGACTAACCTGAGCTGGCACATCCAGGGAACACAGTGCTATGGCAAGAAGATATGAGCCTGATTTCTCACAGCTCTGTAAAGCCTGAAGTAGCAATTACAGATTTTAAACAGCAATAAACAGCTTGGGTGCTGTGCAGCTCAGTGTCAATATACCCACATTCTGGTTTGAGGGATAGAACATCAGTCTTTTAGAACATATCATCATGTGCAATGGCCTGGAGCTGGTGTGTCCATCTCCTCTGGTTATCTGCTGCAAACTAATCCCAGAGATGAAAAGCAGTCAACAGAACAGACAGGGATGCAACTTAAAGTTTCACATTAAGTTGAAAAATAAAAAAAAAACCCTTTTCCATCAAGGGGAGGGGGGAAATAATTTAAATGCACAAATACATTTTATTGGTATTAAAAAATACTATTATAATATTTATTTTTATTTCATTTTAATATTATGATAATATTTAATTTTAATAATATTATTATTATTTAAATTTGAAATTGTTTAGGACTCAGTGATTTGTATTTATTTATTCCCCAAGATATACCTCTCTTCTGGAAGCTTCCATACCATTCTGGTCCTATAAAAAATAGGAAAATGTCATAAAAACCATTTAAAATCATAATAATAAGAAAAATTTAAGTATCATAATCTGTTGCTCAAGGCAAATGAAAAAGTAGAGCCACGGGTCTACCATCCACCCTCTGCAACATATTAGCAAAAAATTGTAGCATAAAGATACTTGAAGTTCCTGACATGTATCTGGGTTGAAATGAAACAGATTTTAATTCTATCAAATTGGAATTTTAATCTCATATAGGAATATTTTTATAAATTATAGAAAAGGGTTTATTATAAATTTACATGGAGCATTTAAACAACATAACACTTTCACCATTATTAATTAGATTTGCTTGTTTGGCAATGAGAATTTAATTCACAAATGTATACATAATGCTGGGTTTGAAATATTTTCCTTAAATCCTTCTTTTGTTTTGACCCAGATATGTGTCATGGAATAAAAGATTACCTAATGTGTAGCCTTTTTCAGACACTATTGCAATAACCTTTAGAGCTTTCACTTATGTAAGCTCTCATACTGTGCTGTGTAATAACATCGGAATTTCCAAGTTTAAAAATGAGATTTTGCAATAGTTTGTTCTTCCCTCTGGAAAAAAAAAAAAAAAAAAAAGTGGGACAAGAAATTTGGACAAAATATAATTAAAACCCATACTTTTATTTTTTCCTTTTTAATCTAGGTAAAGGTTTTTCTTAATCCTGATGCAATAAGATACACAAATGTGTGTATGTTTTGGGATAGCTCTTTCCATAACGAATGACTGAGAGTCATTTCAGTTATTAGTTTTCACCAATTAATTCTGGGTGCAATGGCTCCAGCTAGATTATGGTTGCCTGATGAGCTGGGTGGAGCTTGATCCATTGTGGCTGTTGGATCAAATGCTTGAGAAAAAAAAAAGAGCTTGAAGTGCAGAAGCAGAAGCACTCTCACCACTCTGCAGCCTGCCTCCATGTCTTGACGTCGCTCTCAAATAATGTTGGATCCCTTCCAGGAGGAAAACAGAGCAACAGCTGGTCCCAATTACGCTAACTACAGTGTGTCTACAAGCACAAATGGCCAGTTTTCTAATTTGGCTCTCTGGTTTAATGAATTAGTTATTTAATAATTTGACAGGAATCCTCGTGTTGTGTTTAGCTGCTTGCTTCTGTTTAGTCTCCTCGTCATAGCTGTGTTCATACAGTCCTGCTGCAATCACTGGTTGCTATTGTAAGTTATGTAGATGAGAAAGCAAAACACACTGCCAACACACAGCATACAGCGCTGTTATTGTTATTTTCCCTCAAAAGGCCTACAAGCTGAAAATCTATTACTTGATAAGTTTTTAACTAAGAAGAATTATCACCTAACACAGGCAGGGATACAGAATTTTGGCCATCTTTTTCTTGTCTCAGAAATTTTAAATAAATTAACATTTGAAAGACCCGCGTTCTACTTCCTCTTACACATTCATCTACTTCATGGGATATATTTTCAGAGGATTCTAGAGAGTTGCAGAAAAATGTACCTGTATGAGCACAGATAGGAGCTTTCTCATGTGAGTGGTGCAGAATGATGCACAGTCCTCACAGTGGGATTAGGAAGCATCAGTGTCTGCACAAATGAGAAAAGGTGCACATGCTATGAGCACCCAACATAAGCCTGCAAAGAAACGGCCCCGAGTATATTGAAAATTAGAATATTCACCTATTTTCTCTCAACACTTTGCTTCTAATAAATCACAAAGAGGTTACAGTTACCAAGCAACAAAAACCTGTTAATTCATAGTGCAAGATTATGAATTCCTGCTGAGTGGTAAGGAGGAGCAGGAATTGAATGATGCAGCTTGGGGAGAGTGAGGGATAAAAACTGTTTTGAAATGAGAATTGGTTTTTTTTTTACATGTCACAGTGGTATCAAAGGAAGCAGCCAATTCACATTCCTTTTGCATTGTACTGCAATGAAAACATAGTTGCTCAGGAAGGCCCCAGTGATTCTCTGACTACAAAAATCCTTGAGGGAATTGAAAGTGGGGTAGGCATGTTTATCTGTACTTACTCAGTGTCTTCTGCAGCCTGGGACTCTGGGTGGGTTCATGTTCCCCCAGCACCACAAAGTGAGAAAAACAGAGCAGGGAAGGTGGGAGTCATGAGGCAGCAGAACAAGAGTTTTACTGGACAAGTCTTTTACAAGATTTTACAAAAAAGCTGGTTTGACACTACTTACTGACTGGGGACTTTGCCTGTAAGATTATCAGAATTCACTTGAACCTTAGGAATTTGCAGATGAAAGATTGAAATAGCTGAATAATATGATATCATGGCTTCATGACACGCAGTTCTTGTGCTCAAGTTCACAAAATGATGTTTGAATAATGAAGCTTGAATTTAGTGTCTCTTCATTTGAGAGATAATAGGAAAGATGTTGTGCAGTGTGAAAGACAGATTTGGTGTAAACTATGAGCTGGAATCCCAGAAAAGTCAATGGAAAACTGAATAATAGACCACATCACAATCCAAAACCAATCGAGAACTGGTTGTAACAAGGAAGAAAATTATTTCATCAGCAACAATTTTTTTCTCTAAAGAAAATACAAAAATATAGTCTCTCCAAATATGCTACAATACTACTACTAATTCTACTAGTAGTAGTAGTAATAATAATAATAATAAACAACATATAGCCAGATTAAAAATGAGCAATTATTCTCATAACAGAATTGGGACAAATTTTTTTCTTTATTTCCAATCTTCTGAAAACAGGTGCAGATAATTTCAAATTCCTTTCAACCTTCTCTAGTGCTCAATGGAAAAAAAATATTGACCACTTATCTCAAAATAACTATGGATTATGGAGGTATTCAAGGCCAGGCCGGATTGGGGCTATGGGTAAGTCTAGTGGAAGGTGTCCCTGCTGTCAGAGACTGAAATGGTTCATGCTTTAAACATTGTTATGAAGGATTTTTGCCCAGTATAGAAAAACTGGATGAAGATATTGATCCTTAGGATTCTATGTGTTTTGGGGAAGAAGACTAGCTGGAAATGATCAACAGAACATCACTGGGATCCATGGATGGTGATATTTTCTTCAATCTGTCTCTGTCACTATCTGCCCCCCCACCTCTTTTCTATTTCTTTCTCATCCTCTTTCTCTTCTTTTTTCTCTCTCTTTCCTTCTCATGCTTACAACCAGAAGAAAACCTGTAGTATTGACTTTGCCATGTGGTCTCATT
Organism: Taeniopygia guttata; assembly: GCF_048771995.1. Classification (NCBI taxonomy): domain Eukaryota; kingdom Metazoa; phylum Chordata; class Aves; order Passeriformes; family Estrildidae; genus Taeniopygia; species Taeniopygia guttata. The sequence goes on from NC_133028.1 coordinate 70,999,643, forward strand.
TGCATCTTAATTCAGGGAGAGGCATTTCTAATAATTTTAAAAACTGGACCGTAACACCTGCCCATGGCAGGGGCTTGGAACCAGATGATCTTTAAAGTCTCTTCTGACCTAAAATATTCTATGATTTATCCTTGACTTGTGTTGGTTGTTAGTCCTAACTCATGTTTCACCTGAAGTTTTTCAACTATTTAAACCTATATTTTTAAGTGGTTTGAGAGTCCTTACAGCAAGCTTGGCAGTGGGCAAGGCTAGTTAAAAGAAAGAGCAGAAAATGCAAGTGAAAGTTTCACCTCTTGTCTGTCAGAAACACCTGGAGTTTCCATGGCAGCAGGAGCAGGACAGGGTTAAGAAGGAAATATCAGCTGCTATGCAGTTTCACAGTCTGTTTTTCAGATATCCTTCTTGGTTCACCTCTTCAGATAAGAATGCAAATTCTCTCCTTTCCATCGTAATAATGTTATCAGCAAAGATTCGTGTAGAAAATATCTGACTTGTAGAAATATCCATATAAATGAGATTTATCAGAGCCCTGAAACTAATATTGGAACCTTTGCTTTATTGACCCTCTATTTCTGTGTAAACATTGAAATAAATTCAAGACTTATAAAAAGGAGGTAAAGCGATGTAATTTCAGACTAACAGGCCTTAGGAACAAGACATAAAGTGCAATCTAAAGAATTCTGTTGGTGAGACCTTATATTCCTTTCCCCATATGGAAATGTCACATAACAGAAATATTTCTAGAGGAATTAAAATAATGAATCAGAGTTACATGCTAAGGGGCATTTGTTTAGGAACAAGCTTTTTTTTTTTTTTTTTTACAAGGCAAACACATGATTCCAGCAGCTGTTTTCTTTTAGAATGAGACAAAAATTATTTTGAACATGTGGACTTTATTGTAGTGGAAAAGTTAAGTTTTATGCAATGGTAATTGAGCCACTTGTCACTGACTTCAAAGCAGAGTTTATTGACCATAGTGTGATCCAAAATGTGTTAAGATAACCTACATTTTTATTAGACTAAGACACAAAAGCATTTTTCTTGTGTCTTTAGCATAAACATAAAGTTGCCTTACATAAAGTGCTCTCTTTCAGTTTTACTACCTCTTGCTTAAAATGCATATGAAATAAAGCTGACTGTAAGAAAAAAATGATGAAACGGAATATCATGCAGACATCAACACAAGAACATCTAACCCTGATTGCCCAGATATGCAGTTTAAATTCAGTAATTATTGCTATATTTCAATCCTATGTTGGCAATTCCTTGGGAGGAATTCAAATTAAGCTACAAGGATGTTTTTGGAAAAGGAAGTTATCTAAAAGATTTTCTTCTGGAGCTGCTGTGGTTTGCTCACAGGTCAGGCAGAGGCACACACACACCCTGACATCCTCTCTGACTCCCGACTGCTTCTTCTCTCCCCGCCCAGGGCTGCTGCTGGCTTTTATATGGTACATTACGTGTTACATGGGTACAGTTTTTCCCCAATGCCTATTACCTATATTAAATGGTGCTTTTCTATCTTTTATATGGTACATTACGTGTTACATGGTTACAGTTTTCCCCCAATGCCTATTACCTACATTAAATGGTGCCTTTCTACTCTAAACCAATCTGGGAGTGCCAACGTCACCAAGAACATGGAGGTAAGGAAGGAGAAAGAGGGAGGACAGGACAGGCCCAAATCCCTCCATCTTAAAACTTCTGACCCTCATGTACAAAACCAAAACCCCCCTCTACTTCGTGACTACTTCTACTATAATACCTAAACTTTTGTGACTTCCTGTTCTTCCTGCAATGTTGGTAAATCACTCCATGGTTCAAACCCAAAATCACAGCTGTTTCCAGCTGCCTGCCAGGGTCTCAAATGCTTCTGACCTGGGCCTGGAACATCCAAAAATGTCTGATGGACATTTTGAGTTCCCACACCCCAGTTCCCTCAGCTGCTCCTTGTGGTCCAGACCCTTCCCAGCTCCACTGTCCTTCTCTGGACACACTGCAGCACCTCAATGTCTTTCTTGTAGTGAAGGGCCCAGAGCTGGACACAGCACTCGAGGTGTGTCCTCACCAGTGCTGAATACAGGAGGACAATCACTGCCTTGCTCCTGCTGGCCACACTATTGCTGATGCAAAAGACCTTTTCTTACTTCACTGAAATAAGTTAATACAAAGGATTAGCAAAATAGTTAATGTGGTTTGAGGATAGCCTTACTACATTTACTTGTACCTTTTCCTCCATTATTCCAGGTACTGAATGGTCATTCAAAGATTGACTGAATTGGCCTGGGTTGTTGCATTAATAAGCAACTGACAGGACTCAGTTTCTTCACGCAGAAAAGCCAATTGTTTATTCACAAAGCTCATATGTATAGGAAATATTAGAAGACACTCTGTTAGACTTAACTGGCTAACAATTCACTGACACTCAGTTTATTGGTCAGTAACTGGTCAGGCTGTGCATCGGTCAAATCTCTCTATATTCGGATAGTTAACATATTTTCTTCACTGATTCTCATGTTTATTTGCAGGTGCAAACGTTTCTCCTACTGGAATAGTTTGTTGTGTTAACTGCCTTTATTCTTACGATTTTTCACATGGGAAGTTAGCTAGCTGCACTTAGAAGAAGTAACAGGCCAGCTGGTAATTTAGAAGAGCAGGGCTTGATTTTATAAGGCCTTTCTTTTATAATATCTCTACTTGTATGCAACACTGGGTATTCAGGGAAATAATTTCTTCTAGTACTGTGGTATTGCTTAAAAAGCCATAGTCATTTTCATGTTTTAAATTAATTCTATTATGCAGGAGGCTTTTTTTGACAGGACCCCTGAAAAAAAATAATGCAAAATAATACAGAAGGAGCAATACCTCCTGACACGGCTGTCATAAATATTTAAGTTTGTAGATATAGGTTTCTAGCAGCATTTTAGATTTTCAGGGTATTCCACCTGGCTGCCAGATGTTGTTCCAGATATCATGAGTCTCTTGGTTCTCTATCATGTTTTCCTCTGTGCTGAGGTCTAAAAGAAGCTAGAACATCTCAACCAGCACAAAACACCTATATTTATGGAGATAAGTTGTTCCTACGTGCATTAATACCTTCCTTTTTAACATAGATAGATAGGTAGATATATATATAGATAGAAATATAGATAGATAGATAGATAGATAGACAAATAGATAGATAGATAAATAGATAGATTTATCTGTCTATACCCTATTGCACAGCGAAGTCTATTGTCAGTTTCTTAACCTCCCTCTAAACAACAAAAGCAACTCTGACCTCCTGTGAGCTTAGCTAAAGATAGTCCCCAAATTTGCAGAGGCAATCTGTGAGAAAAAGATATCATCTGTTGCTCTTCCAAATGAAAAGAAGATGCTAGAAAAAAAAAAACCAGACTGTTGCTCTTATCATGAGTTTAAATACCTCAGAGCATCATCTCTCACCCACAGTTTGGGCTTCTGCCAAAAGTAATTTTATTTCAAAAAAAGGCCAGTAAGGTCTAGAGATGTAGCCCCAGATCTGAATTTGCATCTCCTGAATGATGTTTTCTGGTTTCTTCCAAAATCATTCTCATAACAATCTCACCTGGGAATAGCAAAAAAACCAACTGGAATGTGATACTTCATCCAAATCGCCAAAGCCAAATACCTTGGTATTTGGAGTTCTGCTTTGCACTTACCTCTGCATTAGCTTTGAGTTACCACTTACTTTTGGAAGGAATTGTTTCCTGGAGATTGTGGTGATTGAGGCACATGGACCATGCTACACAAGCAAAACCAGTTTATTACACGAATCACCAGTATTTATAGTCCTCTAATGACCGTACAAAATTTTCCACTGGGACCCCTTTGCCTCTGTTCCCTTAGCAACACAATCTTCTCAGTGATCAAGTCCCTGTTACCTCTCTTGTCAGAGTGGTCAGAGTGACCTGATGTCATCACTTTTGTTCTTGCCTTGAGTTTTTCTCTCCCGTGGCTTCCACTGCACCAGGGCCAGGATGTCTGTGGCATCATCCAGCTCAGCTTCTGCAGCTGTCTGATCTTCCAAAGGTTATAGGGTGAGGGTCTCCAGACCTCATTAAATATAAGTATAATAAATTAAACCTTAAAAATTGCTGATAAAGAGGTAAAATTAATTATCCCTTCACAGGACTGTCTGGTAAGATCATAAGGACTTGATATATCCTTTAGATTCTATCTTACATTGCATAATACTTGCTTTCAACTCTGTTACAACAAAATTGCCTCCCATTCCATTATCTCCTGCCCAAATATCAGGAAAGAACAGGCCACTCCATATAATATTCAGATGTATGAGAAGAGAAAGAAATAAATCCTGTTGCTGTGCTAGTGACAACTTTGCTTCTAAAGAGATGATGAGTGCACCACATTTGAAAATGTCATGTGAGTATTTCTGGGTGATTAGATATCCAGTGCTGTGTCAGCACTGCTGCAGCAGAGAACTTCATAGCTCATGAAAATTGGGGAAAAAACATAGCACATCATTTTTCTTTATCAATTCTACTACATATGCAAGTCCAAACATTTCCTGCTTTTCTCCAAAATGTATATACTTTTCCCAATACATAGCTTTGGAAGAACAGCTTTATCATTATAAAACTTCCCTAATTACCTATTCTTCAATGTAGCTATGAAAATTTACCAATAATATGCTTTTTTTTTGGTGTGCATACCTTTATATCAATATATGTATTATCATGTGCTGCAAGTCTAACAATGTTCAAGACTTACCAGGCTCCTTGGAGGTGCTTGTTTATTCATCAGGATAAAATTAAAATGTGCTACTTCTAATACTTTTTTTTTGCTGCATCCTCTGGAAATTATTAGTTTTGTATTTCTGAGGTATTTCTTAAAAAAAGAGGTAGAGCTGTGACACTGCAGAAAGGTCCTGTGTTTTTTTTTCTAGATAAATACGTACTATTTGTGAATAATTGGGTCAGTATGGCAGAGATCACTTTGTAACTCTGGCTTGAGAAAATATGAGCTATATATAAGAGATGTTCTCAGGGTTTGAGCGGCACTTTAGGATATGTGTCAGTGGTGGTGGTATTTTTTTGAATTGAGATGTCCAGAAAGTAATTTGCAATGATGACTCGGAGAAACAGTCTCTGATTTCAGCTTTGACTGCAACCATTTCATAATTAATTTTATATTGACTTGCTTTTTCTTCTTTTCATCATCGTGTCCACTATCTGAACATTTGAATGTCCAGAGAAGCTTTTACAGGTAATTCTGCTCAGTGAATCCTAGGCTTGTCAGATAAAATGTTCCCACTACATGAAATGCAATATTGTTTACAACAGCTCTACTTGGAACCATGAGCGGAAGAAAAAAAATTTTCATCTGGGCAAGGATCTGAAAATACCATTATAGTCAGGACAGAGCATCCATGGGTAGTTGTTTGCAATCAGAGAAAATTAAATTCTGCACACAGTACATGTTCAGAATTCATACCTATGAATTTTTGCCAGACAGCTAGTTCCTTACAGCTATGAATTGAAATTCTTCATGTTCCTTAAGATGTATTACTGCTCTAGAGCTGCTGCCTGACAACACAGGTTGAGACCCCAAATTATTTTATCTTCTTATTTTAATTCTTACTCCTGTAATCAAAGGAAAACAACATTTCACAGAGCCTATATGAACAGTCACATTTAAAAGAGCAAGCTGAACTATTAAACATTTGCACATCAGATGCTCACAACAAATGCTTGTTTTCTGTCCAAAAATTTAAAAAAAAAACATAAAAGGCCATTCCAAATTCAAGTAACCTAAAAAACATTTTAAAACATTCCACTAACAGAATGAGGCATTTGGTTTTAATTTTATGCATAACCAGATGTGTATTGAGCAAGACTGAATCCACTTAAATATAAAAAAGAAGAAGCATTAGGGGTTTTGACACAAAATTATGGAGCCCATGTAAATTTTTCTTTCAGTTCTGTATGCATAACATTTCAAGTCTATCTGTATAATTTATAGTCTGGTTTTAATCTATCTAAATACAAGGTCTGTTTCATAAACATCAAAGATAATGAAAATGCCTTTTTAATTAATCTGTTGGAATCTACATGTTTACTCCACATTAACTTCCTTTATTTATCAATCTCACACATGAGAAATGACCCCTCCTGTGCTGTCTCTGCTTAATGTCAAAGCTGTAGGGAATAATGTTTGTAACATTAGCTGCATTCTCTCACTGATGTCTGGCAATTAACGCTGCATCTGGAATCAGAAAACTTCAAAATGTCTTTCACTACTACCTGTCTGGGTGGCAGAGAGGAAATGAAAATAAGTTTTTTTTTATTCTTGTCACATCTAGTTGCAGAATTTACTACCTACACGCCTTGTTCCAGTTACACAGAGTAAGATTATACCAAAGCTGCTGGTCTGTTTTCAGAGGAATTGTTGTAGCTCCTGAGAGAAATAGCTGGGAGCAATAGAATCTTAGTAGAAATGAACCTGTTAACAGCTAGGAAAAAAAAATGCTAAAGCCAGATAGACCTGTTCTGTCATAGTTAAAATTTCAAGCATGGTAGACAAAATTATGACTAAGAGGGAAAAAATATTGAAAGATAGTTCTTCTAATTCAAAACTTACCTCCTTATGATTTTCCCCATTTTATGCTTTTGCTGATAGTTCCCACCATGTGGCTGTTAGACCAGGGAATTAATCTCTCTTTCAAGCCACTTTATGCTCAAGCCTCAGTATGTCTTAACTAATCCATGCAATGAGGTAGGAGGTAGAAGGTTTCATACTTCCCTGCTACAGCTTGGCAGATACCATTTTACCCACCTGGACCAAACCTGAAGAATTGAGGCATTGGAAAAAGCAAAAAAAGAAGAGAAAAGGGTGCTTGAATGTCACATGATGAAGCACTTGAGGTTGTCACTATCCATATTATCAAGGAAATGCTGACTCTCTTTTCTCTTGTTGTTAATGTCTTCGGGTTTACATGAGTAGCTCTGGTATTTGAAGTGGTAAAACAATATTTCTAATCCAAAAGAGATGTTGCTGTGGTGGTAATCTAGCATGCCTTTGGTAGGTCAAGGGATTGTCTACTTCTCCAGCTAAATATTTTCAGTTTTAGCTAGCGGTGTTAAAAAGCCCCAAACTGCTCCCCCCGCCCCACAGAAATTATATTTTTCTGCATATAATACTTAAATACAAAAAGCACATTACAATTGTATTGTTTTGGTAAAAGGAAAGGGAGGTAACAGCTATCCCTCGTGCTCTTGGAAAATTTATATTGACATTGCCCAAAATACTTAGTTTAGCTCCATATGGAACATAGCACACCATGAAGGAAGGCATGGGCTAAACCCCAAACCACAGGTGAGTTCACTAGGATGGGTATAGAAATTTCTAGTTAGCAGACAGGGAGCCACTCTGACTGATGTGTCCACAAAGATGCAAACACATAAAGCCAAGAGTGTTTCCTCTAAGCTTGAGCCAAAATGGATGTGCTGCCACACACCAGCCATGTTATTGACTAAGTTATATCCACAAACAAGGAAGACCTGAGTTTCTGGTACGACTGATGATGAATCTTTATATCAAGGAAGTCTAGAAGTCTAGATAGATATAGATATAAATAAGATATAGCTATAGATACAGTTTATATATATATATATATATATATATATATATATATATATATATATATATAGATATGGATATAGATATAGGTAGATATAGACAAGGAAATGGGGGCTAATTTTCCAAGAGATACTTACATTTTGGTGGAATTCAAGAGGAAATCTTGATATATACAAGAACACTGATGATTCTAGAGCCCAAAGCTACTTTCATCTTTAAAAGTGCAGGCATTAATGGTACTTCCAATCAAAATATTAAATATCTTCATATCCAAGATTCTGGCTTTCGGCAAGGATGTTTGCTTTATCGTGTGTTTGAAATGGTGCTTAGATTTGCCATAACACTATTAAAAAAAAAATAAAATGGTTCAAGACCCATAGTTAAATGCAATACAAATGTTAAAGTGGAAAAAAAAAAAGTCAAAAAAACAGATGACGGATTGCTGGATCCCTAAGCAGCCTCAACTGCTGTTCTGCTGATAAAATATCCACACCCTGCTGAGTGGACATGAGCTATGTAAACAGATGTTCTTAAAGAGAAAAGGAAATATTGAATAGCTGACTTATTTTGTTGCAGTTCTGCTCTGCCTGACAGGGGTTTAAAGGGTAGTTGCCATGACCAGCAAATCCAGCCAGGCTTTAAGTGCAGCTAAATCTAATAGAAACTCTCACCTTTACTCATTTGCCCTCTAGATGGCTACAGGTCAACAGTCATTTTCTGAGTTATTTGGGGATAATCAGAAAAGCATGTGCAGATATTGAAAGATTGAATTTATATTTCTGGAACTGATTCAGGTACTTTAAAAAATATATTCCTTTATTATTATTATTATTATTATTATTTAAAATGGGACTTTGAGAAATCTTGCTGACTTCCGAGGCACAAGGAAAAATCCAGAATATTTATTATTTAGTCAATCAATACTGCTGTACTTTTCTACAACTTTGTCACAATAAGATGTAGTGTTGCCTTATAAATATAACAGACACTGCCTTGCTTGCTTGCCAAAGCTAGGATTTGCTTTAGTTTGAAAACAGATTCCTGCTTTTAGAAAACGCCTGCTTTTAGAAAAGGCAAATCAAGTTGCAAACATATTCGGTCTAATTAAGTCAGAAATATTCAGCACACCTGATCATGGGCAGCCCTTAAACATAGTCCAGGAGCAAACCCACATGGAAATGCCGTATCTCTCTGACCCTCACAGCAGAATTCAGTCATGGTTTTTTTTTTCGTTTTTTTTTTTTTTTTTGTTTAACTAAGGCAGTCCTAAGTGGTTGCAGTAGTGCAGCGTGCATTCATTCTGCCACACAAAGCCACTCAGGAGTGCATTTAGGCAGCTTAAAGTCTTGGGGAGGGAGAGGGGCAGACAAAGCCCAAGCTGCGCTTTGAATACAAATGCTGAAAACTTTGTCAGCGTTTTAAAATTAAGTTTCAACTATTCATATGTTAAGACTTTAGGGGAGATGAATTAGGACAGCTGAGGAACTGATTACAGCCTCCTGCTGCATTTTTTTCAGTTTGCTGTTCACATAGGCAAGCTGACATGGCCCCTTAGTGAAATACTTCTATCTCGTGATACATGTATCAAAAACGAATAGATAGGATGGTTGATTCTGTGCCTTTCTTGTTCTGCCACATGCTTTTACTTTGAACCACATGTCATTAATAGAGCTAATGGGATTTTGGCATGGCACCAAAAGGGTGGGAGGGGAGAGGGGGTTGGGGGAGATGGATGGGAGCGAGATGAACTACTGAGAGAAGCACTGCTGCTTTTCTCTACACTAAAGCAACGTCAGGTTTATGAGGCTTCTCTTTAGTCCTTCCTGACAGGACTGGAGGCACTTCTCTATACTTGTATGTCTCATGCATTCATGAGCCTCTTTGACACTATTGCATCTTTTGTTAGAGCTGAAAATGCAGATCATTGCTCTACCCTTCCTTCAGCTGCCATATGGCATTGTGGAAAGGAGCCCACAAAGGAAGGAGAGGGAAATGGAAAAAAAAAAAAAACCCAAAAAGAAAGGAGGAGGAGGGGGAAGAAGAAATGAAACTACCAGCAGATGAAATTGATTTATTTTCACGATTAGGGAGCAGGGGGATGGAAGCTTTTTGGAATATGAAACTTTCTCTCGGAGCAGGCATGGCAGCTCTGGTACATGTTAAAAAATAACATGGCTTGAAAATAGAAGCACCATTGTTTTGCTTAACTACTGTAACGAATTTATATGAAATGGAATGCATCATCTGAAGTAAACTGCCAAAGCTGCAGACTTCTTTTTTTTTTCCCCTTCCTGCAAGAGGTAAAATTCATGTAAACGCAAACGCTCCAAAGGTGTAACAGTCTGGCATCACTGTGTATTTTTCTAAAAACTCTCAAAATATCTCAGGTCTAGTCTGTGTCTTGTGGTAGCAAACCCTTCCTAAAATAAGTAACAATTAGAGCACTTTTATAATTGCTTTAAAAACAAACCAAAAATGTATTGGAGAGAAGGAAGCTTTGTATTTCAATTCTTTGGTTAGTTTTCTGTGGGGTCCTTCCTTTATGAAACACCAAATAAAATGTTTAAAAGAAATGCAATGCAGCATGTGCTGTGTATTAGCTGAACTTGATATTCTTGCTTACTCCACCACATTTATATTCCCTCCTCATATAAAAAAGCACAACTCAGACTGGATTAAGCCAATTGTGTTTTTCAAACTGTGGTTTTGTAAAACCTTCAAAACAGGTTTTCCAAAATTAAAAACTTAAAATGTTACTTGGGTTAATCAAACCATATTAATGAATTTTCTTCTCATTCTCCTTGATCTTTTAATTTTAAAGTGGATGTCAATAAAGATCTGGCTTTAAAAATTTCCATTGTGTCAGAAAAAAATGTCTACACTTTCTGAGGTTTGCTCACAAGATCTCCTGTTCAAGAAGTTATACAGTATGAATTTAAAGTTATGGAATTAAGTTTGCTCCTTTGCTTTCAGTAATCTTAAGGTCAGGTAAGTGATCAAAAATCTTGCTTAATCAAGATTTGGATGCACAGATTCTACAGTTAGTTTATTCATACTTGGAACAATGTTTTGGTACAGCTGCTTGGAAGGTTCCTTTTGATGCAATAATTTACTTCTGTATTGAATTATGTTCTTCCAGATGTGTGATATGTGCTGCTTCTTGGGTGATTATTTTTTTTTTTTTTTTGTGTGTGTGTGTGTGTATCAATATATTCCTGGTGAAAAGAATACACTGTTCAATTTATTCCATTTACAAATGACCTTTGAAGGAAACAAAGCCTATGACTTGTATTGGCAGTTGTACATGCTGTATTCCTGCAGAAATTAGACATTTAAGATTATTTGCAAGAATGAGGTTTAATTGCTATCTGTACATAGCTGTGCTGAAAGTGCTAGTTTTTTCTAGTCTTTCCTTGGAAAATGGAGATTTTCCATTCCTCCTATCCTGAATGTATAAAATACTCATCCCTGACAATGATAGGAAAAAAGACACAGGAAAGCATCTGCCTTGCAGTTAAATACTGCAAGTGTTTACCAGTCTCTGTTCCCCTCTTCCACTCAAATATCTGTCCAAGACCCCCTGAATTTCCAACTTACAGAATTTCTATGTCAGAATATAGTGAAGAGGCGGGCAGATATTGTGCATGAGTGAGCCAGTTCCTGGATATGTTGACTTGTAAGGGATCTTGGAGTCCCTGAGACTTGCACTTGTAAGGTGCAAGTCCTGTCCTTACATTTTATACTGTGATTAGGTGAACAGGTCTTTCAGGAAGGCTTCCACTTTAACTTACCAGTGCTTGTTATGAAACAAGAATGGATCTTACTGATGCCTAAGAAGTGTGTGAGGAATAGACTGCCTTTTGGCTTTGGCTAAATCAATGAAATCACAGAATCACGAAGATTTTATTGCCTGGGCTGACACTGATTCTGAGGCCTTCTTACTGTAGTAAAGTTTACACTGTAGAATTGACCAGAGTGTTGGACCCAGATTTGATTGCCTTGAAGTTTGGAGCTTTGTTATGAATAACTCACACACATACTCTGTCAGCTGCAAAGTACTCATGAAGATTTTCTCACGTAGAAGATGGATTTTATTCCAAACTTCTACAACTTCAAACAATAACTGGCTTATGCATCACATTCTTATTGAGTAATACTTTTGTCTTTTGGTCAAACAAGGGACATATTGTGACTCTCAGGGAATAATCCATACCTTGATAATTATGCATTGTAAGTATTCAGCTTTTGTTAGTGATCTGAAAGCAACTCAGATAAAATCAGAGTTCGTTCATGAATGAAAGAACAAACTCAATCACAAATGTCAGTTATAAAAATGATCTACTATTACAAGTCTTTGTGCATCATCAATAAACAAAGTTTAGAAATTATTTTGTATCTAGTCCTCATCCATTCAAAGTTTTGTTTGATGTTCCTTATGGTTGAGGGAGCAGGACTGAAAGAGGAGACAGTGTGAACAAGGATGAACATATGCTTGTAATATTCTGCATGGGGAGACCGGGCATGGCCCCAGCCCTAAACAACTGCTTTTGATTTTGTTAAAAACTTTCTTTTGTGTCAGTTTTCTTCAGAAACAATGAAGCTGCCAGCTTAAAGGCTAAAGCACAAGACACTAGAAGATAATATTTTGAGCAACTTCCCCCAGACTAGAGCATTCCCTTCCAAATGTATGACAAGTGTGGTTACACATTTCACTCCCTTCGAAACAGAAGGTAAAGCTCATGTCATTGGTTTCATCTTCAGCTTCCATTTCACAGTTAAAAACCCTCACAATTAAAAAGAAAAGCATGAAAGAACCAGTCCCACCAGTAATTTTAGAGAAAGATAGGACAACACTAAATCCTACCTGCATGTCTCTGGTATGAAAATGCTCCTTTGTAGTATACAAAGGAACATTGTTCCTTGTTAAATCCAAACAGCACTTTTCAAAATGCATTTCAGAATGAGGATATTGTGCCCCTCTGAAGACTACACATTGAATAAAACCAAGCATCCAGGTTTTTGGGGAAAAATTTAAAGCTCATAGTCCCTCCATGGAAGAAAATTCTCACAAATTAATTTTATACTAAGCAAAATAATGAGTAGTCAAAAATTTTCTATTGGGAACATACAGTTAACACTTTGGACTGGCAAGCAAACTTAGCTTGATCCTGACCATGTGGTTAAAGCACTCCAGACACAAGAAAGAGGGAGAAAGTAAGGATTTTTTAAATACCAGACTCTTCTCACTGACTGTTTTTTACATTAATCACTGGAAGAATCACAAAATCTGCACTGAGGAGAATGGAGAATTTATGAGCTGTTCTCAGTTTCCTAGACATTCATGCTCCAGTTAACTATTTCTCTTATGCAAAGTGAGACAACCACAACAGGAGAAATATGCACCTCCTCTCAGCAATTATAGATAGTCCTTGGAGGTATGAGTTCTGCAGGGTGAAGGGAACATTATATGCAGGGCTCTTCTTCCCCCTGGAATTATTTAGAAAATTAATAAAACAAAAATATTTTAAAGAAACCAGCCCCTGTAATTTTCAAGAGTGGCAGGAAACAAAGACTATTTGTTTTATAAAATATAAATATATATAGAAGGCATTGCCCTTCTAATGACATATCAGACCACATAAATTTTCTGTCATCTAGACCTTTTTATTTCACTTAATCTCAATAACTTTGGAGTTGGTTTAAAATTTTACTGAAATACTCTCACAAAAAAAATATTAAACTATAGATTATGTTGCTGATAAACAATTATGCTACTATCTGCATAAAAGAGACATAACATTCCAACTCCTCTTTTGTGCCTTTATACATTATTGAGGTGTCATAATTTTTTATACCCATTTCAGTGAGTTGAAGAAGTGATGTGGAAATTCAAGATATCTTGTAAAACTGGAACTGTGAGTACATATATGCTCTGAATAGGTAAAATGTATGGATTATATAGAACTATACAGGTTTAATCAAAACAAATGAAACTAAAGCATTTCAGAAACAAAGCAAGATCTAAGAAAAGCTTTTAATTTTTGTTTATAAATCCTTGGCAGCATGCATGTAAAAGGTTAATTTGAAGTCCTATTACATCTGAATGGGATGTAGAAAAATGGATCCAGGAATTATTGTCTGGTTTATTGTAAATCTCTTTCTAGTGTACATAGAAAGGGAGAACAGTATATGTGTGTGGAGGGGAAATAAGACTAATTGAGGATTGGGTCAATAAGCTTTGGATAGATCCTGCAGTAGGTAAGTATAGCATGGATTGAATGATTATAGATTATATCAGCAATGTCCTGGGTAGAAACTTCTGCTTTTATTTATCTTTCTATTTTTAATGGCTAATGTACCCATTGCACCCCTTTTCATGTAAGTTTATCTTCTCGGTGAGCAACTCTCATCTTCTTTTTTCACTCCTGCTAGTTTGTCTGCTTTTTTTCATCTTAGCATACTTAGCCACCACAAAAAGTACTTTGGAAGTGGAGATCTAGTGGACCACAGGGCTATTTTTCACTAGACATTATTTACTTATGTTTTTCCCCTCCATTTTTTTTGATCTGTAAATGTCCTAGAGTGAAGAATGTTGAAAATAAGAGGGTGACAGATATGGTGTGATAAAAGGAATCAATTCTGGAAAAAATGTAGACGTTTTTATTGTAATTAATAAATGAAAAAAGTCAAACAACAAAATCAATTAGCTTCCCATCTTAAAACTGGACAAAAGACTTTATCACTCAAATAACAGCAATTTGTTGCTTACAATCAGTAGTTTCCATCACATTTCTTTTGTGTCTCCACTGTGCCATTACCTAGGAAAAGTCACCCAGGCTGAACCAGTGGGTTGCATAAGAAATCTCCAACAGGAATAATGTCCTTACACTATTTATTTGTATACCCCAATTATGAATTTTTTTCCTTCATGTTAGTGACTTGTGACAATAAGTGTGAAATTATTGGTGTATCCCTTTCTTTTCTTCATAGAATGTCTCTTTGAAATCATGCCACACACCTGTGGTTGCATATTGTCCTCATAAAGTGGTATTGCTAAAAATATTGCCAGTAGTGTTGTAGATTAGAACAGCAAATACACAGTGCAGTTGTGGGAGTCCAGGGCTTCCCTCTGGCTGCCCTGGCAGGTCTGGGACCCTGGCAGGGGTCAGGAACCCCCCTGGACAAAGCCCCCAGAGACACTGTCTGTGATCTCTGTCCATGGAAAAGAGTTTTCAATCTTACAGGATGAATTACCAGCTCTGAGTGTTTGATATGAGTAATAATTAAGTGTGGCACGGGTGCAAAAGTAAAATTTTAGGATTCTAGATTAGGGGTTCAAAGGGGACAAGATGGAGGAATTGGGTGTGTCTTGTCCTTTTTCTCCTTCATGCCCTCCATGTTTCACTGTAGTGTTGGCATTTTTCTGTTGGTTCAGGCTGGGGACACACTGTTCAACGTAGGTGACAGATATTGGCACGTTATTGTAAATCCAGCACAGGTAGTTTCTGGTATTTAATGTTTGTACCATCCCACTGAGGGCAGAGCCCCACACGCTGCCCTGCAGGACAGAGCTGCGGCAGGGCAGCAGAACATGGTAGAGATAAACAGAATAAACAACCTTGAAACAGCACAGACCAATTATGGCTTCTTCTTTGGCAATGGGGCTGAAAGACAGAGACTTTCTACAATCTCAGAATCATCAATACCTCAGATTCCGACATGCAGTCCTGTAGGTGCTACTAACTTTGAAACTCAAACCCCTTAGATTAAAGTGTTTAGGAAAAAACCCCTGAGATTCTATCAAGAACTATAAGGAAATGTATATCTACAACTCTAATTTAGGAGGTCCACAGTCTTTAAATCCTTTGACATCGAGGTCATATCCTCAGGGAACATCGTTCTATGGTTGATACGGGTCTTCTCCTGAACACATGCATGTGCATATTGAGCTTTGGGTAATTTATAATTCTGAAGAGTTACTTTAAATATTTGTGGTGGTGTTCTGGAGGTATGTTTTGGTTTGGTTTTTGTTTATTTTTTTTTGTCCCTGACACGTTAATAACCCATGATACCGGTCAATACCTCAGTAACTAAAGTGAACTCCTGCATCAGCCCACTCAAAACTTTTCTACCGCAGCAAAACATACAAATAAAGATATTTTATGCTTGGGGAGGGGGGCGGGGATCTCATTCACTGTCTGAAACAGCTCTGTTGAAAAACAAAACATCCACTGAGATATTGCAAATTTTAAAAATGATCTTTAAAAATATTAATTTCAAAATTTCCTAGGCCTACATCAGTAGAAGGAGTAGTAGTGTTTTTTAAGGAGGGATTTAATTTTTTGCACTTAAGTAAACTATGCAAGAATGATTTGAAAAGTTTCACATTTTTTTATGGATGATAATCAAAATTTTAGCTACCTTACTTAAACAAAAGGCTTTATCAACAATTTGTGACGGGATTCCTGAAAAAATAAATAAAGTATATTTAATGCATCTTAAGAAAAATCTCTTACAAAAATTATCTTTCTTTTTTTCTTTATTTCATGAATAGCCCTCTCTTTTCAATGTTACTGGTTCAAAATGATTTGCCATTGAGTACCAGCCCCTGTATATTCTGTATTCGGTCTCAGGCCTCTTCCTTATGCAGAAACAAAAGCCTTTAGATTTAGCTCTGAGCATACATACATCTGTAGAATAAAAATGCTTCTGTACCTGAAAAAGGGAATCAAAATGGGAGATCCAATCATTATAAATTTATGCTTTATATAGCCTAGGGAAAGAAAATACTTCAAAGAACAATGCTTTTAAACCTAATTTTCTTTACGTACATACCAATGGTGGAATTATTGTGATCCTGCTGTAATGTCTTGAGAGAAAACGTGTGGGATAATGCAACAACCATGAAATTAAAATGGACTACTTCTGTAGGGCAGACCATTATTACGTAGTGTCATATTTCTCAGAGGGTCCATTATCTCTTCATCACCAAGAAAAACAGACCAAGCAGGAGAGGACGTAAAACAGTGAAGGAAATGCCATGGGAGAGCAAAATGTGCCACTATCACATCTCACCAGCCTTTATTTAAGTGATCTGAATTTTGAAATTCAGCAGTTTTGAAAAATTGTGTCATTTATAAGTGCCACCTGCTGAAAAAGATAAAGGAAGTAGGTAACCTGTTTAAAACGCAAAAAAAAAACCCCCAAAAACCTACCCACCAAACCTGAAAGTACTTTAGTTTATCTTCTAGCAGAGCCTTTGAATTTTAATGAAACATTTGGGGAAACTTGTAAATGAAAATGGAAATATTGCCTTCTGAGAAGCTGGCCTGGCACCTCGTGAATTATTTAGAGACAACTTATATTGTTTCTTCTTTTAAAGAGCTAACTAAATGTTTGTGTGATGGGGTTTTTTTTAATTTTTTTTTTTTTTTGCCTTAGTCATAATGGATTTTATTTCCTCGCCACTTAATTCCAAATTCTTAATTAAAAAGTCTCATAAAACACAATAGCTATGCCATATAGTAATTAAATAATAGTATCTTACATAATAGTATTAATGAATTTTACCTGCTCATTTGCAACTAAGGAGAGGAAAATTAAAATTCTTGATAAGTCTGATTGCATCACAGAGGTGTGAAAGGGCCCAGATTGCAATGTGTCAGTTCTAAAACCTTGCCTCAGACATAGCCTCAAGTACCTGAAATGCCTCAAAAGACAAAACATGCCAAACTAAAGAACTATTTGTCCAAGAATCAAAGTCTGTAGCTGCACCGTATCTAGATTTTTAAAAAAATTGATTTAATTTATGATTTATTAATGCTTATTGTACTTTGTGCCCAATTCTAAACAGCTTCATCAATGATGTTCTAATAATCAAGTAGGAAAAAAATCTACCTATCTGGGATATTGCCCAATTTTTAACATTTCTATTGGTTTAAAAACTATAGAAAGGCTTCCTCTCTTGTTGTTTTTCAGACATTTAGAATAAATCTAATCCTAAAACAAGTACGTGCTCTTTTATTTTTAATTTACATTATTATTATTTTGATGAAATATATATATATAGATATGCACATATATACACCATAAATTAAGGGAATTTCTTCAAATGTTGAAGGTACTTAAGGATATTATGACCAGGAGGCTGTATTCCAAATTATACTTAACATTTGCAAAAAATGAATGTATTATAAGTAAAATCAAAGACATCCCAGACCTACATGTACCTTATCTTTGCTCCATTTCAGGCAAATAAGGTGAGTCCTCAAAGCAAACCAGTAATTTGCTTATGCAACTTCTCTCCCCAGCAATCAAGGGCTGTGGAGTGTAGCTTTCAAAGCAATCACACTTGCAGAATCCTCAAGTGGCCTTGTAATTGGAGCTATGGGTTGTTCTTCAGCTGGAGAAATGCTGTATATAGCCCCAAGTTTATAGACTCCCCCAGGCTGCTGTAAAGCACTGGGTGGTATACTGTCATTTTTGTAGCTATAAAATTATAGCAAGAGTGTCTATTTTTTAGCAATTGAGCATAGAACTGTTGGGTTTCAGTGTTTTTTTTGGTTTCCTGCTTATAGAAGAATTATAGCAAGGCAAGACAGAGGCATGAACGTCTGTTATTTAGAATGCATACAGTAAAAAAAAATAAAAGTGCACTCATTTGGGACTTTATCAAAAAAGGTTTTCTGGTAGAATAAAATTGTAATGATATTTTTAACTGAAGATTGAAAGCCAAATGCTTTACACTTTAGTGAAATTATGTCCTGATAAGATTATTTCTCACACACATTGAAAGACCAGCCTCTCATTTTAGTGAGCAAATTGCCTTATGCCACCTGCATACCCCACAGCTTTCTCCTTCATGTTTCCTTTCTATTTTCCTATCTGTGGGAACGGAATCTGCTCTTCATATTCAGCAAATATGCCTCCTGCTGCTGCCTCTGCTGCCTTAGATTTAGGACTGCATTACCATGTCTTTTGCAATGATGCTGAACCATCAAGAGTGATTTTTGCAGTCTGGAGATTCTGGCACAATGCTCCCGAAAATGGGTAGTCTTAGTATCCTCTTTCATACACTTTTCTCTCTGGATTTTTGGGTTCACCTAGACCCATTTAAATGTATTTATGATAGAATACACCAGGATGACCCTGCTCAACTCAGAGAAGTTTAGATTCATACAAAGATGATTAGAATAGCAGGAATACAGGAGGCAATGCCAAGTTGGGAGGATTTTTTCCCTATGTTTGACAAGGATGCTCTACTTTCTAACTAATTATTCCTGTTATAATGCAGATAACATTCCTTGTTCTGTTCAGTTTTTATAGGTCAGAGATGTTTATCTTCAGTACCCTGTGACAATGCATGCAGAATAACTGTCTATTTGATTTTTAATGCACTCAGTAGTTACAGTGTCACCAAGGACTTAAACCTACATACAGAGGATCAGAACAAAGTCTGAGTTTTCAGTGAATCAGAGTTATGCTTTGCTAATGTCAGGGAAGCGAAATGATTGCTCTGTTTTAGATATACTAAAGGCAGATTATAGTTTCAGAATAGCTGTCTCCAGCTGTCTCACGTTTATAGCCTGTTTTGTTCTTTATCATCTCTATGTTCTGAATATTTTGCTCCCTTGCTTTCAATTTAAACATGGTGCAGACAGCTTACAGCATATTGTTGGATGTGAGGCTTTAAACTGACAAATTTTCTCTTTTCATATCCTCTCCAAACCTTTCATTGGATTTCATGCTTTTCCTTTGCAAATATTTGAGAAGATCATAAAGAGACTGGGGAGAGAAATGTTCCAGACAAATAAGACCAGTAAATTTTTCAATGTGTGATTTGTTCTTGGTGTAGTCACCGTCTATTACACATCAAATAAAGAAGTCTGGGCATTATGAAGCTTACACAGAAACCAAAATATATAATATTAGGAAACCTGGGTGAAGTTACCAAACAATGAATGAGATGAAAAGTGACCACCAGGGAAACAATCAGTGGGTGACAGAGGACAGGAAATTAAAACCATTGATACCCCAAATGATACCATGTTCAGTATGACACCGTAAAAAGATTGTTGTGATAACACAAAAATCAGTGTTATCATTGCATTTGAATCTAAACCTACCTCTGCATCTTGGACCAGTTTTTACTAAGCAATTTCTTTCCTGAAATGTTCTAATGAAATAGGACAGTTAATCCAGTAGTCTACATGTCTATTTTCCTTATAAGAGTTACAAACACAGCTAATGAAATAAAAAGTTATTTTATCAAAAAATTTAGGTGTTGGGAACTGTAGAAAATAGGATATGGAGGCTGGGTTCTCAAGTTTAACAAATTCATTTCACACACTATTTTCTATAACATGGAACCAAAGCAGTGGGAGTGCAGCATGGCAAAGTTCCCGGTGGGTAAGGGAATGATCACAAGGCTGGTAAAGGTGACTCTCAGAAGCTCTTGTATCTCAGGGATGAAAAGAGATCAAAAAAGGAAAAAAAAAAAACAAAAACCACGAAGAAGCATGGTACTGCATGGAAGATCCAAGCCTGTACAGCAAGAGATGGCCTCAGAAAACCAAGAGTATACGAGTTACAGATTCAAATTCGTACTTCCTTTCTTTTCCTTATTATTGTATTAAGGAAGGCAAAATGATCTCTACAAAAAGAACTTTCTTGCTTGTTTTGGAGAATTTTTAATGTTCAAAGTAATTGAAAAAATTCTATTTTGTACAATAAAAAAGTATAGTTAATCCCAGCTGCAAATTGTAAATACGCATCGTTGAACGCCACCAAGAGATGTTAGTCAGAATAGGGACACGGGTAAAACTTCTATATTCTAAAGTATATGAGAAAGTGCATAGGCAGAAAATAAGCTGCTACAGAGGGAAACCCAAACTTAATTTTAAAAACCTTAGGCATTAAAAAGTCTTCTTGAAGCAATTCTTTGCACTGATGATGAATGTGGGGAGAAAGTAAGATCTATCCTTAGACCTGCAGTGAAGCAGACACATATCACAGAATTTCAGAAATATATACCATTTTTTCAGTTTAAATAAAGTGAAGAGCAGTTCAGCTGCTGCCTCAATTACTGTAAGAAACTGGCAGCTAAAAAGAGAGAATCTATTTAACACTGTCGAACAGTAAATCAATCATGGTCAGTCATCTCTCAACAGTTTGGAAAATTCCTTTGGCCCATAAATTATGCAGCCACCTCTAAGTATGTACCATCATATGTTGACCAACATGGGGTGGTATTACACTGGGAGATCCAAAACCAGAACCTACATGGATCATCTCAGATCACTTCATCTTAATAGAAATCAGAAAAACAATCTAAGTTCTAAACCAAAAACCCTGTGTCCCTTTGCTTAGAGACAAAGGAACCCTAAAAGAAACCATGAACCACGAACCTTAAAAAACACACCAAAACTAGATCCATGAAGAAAGCAGAGACAAATCTAAAAAAACAAAACAAAACAAAACAAAAAGATGATAAATTGAAGTTATGTTTTTTGTATTCCTTTATGTTCCGTGCTCAGATTTCACAGGACTGATCGTCTTGTAGTTCCTTACTGTAGAACAAACTTCCATAGCTATTAAAAACACCTTTGGTGCTTAAAACCAATAATAATAGTACTTCTAAGTTTAAACCTCCTTAGTTACAAACAGACAGCAGCTCATTCTTTCCAAGAAAATACAGTTATGTGGAAAAGTTCCCAAAGTCAGGCTGCTTCATGCTTATACTGTGTTTGCACGTGTATGCATGAATGCTTGGAAGAATCTGGCATTTTATTATTTTAAGAAGGACCACCTTTGGAACAGGAACTACACGTGCCTATTTTCTAAACTGTTTCACATTTTGTGATGGAAAAAGTGCAGTGAGTTTTTTTTCCTTCTCCTGTGTAAGTGTGGCTTTTAGGGGACCATGACTCCAATCAGAGACTATGAATATCTGTGGACAGAAAATAGGACCAGCTGGTGCCCTTGCCTGGTACTTTTTACATTTACTTTAAGGTGCTGGCTGGGAGGAGGGGTGGCAGAGAACTGCACACAGAAGACAAGAAACAGAAGTTGTGACTAGAAAAAGGCCCAGAATTGGCTACAGCAGCTCTCCACCAGCTGTCATTACAATGTGCATTGTGTACATTTGCACGGTGTAGAATCTAATTCAGTTTTACAGTCGGAAAAGAATGGCAGGCAATCACCAAGCATCCATCACCAAACAGCATGATAAATAAGCTGTTATTTGGATCATGTATTCAACCCAGTCAAGAGATTTGGACTGGAAAAAAAGCAAACAGAAAAGACAGGATCAAAAAAAAAAACAACCAAAAAACCTCCCATAAATAAAACAGAAAAACAAAGAAGTATCTTCCCTGCTTCTTTTGGCCTTGAATGCTGGCAACTATAGAGAAGTAATATATGATTATGGTTTATGAGCTTAATCTGAGACTTGCAACTGTACTAGTGTGAAGTGAAAGAAAAAAGCAACACTTGTGAGGATTCTTTGACAAGCTTCCAGGGTGGTTCTTAATGTTTAGAACAGTGAAGTATTTCCTTATTGGCAATACTTATTGAAAATCATCCCGCATTTGAGTAAAGATAGAAAGAGATAGAAATATTTAAAAAAAAAAAGTCTACATTTCAAAGTAACCTCTGCATTTCTGTCTGATTTTTAGTGATATTTAGCTCTTGAGAGATTCAGAGAGGTTGCTGGTTAAGTGTTTCAAAATCACCTATCAAGCTAACTCCTAAAGGATATCGGGTGCTTAGGCATTTTATGTTTGCTTTGTGCTATCCCTTTGTTTGCAGACACTTAAACAAAGCTTTGCTAATCCAGTCCTGTGCATGCACAGAGTGGCCAGACTAACTTTTAAAATGGCTGAACATTGCATTCTTTGAATACACCCTTATGGAAATTTCAAATCTGTTTACTCCAAAAGACTCCACTGCATTTAAATACCTTGCAATTCACAGCCTAGCTGAGGGTTCAGTCCCAAATCTAAATTAATTTAAAAAATCACCAGATTCGACTTTAGACATATAACTTATGCATACCTGTAGCATGTCACAAATTCTAAGTAAGAAACATTAACCTCTTCACTGTTATTGAAGTTAACCCATATAACAGTCGTGTGCTCTGAGATTCTTAAAAAAGCATATGATAAATCACAATTCATCTGTTGCAGAATAATATCAGAGCCCTGAGGGTGGTAATGGGATTTACAGTTCCTGACTGGCCTCACATGGGATGCTCTGCTCATGAATCCAGGAGTCCCATTTAAGCACAGCCTGTGATACCCAGCCCTGCTCTTAAAAAGTCTCTGGACCTGTGCTTAGCTTTTCTTCTGTATGAGTATCTCAGGCAGAAAATATATTTTGTCTCTGGCTCCATTTCCTCCCCTCCCTGGATGCTTTGAAGGGCCTTGCTCTGTTCCTTGCTGTCCTATTCCTGCTCTGTTCTCACAGATGGTTTGTTAGAAGTCACTTACTGTCTCTGCAACCAAATATACAAATTCTTTTCGGAGCAGACAGTGAGGACCTTAAATAATTTCAGAACTTGTAAAAGCTTGTTTGTTTTTTCTTTGTTTTGGTGTTGATATAAGGATGAGAAGGCTGGTGGGCAGGGGTGAAATAGGGAGAGATGCATTAAACTATTCCAAGAGCTAATGAGTTTGCTACCAACTGTCTCCTCTTTCTATATATTTGCAAATACTGATATTTTTAATTTCATTTTCAGAATGAAAAATCACAAGCATTTTTGAAGGGTAGTTGGAAGCTTTCAGACCCAAAATAATTTTTTTCTCCTGAAGTTTTAAATAATTGTCTTAGAAAAAGTTATATTTTTGAAAAAATAGTGCTGCTCAAAATTGAAAGGATTGAGGGAAAATATACTTTAGCTATCAAAATAGAAATATTCTGGGATTGCATGGAAGCTTTTGTTTTTTGAACCAAAGTAGTTTTCCAATTTAAGTTCAACAGAGATTTTCTTCTTTTGAAGCTGCACTCCCCAACAAACTTGCAGCATTTACTGTCACTTTCAGCTGCTGTGCTTTGTTGGGTATGATTAGATTGCACTCTGTTCGCTTTTAAAATGAGGCACAAAATACTGAGAGTTCTTCATTATTGCCAGTCTGAGACAAAGTAAATATATCAGGTGCTTCAAGGATTGTTTTTTTTTTTTTGTTAGAAGCTGTTATAACAAGATCACACTGATGGCAATTGCGGCTCTGAGGCTGACATGGAGGTCGTGTATCATAATTCACATTTCAGATTAAATTATTTAGGTACACTCTCTCATGACTTTGCCTATATGAATTTAGGTTCAGCTACTCCATTGCAGATTCTGAAGTCTTCTATACAGAGCCTTTATATAAAGATAAATCAATTACTTCAATTCTAATAATAAAAAAGAAGGTAATTACTTCAATTCTAATAATAAAAGAAGGCACTGAGGTAGTGAACATAGAACTCCAACTCTTGCTCTCATACCCTTTGTGTCCCAAATCCCAGACCTTTCCTTGAACTGGGTTTTAAATACTCTGGCATTTCCTGTCCTACCTGTCCTCTGTAATGCCCTTTTCCTCCTCATCATTCCAGCACCTTCCCACACACATTTTCCCATCTCAGACTTCTTTCTCACCAGGCCTCTTGGGAGCTCATAAAGCTCCTCTCACTCTTCAGCACTTCCTTCCCATATTTTTGTCCCATATTTCCTCCCACGCTGATCACATCCTGTCTCAGTTTCCAGCCCTGCTCAAGTTACAGGCGTCCCCCTGCTCTTGGGGGCTCTGTGCAGATGTTATTCAGATTTTGCTAGCAACACTCTCTGCATGGACCCTTCTTCCCATGGCCTTTGGAACCAGCCAAATTCTCCCTGTTCCCAGCATCTCAGAAAGCACAATCATTCCCCCTCCTGGGCTTGCAGAAATCCAGGTGTAATTCGCCCACAAAATTCAAGACAGAACTCTGAAGGCAGTTGTGAGTAAAATTTTAGCCAGAAGTGGATCTACAAAAGCTAAAAAGCCAGTGACTCTTTAAATTATTGATTGTATAACATTTGCAAATGAGTTGGGGTTTATGTTTTAACAATAATTTGGAAACAAGATAAAACAAGATAAGAGATGTTATTAATAAACGGCTTTTAATCAAAATCCTATTGTTTTTTGTAGCTAGTTTTCTATTCCAATGGGTTTTGTGGGTGTCAAACATGTTTTATAGAATAGGTTAATTATTTAAAAAAAAAGTTTTATGGAAATGTGAAAGGCCCATCCTGGCCAGTCACATCACTAACCAGTTCAATAGCTAGATCTACATTGAGAAATACTAGGAATATTTACTTCTAGGAATTTACTTTACTAGGAATATTTACTATCTCAGACATGCTGGTTGATGCTTTTCTAAGGCATAACTGTTGCAGTACATACTCAGCAAAAAACTATTAATATGCCCTATGGGGGCGTGGGGTAACAATTGCACTTTATTTCCCCAAAATTTCTGCTATGGCATTGAGCGTTTTGAAAGGACTCAGGACAGTCTGAATTTTATGAAATTTCATTATATTTCATTGTATTTCTTGCCTTTCAGAAACGAAGCACACGGTGTCTGTGCCCCTTCTGCCCCCCCAACCCAAAATCCCTATGGATGTGTAGGTGCATCCCGGAGCCTGGAATGTCGTGTAGGGGAGACATCTGCTGGTGTATGGCCAGATGGCACTACTGGAAAGCAAAGAGAAAGATAGGGAACAAAAATTAGCCTGTAAAATGGGGTTTACCACCTTTTTACTGCCAAAAACTGATTTTTTTTTTTTTTTTTTTTTTTAATGGTCTGGGTGCTGAGAAAACTCTTGCTATTTTAGTTTTGGGATGACAACCTCTCTGGCACTATTTATATAATCAAATCACAAAATTGACTTGATTATGTGATGGAGGAAGAGGTAATTAGACTGAAATTAGATGTGCATTCAGTGAAATTCAAGGTGTGTATATTTTAAAGGCAAATGTTTGTTGTGGTTTCAGCCCAGGCAGCCACCAACTCACTCCCCCACAAGAAGGATGGGGGAGAAAAATCAGAAGGGCGAAAGCAAGAAAACTCATGGGTCGTGATGAAGACAGTTAATTAAGGAAAGCAAAAGCACTGCACACAAGAAAAGCAAAAGAGGGCATTAATTGCCTGCATCCCCTGGGCAGGCAGGTGTTCAGCATCTCCACTGGGGCCCATCATGCCCAATGGTGATGTGGGAAGACAAACAACATCACTCCAAATATCCCCTGCTTCCTCCTTTCCCTCTTTTTACATCCTGAGCATGGTCTCACATGGTCTGGAATATCCCTTTGGTCAGCTGGGGTCACCTGTCCGGGCTGTGTCCCTGATTTATTAAAAAAATATGGATATTGATGTAGTATTGATATCCAACTGTGAGGGACAAAAACTCTCTAACAGTTTAAAGTTAGAAAGTGTGTGTTTATTGTGTGTGGGACAGCTCCCAAATCCACATTGCAGCTTGCAAGTGATTACAGAGTCTTTTTATCCATACAAGTATTGAATACACAAAATACAAATACATATTCAACATTTTGGTACATCCCATTCCCCGCTTTGCGTGCTGATCATTTCAAAAGCTATTAAGCATGTGTAGTTTGTTCCTTGAAATGGGTCGGTGTCCCTTTCATGGGGAGGGGTCCCAAAATGAGGAAGTAAATGAAGTCTTCCTCGTTCTGACCTTTCTACCTTTTCAATGCAAGTATGACAAATGAACTCTTGGTAGAACTCCCATTCCTTGTCTTCAGTTGGTTTCAGAACAGAGGAGGCCCACAATTGTCTTATGTTCCTAAAAGCTCTTTGTCAGTTTGTGTATTCTTCATTATAAACCCAGCTAACTAAACATTGTGCTGACGAGCAATCAATTATTAGTTAACTACGAACTCTTAACTTCATCAAGGCCTACTCATTTATTTTAATTAACACTAGTAAGGCTTATTTCTAACTAAAATCTTAGCTCCGCTAAAATCTGTAAATTCCTTAAAGTTTACGTTTCATCCCCTCCCACTCCTCACCAGCATGGCTGATACAAAAACCAGAAAAGGTCTTGGCTCTGTACAAGCCCTGCTCAGCAATAACAAAATCATCTCTGTGTTACCAACCCTGTGCTCAGCACAAATCCAAAACCCCACACCAGCCACTGGGAAGGCAATCAACTCTACCCCAGCCAAAACCAGCAAACAGTGTTAGGAAAGGATGTAATGCAGAGACTAACACATGAGGCATCCTAAACTTGTATAGAGGAGCAGCTAATAAGAGAATTCAGAAGTGGCAAAACGTTTCTTGCTTAAGCCCTGAATGAAGATATGCTAATGAAAAATCCAAGTGGTATTGGACAGTATTCAAATTCAATTTTTGCTTTGGCAAAAATATCTGTCTTGCAATGATTCCAAGTAAATGTGTGAACTAATCAAAATTAAGGGTTTTTTTTACAGAAAATTAGAGGATTGGCTAAAGCAGTTAATTTTTTTCAGGTGTCATGCAGTCTGTCCAGGGAAACAGAAGAAAATTACTGCAGAGACATTCTGTACAAATGAAAAGGAGGTAACTAATATGTCTTTGTCAAAGAATGCTACAGTTACTAAAAATATAAATGGATTCAAACAGTACTTAGTACAAATTCATGGAAAACATGCTAATCAAAGCTAAAACATGCTAATTAAACAGTCACCTGTGTAACAAAAAAAAAAAAGAAAATCAGAATTTTTATTTCTCAGTGGTACCAATAAAACAGGAGAAATGGATAAAATAATTACTGTTTAATCAGAAAGAATAATCATGAGAAACTGTGGTCAGGGGCCTAAGAAAGATCACGAGCTTCTAGTGTATACATGTCAATGTATACAATAGAACAATATAAGTTTAATAATTAATATATAAGTTATATAACGATATAATACAAAATACATTCAGCTCAAAAGCTGTGTCAGAGTCAGATTTGGGTCTGTACCCCTGATTCCCAGAGCTCTCAATAAAAGCACCTTCAGAAAATCATATCTTGTGATTATGTGTATTCCTGAACAAAATGATCCCTTTGTAGAATAATCAAAACAAAAATGAGCACTGCTTATATTAGACTGGACTGAAAGTTTTGAAACAGACCTTTGATATTCTGTATATTTTCTACAGTCCTAAGACTATGATTTAGAGGTGCATGAATCTTCACTTATGAAAACACTTTGCACGTTAGCATTTCTCAGTTGTTATACATCCACCAAGGATTCTAAACATCTTTCAACAATACTTAAATATTTTTATTTAATGTGTCATGAAAATTGCAGAGTGAATGTTTATGATTGATAATAGAACCTTTATAATTTACTAAAACACATTTTGACCTGCAAAAGGATAAAGAAAATCCAAACTATTAACAGGAGACCTCTCCTTTCCCCCAGCCAGGATTTTATGTAGTGCTCAGTTAATTAACACATGCTCTTTCTTTGTACCTTGAGGTGCTAGTTAGTATATCTTAATAAAAAATGGCATACAGCAGTAGCTAAGGGAGCCAAGGAGAGGCAATACTTCTGGAGCCCAAATAAAGTTGACTATGAAATGAAAAAAAACATCTCTTTACTTCTCCAGGTGGTGGCAGAAGTTTTATAGGTAATTTTGCTTTGCAGAGCAACTCTGTCCCCTCAAATTACATTTAATCACAGGAAAGGTTGTTTCTCAGATCTGAAAATAGCTCTACCAGTCCCTTCCTAAAAGCTCAGTAAGAATATAATGCAGAGCAGTCATTAGGATAAAAGCTGGGTTAAGTCCCTTGACTTATTATTCATTTTAAATTATGCTATTTTTGAAGAATTGCAACAACTTACATTAATTAAAGGAAGTAGATTGTGAATAGCTTGAAATGGAGGAAGGTAAGAATAGGGAAAAAGAGGGAATATGTGTTAAAGGATTAATTTATCAATAAATGGTTTGTCCTTTTATGTTAGTACATGCAATAACTTCATGGAAAAATTGCATCAATGGGGGGGTTCATAACCCAGTTTCAATTTAAACCTTGTCTCATTAAAATTTTTCAAGTTTTAAAGGCAAGAGTTTATAAATTATGCAATGTATACATAGCATATAAACAAGTTTTTGCTGATAAAAGTCATTTAAAAAGACTAAGAAGCACACAGGTCTGCACCAGCTCCTTTTGGCTTCTCACACAATTTAACATGCACCAGGAGTCTAAAAGAAGGAAGAACTTTTAAGATTGCTAATACAGTTACTTCATAAATCTGTTCACATTTGTGAGCTTTGCCATGTTTTAAGACACCTGAAAGGCTTTTGCATAGTTTCCAGAGCTCTTCATCTTAGCAGTGCTATATGGCACTTACTATAAATATTGGAAATTCCCCTTTTCTAAGGAATTTTAAGGCACAAAAATAATACAATATTATCCATACTATTCTCCTCTCCTTAGCATGAAAAGCTTTTTTTTTTTTTTTTTTTTTTTTTCACTATAACCTGTTGATGCATATTTCCTGCTGTATAAGTGTAAATTCTGGTGTGGGGGCAAATAGTTCAAGGAGCAGGAGCTAAACTTTAATCATCTCTCCATTTTCAGTCTGCTACAATGTGTGACTATTAGCTAATTCATGTTAGCTAGTTATTTAAGATAATGTAGTAGGAAGATTATGCTTGATTTTTGAGCTAATTTCAAATAACAATGATAAAAGGAATCTGTCAGACTTGGCCAATAAACATCAAATGCTTTAGATTTGTTTTCTCACGAAAATAATTTAAGAAACAAAAGATACTGAAAATAAAAAAAAAAAAAAGAAACCAAACCACCAAAAAAAAAGTCCTCAATCTCCCCCCTCCATGCAAACCACCACCCCAGTTTCCTTCCTTTTCTTCCTTTCAGATTTTAACTGTCATTCTTACATTATTTAAAGAGTGTTCTTCAATTATAACCTTCATTGTGCCACCAGAAGTGATGCTGAAAGCTGAATAGCTTTGCACCAGTATCACAAATAAGTAATGGACTATAAAAATAAATTGCTATTCATCGTGCAAATGATCAATGAAGACTTCAGTCCATGCACTGTAGAAATTTTACTTATTTATATTAGACATTATACCTTAGAAGAACAAGAAATAATATAGAAGGGGTAGCTGTGTGGGTATTTAGGAGTACTTCACAAGAACAAGATAGAATATAACTTCCAATCATTATACCAATAGGTATAAACAGCTTTTTATCTAAGTCAGGGAAAAAGAAATGTAATTAATTGAAATTCAAAACTAAGAAGATATGAAAGTCTATTAATTATATCAATAAAGAGAAAAGGGATATTTAAATATAGAAATTATTTTGCTCATTTTTCTAATGCACCCAGCTGCAAATTATATTTTTCACAGAACATTTCCTATATATTGAAGTTAATCTGTATTCTGTTTTTCAGTGATAGAGAAATTGTGGTAAAAGTGAAAAATTTTTATAACATCATTTCCACCCTGACAGTTATTTTGTGATCCTTAATTACATGCCCTTGAAGCAAATTCTAACTTGATAGGCACATTTGAAAAATTACCTACAGAACTGCAGGAAGTAAATTTTGTTGTCCTTCTTTTTTTCTTGGTTGCAAAAATGCCAGAACTGTCTAAGAGAGAACCAATTAGTGTAAATAAGAACAGGAAATGAGAAAGGTTTATTGTAGAAATTTTACCTTTTTTTTTCTATAAAAGCTATACTCCTTTTTCTGTTAAAATTGCATGAGTACTGTTTTGTTCTAAAATGAGGGAAATTCTAGTCTGAGTAAATAAAATATATCTCTGCATTGCTACTCATTTGTGCAGGAAGTTTATAGTTACAGAAATTATAAACTTTAAACAGGTTTTTAATCTAATCAGAAAGCTTATACTTTCTTAAACCCTCTTTTTATGCCACCCAATAAGGGAGGTTTTTCATGTGATATAGTAAGGATTAGGTCACTTTATAAGAAACATCAGTAAGTTCGAGATCTGAAGTCTTGAATCAACCTAAAAGCCCTTTATAATATTCTGCTAAGATTCAGAAATAAAGTATCAATGGCATTTGTATTCCTGCCTGGGACAGGCAACTCTTTTCAGCTGTTCCAAAAAGCTCATGGAAATACAGACTTCCAAGTGTTCAATATTACTTCTTCTTCTGGCCTGCCCAAGCTCCAATTTCTCTCCTTCAGCTGCCCCTCCCTCAAAAGGCTCATTAAGAGTCCTGTTGTTAGTCATTACATTTGTAATGAGACATCTGAGTTTAATGCTGGGCACATATGGTTCCTGGGAGCATTTACATATTCTAAGTTTATATACATTCCTTTTTAAAGTTCTTAAACAACTGTTACTATCAACATTTTCTGATGAGGAAAAATATGTAAATCCACTGTATTGAGTACATCTGGTTTGTTCTTTGTGAGAGGTCAAAACCAGTAAGGGGAATTGTGTATGAAAACTATTTTTTGTTTTTTTTAATCTTCATACAACAAGAAAATAAGCAAAGATGCTTTCTCTGTGAAAGCTTTTCTTCCATAAATGTTTTTTAAGGAAACTCATTTCATCCTTCTGTAGGCTGGCTACTAGCCCCAGTTTGATCTGTCATAAAAGCAAATAAACAGAGGATTGCTGGTTCCAAAGGAGAGATTTCTCTGCTCCTCCAGATTTTTCAAAATTAGCAACATCTTTCTTGCTCATACGCCAGATTTCTGGGCAGTCTTTGCAGCTGTCCTGGAAACAGCATTTCCCAGCCCATAATACCACAGCTTCTCCTACAGCCTCCTGGAGAGGAGAACATCTGGGCTTAGTCCTAACCCAGAGGAGGTCGTTGTCATAACCCTCCAAAATTCAAGCTATTACAGTGTTTGCTTTGGTTTTGTTTGGTTATTTCAACAGAATTAGACACCCTAAAATTATGACATGCCGTTCTCTACGTCACTGGAGATGGTGCACATTGAAGCAAACTCAAGCATCAAGTATTGCCATTCCACCACTCTTTTTATCTTGTTCAAAAAAGCACTTCAGGTGCAATATTTCTGGGCCCTGCTCTTTAAGGAAGCATATTTTTGGGCCACGTGTTGAAGATTTATTTCAGGTTTTGAATCTGCTCTGGATTGAACACCTTTTATAGAGGAACTACAGAATAGGTAACAAATAATAGGAAGATTAAATGTCAGGAGTTGATATCTTGCAGGTATCAGAGAGTTGTAGGATGGCCAAGGACATGATGCATTTTTCTACCTGTGCTCCACATTTCAAAGCTCTTTGTTGCCTGGGGGGTGAAAAATGGGGTGTTCATAGACTTAAAGCATCACATTCCTCCCTAGTTTCTGCTTTGAAAGCCCAAGGTTGTACAGAGAAATACTACCATATTTCAACTGATTTTTTCCCCATTTCTTTTCATTAAGCATCTTATCAGAATCTATCTAATGGCCAAAGCTGATTATTATGAAACTTAGCTCTGTTCTAACTCACCAGTGGTAAAAAACAGATGTGTATTTATTGGGAAATAATGAGTTTAAATAGCCTTCAAAAAAGCAATGCACAAAGGTTAAGAGGACAATAATACTTTCTTTAATTTAATTCCTCTGAAGCCTTTCATGTTTCTGACTTAAAACTGGCAGTGATTTAATAGAAACGGAGAAAAAGGAATATCATTCTATAAACCCCAAAGATATATATTAAATAGGGAAACATAAAAAGCTTCAAAATGCTAGCACATTATATGACTTCATTGTGCATTATTTTATTTGAAGTCATTTAAATACTGTGGTGTCTGATGGTAAAATAAAACTCAGTTTAAAAGATGTTTTGTACTTCAGATAACTTTTATTAAATGTTTTGGTTTACTTCTCAGTTTTCTTTAATACAGTGACCAAGAAAAAACAATGCAAAATTTTTAATCCAAATTTAATATTTAGTCTTAAAAGTAGTAGCATTTTTCAAGAATCATATTAAATTATTTGAGTTTATAATTTATAATGTGCCATCAAAAGCTTTTCATTATTTCACAGCAAAATAATCTTCTTTTGTCTTCAAAAGGAGAATTTTTTAAGAGATATTGTCAAACTCACTGCTCCTGGTGAAAAAAAAAATTGAGCTCCTGGCTCTGTCCGATGGGCAAAGAGCTGTAGGAGTTAACTCTGCTGATGATAATGAGACTGAGCAGGCAGCAGATGCTCATGTGTCTTTACAATCCAAGTCCACCAAAAAATTAATCTCACAGAAAATTTAAGGAATGTCTGGCACCCTGGAGATAGTGACAAACTCAGTATTAGCCATATGCCACCTGCTAGAGCCACTGCTAAACAAACCACAAGATTTTAAAGCAGTATAAGAAGTTGCTTACTCACAATAAGACTGTTCTATTCGAAGTCATGAAATCTTCCCCTATGACAATTTTTAAGCCACCAGTCATGGTAAGCTCTGAAAATAATTAATTTGTTGAAAAATATTAAATTAATTAATTTTAGAATATTCTAGAAGGTGTTCAATTTACAATCACCCATGTGTAGGAACACAATGTTCATTATAATAGGTTATTAATCTCATAAAATCTCAAGTACTTTATACCTATTCATTCATATTTACAATTTTAGCATCTGTTTCCTTGAACATTTTGCGAGGGTCTGTTACCATTTTCACACATCAGCATGTCTCATATGATACTGAGACAAAAATTTATTCTGTAAAATATACAAGTGTCTTCAGTTACAAAACTTGTAAAAGAATGATACTTCACTCTAAAGAGGAACTTCTGAGCACTGCAGAATGTATCATAAATATCTGTGATGCCTTGCTTGGTAAATAAAAGCATAATTTTCCTTTTGCCAGCAATTCTGGAAAAAGTAGATACAGAATTAAAAAAATCAAGTATCTTGTGACCTTGGAAACTTGCATCTCATTGACCAAATCATTGACAATTTGGCCAAAAATAGTCTTGGACAATTGGTACATATTCCTGGGCATATGTGTGAGTGTTTGTTTCGAAAATACAAGAACAAAATTTAAGGAAATAAATGCTGTTCATATAAAGAAAAAAATCGCTCATGACACACGGCTGCAGATAATCCAACAGTCCAATTTTATTGAGAGGTAGAAAGGGTTTGAACTTGAGAATTGTGCAGCAGAGTCTCATTGAAAAAGCAGGAGACAACACAAACATTTCAAGGTACTGTAGGAGTCTAGGACAATGAAAATTTTTCTAGTCCTCCAAAAGGCTGATAATTCCTAATATCCGAATGTTGAATATTCCTGTCTCTCAGAAGCTGAATTTGGCCCTGTATATTTGTCTAGTCTTATTTTACTGCCTTGTAATAGTAAGAATTGTGTTTAGAAAACCAAACCAAACCAAAATTATAAACAATGATGCTCAATTGTAGTTGGATGTCCCTGATTTACATACTGGGAGGTAGGTGGGGATTAGGATTTAGTGCCATGGGCAGTTCAGATTTAGTGCAAAATTCCACCTGAGAAAATTCACTTCCTTGTCAAACCATGACACTACCCCTGAAATTCTTTACTTAAAGAGCCATGAAACTCAAATGTAGCACATGCTAAATACAGACATTTAATTTCTCTTCATTTCCCTTACTTAGTTTGCTGTAATTATCTCCCTTTCTATATTTGAGATGCTGAAGATTGTTGGAATAAATTTTTAAGGATTTTTTTTTGCCCTGGAGTAACTCATTCAGATTCAGGCTCAGATTCATTTCAGTAGGAAAATATTGAGGCTCACGTATTTTAGAGTTTTAGTTCCAGCATGAAAAATAACCTGTTTATTTTATACATATGTTCCAATCTGAAAGAATTTTTTTTAGTGGGAGAAAAGAGACAATTGGAATGGATGACAATCAGAGGGAAAAAAAAAAGTACTTATTCATCTCTGGATTCATTCTCATTTTTAATACTGTCACCTTACTATACAAATAGTCTCAGAAGCTGCAGCCTTTGCAAGGGTTCATTTGCATTATTTCTCTAAACTTTTTTGGGAATAAAAATGATTGCAATTCTTCTGTCAGAGATGTAGAATGCAGAAATAGAAAAAAATAATTATTCTCAGTATGACTATGTTTCTGAAACATATATTCATGACTTACCACCTTCATCTCCAGTTGCACACTTCAGCAAAATAGCTAAGAGAGACTATCTCATTTTAAATCTAGCACTTACACGTGGGAATCAAAATGCTGTCAGAAATAGGTGTGGGTATTTTTTGAGTATATTTGGGCTGGCAATTAGAAGATACTATAATAATATTCTTAACCATCAATGCAATCAGGTATAATGCAATCTTGCAGTAGAGTTGTTAGGGTAAAAACTCTTATTAATTGTATTATAAAGTTGATGTGTATTTGAAAAGGTTTACACAGTGCATTTACCTCAGATAATAAGGTGCTGTTCATTAGACAGAAAGCTCCTGCTAAATCCTATTTTTCTAAATACATTTGTATTTCTTTGTATTCATTCTCTGATTATGCTAAATAGCAGCCACAGAGAATACATTTTGTCTTTTGAGTATTGAGCTAGATGCTGCTCCAGAGCTTTCCATATTCAGTGCAAAACATGCAAAGTGATAACCATAGCACAGAACTGCTCATCCTACATCTGCCTCATTTGGAAAGCAGGGAGTGCTTCTGTCACTAAAAAATCTTGAGAGAACCATTTTCTAAGGTTTGCTCAGCTGCAAGACAGCCAGATAGGTGCTGACACCAGCTCTAGTTTTGCTCTAATGGAGATGTTCCACTCTGCAAAGCACCATTATTGCTTCCATTATATCTCTTCACCTTATGCCTACTGTGCAGAATGACGGATTCAGGAAAATAGAACAGTTCCATGAACGGGGAAATTTTTCACTTGCTACCTTCACATCTGCTCATGCACTATAATACCAACAAAAAAGGATATAAAGGTAAGATTACAACTTATCTTCAGGCTTCAATACTGATCTGTGTTGTTGTTTTTTTCATTTATTATTTATATTCATTTCCATATGCAGAAAACTCTTCTGACCTCCTTTCACAAAGATGAGATTCTGCACGTTGATTCTTGACTCATGGACTGTGACAGGCCACATGAGTTCCTTCACAAAGAACATAATGCCTTGGCTAGCTCTGTAGCCTCAGAAATTCCTTTTCCCCCATTTTCTCTGTTCTCTCACATGTTCAAAAGGTGCTTTCACACTGTTGACGTTCTCATCCTGTTTCCCAAACACCACATCTAGAGCCTTTGTTTTTTGTAACCACAAGCATTTCTTCCTTCCTGTAGAACCCCATGGGATTAATTAAGACAATTAAATGGGGAAAATAACAGACACAAAAAAAATTTTTTTTACTCCCAACATTTTTTATATGTGGTCTTTTCAATAGAAGTGCCAAACAGTTTTTTGAATCAGGTTTTAAAACATCTACACAGTGAATGTTCATTTGCCTATGACCTTCCTTCTGGAGTGGGTGAATTGTGATAAAATATTTAATATTGAATGTTGTATTTCCTTATAGTAGTTAAAAAGATGTCAAAAAATAAGTAAAATTATTAAAGTTTATTAATAAAATGTCCCTTTTCTCCTTGGTTTATATCTATGTTATCTATTTATGGTTTCATCCTGAATTATACACTCCTTCAGAATCTGACAATAAAATTAATGCCAATAACTTTTCTTCTTTCAGTTGAAACTATGACAATATAAAAGCGCTAAATCAATTTTTTCACTTTTTCTTCCATTTGTAATTACAACACTGACAGGCTTGGGGTTTTTTTAGGTAAAGGTATGATAAGAGGATATTTATCACAGCTTTAAGAAAAACTCTGGGTGATAGAATTGTCTTACCTCTGAAACATCTCTTCATATGGCTACACACTTGCTTTTTATTTTATTGATCTTTTCAAAGTTTTGCTGAGAATACTGAATTGATGGCATTTTATCAGTTTGTTAAGAAGGTAAATAAAATTGCTAGTTGTAACTTTTTGAAGCCTCTGTTTTTCATGGCAGCTTTTCTTGTTCTCATATTGAATTTCAGGATCAGGAACTGAATAGTACAAGGAAAAAATAATTTTTGGCTTATTTGGATAAGCCAAAATATTTGGATATTTTTGTACCAGGCAACTTTTTGACTGACTAGGGAATTTTGGTTACAGAAATATCTATATTTTGGCCTTGTAAATTGATTCTGGTTCAATTGAATAAAAAGCATGTTTAGAAATATTAATTCTATTTCTAATATTATATTCTTTCTTGTTGCAGCTCTCATAGCACATCCCACTAGTGACAGATATATTGTTTTCTAGAATAGAAGGACAAACTTTTCAAACAATATTAAAGGTGATAAAATGTAGTCCTTTAATGAAAGCTTTGAGGTTCACAAAATCTACGTATTCGCACATGCACCATCAGATTCCCACAAATGTTATAAATGCATTAATTAGTATATCTAGCAAGTACATTTAATAGGAGACCAGTTATCTCCCAAGTACTGGTACAAAACAGGAGGTCCTTTTTTGTCATAGTTGAGAGGGTCACAGTACAAAGCAACACTCCATTTTCAGAAGGCTTTAAAACCCAGTTTTATTCTAGTATGCATGCTTTTTATACAATCTTACAAAACTCCTAAGTTTACACTTCACTCATTGGTCAGAAGAGGCAAACAAAGTGCTTATTGGAGTAGGCAGTTGCAGATTTATTTATCCTTCTTTCTTTCTTGGTTTCTATGTCAATGTCTTTGGTAGAAAATTCTTCCAGGGGTAAACATGGATCTTCTTATCAAACTTCTCTCTGGCTCACAGAAGTCACTGTAAAACCTCTTCCACACACTTTATCTCAATAGAAATTATTTTCTTGAAAATAAGACAACAGAATTTCAAGAATGTAGCATAATGTGTGAGAAAAAGTATTCTAAAGTGGGAGAAAGTCTTTAAAACTATGCAGCTATTCTATACTAAAACTATAAACTCAAACTATATATTGTGGAACTATATTAAAAATCTACAAAGCTACAAATATATAAAGAATATATAAAAACCTAAAACTCTTTAGGCATCAACATCACATATCTTCTCTTGTGCTTTTGGCAGATTGGTTCAGTAAGTCCAGAGAGATGTAGTCTATCTACAGAACCTCCTGACTATTTACTATCTCTGCTGCACGTACAGGTTTCCACAGAATTTGCAGTAAAAGCATATTAATAGATACTTGTTTTCTAGGACAATGAATTCCCGCTGATGCAAAAGTGCTATTTTGAGTAAAAGGAATTTTTAGTGATACAGAAGCCAGAAGAATAATTTTACATTTTTAAATCTGCTTATGGTCTTTATTTTAGATATGCAGTCAAGTTTTGTTTCTCAGTAAGATTTTCTCAAAAGAAAATCTATAATGCTATGAGGGAGATTTACAGGGAAAAGTGTCAGGCCTAGAGATTACATATACCTACTATTTGAGGGGAAAAAAAAGGGTTTTGCAAGAAGCAAAAAAAAAAAAAAAGTTAAAGAAACGCGACTTCTCTACAACGGAAAAAAATTAATTTATATTTCAATGTTTTGTTAAGAATCACTTAAAGTAGATGAGTAGACTCATGGAAAAGTTAGCAATGGAATAACAATTCAGGCATAGCTAGATATAGGTAATTTTGTTTGAGAACAATTCAGGCACAGCTAGATATAGGTAATTTTGTTTGAGGTTAAAGAAAAAACAAAATTGGAAGTTCTTGCTACTGCATTAATTCAAAGACACAAAAGGCATACATTATGATCTCACAGAACTGATGATAACCAGCTTGGTTTTGCAGGTTTATAACATCATGACAGCACCTTTCTGGTAATAAATGAATGGTATTTGTCTTCAGATATATATTATTTGTGGATAAACTGGAGCAGAACAATTAGGCTAAGATCCTTGAAGTTCATTCTTACCACAGAAAGCTAAGAATTCTAATGGCAGGAATTATTCTGTGATTCCTCCTTCCTTACTATGAAGGAAGATCTCAAAAGAGTATTTCCAGTAAAATGTTATTTAGAAAATGAGAGTTCCAACCATTGTATAAAGCCAAAAACATACTTTGACTTGATTTTAAACTGCTCAGATGTAGCAAGGACTAAAATACCTTAGTCCCTTGCCTTTTTATTGCACGCAGAAACATAAATTCATACCTAAAGAAAATTCAGTGCTGCTCAAAATCGGCACTGAGAGCTGCAATTGGGTAGCTAGACAAGCTTTTCCTGTCACAAGGGCATATTTGTGGCTAATGTTCACTTGATACATCAGCCTTTGGATTAAATACGTATTCATTCCTTATTCTAGCTTATATGATCCTGCATAAAATATAGATAGGACAAGAAGAGGTCTGGTAACTGAGCAGAACTGTGAGCAGTTATGGTGTAGAGTAGCACTGAAAAAAAGGAAAAGGTTTGCATAGGCAATTTATAAAGTCTTTACAGAGATGGTAAAATACAGTTTGCCAGGAGACATTGAAATAATAAAACTTATAGAATGCTACTAACAAGTAAACAAGATGTGATTCCTGCATTTAGTCTTTTTCTGCTCACCCAAAGATTATGCATTGTTGCATGAAGTCAGTCCTAAAACCAATATTTGGATTTCCTCTCCTGTCCATTTTTGCCATATAAAACATGAGTTGCTGACTTGTGCTCTCTTTTTTTTTTTTCTTTTCCTTTTCTGAAGATGAAGAATGAAATTCACAATATTTTCAGATTACTTTGATTACAGTTTGTCAATGAGACCTGTGAATGATGAGAGGATTTAAGAAGACCTCTTTAGCCATCATTCACGCTTTTAATTTACCTTGAATTTGAAAGACCAGACAACAATTCCATTTAGGACAGTCTAAGGAAGGACATCAGAAAGTAGTTCACTGTATCATCAAGTTCTAGTACACACTCAATTTTCTTATGTTTTCATATGTTTTAGTATTCAGGCCTACTGTAACTATTTTTCCTGCTGTTGGAAATTTGAAACTGCAGAAAGAGATATGATTTAAAAGAAACACGTCATCCTCTCAGCTAAGGGAGCTTTTTTTCCCTTTTCTGTGGTAGTCTTGAGTAGTCTGTGTTTCTTACAGCTTCATGACTTGATTGCATAGTTTGCTGATTGAGCAGCATTGTTTACCAATTTTTCAAAAAGCTTGTTGTGAGCAGCAACCTGTTAGTGAGATTGAGTATTTTGTTAACTCACTGTGTTGCTGATTTAGCTGCATTTTTTTATGGTTTGGTTTTCATTCAAGTATATTGACTTTTTGAATTAAGCTTTTGATTCTGTTATTTAAAAGCAACTAAGATATTTAAATAGATGAATTTTTAGGTTCTTATTTTTGACACTATCATATACTTAACTGATTAAGAGATTAGTTTGAAGTATTTGACTGGTGCTATTTTACATATTAGTTAAGCTGAAGACAGACATTTCCATAGTCAAGGAGATAGAAAAGCAGGAACCAAGACTGAAGAGTTTCTTAAGTGAAACCTCTTTTGTGTAAAGATTATGTGCTGTATTAAATGTTCAGAAAATGCAGTGGTACAGTTTAATAACACATTAAAATACAAATAAGACTTTTTAAGAGTAGATTTTATAAATTGACTTTCTTATAATATTACAATTCTAGAAATAGGCAGAAGAGAGACTGTGTGATAAAAGACTGATAACAGACCTATAGTTGTTCCTGGAGAAGCAGATAAAATTTCATTGCATTAAAGCATATTGTACAAACCCAGGGCTAAAGCAAATAAATATAAAAAATAGTTTTCTCCAAAGGTATCCTCTAAACAGCTACTTACTGTGAGATTTTTGTTTCTTTTTTGCAGCTTAATTTTTTGAGATATTTATTTATTTGCCTTCC
Organism: Taeniopygia guttata; assembly: GCF_048771995.1. Classification (NCBI taxonomy): domain Eukaryota; kingdom Metazoa; phylum Chordata; class Aves; order Passeriformes; family Estrildidae; genus Taeniopygia; species Taeniopygia guttata. The sequence goes on from NC_133028.1 coordinate 71,040,109, forward strand.
TGATATCTCTAACATCCAACTCATTTGCATCTCACCAACTTGTATACAGAGATAATATGGAAGACAGTGGCCAAGGACTCCACTGTTATCATGGTAAAAAATATGTCTGTTGCATCCCCCATATCCATAAATCCATTTATCTCATCATTAGAGTTAGGCAATATTTGAAGCTGATAATTGTATTGGCTGTTCTAAAACATAATTTTTGCATTGTAGGTGCTTAGAAATGACTTTCAGATTTACCCTGTAGATATCCAGGAGATTAAGTGATCCACCTGTAGATCCAGGAATCCTCTTCCTTGCCTTTCTCCAAAGATAGGTATAATGTTTTTCCTGTTCCCATCACCGTGATGTTTCAAAAATGATGGAGAAAGGTATGACAATATTATTGACCAGCTTTCTTAACACAAATGCATCCAAATGCACCCCATCTTGTCTCTTGGGCTCATGTCTTTTACATTCCCTGTGATGCTGTCTCTCCTGGTAGGATTCAGCACCCCTTCCACACAATAATTGTGCCCTAAGGGTCTGGATTTTCACAAAGCTGCAGACCCTCTTTAGACCTAATGGGGTGATAGCACTTCACTAGCCCTTCAGTTTTTATTGGTAATTTTGTATTAGATACATGTCATTGGATGTTGGCCTGTGATGTGATTAGCATTGTGATTGAATTTGGATGGAATTTATCAATGTAGGGTATGTCAGGATTGTGTTCTGCTTCTCTTTCTGACAGTGAACTGGCAGTAGCTCTAAATGCAGTAACAAATGGGGCATTACAGAAGTACAAGCTATGACATGGAAATGGATTTTCAATTCTTTGTCGTTTCATCATTGTTTATGGAAATTGCCATCACTCAATTTTAAATATATTTGCATTTTCTATGAATGTTTAATGATCTATATATTAATTCTTTTCACATTTGGTTATATAGTTATGTACAGATACAGAACACTCCCAGGATTAACACTTCTCTCAGGAGTTATGTGGCGATGGTAATAGGGAGATAGGGAGATACCTGGATTACAATGAGAAAAGTATTGAATATGGTAATGAGAGAAAAACTTATTGAAAACAGTTTTTATGGAAAGTTCAATTGAAGAAGCATAAAGTAAGATGGAACCTTGGATATTGGGGGACTAGAAACAAATCAACAACTGGAGCAGAACAACTGAGCATGCACAACATCTGCAGAAAGATCAGCTGTCAGGAGATTGGCTTGATCTAAGCTTGATTCCTAACTACTTGGTTTGATACATTTTCACTTAATAATTCCTGGGATTTTAGAAGCTTAAATATTTTTGATTTTGCCATTCTGGAATTTCTTAAGTGCCATCACGAAGTGCTCTATCTTAATGCTGTCAAATATTTATAATAAAGGCATCTGATTTTTTTTCTTATTTTTTATACAATAATAGTTACAGTGTAGCAATGTAAACCACAGGAAACTCCTGAGGAAAAGTCTAAAAAGTTAATCACAAATTAGCCTTATATTGATGCATGCAGCTTTTATGGTTAGGGAAGCTACAGAATTGAAGGATGTAGAGTTCTGATGCTTCTTTAAAAACAGAACTTTTACAAACACTGTAAATTACATTTTACTTGATATTATGGAGATTTTGTGCTGATACCAGACACTGCTTTGACAGTAGTGTGCATTTACTTTATCTGCTTTGATACCAAATCTGCACAATATGTACATGAATTATTTATTCAGGGAAGAATTCTGATTTATTTAAGTAGGACGTTTCAGCATGTCAGAGAAGGACTTAGGGGACTGATACACAGAAATTGTGACTTCTTAATTTAATGAGCCAGGCTGTGTGGACATAGGGCAAATAAATATTGGAATAGTTGTACAATGACAAGGGGCATATTGCAAATGGGAAATATGACATTCAACTGGCCTGAATAATTTGAGTGCACAGTGAATGATAGCATCATCTCATTTCTTGATAGTAATGATGCAGTAATTCAGTACTGGCTGCACTGTGCTTACTGATAACATTCCAAATCAGATACTGTGTGGCATTTGCTATTTGCTGGCAGGGATTTTCCATCAAGGAATGAAGGCAAACAGAGAAGATCTATATAAATCTTGCACTGATATAATGGAACTATTTAGTACCAGAGTACTATAGATTTTTCTATAAAAAGTATTTATATTCTTTTTTTTCCCCGTATCTATATTTTAAATGTCCACATGAGATGTTTTCAAAATAAACCAAGAATTTAGATATCTGAAACACTTTGGTATATACTACTAGAAGAATGAAGGACTTTTCTGTATCCCGTCCCTTGTAATCATCATTGAGATTGGGAAAGAGAAAAAAATATCTAATGATTTCAGTGGAACTGTGGTTGGGAGCAACACCTCTTCAGATGCTACATATGTCTGCCTAGATTCCTATTATAAATAGATAAAGGTGTTTAGTATGAATGTACCACAGTTTCCAGCCAATTAAATATTTTATAAATAATGATGCGAAGACAATATTGCAATATTTTATGTCTTGGATACCATGTTCCATATCAAAGTAAACATTTGCAAGAAAGCAGCCTTGGTGTTGCCATATTAGTGTCAGATGGGGTGGTTTGTACTCACTGTTGAATCTCAGCAATCAGCAAATTTTCTGAAGCCTTTGGTTTTTGAAAGATGTTTGTCATATTGTCACAGATAAGATTTACTTGTCAAAAATATCAAGATTACTGTTGACAAGTGAATAGTCAATATCATTGCTAATTTGTTATGTCATATTATAGAAATCTAGGAGGTTAAAAAGTATGTTTTTTCACAAGCAAAATCTATCTGTACTTCAGACTTACACATTTTTAAACACTGTGTGCTCCTTCAGGCAAATGATTTATCTTGTCCCATTCATTTAAGGTGAGGTAAAAGGATAGCTCAGTTATTAATTATTTAAACCACATTGAGTCCAAGCTGGGGTATCAACAATGTCTGTGCAAAATATATAAGTGATGTGAGGGCGGGAATCAAAATGAAACTGAGATCCAAGGAAAGGAAATTGAAAAGAATTGGAGGGAGATGAAAAACATCCAGAATTTATATTTTAATCCATATAAATGCATCTCCCTTATAGGTGCATGGAAGTCTCTGGCCTAATTCACTAGAATTATTTCTTCATCTTCCAGCTTAAAAAGATGTGTAACAGTGTAGTGGAAATGTAGATTTCGGAGTTACTCTTTGTTCTGGCTTGAATGCAAAACCAGTGAGACACTCCAAGTCAAAAATACAATTTACTGGGAAAAGGGAAAAGAAACAAAATACATGCAATTATACAAAAGGAAGACCACCTACAAAGTCAGAATACAACCTGACATCCCTTTGGCCAGCATGCTGGAGTGGCTGCAGTCCTCCTGGAGTGGCAGATGTAGTTTATGTTTGTGCAGTGGTCCTGTGAAAAGGTGTCATTGGTCCAGTGGAAAAACCCCAGCTGTGTCCTCTTGGAAACCTATGGGAAGGCTGCCTTTCTGTCTAAAAATTCCAGGGAATTCTTAGCTCCTCCTCCCTGGGCAGAGCATCTCACCATGGGCTGGGGTTATTCTGAGCATTTTCTTCTCTTAACACTGTGAGAAGAATGAATGAAAAAACAGAACCACATATAAAGAAGTCATGTATGTTGTCTATTTTGGTTGGTTGGTTGGTTTGGTTTGGATTTTTTGGGGGTTGCCTATTTATGAGATTTTCTTCTTTTCAAACATATTTCTATTTTTGAAACTGAATTAAGAATGTGGAAAGCAGAAAGGGGCAGAAAGGAAGATATCTTGAGCTTTTCTTATATTTTTTAAGGTCTCAGCCTGAAGAAAAAAATCCTGTTGGCAGGTTAGTTCAGTACTGAATTACGACTTTCTCACACATAATGTTCTTATCAGTCTATTACTTCATCCATTATTTTTGTGCATGCTTGTGCCTGAGGCTTATCTCCTTTTTATGTCATCCTTGATAAAACTGTTCATAAGTATCCTAAACACACAGAAAAATTGACTTCTTCACTCCACCACTGAGGCTCTTCAATACTTATGAATTTGCTCTTTCCTGTGTTACAAGCGCTGTGTCTTCATGGCAATTTTTGAAAATCTGAATTGAGCACACCAGACTTATAAGGTATGGGAGAGAGTGTCATCATTCATTCAAGATTTTTCAGCCCATTCAAAAGCCTTCTGCATAAACTTGGGAGTTTAGATCTCCATCATCCAATGTCACGTCCTCCAGCTCATCACTCCTCATGTCCAGCTGCAGAACATGATGGAAGATGGTCCTGATTGTGTGTCCCTTTGTGTTCCACCAAACCCTGACTTTAACCAGCTTCTTGGTTTTCCAGCAATGTTGTTGTGTGGAATTCTTCCTGTGCAGCTTTTGCAACTGCAGCTGGCAGAAGTTCTCAACCTCCTTCCTCCCCTTCCCACGTGTCCCCTTGTCCTGGTGCAGAGGATGCATTGAATATCTTCCCCTTCTCTATTCATGTTCTCAGCCTGTTCCAATATCCCAGAATCCAAATACCTAAACCACTTAATAATATAATAGCTTCTAATAGAGTCTTTAGAGGCGTTTTTCTGCTAACATTTATGTTGCAGCAGATTCTGATGCTCCAAGGAAATGAACAGTGACATACATGTGGAGAAGGGGGGAGAAGGTACAACGTGAGAAGTGACAACTGAAAGGCACTTGGAACTTCTTGGATATATGCAGGATTGCAACAACATTCCTCTTTAGCTGCAAAGGAGAATTCTACAAGCACACCAGCATGAATCTTTCAAAAGCAAAATTATTTTATGGAAAGAAAATGAGCAGCGTTGTAAGAGATTATTTCGCTCAGGGCTACAAATATAACTGCATTACATGCTATATCTATATTTGGTATTACAAAGAAATCAAAGATCCCCCCTTAAAGCATATTTTACTGACAAGATTTTCATTAAAACCCAGCTCTTGTTATTAAGCACATTATAACATAATTAAAATTAAATAAGTCTTGTGGGAAAGTAATAATATGACAAAGAAGCACCCTTAATTAATTTTTTTTTGCTTTGAATGTGTTCATTCAAAAGAGATACAGTCTGAGAAACAATATTATAAGTTAAGCATGTTTTAATTATCTTACTTTTTAAAATTTATATACTCAGAGGTACCACTTTGATATAGTAGTTTGAAAAACCTTTAAATTATTAAAGAAATAATTTGCCAAAAGCTTTTATGCCTCCATGTAACCACAGTGTGTTGTCGTGTAATATTGACAAAATAGATTATAGCAATTCGTCATTGGCTTGCTAACTTTGCCCTCCCTGGAAGTTGTATTGACTTTTTTAAAAAAAAATAGCAGAAATTACAATTTAATTAACATTGTTAAGGCATCTTCAAATACCGCACAGTGGTGTAGATACCTTTGACACCAAAGATTTTTCTTTGGTACACACAGGTCTAAAATGTTAGATTTGAGGAGGCAATGAGAAAATCAACTGAATATAGACTATTTTAGGTTGTTGGACTGTTGGAAAATAAAGTGTTATAGTTTATGGCTTAAATATCTTCATGAAGGACTTTTATGCATTAGGCAAGACTGTATTACAAAAGCTGTGTGGAAGACCACCATACCCTGAACTGGACACTGACTGAGGCCCTGGGTTGCAAATTGATGGAAATAAGACAAATTTCCACTATAATGTATGAATAACTGAGTGCAAGGCATTCAGTGTGCTTCCAAAATAGATTTTAGCCATCATTCTACACCTTACATGATGGTTACCCTTGAACTTTTAGAGAATAGTTGAGGTTTATAAGGTGAGTCCTTTCCAAGACATTCAAAAGACCTCTCAAACATGTATCAGGCTGTTTGAAGTGTGGTTATATATTAAAAAGCAATACAACACTTTATAAATCAATGCCTTACCTCACTTGTTTCTTGGGAAATTTATGCAAGGTTAAATGCAAATACAGAGCCTTCTTCATCGAGTTTAGGTAGGTTTTTTGTTTGTTTTCCATATATTTGGTCTGCAGATTTTTTATCCTTTCTTAGTCATGTCTTTTTCTGGAGTCTTTCTTGTTACATATCTTGAAATACCTTGGTGATACCTTTTGTGAAGAAAAATAAAAAAGTTCAGACTCTGAATTTGTTCAGGCGTTAGATTGTTAATGTAACTTTTTTTTTGAGATACATTATAAAAATTGCTGTAAACTTTTCAAAAATGAGATGAAAACGTAGTACTGATTTTCCTCCAACACAATTTTATTGGTTATCTCACAAAAAACCCACATGTTTTATCCTGCACATTGGATAAATAATCATTGTAGTTTATTAGTGCTGTGCTGCACTGTTGTTCTGGCATGGACATATCGACCTTTGTTGTAGAAAACTCTGGTGCCAGATGATAATCCTGGTCAATGGTAGATCACTCAAATAAATTTGAATATCCATTCTTAATTTTGTTTGCTTGTTAGTTAACTTATCTTGATTCAAATATTACTTAAAATCATAAAACCCTGAGAATCACAGTAGATGTTGCTCAAGTGATCAAGATCCCCAGAGAAGAAGTCACATCACCAAGCCTGCAAGAGTTCAAGAAGCACTTGGATAATTCTCCAAGGAATTTGCTGTGATTCTTGGAATAGTCCTGTGCAGAGCCAGAAGTTCAATTCCTTGGAGATCCTTTCCAGATCAGGATATGCTCTGATGCTCTCTGAGTCATTCAGTTCAGTCATTGAGTGTGGCCACCAACCACCTGGGAGCAATGCTTTGTCCTTTTTATTTACATATTGGGTTGGCAAGTTTTTAGTCTTCAAAAATTGGTACATAGCACCAAGCTTCAAGTACCAAGTACTAAGCTTCACCCAAAAAGTTTCTGTACAGGAAAAGTTTCTGCTCCAGAAATCTCAAAAAATATCTCGATCTTTATCCTCAAAGATTTGGAAAATTCTTACGGAGTGTCTTGTAGGAGTTTTTTAAATGCCATATAAAAAATCCTAGCAGATCAGAAAAGTTGAGTTGCTTGAATATATAATTTCAACATATTGAAAGAGAGTTAAATTGCTTTTGCATGTATTATCTGATGGCTTTCCTACCCTGGGTACAGTCAAGCAGTGCAGCAGGCAGCCCAGAGGGTTTGTACAGTCTCTACCCTCTGGGGTTTACAATGCAAAGACAAAATAAAGTCCTGAGCAACTTGATCTGACCTCACCTTGCTCTGAAGGTTCCTTCACAAGGTTACTTCATGAAGGTTATCTTAAGGTTCCTTCCAGTTGGAATTATCCTATGATACAGAGAGTTTTCTTAAATGAGTTGGGTTAAATGTTAAGAATACAACACATGAAAATTTTACAGTCCTAAACTTCCTTTGCTAAATCATCTTATTGAGGCTACTTCTTTAAACCAGGACATTTTGAAAGAGTGAGACCTGATGAAAAGCAGAGAAAGTATTATAAACAATCTTGCATATGTTGGTAGTTTGCATATTGCCTGTCTCAAAGCACATCAAGGACAGCGACAGTCTACACTCACAGATGGTGTCTGTGAGAAGACACTAAATATTTTCCTGGCAAGTTAGGCAGAGAGAGAAAACAACTTAGCTTCTTTGAATATGCCAAACAGAAAGAAGAAAAGAACACATCCATTTCATGCCATTGAACCTGGAATGCTAAAAAAGAATAGTTGTCACCTGATTGCAGTAAAACTTTCTACTATAGGCTACTTGGTTAATCCTGAGAACACCAAAATTTGCAACCAAAATTGTCAGCTGCTACTCCTTTTACTGAATAGAAACCCCCTGCAAAAGCAAATAAAAGGTCAAGAGTAATTAAATAAATGTAAGGTCTGTGTTGCTCTGATTTTCTGATGCAGCCAACCTAGAATTTCAGCAGATCTATTTAGCAAGGAGAAAAAGGGCTCCTTTAAGAACAGAGGGAATTTGGCTGAGACAATTTGAGTAATTGGAGACTTTTTAATGTTGTAATCTTAGCTTGGTGATATGGAAATAAGCCAAAAATTAGCATATTTTCATAGAGGACCATTTTTCTTGGCCCTCTATGTTTTGGTTAGATGTAATTAAAACTGTAGTCTAAGACAAAAAATATGGAAACATTTCTGAAAGTTGGAAATGGACTACGTGGGTCCTCAACTGATCTCATTGCTGCAGAACCTAGTGAGAACCTAGTATTTTATTTGACAGTCTAGCTAATGCTGTTCTCTTTGGTTCCCATATTACTGGATAACCATAAAAAAGGTAAAATCTTCAATGAGAGACCATCTTGGTGTATGAATAAAATTATATTTAAAAAAATCCAAATATAATACTTTTTTCTATATTACTTTCTTCCTATTTCTACTCTAAGTGTACAGTGAAGTAAGAGGTTGAAGAAGAATGTGGTTTTAATTCAAACAGCTAAAATATACTTAATTAGCATTTGGCACATGTTTTTTATGTACGTCTTAAAAAAAATAAAATGCATATGTGGCAGCTTTATAAAATAAATATATTGCTCATCATAAAAATATTAAAATAAGCAGCAAATACAGCTTGCTGTATGCTTAAACATTCTCTTTAATATTTCAAAAGAAATGTAGCGACACATCATAAGGAATAGACCATTATTTTTTAGAGTTTGTCTTTATTAGCGTGATTAAGCTTTTCAGTGTATAATTCAACTACTGTAGTGCTGAAAAAGTTCTTTACAAACCACAGACTTATGAATTTCTGAACAAGTGCTTGTGGCTCCCTCCAATGGTAGGAGGCTACTATTGCTGGGGCCATGCCAAAGGAAAACCTGGAAAATCGTGGAAGAACTCTAGGAAATGCTTGATTGGTTTCCTTAGTACACTCATCAGCAGACAAAAATCTTGTGGGATTTTTTACTTGAACAGTAAAAAAAATATTAATGAACAGTGAAATCTCTTTCTGTTGTAAATTAAGTCTGAGTGTAAAAATAAATATGTGAATGAGACATATTTGTCTGCAAATGAAATGTATCTTTCCACCAGCAGAGGTGAAGAATTTAGAGAATATTTGGATGATGAAGTTTCTACAGTAGGTCAGTACTAAAACCATAATTTTTGATTTTTTTTTATTAATTACTTAAGGTACAACAGTTAATTGCTCTCTATGAGAGAAAACTTCAAAAGCAATACGTAAAATAATTTTATTAAATACTAAACATAGTGTACAGACTCTAAATTTCTTGTCTCTTGTTGACAATTTTGTGAATGCCATTCACTATACATAAGATGGAGGATTTCCCTCATCTTTGAACATAGCATCTGATCAAAGACAGAGAAATGCTACTGTAAAATGTGAGAAATAAAAGCTATTTATTCTTTTTGAAGAGACACTTCTTTGCTGGCAATAGGGAGTAGGGGACAGCATTTTACAACACTGAATGTAACTATTCAAATAAAAAAACCAAACCAAACAAACAAAAAATCCCCAGGTAAAATAAGAACATTAGGAACTCCATCAGGAATGCAAACAAATAAAAATAAATTTTTACAAATATGTTTTTATCTTTCTTCAGGAGACCCTTATACTACTTACAATGCATTATTCTCCTTCAAAACTAAATATATTCTAAGTAATTTACCAAGTCCTGAATAAAATTTTGACAGAAATTCCTGGTGAACAGCTAAGATGTGCAGTTCTTTATTAGCATGAATTCTATGGAACAAAAGGCTATTGAACTTGGATTATATCTTATTCCTAGTTTTCAGTGTGTATAAACAGTCATACAATAAACTTCTTAACCCAAAGGCCTTTACTACTATTTTTTTTCCTTTAAATAATATTTTCTTACAGTCATATGATAGCTAATATTTCACTGATGTAAATGGACCATGAAAAAATCCCTGCAGGAAATATCTTTTACACCTGGAATTGGACATAATATGTGACTGATAGTCTTGGACCTTTTGAATTATTTCCTCAGCCAAATATTAAAATTCATAATATAAATAGTGCTGATGACGTATGTATAAAATTTTCAAATTTAATCCATATTTTTATACTTTCAATTATACTTTCAATTATACTGTATAATTGAAAAGTTTTTCGAACATAAAGGAAAAACAAGCACCCAGCCAAAAATCCCTGTATTAACAAATCACTCATGAAGACTGACACTTTTGTGATTATTGAAGGATTCCTACAAGAGGAAGTGTAAAGCTGTCTCTACTGTGTGTAAATACCCAAAGGTTTATACTATTAACCCTTTGCAGCCATATAGTGACAGACAATCCTTGCACAAAGAAATTGATACAGCAGCGGTGCACAGATGGCCTGGGTTTGAAGCACATTAATGATCATCTGTTTCCAACCCCCTACTCTGGGCGGGGACTTCCTACCCTTTCAGGTAGAAGAAGCAGTTGATTTATTTGATTTTTCCTTGTATTTTATGCTTTATTGCTATTTTCAGAATCTCTTCTACCTCTTATTGATATAAATATATATATTAAAAATGCGTGTGTATATATATGTAAGACATATATATATATAAATAAAAACATTTTTATATGTTCAATATATTATAGATGTAAATAATAATGGAGGATCAACCAGGATTGATGTAATCAGCAGCCAGGAAGCAGATGCTTAGAAGTTGAAAGGGATGTACAGGTAGAGGGTATGACCTACCCAAAAAACTACATCTACATTCAAATTACTGTAAATCAATTGTTGCTAAATCATAATAATTTAAGAAATAAATATTGTTTTTGAGGAAAAAAAAAAAAAAGAAAAAGAAGAAGAAACCAATATCGGTGTCACTGAGATCACAGCAAAAAAGGAAATATTTCTGTCAGAAGGGCTTAACAGCCATCCTTTAACATCACCAGGTTGCACTGTTTCTAGGTGGATGCTAAGAGCTATGATTATCTGAATTCTAAGGACAAAATATTCCTGCTTGTGCAGCAAATGCTGCATCATAAATCTCCGTTTCTATAAATTCCTAGGAGATCTCAATTCCCAGGACAGCGCTGTCAGAGTGGAGCCTGATTCCAGCAGCTCTTCAGCCTCTCCATCAAAATGCCTTTCCTGGGGAGCTGTCACGGAGCTAAACCGCGACAGGCAGAGACCTCTGGAGCCTGGAAAAGCGAACTGCATCCAAGGTATCACATCCAGGGATGCTCCGTGGTGTCTGTCCATGAAATCACCCGGCCAGCTTGAAAGCAGGCTTAAGAGTCAATAAAGATCTGATTCAGGCTCTCCTAATTTGTGGGGCAAAATATATCTTACCTTTATAATACAAAAGAAAACCCCAAACCCTAAATAGATCAGATGCTTTCCATGTGTAAAATTAGAATGCTAAATAAAGAGAATCTTCAAAAATGCTGTGAGCCTGATTCCTCTGCTGCAAGCTTCTAAAATTTGGAATCCTTTCATGAACCCATTGCTATATAAGTCTGCTTGTTTAGTCTTGCATGTCTGCTTTACTTGCCTGAAATCTTTTTAGAGGCTGCATCTCTTAATATTGAGAGATGCCACAAGGTTCTAGTTGAGTTTAAAGCTAATTACAACTCTAAAAGAAACCTTTGTAGGATTGTCATTAGCTGTGCTTGTAATTGAGACAGAGGTGTTATCTCGTTTATTTTCCCAGTGAGCTTCTCTTGATATGTTTGACCATAGAGAAATGTGTTCACCTTGAAGGACACTGAAGTTTGCAACTACAGCTCCAGCTTGACCTTTGTGTTGCTGATTCTGTACTTTTTTTTGTGCAAATTCAGTGTTTCCCAAGTTCTCAGCTAAGTGTTAGGTATGTCATTGCTTCAGTGGGTCCTCTGGTGTGTTTGAGCACAGGGAATTTGATTTGGAAACAAGGCAATGCTTTGGCCTGAAGTAATCTTTCACACAACTGATACAAAGCATCCTCTGTTTTTCTCTTTGACCTTGATTGTGTCTGTACAGCTAATACCAATTTTTTAGCATTTTAAAGTTGTGATTTTGTAGATGAAGCACAGAGAAAATGGTGTGTTTGGAGGCTGATGAAACACCACCATGGAGATCCAAAATCAGATCCTAATTATTTAAAAAAAAAGTGTCTGTTCATTTCTTAAAGTCCTTCCCCAAAAGTGAACTTGACTAAGCCGAATTACCAACTCTCTGTAAAGCACACAGAAAAGCAGAGGTAATTTTCGAATTAAATGATAGTCAAATGCAAGTAGATAATTAAGTCTGGCTTTTCAGGCCTGAAATACTGGTAAAGTTATGTTTTGCTAATAGTACTTCTGGAACTATCCTTGTCTCAAGCCATTTTGTTTGCCAGCATAGTAAATTGCATCAAAGGAAACAAAGAAAACTCTTCGCAAAATGAAAGTGGACAAAATAGCAGAAACCTAAATTCCAACTCTTTAAATTCATTTTTATTTGAGATCTGCAATATTTTCCAAATCACAGCTTTTTTTTCCTGGCATTTTCATCATGTGTTAAAACTGTCATGTGCTTGTTTAATGTCTTCAGTGTCTGTGATTGATTACAGGGTAACTTTAAAAGTTTGTTTTTTGAATCTCTTTGTCCTTCAGGCTGTTATATAGGTTTTAAAGTCAAGGATTCAACATTCACTTAATATGTCAATAAGAATGTCCAATGAATGTCCAAGAGAACTTAAGGAAATTAAGATCTTGCTCCTGAAATTATAAAACAAAAGCAGAATTTCACTTTTTGCTATGTAGCACTCAGTGAGTTAGACTTTTTTGTCTAGATTTTTGTCTAGAAGAAATAAAAAGCAGCCCTATTAATCTTTTCTTAAAGTCCCTTATGAGCAGAATTTCTAAAACTTTCAAATGAACCTGCCAAATAAATGCTAACAATAAAATACAATGTGTTGGAGGGAAATTAATCTGCCGGGCTACGTATAAAATTATTCACTAGAGATCAGTGGACCTATTTTGTCCCAGAAGATTTAAGCCTTGCTGATGGAAGGCTGGAAGGCATTTTGTGGAGGCAGCCTGCCTTGAGGTGAGTGTACATAGACACTGAAAATGTAGATGTAATTTTCACAGGTTTTCAAAATGCATTTTAAGAAATCTTGTGTGTAGTGACATCCAGACTTTCAGGATCACTTCCCTGAAAACACTCATTTCATTCTTCCATTCTCCATGAAAAACAGTTTCAGCAGAGAAACTAGTTCAATACATGAAATGCTTGAAACTGGTGTTTAATAGTGATAAATTGTATAGGTGCACTGACTTTAGCTTTGCTTTGAGCATCCAGTCAGAGGTACTGAAAAACATACCCATTATTTTGTACATTTTCATCTAAGTGCTGTTCTGGCAGTTGGTGCATTGCTTTCTGTCAGTTCTTGTGTTCATCTACAGTTTCACCTGTAATGAACTTTAATCAGATGCACTGAGGCTTAAAGACAATTTTTTTTAATGTCTTGACTACATGACCCTCTGTTTTTAAATTTTCCCATAAAGTTAGAAAAAGATGCACTTGAGGATCTGATTCTACCCTCACTTCTGACCCACCACCAAACCATCTTTTTTGGGTCTTCATTTCTTTAAGCTGAAAAAAGGCAAGAGTTTCAGGTTTTGGATTTCAGGGTATGAAAGGAAGATCTGCTGAATTAATATTCTACTATCCTGGAGCGATCTAAAAAATCTGAAGATCTATGGTATAAACAGAAAAAAGATATAATAAATCTAAAGTAAGTTTATTAAAAGACTTCTTAAAGTAAAATATATATATATATATTAGGGTGTGAAATTGTTTTCTCATTTGTTTGTTTCAGTGACTTCTTCAGAGTTAATAATTATCAGATAGAGACACTGAGTTAAGCAGGGAAAAAAATACCCAGACAATCTTAAAACCATTATCTAGTGAATAAGTTAGAGGAAAAACCAAATTCTCTAATGCAGCCCCTCAAAAAAAAAAATGTTAGAAATTGTGTTAATGATTCCATGAATTTTTGACAGATTTCAGTTTGGCATGTTACTACCTATGCCAAGGTTTTAAAATAACCACGCTGGGGATATCTGAAAAGGGGAATAGAGCTCATCTGTCCCATTTTCTTTAGGTTTCCAGGTCATTGTTTGAAAGTATTTTAAGACAGTGCCTTTTATTTTTCCTTCTTTGAAATATGGTATTGAAGTTGAAAGGCCTAATTGCACCACATGACTAAAGGGACCAAAATATCTGCTGCGCTTCTGATTGACAAGAAAGTCCTATTTAGGTTAGGAAGAACTGAGTGGGGGTCTCACTTCCTTTTGTGGTCTTCATGTTATAACTTAAGTGGTTGTTTAAGACCCAGATAAATAAAATAATGTATAAATAAATGTATAGTAAATAATGTATAGTAAATAATGTATAGTTACCATGGCAAAATCTGGAGAGTTATGGCGAGATAACCAAAGTCTAACAATGCGATAATAATGCAATAAGATGACCATTGGCCACATTCTGGGTTTCTACCTAAATGTCAAATCAGAAAGGTTGCAAGTTTTGTAAGCCTACAAACATCTATGTCCAAAGTCAAAATTAAAATGCATGGACCATAAAAATTGTCAACTCTTTAGGCTGTTGGCGTATCTGGGATGAAAACCATAACTGCTGAGTTAGGGTAGGAGATGTTCTTATCCATCCCAAATGTATTTATTGTACAGAGATTCAGGAAAAAATCTTGCTGCTGCCATGTTGTGGAAGCCCATTGTAGCAGCAGCCTAATGTCGATTCTGAAGTAAGTTTATATAAACTCATAATTTCTAAAAAGCTCAGGAAGAGGAAAATAAATAAAAATCTTCTATGTCTCATATAACTGTTATTCCCATTTAGTATTTTTAGGAGGCCTCACTCCTCAGTTTGAAAAAAAAAAGCCATCTTTTCAAGATAGAGATGTTTTATACTTTTTCTGACTTGCACAAGACTTTTTGCTATTGTAGATTATTCAGATAAAGAGTATAAATATTTACAGCAAAATTTCAAGGAAATATCTCAACATTTTGATATTACTATATTGAAACTGTGCCTGAAGCAAACAAAATGACACTGTTGGTAGAAAAAGATAGCTGGGGATTCACATCTACAACTTTGTTCTACTAGCAATACTCCGAGCAATTCATCGTAACTACATGCAAACATAGGCAAGCTGTCAGCTGATAAAAACATGGATTTTTGTCTTACTGGTTGAAGGTGTGGAACATTTTAACACCAGCTATTTTATAGCAGCTCCAAAACTCCAAGATAAAAGTCATAAAGTGGTCCTCCAAGACTTATATTGGTTTATTTTGTTACAAAATAATAATTTAAGCATACAGAAATCTATTACACCCACGGCAGTTAGATTTGATGCCATTTGAAAAACAAGAAAAGAAATCATAGAAATTACATATAATTGTGTGTACTAGAGCTGCCCACGTAGTATTGTGTAGGTCTGGACTAATACCATGTTTTAAAAATCAGTTCCTCATGAAAAAAGCCAGAGTTGATGAGAATGATTCAATCATGGATATGACTTGGGAAAAGCAGATGTTACTAAGGCTGTGCATTTCCGTGCATGGTTCTTCAGTGTTCTGCAGCAGTAACCCAAAAGTACTAATAGTCATAAGGGAGAAATTAACTGAAGTGGAGAAAACACTGATTGGCATATTAATAGTAAGGTTTTAAGAAGCTGGATGAATTAGACATAACAACCAGTTATGTTGAAAGGGGAGAGTATCAGGTTGCAGGATCTTAGTGGAATAAATCTTAAGTAATTTCATTAGTTATCTTAGCACACATGAAGAAGAATGGTGTAAATGAAATTTACTGGCGGCACGAAGCTGGAAAGCCTTGCCTTGACAGAAGAGAATGAAAATGTCAAATATGGAACCTATAGGAATTGAATGACAGAACTGGGATGAAGTTACATACTATAAATATATATTCCATTTGTATTAGAGGCTAACATCATTCATGCTGCCAGAGAGTGATCATCTTAATTTCATTGGATGAAATAAAACATGAAAAAATATAAAATTCCAAATATTTCATAAGATAGATGTCTAACATTAATACTCTTTCTAGGCACTGCACTCACTTTCCTGGAATTCCTTGCAAGTGCTTTTCTGTACCCTCAGAAGAAGTCTTCTTAAGGGTAAAGAGATGCTCTGTCAGGTGTCTGCTGTGTGGCTGTGGGTATACTTGTAGCTTCTACAGACAAGTGGTGGTGGATAAAATCTGTAAATCTTTTGACCTATGCAAACAAATCTGGTTTTGCACTACTGTTTATGTGTGTATTTTACTTAAAAGATCTTTGATTCCTTAATATAAATGTACAAAAAATTTAGTGTTTCCAGATAGAAACAGACACTAGAATCAAAGTTCTTAAAATATGGAAGTAAAATATTTCAGAAATTATTTAGAAAATATCTCTTGGACAGAAAAAGTTCATGTCATTTCCCCAGATTTTTTTTCTCCCAGTCTCCTTTTCATAATAATTTAAAATAGTACTTTGTAATTAAGGAAATATACTTTAACGATATTTCCATTCATTATATGTTCAATTTACATGGAATATGAAGTACAGAGTGGGGGGTTGCTGAATGGCTTAATTTAAAATTCTCGAATATTCATGAAGTGTTTCATTTTGTGTTGTGAATAAAAAAGAAACAAAAATATTTAATGTTAAGGGTTGATAAGGCATTAAAAGGAGCAAGACATTTACAGTACTGTAAATATTTCAAAATAGTGGTAGTACAAAGTATAACAATCATGTTTACTGAAAAGGAATGCAGAATGTGTAGTAAAGAAAGAGATAGCAGCAGTAGATAGAAATCAGAGGCATTAAGAATGAACCTGTCTTTTTCTAGTACAAAACATTTCAGTCTCACTCTTCAGAACCTATTATTAGATGTCTTTCATGAATAACAAAACCCTATCTCTACTGACATTTGATTCTCACTTTCAAATTTATATACTTCAGGGGAATTGATTTCCTTCTTAATGAGCCAATTGCAATCAATACTTACAGTGAATTACAGCCATGATCTTTAACATGTTCCCTGCTCCACAAGGAGATCTACAACACAAAAAACAGTCTAGGGAGCACCCACATTGTTTACAGGAGGATTAATGAGTACTGTGAATTTTTTTCCTGTGGGCTTGTGCTGGTTTTGCCTGGCTCAATTTCCTTCCCAGTGGCTGGTGTGGGGCTGTGTTTTGGATTTGTGCTGAACACAGGGTTGATAACACAGAGATGATTTTGTTATTGCTGAGCAGGGCTTGCACAGAGCCAAGACCTTTTCTGGTTTTTGTGCTGTCACACTGGTGAGGAAGTTGGGGGTGCCTGGGAGGGTGAGAGGAGACACAGCCTGGACAGGTGACCCCAAGTGACCAAAGGGATATTCCAGACCATGTGACACCATGCTCAGTGTATAAAGTGAGGAGAAGGAGGAAGCAGGGGATATTTGGAGTGATGTTTGTCTTCCCATCTCCCGTTGGGCATGATGGGCCCCACTGGAGATGCTGAACATCTGCCTGCCCAGGGGATGCAGGCAATTAATGCTCTCTTTTGCTTTTCTTGTGTGAAGCGCTTTTGCTTTACGTATTAAACTGTATTATTATCTCAAGAAACAGATTTTCTACCTCTTACCCTGCCCACTCGCTCCCCAGTCCCACTGGTTGGGAATGAGTGGCTACATGGGGCTGGTGGGAAACCGTGGCAGGGCTTAAGGTCAAGCAGTTAAAACATAGGCTTCGTTCTGACTGAGGATTGGAAAGTGACTTTTAGAAAAGAACTTATAGCACAAACACACCGCTGTAAGTGAGGCAGGTTGGAGAATTAACTGTAAAGTTGCAGTGTCTTTAGCCAGCAAGTTTCAAGTATCTCTGTCCATTATCAGGACTTTGGTGCTCAAACAACACACCTATCACCAAAAAAGAGAGCTATACTGATATTAATGCCATTCAATCCCATCTTTAATGCCCTTGGATCATGTTTTTCATTACTGTAAAATACTGTGTTCTCTACTGTTTATTTACCTGTTTTGTCAGGTAACTGGCAAAATTCTATTGGAATGGAAATAACGAGACTTTTTCTTTACTTGCTAGTGAAAATTACCTTTTAATATTACCTTTCTGTATGAACTCAATTGCTTTCAGCTTTCTTATCAACAGTTACCTTTGCATATGGGCCTCTTTCCATTATGTCCTATCCTTATTTGTTGTCCTAATTAGATTTTTCAGAAGGCTTCTCAGAAATGAAAGAATGACATTAAAATAATTATCAATCAATCTCTCTTTAAGGAGATGCCTACTCACCAGATAAATTTGTAGAATACCATACCTGTTAACTATTGCACATGGAAACACTAAGACTTCAGGTTTATTTCAGCAAATTGATACAGAAAATAGTTGGTATTGCACAATTAAATTTCATCATTAAGTTATCCTAGAACTGCATCTGACAAGAAGGAAATATATGCTAGTTACTGGCTATTATTTCCAAAACTGTCAGTTTGACTCCAGATAGCACACAGTATTTTAGAAGCAGGATATCCCAGACTTTTCCTGTATAAAACATATCATAAGGTAGCAAAGCAATCTTAAAGTGTAAAATACTGTTTTTTCATCATGAAGTGTATTGGATGAAAATAGATGGGAACAGAAAACAATGTGACAGGCACATGCTGAGATTTTTATTTCTCCAAAACAAGTGGGAGCAGAGAGTTTTTTGGTGCTGAGTCCCATGGAACTCAGGGGAGAGTGGAAATGTCAGTGAGTGTAGTCACTGGTTGAAGGTCCAAGTTGGTATTTCTTATTTTGAAATAAGAAATTAGTGACTTCTGTGGGACTGCCACTCTGTTTTTCTCCATCTTCTGTTCCTTTGGAAAGAAACATTTAGGCTTATTTCCCTCTCTGAGGCAGGACTCCTATAAAGATACTCAAGAATATAGCAATATTATGGTTTAGGTAGCATTGACTTGACTCCACAAACATCCTAGATGAACTCCCCAACTGCTAGATATATTGTAATAATAGTAACTTAACAAACTGTTGCATGATCTGGAAAATTCCATAGACCTGCAAAATGCAAGTAAGACTCCTTCTTTGAAACAAACCTGAGAGTACAATTGATCTTTTGGAGAATTATACATATTTATCTCCAAATTATTCCCTTTACCTTAAATATCGAATACTCTTATCTTTCCAATGTTTCATGGTATACTGCCTCTCTTCCCTTCCATACTGACAATTTCTAAAATTCAGCAGCCAGAGCTGTCAATATCTGTGGAGATTTTGTATTTTTCTGGAGGCCTTTCTCTACATCTATCTTAATTGTTCTACCCTGATAACAGACATAAAAATATAAGCAAACACACAAGTAAAAAAATTCCAGTGACATATTATTCATTTAATGGTTCTTGGCTTTCATTAGAAACAGTTTGTTTTGGTTTTTTCCTTAGTGTTTTGATTTTAATTAATAATGAGAGCACTTATGGAAATAATTATCTATCTAGTAGATATATTAGAGCATTATCTGTTATTGATTTGTTTCTATATTCTGCAGAATGTAAGTCTGAAATCTGATGCTCTGTGAATTGGCATTTAGTAATATTCCTAGTTTTCTCTACAGTCAATATTTATACTAAAATAGTCTATTACACTTTCTCATATTTGAACAAATGTGAATACTTTTAACTGTAGTGTGTAAATGTCCTGTGAAGCCATGTTGGAGCCCATACCAAGAAACCTCTTTTTAGTATCTTTAATCATACTAAATTCGAGCCATAGTAAGTATGATTACTCAGTATATAATATTTTTTGCCATCATCAAACAACTGGATGGAAACATTCAAAGTTTCTAAAACATATGGAATTTTGGGGCATATGAATGCATGTTTGCAGACTGTTCTCTATTTTTCCTTCTCTTCTTGAACTATTTTAGTATTTCTGACAGACAACAAATCTTACACATGTAACCCATCAAACTCCATTTGATCCTTTTCATTAAATGTGGGCAAAACTGAAACCAGTTTGAAGCTGAGCCTAGTTCTTGATGGAATTCAAGAACATTTAAATTTACAGTTATTCTGTTTTTGTGCTGGCTATGAAGTGCAAAGGGGGATCAAGAAATCATACCTTCCAACTTACCTTTCCTAAGATAAGCATCATCAAGTAAGATATCTTTATTCCAAACTGTAAATCCAGGAAGAGGTGGCTAGATTTTGTAGGAAATAGTTCTTTTATATGAAAGGTTCTGCCTCCTTTGAAGAATATCAATTCCACCATGTTTCTAACTTTGGGGAAGAGTTATTCACAGCTTTTATTGAATTTATAGGTATGGAACACAAATTGTAGGTAGTTAAAGATTTAGAACACGGAGATAATTTATAACTTGTCTTTCTATTTGAGGAGCAGGGTTTATTATAATTTTTAATACAACAAAATTGAGTTATTCTGTAATATCTTGGAATACTTTGATTAGTTTTGCTGACAATTTTTCAACAGTAAAATTACACACTTCATAATATTTCTTATCTGAAATTATAGAGCAACATACATAGAATATGATGCAGAATTTATGCTTCATGGAGGATGAAGCTATAAAAGTTAAATATTTAATCATAGTTCGATAAATCAAAGTTACACCACATGTTCATTATATATATATATACATAGTCATAAAATACATAGCCATAAAATACATTTCACTTAACATTGTCTGACTGCTCATAACCCTTAAATGACTAAGAAATGGGAAACTCTACTATGAAACTAATCAGCAGAAAAGAATTGGGGTTGCTGTAACATTCTGTTCTCCTATCAAAACACTTCCATACAGATAACTTACCACCTTCTTAAGCAAAATGAGACCAGACAATGAGCTTATATCCACGCATCCTGTGCTTTTACCAGCACCCAGAACCACTACAATTGTGCTGGCAGAGCCAATTTAAGGTAGATCAAGATATTCAGTAAAACCTTGCAATGACATAAGGGCCTCCCAAGCAAAAAGTTATTTCACTCCTATTTCTGTGTGTTCATGTCAGCTATTTATCGTGACCCCAGCTATACAAATATCAGTATTATCAAAATTTAAGGATATGAAAGCAAATGCTACAGCAATACCAGAGAATTGCAAAGTCCTCTTTGTATTTTGCACTGGTAACAAACAGATGAGATACTAACTACTGTTAGTGGAAGACAGGAGTTTTTCTTTTGCATTCCTTTGTTTCCTTTTAAAATTCCTTTTGCATTTAGTCAATGCAAATTGAGTAAATTTTGAAAGGAAACATATACACTGAGAGTGTGAGAGTTGTGTTGGAGGTTGTCTCAGTTACAATACAGTAGAAACCAGACTTTGACTGCTGAAAACTGAAGTATGGGGAAAAACAAACACAGAAAATTGAAAATCACATATTTCTCAACACATGTATGGTTTTGTTAAAAAAACAAAACAAAACCAAAAGAAGAAATAGCCCCCACCCCAACAACGACAACAGCAGCAACAACAAACCCAATCAAAACACAATCAAAACAAAACCCCCAACCAAACAACAACAATAAAAAGAAAATTTACCCAGGCAACTGTTCAAGTTTTCCACTTCCAGATCTTACCACCAAAAATTCATTTTATTATAATTGCCATTAATTATATTGCATTTAAGACAATTCTTTTGTATAAATTACCTTTAAAGCATTAGAAAGAGTGATGAGTGAGGTCTTTTTACTTCAAGTTGACCACGTTTGATACAAAAAAATTATGATTTGGCAGGAGATGCATATAACATTTTGCACCATGCTAAAGGTGGAACAATTATTATTTTTCCAAGGCAATTCAAGCATGTGACTATGTATCACTAGAGCTACAAATTCAATATTACTTTTGAATGAGTAAAGTGCAAGCATATACCTCCTATTGCAATAGCTTTAAATTTTAATTTTCCTTTAAGTAGAACAGGAATAAGACCAAGTTTGAAAAAGGACTTTGAACTATAACTTTGAATACTTTCATATTACTTTCACAAAGATGAAAATATCTTTTTAAATTTTGTCCTTCTGAGACAATGAGGGCCTATAAATTCTTCTTCTAATTTTCATTAACTTTAAACTTGAACATGCTAAGGAAGGTAAATGTGGGGCAAAAGTGTGATGCAAGTATCAATATACATGATGAGAAGAGAAACAGGTTATGGAAATTCCGTGTCACTGTGCAGGCACTATCTTCTGGCATTTTTGTGGCTGACACACAAGTGCATATTTGACTAGCAAGAGAGAAGGACAACTGTTATTAGGAGTGTGTCTTGCACAGATAATTCTGCATTACTCACTGAAAATGAAATAACTCCCATCACACTTTTGCATGGCTCTTGCACGAAAAGGTGTGTCTTAGTGCTCAATGACTGGGATCTGCAGATGTAGATGCAGGTAGACATCACCCTGTTCCTGTTGTTCCCCAATATATTCTTCCTCTCATTTATGTCTTATTGTCTCCTACACACTTTTCCTAATAGAGGGGGAAATTGTGCACAGCAGGAATTCAGAGACCCTGCACTTTGACAATCAATATTTCCTTTTTGTTGGGGAGGATAAAAGAAAGGGGAGAATTACAATAGCTCATGATTCATATGAAAATGATTCCTAGTGTCTACTGAAAAGTGAACTATTTATTTGATAATAATGTGCCATCTAATAATAACTCAGCATGGAAGTGAACTAAGCAGCATATTCATCAGCACAGGGGATTCCCAGCTAAGTGATTATCTGCTTTCCAAATCTCACACTGAAAGCAGACTGCTGAGAATCTCTGCAGTGGTTATCATTGCTTTCAGCCTATGTTGGCAGCAATGCCTGTGCACTGTGAATATTTATTGTCATAATGAGAGACCAAGTCAGCTGAAAATCATGGCTATAGTACTGGATACCCAGCATGAAATAACAACCTGTAGAATCATTATCTTTTTCTCCTCTTGCTGTCTTTTGTTGTTGAGGGTTTGGGGGTTTTTGTTTTTAATTCATGAAACTGATCTAAATTATTCAAACACCGCAGTACAATCTATTTTATGTGGTTGAGCCAAGTCCTATTTGATCATGTTCTCTTTTATTTGTATTCTGTTTAAGTAGAACTCATGCCATGCATCTAGACAGGAACCACGACAGACACAAGTGCACCCTTGCAAAGGATTGCATGCTGTTAGGAAAGCTGAAATTCTAATATCTCTGAAAAATATGAATTTTAATGTGGCAGCAGACAACAAATTCAAACTGTGGTTGTGTTACTAAACTTGATAAAATTATAATGGCATTATATCAGACATAATCAGTCTTCCCCATAAAGCTCAAACTGCAAACTGATCCTGCAGAGACCCCCACCTAAGCGTGAATTTTACATAAACCTCTCCAGCAGAATCACTGTTGATGAAATCTACTTAAGTGCTGCAATTTATAATTATGGAGACTAAAATAAACCAAACAGCTTTAGAAACAATGAAGTATTCCAAACTGAAGAAAAAGTTGTAGATGTGGAGAATTATTTAAGAGTAGCTAGGGTCACAAACACTCAGCTGAAACACAGGAAAAACACAGGCCACCAAGAACACATGAGAAATGGTTATGAATCAGTGACATAAAATCTTTATACCAACTAAAATGATCTGGATTTTCTTCTGCACTCAATTTTCCCACCAAATTTATTTTCAATGGATAACAAGTGAAATGATCAGAAGTTGGTCTTATGTGTCCAGACAGCCCTACAATGTCTGAACTGAATTCCTCATTGTTTCACTTTCTCCTTTTTCACTGTAAAATGAAGCAGTAGTAAGTAAATTTTTCACTCACTAAATTAATTTGCAAATAATTTGGCCTTTTCTCTTTCCATAAAAGACCATAAAAGTTAGGTGGTTTAAAGATGATAAATAATAACCATATAAGTAATTTTTATGTTATATCAAAACCACACCCATTATTTAAAACAGTTTAAAACAATTGAAGACGAAACAAAAGTCTTTCCATGCAGAAGCTAGTTGATGTTAAGGAATGAAGCTGCTTCTTATTTTGAAGTGGAGTTTATTTTTTATTTTTTCTGAATTTAAAAATGAGACTGAATGTATTTTCTGTCTACAGTATACTTGAAAACCTTTATCTTTCAGCAGGATAGGCAGGAGGATACCATAATGTTTTATTTTTTAGTAATTAAGTATTTTGTGTCTGATTGTCCTAAGAAAATCAGTCCTCTGAAGTATACAATAGGTGGCAGCCCTTCCTTGTGTGCTGCATTAGGGACTGGCAGATTTTGGCTGTGCTTCCTCTAGGCTTGGATTTGACAAAGTTATAAGTTCAATTAACTTGAGTAAACTTGTTACTCAAAAGTTTGAAACTGATTGATTAGGAGAATAAATAATCCGTGTTGTTTTCATTACTATCACATTCTCCTTGCATACTAAATTGGGAAAGATAAACTCAGGAGCACTCTAATGAATTGCTAGGAATTTGTGGTAGTTATCTAATGTTACCTTTCTTTTGGAATGTAATTTATCTTCTTCAGTTTAATTGACTTGTTTAGTCAAATATCACACTGCCATGCTGAGCTCTTGAAAAAAATATTTCATCAGGTTGCTAAATAATGAACTCATACATTTCTAATAAGGCTGCAAAAGCAGAGTACATGCATGTGGGGAGGGAAGAACTGTCCCAAAGAGAAGAAACTGTTAAGCAACCATAGAAGAGACTCTTCCTCTGTTTGGAAGTTTTCTTGTTATTCAGCAATCCTTATCAGCCTTTGAAAGTAAGACAAAAAGATTAGAAAAGCTGCAAATTTATTTCCTTATCATAGAGAAAATCAAACACCTTCTGTTCTCAGGCATTTTGTCTAATAAAATAAGATATTTTTCCTTTAATTTTGAAAGGAAAAAGGTACATTTCTCTATTTATTATTTTTTTCATGATCATAAAAAATATATCTTGATTATCAAGGGAAACTTTTTTTAATGAGGTAGCTAATGTTTCTTCTTATCAGGAGAGATAAAACATTTCAAAATGACTGATTGAATTATTACTTTGGCTATACAACATTCATTAGATTTTGTTTGATTTGATTAACTCTATGAATTTCAGTTCCTGAGTGCTTTTCAGAAAAAGAGTTCATCTTTCTTGTTCACTCTAGTGACAAAACTCTTAAGCCTCAGGATGATAGATTGTACATTTTCAAGCAAAACTAAATAATACGTAATTTCACTTTCCTGGGGTAGACATGACAAAATGTTGACTTTGCAACTAAATTTTTAGAAGATGAGTTTTGCTTCCTGTCTCATGGTTGGGTTATACTATATCTAATAAGAGACAAGCTGTGTTTGGGGAAGTGTTCTTAATCTCTCTAGTTTTAATAATATCCCTTTAATTTCCTAAGTGACTGTGGGTGACAGTGTTGATTCTAATCTAAGTTTTCATTGAAGTGAAGTGTTCTTGGATTCACAATTCAGACTGTAACAGACAAAATTTCATAAAACACTGCCACATGCTTCTAGTAAGGCAAAAAACATAATTTACTATGTATGTTACATTAAGCTGCTAAAAGAAAAGGTGCAAAAAAGTTAAAACAGCAAAAAAAGTCTTATATACTCTTTTCCTTGTATTTTTGTCATATATCTTCACCTGTGAAATTAAAGAAAATGTAATGACACAATTTGGTGAAACACCCTTGTACTATTTAATACAATGTAAATACTTGGTGCTGTTGCCATTAATGGAAATTTTTCCCATTAATCTCTTTGTGTTCCCTGGAGTCCAGGCAAAAATTGCAGTAGAATTGTATCTGAAAAGTTATTTCACAGATTTCTTGATGCAAATTTTACTTTGACATAAGCAAATGGCATTGCGATATCTGATGTGAGAGTTTATTCTATGAAGTTCTGTTCTCCTTTAAAGTCTCTTAATGATTTACTTTCTGTCACTCCTGAATCTACCTTAAGGCATTATTATGCATGGCTGCTGTTTCAGATGTATTGTGTCTCTCTTTATAAGACTTAGGCTTTATGTTGGCATCGTTAGCCTCGCACCAATCCATTTAGCTACTGTATTTCAGTTCCAAAGCTTTTGATAAATTTGGAATCATGACATAAATATTTACCATTTTCTGTTGAAGTGTCTTAGAAGAATGTGATTATGCATGCACAAAGTGTATAGGGAGCTCGAAGATAACAAATGGTACATCAAGCCCAGCTTAATGTGGTTTTACTGGAGTAGAAACAGTGGTAATAAATCACCTGCCAATGTTGATAATAAAATACTACATTGGCCTTCATCAGCCACAAGAGAAAGGTTAAATGTTATTTCTCACAATAACCATGTGGTCTTCATTCCTGACATCCTGACTAAATTCTATCATTATTTTCTGTAGAAGCTGTGATCTTTATGAAAAAAATATTCTATTAAGAATAAAAGCTGATGCTTGCTAACCTATAATATCCCTGGAAAACCTTCATTTATTTTAAGGTTATTGTACCACATAAATTGTCTTCTGTTGGGGAGTAAATACAGCCTGCTCTGCAAAAGTCAGAAAGTAAAGATTGGATTAATCATGGCCAGATTTGGTTATCACTGATTACTTCTTCATAATCAGTGGAGCTGGTCTGCATAGTTTAGTGTTTAGGGCAGCTAAAACCAGAATTTTTAGCCTTTATGATGTAATTTATTTATATGTGAGTTGACTTGTTAGATGATATTCTGCACTGGGATGGTGGAGGGAGAGGTGGTGCAGGGTTCTTTCTGAATCCCAGTAGGAGAGGCACAAAACCAAAATGCTTGATAAGATATCTCATTTGATAAGACAGAATAAGAAGCGGAATATAGACAATTAGTGAACCTTATGTCCCTTCAGCTGCTGGGCACCCTGTGCTCATGAATCTTTGGATGGAGCCTGGATGGGTTCTCCCATAGTGTGTTGTCCAGATCAGAGCAGATCCTGTCTGTGGAGAGAAGCCCCCCCCATTTTGATACTTAGGGCTAATATGTAATTTCTTCATGAGAAAGTACCCCTATTCCTTAAAGCTCTTCTCATGGAAACTGCTTGTCATGTTACCTACAAACCTTGAAAACAATTAAGAGCAGGATGAATGTAAGAAAAGTGAATCCATCTGTCCTTTACTGTACTGCTGTCTTCCAGGTTTGTGTCTGTCCAAACCACCTTCAAAAGTACAAGACACAAAATATTACCCAGCCACAGTTTTTTCCTTTGCAACGAATTTTCCTGAAAACACAACAGCATTTTCCATTAATGTACAAATGTCACTGATGATCCTAGAAAAATATTTCCTTGTCCTTTCACTGTCTTAGCTATGGCATAAGTCTCTGTCTGCCTTATTAGTTGCATTAGTAGACTGAATGAAATGTCAATTTTTCAATCTTGTCTCTAGCCAAGGTTCCTGGAACTGGCATCTGCAGAAGACTGTGCCTCTTCCAATAAGTTGTATGGAGTCATGTTGGAACTCAAAATGTCCCTCAGACATTTTTGGTTGTCCCGGGCCCAGGTCAGAAGCATTTGAGACCCTGGCAGGCAGCTGGAAACAGCTGTGATTTTGGGTTTGAACCATGGAATGATTTACCAACCTTGCAGGAAGAACAAGAAGTCACAAAAGTTTAGATATTAGAGTAGAAGTAGTCACAAAGTAGAGGGAAGAATTTTTGAGTGCTGTACAGGGGGGTTTTGGTTTTGTACATGGGGGTCAGAGGTTTTAAGATGGAGGGATTTGGGCCTGCCCTGTCCTCCCTCTTTCTCCTTCCTTCCCTCCATGTTCTGGGTGATGTTGGCACTCACAGATTGGTTTAGAGTAGAAAGGCACCATTTAATATAGGTAATGGGCATTGGGGAAAAACTGTAACCATGTAACACGTAATGTACCATATAAAAGATAGAAAAGCACCATTTAATATAGGTAATAGGCATTGGGGAAAAACTGTACCCATGTAACACGTAATGTACCATATAAAAGACAGCAGCAGCCCTGGGTGGGGAGAGAAGAAGCAGTCGGGAGTCAGAGAGGATGTCAGGGTGTGTGTGTGCGCCTCTGCCTGAGCTGTGAGCAAACCACAGCAGAAAATATTTTAGATAACTTGCAATAAACTACCTTGAGACCAAACAACAAGAGACTGCTTGCTCAAAACCCCATCCAACCTGGCTCTCAACAATTCTGGGAAGGAAGCATCCATAACTTCTCTGGGCAATGTATTTAGCTATCATGCTGAGAGATTCCATGTTCAAATCTCATTGCTCAGAAAATGGTCTCTGTTTATTTTAGTGAAACTGATGTATGAAAAATGCAAAATGAACAAATAATTCTCAGTTTTCTCTGCTACGGTCTTTTTTATGTCCAGTTAATCCAGACTATTACTTCATAAATTCTAACTTCCTCACTAGTTCATACCCCTCCTTGGGAACTCAAGTGCATAACTGCTCAAGATCAGGTATTTTAGGTGGTGGTGGAAGCTTTACTGTCCTTATTTAATTCTATATCACTTGTAAGAATTGCTTCACCAGTACATTATTTGGTTGTTTGGGGGTTATGTGTTAGTTTTCTCAATTGCTGTGTTTGTGACCACCCTTCCACCATCACTGTCGCTGTTACTCAAAGCTCTGATACTGTTTGAATCTGTCACAAAGATGACATCCAATTATGTGAAGTGTAAAGCAGATGGAGGTCTCAAACCCTTGCATTGTATCCTGGGGTAGCAGGTTACATATAACATGAGATGAAGAACTTTCATTTGAAATGCACTGGGGGTGAGGAATGGAAAACTTAAAAGAGAGAGGAAAGAGAGGGCAGGATAGGGGTGTGGATGATGTGATGCATTCATAGGATTTTGATGTTTTTAATTATTTTCATCCTGTTAGACAAAATATGCTTTACTTATGCAGATAACATTTGTGCCAGACTTAATTAGTCTATCAGAGTCTGTTGCCAGTTTTAATCAGGTTGTCAGAATCTAAATTCTCTGGAGTCATAATGTAAACAATTCACAAGCTAACAAGTATTGTGCGAAACATTGAGCCATGCTCAGACATCTGTGAAGCCTTCAGTTGCAAAGCTTTCTGATTTTTTTTTTTTTAATTTTCTTCTTTTTTAAAATTTGGAGCTAAATTGCTCTGCAAAATTTGATTGAATGCTGAAACATTTTGAATTAATGTCAGTCTGTTTCCAGGATCTTGACAACTTCCTGGAAAGAGCTTATGTTTCACATTAAATTCCTACAAAATATGATGTTTTTATATAAAGTTTATTCACAGTTTTAAGACAGACTCCAACAGGACAGACTTTTAATGCAGCCTTTTAATAAAATGTGAGATTTATTTTGCAACTACAAAGTGTAACGCCCAAGATTCAATGGTGTAACAGTATTTCTGAATTCACAAACCTGCACCAAACTTTTTATAGTTGACATTATTTACATTCTCTGAAAAAGAGATGTATTTGATTTTGGTTCTGTTTCAGAAAGTTGGCCAGTCTTGCTTCATTTACTGCCATTATTTATTAATGGAACCTCCCAGGATCTACTGACTGATGAGTTAACCACTTCCAATGAAAAAATCAGAACTTTGGATATTCTGCTAAACCTGTAAAGATGTTTTTATATTCCTTATAAAAGGAAAAGTTTATGCAGTTTTCTTCAAGGCATACTTCTAAGCAAATCCACTAAATTTTTCACTAAATAGTTTCATCTCTGAGAACCCTACTTGGCCCTTTTTTTGGCTTTAAAAGTAATGTGTGGCTTCATTTAGGAGCAATAGTTTATCTGTGGAGATCTTCAGCTTATTTTCAGTCAATTAATAAATGGAAAAATAGATGTAGTTTATTTAATAGACAATTCCCTGCTAGATCCAGAAAATATCAATGACCCTTTACAATGGAGCTATAGCATTTTTTTTATCTCAGAAGGCAGAAAAATTGGAGACTTGCCATTGGCATATAAAGCTGCTTGTGTTAGGGCTGCTTCCAACTGAGCTGCAAGAGGCCAGAATCAGTGTTGGAATAAATTGGCATGATGTCATTAAATAGAAGTGGAGTTGTGCCCACTTATATCAGCAGTCAATTTGAGAACATGTCCATACATCTTCTACATTTGTTTATAATGGAGAGTCTTCAAGGCCAGTAAACCACAAAAAATGGAGGGAAATTCCATTCCACAAATGTGCATGGAAAATATTCGTGCATCTTTAACACTGGCTCTTCAGGTTACCTGTTGTATTATTATCCAGATGAAGTCCCTCTGCCTTTTGGAAGGGAAGATTTTTGACACACTTTGTCTCTGTGCTCTAAAGGCAGGTAGTACAATTCAGACTTTGCTCATCTTCAAATTGTAGTGCATATTTTCCAATGTGTTTGCTTTTAAGGGAAAATAAAGGTTCTTGAACAAGTCAGGGTACTATAGACAGTGATAACTCTCAATTATCAGTGTTTAATTTAGTTTCCAAGGTGATAGTTTCCTGATTGTATTATGCTTCCTATAAATATTGTGGACTTATCTAAGTTTATCAGACTTTACTGTGCCAAAGATATGATCTTGCTTAGGAACCTATTAAAGTAAAAGGATTGTTTGGTGCTTAAATAAAATATTCCCAGTCCAGAGTGTGCATCCAGACTGCAGGAACTAGAATTACAGTCGGCATAGGTTGGTAGTTACTTGTTTGCTCAAGAAACAAGGCAACACACGAAGTATGTGGAGATTAACTATCTTTTTTCCCCTAGAGGTTTCCTAACAGCAAAGTTTGAGATATGTATGAATGTTAGGGAGATGCTGTTGGCTACTGTGTGTCAATCTCATTGTTTACACAGACAGAAAATTATTTTCAAGACTAGTTTATGTTTCATTTCTAGTAAGGGACAAAAGTATTGGTGTAGATCTATGAAGAAATACTGGCACTTTCTGTGACTTTCCTTTTGAGTAAAAAAAACCACTGATTAATCTGTGCAAAACTTGTGTCTCAGGAGGTGAATTTTGTTCTAATCCTCTCAACCATGATGCCAAGTAAGGTATGATCTTATGATAGTGAATTCTTACTGAGTTCTATATTTAACTAAATAAAAAAGTTTAAATTATGTAATCATGGGGGTTTTTTTGGGCTGAAAAATTGTGATTATTTCCTTTTCAGTGTTTTTTCCTTCACAAATCTATGCCCTTTCTAAATGATGCTAAGTTTAAGGGTTTAATTCAAACTTTATTTTAAAAGGTCCATATTAGTTAACATCAAAATAACTTTCTTATGTAGAGAAGCATATTTCAAATAACTATGTATACTAGGATAAACAAAACCACATGCAATACCTTTCCAGAAATATTTCGGTGTACACTGGAAATTATGACTAAAATAGAAATTCTGGGATTGATAATAAAGTTTTTGAAGGAACTGGATGTCTGAGACTCTGCCATGGAAAATGAGCTGGTGAGGAAACCTGGTTCTGTTGATATGGCAACAGGAACTTTTTCCATCTGAAAATGACCAGTATTCCCTGGGAAAAAAAATTAAAAAAAAAAACAAACCAAAAACACCAAAACAAAAAAACCCAATAATTTTGTGCAACTCAAAAGACAAGGACAGGAGAAGGAGGAATAAAAGGGTAAGGAGTGTACCTGGTGAAGTCCTCTGTCAGAAGGTCTTGTTGCAGACCCAGAAGTGTAAGTTTTTCAAGGACTTCCAGAGATACCCTCAGCTAGAGACAAATCTTGTAAGAACAAGGAAATATTATTTCCAAAGTAGAGCAAACTCTGTGGTCCCTATTTGTTTATAGATATCTGCTCTGTTGATTTTTAAATAATTTTACTTAACTGTTCCAGTATGCAGAGCATAGAGTTTTTTTTCAATTCTTCCTTCTGCTTTATTGGAAAAGAAAATAGAACCAAGATTTTTACCCTTCCATGATGCTATCTCATTTATTTGTGTATACAGAATGTTATTGTGATTTTCTGTCTTTCATGCAGAAACAGTTTCACTTCAATGAATATTCATTAAGATGGAGGAATTTACTTTGTAGCAATTTCTTAAGGACACCTGTGCAAGAGGTGAAAACCTGAGATCTCCTTTACATTTACTTAGTAATAAAAGACTTTTTGCCTTACGTGGCTCATGCAGAATAGCTAATATAACTCATTAGCACTCAGCAGTAAAGTGGCAGACCTCAATTTCTGTTGTGAAGCAAGTGAGCAGACAAACATGAACTTAGGTCTCCCCCTGCAAGTTAACTGTCCTGTCCTTTTCTCTGAAAGTGTGTTATTTCATATTCCTCTCTTCTGTGATTTGAAGATTTTTAAATCCCTCTGCTCATTTTGAATTAAAATTCTGCAAATGAAGTGTTTAACTCCTAATTCTGTTAGGTGAGAAATTCTGAAAGACGTTATTTTCATGTTAAGTCAAAATTAATTTTTAGAATCTTGTTTAGTCAAAGATGAAATAAGGAAATATCAATTGTGTAATCTGTTGCTGCCATCAGATGAAGAAGAGTCATCTTGCAACCCAAAGTGAGGGTTTTTTGCACAAAGAGACTAAGCAAATTGCATGGAAGAGAGAATGGAGGGCAGCTGCCATTTCAGATGTATGTACTGCTTAAAAGCTGCCCAATAGCTTATTAAGGATCTGAATTTGATAGTTGTATTTGATTAGCTAATACACAGGTATTTTATGTAAAAAAATAACTGGGCTAGTGTATGTGATTACAGAAGTGAAGGTTGTGGAAAAGGTTGAAAAGATAAAGCATGTGTGTGCCAGTGAATCTTATACAAAACAGTTGAAAACACGTGGAACTTTTTCAAGCCTTGGAAGATGAATCTTTGGCTAAGGTAGAGATTAAACAAAACCAAAACCTTACAGAAAGTTCCTTTCCTTTAGCCACAGAGCTCATGCAGAACTCCCTCAGAGGTCATGTTCTAGGAGGCTTAACTGGAATTTGGTTCTATGTTGTGTTTTGGAGATGTGTATGCACTATTCAGGAGAAAGGGGTATTTATCCCAAATTGGTAGACATCTCTGCTATCAATGAACATGAATGATGTGCTCCATGTATTTGGGATCCTCAAAATTCCAAGGGCTGGCACTGAAATGGCCAGAATTTAAAAAAAATGGTTGAATAGTCAAATTGGACCTTTTTCAAGATTTTGATAATATGGATGTGTTCCTGAGTTAAAAACAATATTGCTCTGGAACACAACATATAAATATAATGTGCTGGACAGTATAAATAGGGGGGAACAATTCCTCTATTCCTTTGCTTAAAATAAATTGAATGCTGGCTTTTTGCAACCTGCTTTTTTCTCATTATTTTTGATTGTTGCGCTGCCTAATTTGAAGTTTCCGGTTGATGTATTTTGTTGGGGATCACCGAAGGAGTCAGGGTAATTGAGTTACTTTCTTGAGGGTGAGATTTTCTTCAGCTAGGAATTAGATTTATGCCTTAGCAGAATATGGTAGCTTTTGATGTATCTTTGTGGTATTCATATAGAGATGAAACTGTGTAATTTTTTTTAATCCTGCATAAAATATTAATTTTGTGCCCATCTTTCATCTTTATAGTATACTGGATTTATAATGAAAATTTGAGTGAAAAATTTAAATGCTGTGCTCATTAAAGTACTACCTGGATCCAAGGTAAACCTGTTTCTGTTGCGACACCATTGACTGATTTTGTCTAATTAACTGTAAACCCGTATTTTCATTTTAATGACAAAATGTGAAAGGATTAACTGAAGCAAAAAAGAGGAAGGAGGGAAGGAGTGAGGGAGTGAGAGAGGAAGGAAGGAAGGAAGGAAGGAAGGAAGGAAGGAAGGAAGGAAGGAAGGAAGGAAGGAAGGAAGGAAGGAAGGAAGGAAGGAAGGAAGGAAGGAAGGAAGGAAGGAAGGAAGGAAGGAAGGAAGGAAGGAAGGAAGGAAGGAAGGAAGGAAGGAAGGAAGGAAGGAAGGAAGGAAGGAAGGAAGGAAGGAAGGAAGGAAGGAAGGAAGGAAGGAAGGAAGGAAGGAAGGAAGGAAGGACCTTATGAATGATAAACACATAATTTATAACCTCAGATGTTTAGTTTGTTCTAAAACTCCAGCACACAAATATCTGTTTCTGTGATGGGATACTGTCCATAGAGAAAAATCTTTTACCTGACAAAAAAATACAGCTATCAATAAACTAGGGAATTAATACTAGTGAATTAAAATTATTTGTGAAGCTCCTTTCTCATTCTTTAACGTGTACAGGCTTACAACCTTAAACATTCAACTCAAGGGTAACATCATTATGTCATTTGCAGGGTGTCAATATTTCAAGAAGATTTCTGAAATTACACTCTGCACTGTGTTGATGTCACTCAAGAAGCATTTAAAAGAAAAAGCTATCTAGTCTCTTCCAGAGGTACTATTTATTTTTCTCCATTCCTTAGCAAAACTGTTTGAATTCTAGTTTAATTAAAACAGAGAGTTTACTTAAACAGTCACTTTCAAAATTATTTCAACAAAACATAAACCAAGATCATGGTTTATTTTATGACTTTGCCAATGGTTATCACTGCATTTTTCTTATGACAGTCAAGTATTAGTAGCAATCTTCTCTTGACACTGAAGATGATGTTAAAAATCCCTGGAGTATTTAAAACAAGAGAGAGCTCCCAGCACATCCTGGTGCCATGGAAACCAATATTTACTCTGATATATCAAGAATAACCTGACATGTGGATTTGTCAGTGCTTTTGCATTTTGTATAAGGAAACATGCAGTCATCATAGCATGATATTGCAGTGAAAAAAAAGACAGAATTAAATCAAAGAAAATCCCACATTATTAGATAGATGCAATGAGAGTTGTTGGTAAATTTGCAGTACATGATACTTAGAAGTGATCTTTAGTGCATTATATTAAGCAGAGCTGTAAATGTGTTGCTGTTGGATGAATGTTTACACCCAGCATCTTAGTAGAGTGTGCTGCTTCAGGGACCAACAAATGAACTCTCCTCTATGTTCCTTCCTTCTAAAAACACTGCGGGGGGTGACAAGTTCTCAGAGCTGGAGAGAGGAGAAAGATGTTTGGATTTCTGCACACCTGAGGAAATATGTGCTATTCTAACTCACAAAACTCCTTGGTAGCTGAAGGTTTACATCTGTGGCTACCCAGCTGCCATTCTGACTAATATATTTCCACAGAGGTGGAAATAACAGCTCAATGTGAGGCTGAATGAGTTTAGCTTGGAGGAAGAAGGAACTTGCACTTGGCCCTCTGGAAAGAGTTTCTGTATAGATGATTTTTACTGGGGTTTCAATTCAGCTGCATCTGGTATAAATAGTACTAAGAAATGTAGCTACACTTCAGACATCTTCTTAAAAGAACAGGAATATAAATTTTTTCATGCTGCATATGAAGATAATGAAACCTAAATTTTGAAAATGGTCCCTTCTTCTTTGAGTAGTTTGATGAAGTTTTCACTAGAAAGCCATTCTGACTAAGAACAGATTACATCACAACTACTTTGGCATTCTTGGCTAATTTATTGTAGGTGTGCTACAATATGTGAAGGTAGCAATAAAATTTTGAATAATTGCTGTACTTTTTCATTTAAATTTTTATTTGAAACAAAAAAAGGGATAGCAATAATGATTGTGATTTTTTGGTTGAGAATTTATTTTTTTTCCATTGCCTTAATATACCTGGTCTGTTTAAGATGGTGACTAAAGCACAAAATAGGTCAATGGTGGTAACCATATTTTCTGTAAATGAAATACAGCCGAACTAAATGAGTGCTCAAAATTTTTTCCAGAACAAAAAAAGCAAAATTGATTGCTCCCAGCATCTCAAATATAGATTTAAACCACCAAGACAGAGTCTAGGCTCAAAGTGGCTGACTTGTTCTCAGCCCTAGGTGATGTTAAAAAAGAAAGATCTTGAGTTTCTATATAAGATGTGCACAGTATAATTATTGGAAAGAGAAGAGCTGAAAACTTTACCTCAAATATTTTTCTCTACACAACATTCTGACAATTAAGTCACCTTACAACAAAATGATGAACAACCTCTTGTTAGCTCCATCCTGAGAGCCAACTCTGCCAGAACCATGGCCACTTAAAACTTAAGATAAAAGAAATGCAATTTGGGTGTTAAAGCATGTAGATGTTGAGCAGTGCTATAAAGAATTGTCCCACTCTTGTATGACTGTATGAGATAGGAAAGTTCTTATTGTGTGGCAATAGATTGGTTGGTTTGTAGTTTCTCAGTCTGGCAATTGAATTGTTAGTGTTGGATATGGGGACTTTGCCAACAAAACTGCAATGGTCTCAAATTTTAATGAGAGGTTCTTCATACTTTTTAATACTAAATCATTGTAATGATGTTATCACTGAATGACAATGTATTAGAAAACATTTATTTTTATGGGCAAAAATTTGGGTGAATTAACTGCACACATTTTTTGCTAAGCTTCAGTCACCACTTGAATTCGCTCTGCCTCTTATTGATTTCTAGAATCTGTTTTTCATTGTATGTTTTCCTTGAGATTATCTAAGGGAAATGTTTCATTCATGAAAGAAAGGATTTGTGGTTACAAATGTTTCTTGGCACATTCCCCATATAGTTAGAATTGTTCCTATCTTGTTTTCTAGTGAATTAACTCTGTGGCAACCATTTAAATCAAGGGAATACTTGTTGACCAAAGAGAATAATGCTTTTTTCAGAGAAAGCTTTTTCTATATGAGTTACATATGTGAGTGTTTGCATATATCTCTGTCTCTTCTCTTAAGAAGAATAGTTTTGATGAAAAAAGATGGAAAGAAAGTGTAGGGCGAATGATGGTCCTTGTGCAGTCAAAAACATCTGCCTATCAGAGATAGCAAATGTAGAAAGGAATAAATATAAAGTGCCCTGTTCATAGAGAAGGTTTCCTGTCTAGATGCTTAGTTTCTTTAGACATCAGCTAAAAAGACTAAAATACACAATATTCTGAGGAAAAAATACATGAAAATCAATAGCATTAGACTACTGGACTAGATCTGGCATAAATAGGATAGAAAGGTTTTAACAATGGTGGGAGGTATCAATTTAAATTACTGAAGAAAACCAAATTAAAAAAAAACAAAAAACAAAAAACAACAACAAAAAAAAAAAAACCAAAAAAAACCCCAAAAAAAAACCCAAAAAAAAAAAACCCAAAACAAGGCCAAATGAAAACATTTGGATGTCCAAAGACATTTGCTAAAATTTAAGTCATAAAATAGTGCTATTCCAAGAACTATAGTAAGGGTAAGTTAATCTATTTATTTTGGCACTGTCTTTACAAAAAATGAACAGCTAACCAAAAATATAGTTGGTTCATTTGATCTTTGCAACAGGTACTTAAAACAAAAACTTACTACAAATGCATTTGCTTAGGAGGCTAGATGGATTGGTTCAGCAACTGAGTATATTGGAAAGGTCTAGCAATTTTTGTTTTTCCTGTAATTCAGTCAAGGCAACAAGGTAAAGTAACAAGGTAAATTTAAAGTAATGAGTTCTGGATCCTGAAAGATTGGTATTTTGTCAGAATCTAGAAACTCAGCAGGAAAACCTTTATTTCTTAGTGCAGAGGATACTATTTTAAATTGATAACATACCTTCTAGCCTCTCTCACTTAAGTTTTTAACTAAGTTCCTAGGTTGCTTGATGAGCCAAGGAGATGTAAAAAGCTACCTTTTGCAATATTGATAACTGCAAATAACTTGTTTAGATTCTCCAGATGTATTGGAAATATTTAGGAATCTGTGCAGGCTTGAAAGTTGACAGAAGACAATTTCTGTTCTTGTGAGATTTATAGCATAGGTCTATAGATGCTGTAATATAATTGAGGGAAGAAAAATGGTCCCATAATACTGAGGTAGACATTTTGTGTTACATTTCCTAGTATTGCACATGTAATCTAGTT
The DNA here is from genome assembly GCF_048771995.1 of Taeniopygia guttata. Taxonomy (NCBI): domain Eukaryota; kingdom Metazoa; phylum Chordata; class Aves; order Passeriformes; family Estrildidae; genus Taeniopygia; species Taeniopygia guttata. Next base: position 71,077,922 of record NC_133028.1, read on the forward strand.
TTTAAGAACAATAAACTTGGTTTAAATTTTTCTTCTGTGTGAGAATCTTGCAATATAGCCACACTTACACAACAAACATTCTTTTTTCAGCTGTGTGGTTTTATTACTCTAGGGAAAGGGAGGGAAAATTGAGATGGATTTGAAACACTTTTTATGGTAAGTGTCACAATGGTCTATGAAAAATGTCACAAAGAATTTCACAAAGTAAAAGGAAAAAGGGGAACAGTTCTAATAATAACTCTTGATTTGTGAGAATTAAAGTGACTAAGCAAACCCTAATTGCAGTTATTTGCTTAAAAGTAAAATTTTTCTGACATAGTGGCACAAATACCTCTGACTTGCAGAAAATAATTTCTCAGACCTCAAGGATGAGAAGCTAAGGCTGATGTCTAAATAAGAGTTTCTACTTAGCAGCCCAATTCTTGCAACTAAATATTAAGTTTGTAAAGAACTGTTTTTCTATCTTCTACTGCAATTAAAATACTTTTAACAGAAGTGAAATAATTTAGAATAAAAGATATAGAAGAGACATAGCTGGATGAGCAAATGTTTTGTCAATGTACACAAGTGGATAAGAAACACCTTAACTTTGCTGGTTTTCCCTTTTTCATAGTCTACTAGACTTCTAAAGTTTTAGTTCAGATAACTTTAGTTTAAATTGGCAATCTTTCACATTTTTGTCCATTTCTTCTAGCTGTCTTTGCAGAGTGCATTGAATTTTGTGTATAGAAATTCTCTCAAATTCTATGCTAACAGTCACTTATGTTAAGAAATTTGGTTTGATGTTATGTCCAACATTTTTCATCATTTCTAAAGGCTCAATGACTTTCATTTCTATTACAGGAGAAGGTCAGATAGTTTATAGAGAAAAATTCTGCAAGCACAGAGAATCTTGGCACAGATTATATTTTACAGGTGTCAATAATAGTAGTCCATAGTATACAGTGATCTATGGTCTCTATTTTTGGGGCATAATTATATATATTTCCAGATTACTCCTTGCTGATGATCAGGTTTTGTACTCAATTTTTATTTTTAAACCAAATAAATATTACTAATATTTCCTTTTGATTTGAGCTGTTCAGCATCTTATGGGAAACTGGAAATGTCGAAAGTTAAGTGAAGTTCAAACTCTTCAGGTAATTTTGAAGAAGTATATTTAGATACTAGGATACAAGGCTATTAATGACTAACATTAGCTTCTTTGCTGACATACTTCAAAATTCCTGCTTACATACTCAATTCCTACTTTACTTTAACTTAATTATGGTATTCTGTTTTGAACATGTACGTGTTTCTAGCTCATGACAATTCCATTAACAAACTTTCCTTTTTGCTGAATCCTGATGCAAAATATTAATTGAATGTTGTCTTTAACCAGAAAAGAACCTAATATTGTCTGGTAATCATAGGAAATCATATGTTCATAATGCTTTCTGTAGAGTACAACTCCAGAACTAAGTAGTAGCATGACTGCCTATGGGTTCTGCCAGTTCTGACAGGTAAAGTTTAATTAAACAATACTTGCAAAAATCTGTAGAGTAGGTAGGACTTCTGTAGGCTCCCATTAGGGCAAGAAAATCCCTTAATAATCAAGAAGCAATGGTAATAAACTAAAAATTAATTCTGATGAAGCTGTTGGCAGCATTGCATTTTTTGGCTGACTGTAGAATTTGCCAGTTTTGGATAAATTAGCTTGTAGAGCAATAAAAGGTAATGTGTTTAAATCCCAAGAGGAACTACCTCAGTTTTTCCCTCTGCTATGTACAAGGTACTCAGAGATCCTCTCTTGGAGCTACTGGCTGATGGAGTGGTTATTGATATTACAACTTGGTATTTGCTTCCTCATGCTCTGTGTGATTTAAATAATAAATAAAAAATAAAAAATAAAGAATTCTTTACTTGAGTTATTATTATGCTTTAGAAAGTATGTAAACCACATAGCTTTCTACTCCCTGAATTTAGGAGTTGTTATAACATCTTAAATACTGCATTATTTATTAGCATTTTTAGGTGGTTTTGCTATTCTATGACTAAATAGAGAGTTTTATGACTGTTGTAATAGATGAAAATATATGCATTATTTTACTAATTAATTATATGGTGAATAAATGCATAACCATTTTGCTACACTTTTAATATCCATATTAAAAATAATTTTCCTCTGCTGTGTTCAGTACATTCACATGTATTTGTTATTAATTCTTTATCATATGCTGTTAAAAACATATTGTACAGAAAATGTTTAGCTCTTATCAACTCTAGCCCCTCTAGGTCATACTTTTAGTAGAAGAAATATTGGTCTAGGGAGTCCCTGGACATCATATTTCATGTGATAGAAATCTAGGAAATCATGTCTTCCACAAAAGAAATGTCTTTATCCTTTTTTAGTTGTGTTTTCACTACTTATTTTTTTTTTCAGTTGCGCACATTTAAAGGGCTCTGGTTTTGGCTGGGGTAGAGTTGATTTCCTTCCAAGAGGCTGGTATGGGGCTGTGTTTAGAATTTGTGCTGAACACAAATTCTGGCTGTGGGCCAGAGCTCAATGAGTGTTTTTAGTGAGAACATTATAATATACAACTATTCTATTATATTAAAACTAAACACTCTTGACTATTAGTAAGTTGTATGAGTTTCAGCTCACTTTCAAATTACTTGTAAACTGATTTTTGAACTGTCTTTATAAAGGCTCTTATCTCACTAAAACTGGTTACCCAGGGAAAAACCCAAGCAAACCCAAAACAATACAACTTTCTAGCATTCATTTTCTAATCTGGAAAAAAATAGATTTCATTTATATTTGCCTATTGACTTTATATAGAAATTATGCATTAAATTTTTGATTGAAAGCAATCTCAGCAGTTGTCCATATGCTTGCTATCCTTTTCCCTGCTGTTAAGAGGCTAAATGTCCCTTCTTCCACATATTAATTAAAACAGCATGTTTTTTGTTAAAAGAATTTGTGTGCAAATCTCTTGTCCTTCAAGAGTACAGAGTTAATAAACCCAGTCTTCTCAAGGAAACTGTTACAAACTTGTGACAGTGATTCAGAATGATTTGTAAGTTTTGTTGCAAAAACATATGCTGTTGTTATGGAACACTGGAGTTAAAGGTATTAATGACTTCCTTTTTTTTTAATCTTACCTGAGATTTGTTTTGTTTGGTGTTTTTTCTTGATATTTTTGTCCATGCCCATTTCCAGTGTGCAGACCTACATCTGTAGAAAATAACAAATTGTCTGTATCAACCGCTGATCCTTATATGTCAGGTCATACTGCAGTGAATTTTATATTCTTGTTTAAATTGCTGGTAAACTTGGGTTTATCTAATGTTGGTTCATTCTTTACATTCTGGAGGAAAAATCCTAAACCATATTTGTAGGCCAGACAAAACTGTTTCTTATCAAAACTTATTGTCTGTATTGTTTGTCAAACAACCCCTCTTTTTACTTGTGTAAAACTTCATATGTGGAGAGGGGTGAGAAAATAAAAATGTGAAACTAGGCTTGGCAGGTACTAAGGTCTATGAAAAACTGGTCTGCAGTCCTACACTTAAGTGGCTTTAATATCCAGCAGGCCACAACTATAGCATACAATAAATTATTCTTGATTCATAAAAAAGAGGAATTTTTTTAAATACAGCAGATTTAGGACTACCCACTTTTCTTGTGGTTTTCTTTAACTTGTAGGTATTAAATAGAGGTTAACGGCTCTTGCAGACTCCTTTTTGGAAAAATGTGATGCTTCTACAAGTATTTTTAAATGTAGGTCCTGCCTGTATTCTTCTGGGCTGACAAAAAAATCCTAAATAAATTTATTTCTCGATTAAGAAACTATAAATACAGAAACAAAATCATACTGTGATAAAGTTTCGGCCTTCTTACTCAAGTCTTGTCCTATTTGCAATGCAGCACAGTTTAGAGTGACTTCCTCCCTCCCCCACTGACTATTGGAATCTACTGTGTGCATATTCCAGACTTTGTATTGGGTGAGACAGACACACAATAGCTTTTCTTGAAATATAAATAACTTGTAATTATCAGATGACCATAAAATTTATGAAAAGCTGTAACATGAATAGATAATGCTACTTAACCTATAGTATTAAGGGGGCTGACTAGAAAATTGAATTTTTTAAAAAAAATTTACTAGCATGGATCTTAACAAAAATCCAAGCAGAATAGTTCTGTTTTGTTATCCACTCTTTGGCTGAAAGAAGAATAAATTTCTGCAGAATTCTTATATAGTGTTTCATCATCACATCTCACTGGTGAAAGTAAAAATTGCAGTAATTCTTTGTTTAAAATATTACTTCAGGTTAGAAAGTATTGTGCTGTGATAGAATATCTTGCAGATTATTCTATGTTTTGCCTTATTTTATTTTAAAGGAGATTCTTAGAAATTATAAATTTGAAAACCAGAAATTATAGCTTTATAATAAGTTTTCCTAGCTGTATCAGAGAAAGGGATGATAGTAGTGTTACCGAGAGACTAACAGTAATTTTGTTTCAAAATAAAAATAAATGGTTCTTATTAGCATCCTTTTGTTGTAAAGATAAAAAAAAAAATCAGGGTGTATTTTATATGTGTATGGCTGGTTTCACTATGTGAATAGATAGGATTATGGGACAGTAGAAGAATCTTTCTATATGGCTGAGACTGAATTCCTGTCAGTTACATTTAAGATGTTATACTGCTAAATTTAGGCTTTTTTATAGTCCTAAGTACATTGCTATAAAATTCTTCACTAGATTAGGATTACTTTATTTAAAGATCATTTTTGCTCTGATTTTAAGATCACACATTCTTGTAGTGTGTATTATTAGAAGGTTTTCTTGTTAAATTTTAGTCCTAGACCTTGACCCAGCCTGGCAATTCATTATCTTCTAACCTTTGCATGTTCTGATTGTCTCTATACCTTTTATTTCAGCCCTATTTTGAAGAATAATAATGTATGAATAAATAGTTTTATAAAGTACTAAGTTGTCTTGATGAAAGAATTCTTAATTTACTATATTATTATCTCTCTTCTTAAACAACATGTGTCAAGCTCGGTCAGTTTCTCAGAAAATTAAAGATGTCAATGATGTTTTAGATAATCTTCTTGATCTTTGTTCTTCCTTTTGCAGCTGGACACAAATTTGTGGTTTCCCAGTTATCCATCTGGATGAGGACACAATTTGTTATTTATTTGCTCTTTCCATATACATTTTCAATGTGGGTAATTTTTGTCTTGATGTCATGAAGATCACTGTGATCTGCTGTAGTTTTACACTCTATTTTACAAAAATATATCCACAAAGTACTGCTTTATAAGAAGATGTAGCCCTAACAGCCACAGATGCAGAATATGTAGATATTCCTTGTTAGCCAGCCTGTGTTGTTTTGTGTTCTGCACTACCTGAATTAATTACCACTGCTAAGGTGCTTTTCTCTTTAATTTTAAGATGACACCTTTAGTCTGGTCTCTAGACATAAATAGGTTGGGAGATGTTCAATTAAGATGCATTTCCTGTTGAATTCTCTGTCTCACAGTCAAATCTGAGGTGCTTTATCTGCTTTGGCTAAATTTGAGTCACCACAGCTGCTTCTCTCATTTGTGTTTAAGCCTTTGCTAAACCTTTCATAATTTCAATTACAGTTTTGCACTTGAGACTGATGAGTTGCAGAACCCACCACTGACATTGTAGATACTCATATCTTCATGTCTGTGTTGCTGTCTCCTTCAGCATCTCAATATTTCTTTTTCTACATCTGTTTGACTTCCTGATGTGGAGTACTTAATGTATGAAGATAAGAAAGACCCATCTGAAGACCTGAAACTCAGGTTCTTTGCTATTTGTTTAGTACTACTTGTTATTTCTTATTCAGCAATAAGTCAGCACCAGTTAAATAGAAGGCAAAGGATTTTTTTTCAGTCAGGTCAGCCACAGCCTTTTCTAGGTACAAAATCCAGGGCTCTGCTATTACAATTTAATGATGGGATGCTGTTGGGTAGAAAAATTATCTAATAAAATGCATATTATATTAGTCTATTGTTGTTTGACATCTATCAGAAACACTTCTTTGTTTCATACTTTCATGTAACTTGTATCCATTAAATGTTCTTTTTTTGCCTGAAAGTTGCTATGAACTTCTGAGAATAATTTCACTTTGATTTTTTTTCTTCTTTCTTGAAATGAGTGTTCTGAATGCTCGATTTTCCATTAATTTCAAATAGTATAAATGGCTTTGAAAAAGATATCACAAAGGCTAAGTTACCCTAGAGTGACATTTCAAATTTGCTGAGGTTGATGGTAAAATGTACATTGATTTGAGCAAGACTAAGTTACATGGTGCTGGGATAAGGCTCTAAACCAGTCAAAAATCCATCTGTTAAAAAAAAAAAATAGAGTTAAGTCTTTAATATTAAGAAAGATGATCTGTGTTCATTTAAATGAAGTTAACCTCTTCCTTAAAGAAAAGTATTTTCATATTTTCACTGTGTGAGAGACTGAGAGAAAGTCAGTTTTAGTCTCATTAGAGTGGAAAAGCTCACCTAGATTGTCAAGAAGTACAGTGCTGAAATTGCATGAAGCAGGGAGGACTTGACATTTCTCTTTAAATTTGTTGTGGTTTGGCTTTATTTCTGTGAACATAATTTGTAAGAGGAAAGGTCAAATCATCTCAGAAGTAGATGTCTGTCTTGAGCTAGGTAGGCAGCGGGTGTGGATAGCATAACTGTTTACACTGCAAGCTCTCAGGGAAAAAGCCCTATGAAAATTCAAGTGTAATTTAATAGGGATTGTCTCTTCAGCTGGAAGTATTTTGCTTTACATAAATGCAGTCCTTTCCAAAATATTTATGAGACATAACTGAAGTAACTTTTGACAGGAAGTAAACTATATGCATCAACTCAAATAAATGCTATATTTTAGAGGCTCCAGCACAACCAGGATTGTTGAGTAGCAATTTCTGACAGGTATGCATATGCTTTCTTAACACACTTTCACTAGACCTAAGGGCCAGAGAACTTCATCATCATCTGAAGTAGCAAAATCTCTTATTGGATTTTTCCTCTTATTATAAAGAACATCTATTTATTTGCTGAGTTGAAAGACACCCGCAAGGATCATCTTTTGTAATATGTGTATGTAATGATAAAGTTATATTTTCTAATTAAATATTTTTTTATGCCACTTATGTATCTCAAGACCATTAAAAAGATGAATAGAAATAATATTAACCCGTCCTTCACTTTTATAAGCTTTTCTGGACATGTTTTCTATGTCTTGATAGTTTTAAGAAATAATAATGGAATGCATCCCCCTCCCTCTGTTAAGATAACACACAAAAACACCCAAACCAGCTGGATATGCAAAAGGAAACCTTAGGTCATAAAGCTTATCGAGATATAGAGAAGTGCTTGTAAATTGAAAGAGAAAAAAGGTAACAGTTAAACTATTCATTGCTGATCTGAGAAACAAATCTTAGAATGACAATGTGTGACTAATGAAAGTGCTAGCTGAAAAAGATCAGACTACTTTATTTGCATTCTACCTTTTGTTTGCTCTGCAGATATTACAGAAACCTTTTAAAAAACAGCCTATGTTATTTTTTTTTATTCTTTATTTATTAGGATATAATATTCACAGTCTTTCCATGCACTAACCTCTTTATATTTGTAACTTTTAGAGCCTGATTTCAATGCCACACTGCCTTGATAATTTATAAGAGTTCTCCATCAAACAAGCAATCCTATTATACTAAATAAAAGCATTCCTCTACAAGTTCTCTTGTTTTTAATGTTTATGTAATCAATAGTAGTGATTGGTGATTTTTTTCCTGGTTTTGTATATTGGCCTAGTAAGAAATTTAAAAGGTGCATTGGGAGAACTGGTTCAGTTGCATTCAGAAGTAAATATAAACATCTATTTAAAAAATAAAATCCAATTTTCTATATTAAAGAAACCCATCTTCAAATCTTGTTTTATTGAATTAGAAGGCTGATTAAAATGAGAAAATATTTCAAGTGTTACAGGCTTTACTATTTTTTTTAATGAAATCAATGATATCCAAGTGTGTTACCATGTAAACATGGTTTCATGATTTAGAGATAAAAATGGTATAAGAAAGCTATGGAAGAGCTTTTTTAGCTTTTTTGTGTTTTTTGTTTTTTATTTTTTAGGAACATGCTAGAAAGGTTTTAGCTAAAATCTTTCAGTTAAATTTGTCAATATTTTGTTTTTACTTGTGGCTCAAATATGCATTTGTTGCTTGAAATGTTTTTCAGATAAAATTGAGACATCAAGACTGCAAGAATAGTAAATCAGTTGTGGGAAACAACATTTAAAATAACCAAGTTTCACAAGTTTTCTCCCTTCATGATTTTTTCCTTCATCCTTTTAATGTTATTAATTTTTATGAACTAGCAGTAAAATAAAAGAGAATGCCCAATTTTTTTAGGTAATTGAGGTGTAGGTAGGAGCACCCCAGACTACAGATTCTGGGTTAATCTGCTTCAGTTTCAGGGATGTCAAATTTATCCTTTTTCTACAGCAAAATAGAAACCAGCTGGTTTAGAGCTCTGTGTAATTGTACCCAGAACAAAATCCAGCACAAAGTCTTGGCTTCACAGGCATGAAGTCCATATGCCTCTGACTTCTAGGAGGCATCAATGGTAGTGATTTTGGTACCTGTATGTAAAATAGAATATTAGGTTTTTGTGGTATTTTTTGTCCCCTCACCACATAACATAATGATACTCTGATTTAAGTCTTCAACTTATCACCCCCTTTACCCTTGACCTTCTTTCTCTATCTAGCCTATGAATGAGGATGTCAGGGATGAATAAAAAGAATCAAAGCTTTACTTAAAAATGATGGCCTGATTTATGTTGAGCAGTTATAGAATTGAATGAAGTCACAAAATAATTGAAGTTCAGACAGCTGGCTGAAAGTTGATGGATCAAGACTGAAAGAGAATGGATTACTTCATGACAATAACAAAGTCTCAGTTTTGTGTGCTAAAGATTACTTGAATTTCTTGCTGTTTCAATAATTATAATGGAAATGTAATAAAATAATTACAAATAAGTGTGTTTGGCAACTTCATCATCTTTCTATTTTAGGATTCAACAGAGAGTTTTATCATATGGGATTTATTGCAAAATTTTTTCTTTTATTTGTGAATGCAATTCTGAATCTTTGAACATGCTCCCTATTTTGGCATTGGAGTGCAGTCAATATCTTATAATGAATCTACTGTCTAACAAAAATGCTTTAAAAATGCAATAACATCTTGAATTTCTTTATTAGAATTTTTTTTGTGTATGTAAATCTTAGTGAAGTGAACAAATATAATGTTTACATTTTTCACTCCGACTTAATTAAACACAGTCATTCTCATTTTACATGTCTTTTGCACTATATTTGAAAGAATGAAAAATTATGTTGGCAGTGAGTTTGAGCACTGTTGCTGAGGATACTTAGAATTGATCTCAAATTATTAAAATGGAAACCTAAACTAAGCTTCTGACTTCTTAAACTAAAGCTAAACTCTGTCTTTAGATTAAGCACTGCCTACCTCTGCCCTCTTCCTGGCTTTGCCTTTTATTTATCTGTAGCTTTATGACAGAAAACTAACAAGAAAAAAAATCTTGCACAAGTAGGCAAATGTTAATCTCAGTTAATAGGAAAAAATGTACATACTCAATACAATCATCCCATCTCAAAGGTACAGTGAAGAACATGGAGAAATTAAAGCACTGGGCTACTCTTCCAGCTTATGGAATGCATTGTGTATCCTTCTGGTAGTTCTGTTGAAGCCTTTAGAGAGGAGATGTGAACTTAAGACAGACACAGTAATTGACATCTCATGAGTAGCCTTCATTCTAAATGTAAATTCTACTTAAAAATGAGCAACATTTAGAGCTATTTGCCTAAGACTGTAAGCTGTCTGGAAAAAAAGACCTCATTTCTTCAAATATTTGTCAGTTCTTTAAAGGCTGTGGTTGTAATTTGGCAGTGTAACATCTCTGGAAGTTGGCTTATAGGGCAAGAATTTCTAGGTAACAAGACTAGATCTCTTCTGTTGTAGAAGCTGATGTTCAGTTAAAATACTCACCTTCCCTACTTAGAAATATTTTCCCATCTTACTGATTCTAGAATTCTAAGATTATTGGCACCAACCACTAACCCAGAACTGCCATGTTCACCATTAAACCGTGTCCCCAAGTGTCACATCTATATGTCTCTTAAACACCTCCTGGGAGGGTGACCCTCTTACTTCCCTCAGCAGCCTTTTCCAATGCTTGACAAACCTTTTGTTGAAGAAATTTTTCCTAATATCTAATCTAAACCTCCTCCTGTGGCTCAGCTCAGCAGCTGTCACCAGCACCCCCAGGTCCTTTTCAGAGAGGTTTACTTAATGAAAAACCAGCATATCTTCACATAATTTCTCTCACTGTCCTAGGAGGTAGGATCTAGAACAATTAGAAGTCACCATCCAATCTGCCATCTCAATTTACTATTTTCCAGGCCCTACGTGCTTTTATCACTTACAAAAATTTCCAGTTCCTAAATTTTACTTTTCTAAGAAGGCCAAATCTTTCAGGTTTTATTTTATTGTTTTGAAATCTTCGAGGCTTCTGCTGAAAAATATGTGTATTTCTGTATTTCTTTTATTGTATAATAACATTTTGGGATAATTTTCAAGTATGACAAACAGCCTTTTTTAGAGCTCTTACTACTTTTTGTTTATATCATAAATAAGCGTTTTTATATTTATCCTTTCTTAAGAATTGTGTTGACAAAATATAGTTTTTTATAGCATTGCTTTATATAAACTTTCAGACTAGTGTGCTGGTTTTGCATGGCCTGGTTTCTGGTAGCAGGGGGGCCACAGAGGTGGTTTCTGTGAGAAGATGTGAAAAGCTTCCACCTGAAGGCTCTGAAGATGGACATGATGCTGGCCAAGGCTGGGCCAATGAGAGATGATGGTAACACCTCTCTGATTACATATTTAAGAAGAAATCGAAAGGAAAGTAGTGGTGCAGTTTTAATTCCAGCCAGAGAAGAGGACGAGGTGAGAAAATATGAGGGAAACCACATGGAGACACCAAGGTCAGGGGATCCATGGGGATGCAGAGATCTTGGTAGAACTCCCATTCCTTGTCTTCAATTGGTTTCAGAACAGAGGAAGCCCACAATTGTCTTATGTTCCTAAAAGCTATTTGTCAGTTTGTGTATTCTTCATTATAAACCCAGCTAACTAAACATTGTGCTGATGAGCAATCAATTATTAGTTAACTACTAACTCCTAACTTCATCAAGGCCTACTCATTTATTTTATTTAACTCTAGTAAGGCTTATTTCTAACTAAAACCTTAGCTCCTCTAAAATCTCTAAATTCCTTAAAATTTACGTTTCAAGCAGTTTTGGTAGGATTGCTGCTCATGAGATTGGAACCACCTGGAGAAGTTCACGGGTGTCTCCTGTGGGAAGGACCCCACAGTGCAGCAAGGGGAGAATTCTCTTCCCTGTGCAGCAGAAGAAAACCTCGAGTGATGAACTGAGCAAAATCCCTACACTGTGTTCCCCTGTGCTATTGGTGGCAAGGAGGGAGGGGCTGGGGGAAGAAAAGCTGTTTTTAAGGGCTTATTTTACTTCTTATTATTTTTCTCTGATTCTGTCAGTAATAACTTCAAATGACTTTGTAACTCTAAATTAAGCCTGTGTTGATCTGTGATTGTTTTTTTTCCTGGAATTTATCTCAACTGATGGATCTTTCATTGAATTTCGCTGTCCTGTCCTCTGCCCAGCTGTGACAGGAGAGGGTGAGTGAGCAACTTTTATGTGTCCCTAGCATTTGGCCAGTGTCAAACCACAACAACTAACTAAAAACAAACCCCAGAAGCTTATTACTTTACATGAGAGACTAACTTTTAAACATTTTCCTCCCCCCCGTTCATGCTTGATACAGGTAACATCTATTCCTTTTATACACCTCTCATGATGATTTAATTTTTTTTTTTTCAAGTTTTTCTATAGTATGGGATTTTTGAAATTTGACTGCAGAAATAATTCCTTAGCCTTGAATTTCTGTATCAGATATGGACAGGTTCACTCTTTCTTTTGAGAAGTGCTTCCTGCTCATTTTCAGCTTCTTCAATACATTTTTAATTTCAGTTTATGGCAATTAATGGATAATTCTCTATGTAATGAGTACATGATGTACCAAATACCAGCAGATTAAAGAATTTTCTATACTAATTTCTGCATGTCCTGCTGAGAATCTGTTCAGACTTTGTTCATAAGAACAGACTTTTGTCTGTGTCTGTACTATCTATAGCTAAATATTTTTGAGCAGAAGCAGGTAGGCTTTTGTAGTGAGAGTGATGGTGACAGGATGGTGCAGGATAAAGAGAAGAAACCAGGAACTTTAAGTTACATGTAAACTTTTTGGATGGGTGGTGAAAGATGATAAAGATTTAGGAAGTAGACTTTCTAAATCTTCCTCCGTGCCATCTTATCTGGGAGAAATGGATAACACTGTGTTTAAGTGTTTCTTTTTTCTGGTGTTTTTCTGTTTTTTTCCTTCAGTCTGGAGGAAAATGTAGCCTGAAATGGAAGTAGCCTAAAATCCACTTTAAAAGTATAAGGGCTAAAAATAGGCCAAAAAAAAAAAAAACCCAAAAAAAAACCCACCAAAAAAACTAGGGGGAATAAAAGGTAAAAACCATCACTTTTGTGATCTGTAAGTTGTTCAGAATCTTCATGTAGACTTGGAACAAGAGTTGCATTAGATTGTTGGAAGTTGAGCTAGAATTCAATTTATGTCTCCCATAAATGTCTTAATTGAAGTTGTAAACCTCCATATTGAAGGTTTTACTCCTCTACTGATGTGTGCAAACAGCTTGCTAAATGCCAGTAATGTCCAGAACACCAGAACACAGTTATTTTGGGGAGAATATCTTCTATTTAAAGGGAGAATATTTCTCTTCTCTTTATCAAATAGAGAAATATAGTCAAATGTAATCAAAACTTTCTATGGGACTTGTCATTAAGCTTTTTGCTGTACATAACATAGTACATGCTCTTTATGAAACAGCCTTGGCAGCTTAGAGAATTTCAAATTAATCTTTTGCTCTTTTGCTTTTATACTTTTTCTGTAAGTATAAAAATACTTTTATAGACATTTGTAGTATTTCCTTTTTTAAGCTACTTTGTGTTCTGCAGAATGAATATGTTGTGCAGGGAAAGCAGTATTTCAAACAGGGAAAAAATATTGTAGGGATATCTCTTTCCTTGCTACATCTACAGCACAGATGTATTTGGACAAGTTTCTTTCCAGTTTGTCCTCTCTTTGTTAGATCACAACAGGATGACTGCTTTGACAATGAGCTCCTTCACATCTCTGCAGAATGCTTAGCAACAGATGTTTTGGAATTCTGTGGTGCTGCATTAGGCTGCTCAGTCAAAATACGTCTGCAGAAAGGCAGCGCTCTTCAACAGTGAGCAACTCTCTCTTTTATTTTATTTATTTTTATTTATTACAGTGAACAACTCTCATCACGGTGTCATTGCTGCACAGAATCGTACGAGCCTGAAAATGAACATTTTGGTGAATCATGTAAACTTCACAACTGACCTGCAGAAGCAGTTTCCTTGTTAGCTGGTGTGCCAAGTTAGCGGGTAATGCATGATAAAAGACAAAATTCTTCACTGAAATAAGGCAGTCGAGTTAAAATAATTTACCCTGCTATTGCGATGGCAATTGGGGCACATTTTCTTGTACTGGAGATTTATCGATACAATCTCTTATGTTAAGTGCATCCTGCTCCTTATGCCAGAGGAACAGAGAATTCCATCGGAGCCGAGCAGTGGCTGCCTCTAATTCTCCAGAAGGTGGTAGCATTGCTCTGTGCTACTGCAGAGCATCTGCATCCTGCAAAAATAACAGCCCTTATTTCACGAATGCCTTATTCATGCTCAGGAGCCATGCTTCTGTAGTAGATTTTATATTTAAATAACTAGAAGATTATCTATAAATTCAGGTTTTATGCCTGTTTGGGTTTTTTCATGCTTTAGAAGTGTATTTTTTATTATTTTGCTTCTTTCTAAGTCGATCTGCAGGGATTTTGCTCTTCAGTACTGAAACAATGAAGGCAACACGGACACAAAATAGATCTAGAAAATGCAAAGCCACAGATCCACAGCAGAAACAGTCTTGGAGGGCCTTCTGCTTGAATTTAGGCTTCAAAGATGTATTACTCTATTGTGAAAGTGAAAAAGCAAACTGATTTTAAGATGAACTACACAATACATCTGCAGCCCTGGGAGTTGTGTGCAGGGCACCCCAGGATCTTGGTGTGGCAGGGAGAAAAGCTGGTGTCCTGTTCTGGTGTCTGGGATGCTGAAAAAGTGTCTCAGAGAAATCTGAGCCTATTGCTCAGCCCCTAAAATCCAGGGTGGTGAGGCTGCTTCCTAGTTTGATTCCTACTCTCTGATTTATCAGTGGCAGAGGATTGTACCTGACTGTCAGTTCTGACAGCTGCAGATTTTTTAATAGTAGAAGGCTTTCCCAGTGGAGCAAGCAGAGAAAATGCTTGTTTTCTTCCTGTGTTTCCTTAAACCTCACAAACCTGATAATGCGCCTGATGTTTCCTTACACAGAAGGATTAAAATAAAAATTATTTATTGTTTTTATGAGGAAATCCATAATAAAGTTAACAGCATGAATGAAAAGTGGTATTTCAAGAGTAGAAAAAAGAAACTTGCAAACAGGAAAATCATCACTCCCTCAATACAATCAACACTTATAGTATGAGGTGATCTATATACCTAAGAATAAGAGAAACAAGTTCAAAGCCAGTTACCTTGATTGATGAGGATTATCTAAGGAAGCAGAGCTCCAAGTGGCCTTTTGAAATGTTGAGTTTAGAAACAGAACACGACAAAAGGCTCTCAGTTGTTATTATGAGCACAATTTAGAAATGAAATAACAGTGTTTTAGATTCCTGTGCACTATGTTCTAGGGTAAATATTAACATAAATTATCCTTTCCTTTAAAGGGCCTTAAGGTTTCTCTAGGAGCAGGTGGGAAGTTCCCTGTAGGAGAACTCACAAATTGTGAGAAATCACAAATTGTGGGAATAGGTGGGGAAGGAGTTGACTTCTAGCTTGGAGCAGAACCCATGTGCCTTGGATTTGTATTCAGTGTGAATCAGTGTGAAAGCAGCTGCAGGGGCATTGCAATGGTGATGGAAGACCCTGGATTTGTAGAAATGGTAGTGGTGGCATAATAGTGGAGTTCAGGGCACTGGGCTTCTGTTAAGAAGCTGTAGAGTCTGGCTTCTGCTTCTCTGCAAAAACCCAGCCCTTTTAGCAATTTATCATAGCACCTCATAGGAAAGAAATTCCTATGTTTCCACAGAAAGAGAGCAACCAGAGTGCAGCACTGAACTCAAAAATGAGTAATGCCAGTTCAGTTGGAAGAAGGGGTGAATAATGTATTAAAAAAACTGATTTTCAAGGATTTCTTTTAATAGCTTGCTATTTAACACTATGAGTTTCTGTATTGAAACTTACCCTGTTTCAATATGGTTAGCATAAAGGGGATTGCTACTGCATGTACACTTTGCCTCACAATTAATAAATTATCTAATTGATCCATCTGTAAATGCTGTCTTCTGGGCTGTGTAATTGCAATAGGTGCAAACACCACTTTTCCACTAATCTCTGTGGTTAAAACTAGAAAATATGCCTGGTTTCTAACTTTTGACTGCAATAAGAGCAACAGCCACGAGGATATGTATGCCTGACAACTCTTTAAAATATAAACCCACTTCTTTTCCCTGGGGTCTTTATTCTCTTAAAGTGTTAATGAAGCTATTGCACTGTCCTGGTTTAGGGCAAATTTGGAAAAAACCTCTAAAGGGGTTTCTCTAGAAAGCAGATTCAAGCATGGTTCAGGAAAAGATTTTCTTCTCTCCCCCAGCCTCACTCTCAGAACCAGTCTTAAAGGTGCAAAACTTATTGCTGGGCTAATTGTATCCCTAGACAAATGGGAATACAATTCAGCATCATAAAGCCACCCCAGGACGTTAAACTTCATGCATGTTCTATCATTTGTTGAAGTATATGCCACATTTTCTCAGTTTTAATTCTCTTCTCCCCATTTTACTGTTTCCTTGCAGCACGAGTTCAGTGGAGGCAGAGTCCTGTGTCTCCTTTCTAATGGGACAGCCCACAAATAAAAATTGAAAGATTTTCAACTGGAAACATTGAAATCAGTCTTGCCTTCCTAGCAGACTCCAGCTACTTTCCAGAATTTAATATTCAAACAAATTCTCTCTAAATCACCTTTATGTCCAGAAAGAGATGTAATAAATCATCAGCATAGGAGGCAGATGATGTACAAACCTATTTGGCAGTAGTAGCTGTTGCTTTTTCCTTACTAATGACTTTCTGACAAGATTTTTGTTTGATGTTTCTGTTATCTGCTAAAGTTAGAATGAAAAATCAGACCAAGGCAAATTCCTAATGCATGCAGATCTATAGGTATCTATTGAACTTCAAAATTTCCAAGGCAAAGTGTCTTCAAAGGAGTCTGGGCTTCTTCCTGTCCTTGCCCAGTTGATTCCCCAGTGCTGCAGAATCCTCTTCTGAAAAACTCCTGGTTTTTTGTTGGTGTTTTTCTTTTTTTTCTTTTTCAAAAGCCTTGAAGCTGATTTTCCTCTAGATGGCAGGACCACTTTAGGCTTCATAGTAGTCACTGAGTTATTGCTGGCCCTGGTCCCCAAGGCAGTTCTGCTAATATAGTTGCTGGGAGAACTTTATATATGGTGAATAACTGTGGAGGGATAGGTGAGAAACAGCTCCTGAGTACTCTGCATGGAGCACTTACATCTGCTATTCTGACACTCACCTGTATCTCTGAGCTACTTACTCTTCAGTGATGCTGTTTGCCATGGAAAAATATACTATATATTGATATAGTACATCAATACCTTAAGCTTCTCCCTTATGAGTTCATAGGGCACAAAAGGCAAATTTCATGTGAAATAAAAATGAAATCTCTACTGCAATCTCTGTGCATTTCAAGAAGTACAGGCTACATCAAGGTGTTATATCAGTCAGTGTTGCTTTTCTCATCAGTGAAAACAGCAATGGTTGTGTGTTGTTGCCATATCAAGTCACCTTCCCACTACTTGCTTAGTTTGTTTTACAGTAGCAACTCCACACATGCAAGATCAAAATCATTGCTCTGACACCACCACTTCCTTTTTATACAGAAATGAAGCATTTCTTCTATCTTTTGTAGAAGTAATTAATCTGCTGAAACAACCTAGGGGCTCTGTCATGGAAGTGGGATTTAAATATTTTGGCATTCAATACCAGTTAAAGGAATTTAATTAAAAAGCTACTGTTTAGCTTTCCTTTCATGAAGGGTTATTCTCTGTATGTAAATGGTGACAAACAGGATCTTCCTCTCTGAGATTCTCTTAGAGCTATAAAAAATGTAGGAAGATGCAGCAAACTGGAGGCTTGGTTCAGGGTGATAAGTACTGTAGCATCCCCATTTTTATAACTAAAGGTGTCTTGGTTACTTGTAAGGAGGTTTTTCAAACCTGTTTGCAATAGTGCCACTTCAGGTTGGACCTAAAATGATTGCCACTATAGTCTGTTTTGAAAAATCAGGATGAAATTAAGAATTCAATAAAGCAATCTGTGAAAGCGGCACAGGAGTGCCAAAGTGATTTTGTTAATGTGCTCTGAATAGGCATGAGATGCTCTGAGATGATTCAAAGGTATCCAGGAATTTGAAATCTGCTTTGATTATGCTCATGTATTTATATTATGTTTGGACCACATTATGAACTCATTTGTAGTTGATAATTTATTACCCTTACCAGGATGAAGTTAATGTTAATTTTCCTGAAAACTGGGACAGGAATAATTTTCTGCTTGCTTCCATTTAGCATGAGTTTGAAAAGGGGGTTTTGTGGAAGTAGATAACCTTTTTCATCAGACATACATATTTGAAAAAATTCAGTTTTCCCTTTCCTGATATTAAGAAGTCTATAAAGCCTAGTAATTCTTAGGTCTGCATAACTTGTAGCTCAGCATATTGCTAAAAACTTTCCTGAATCTTAAATTTATAGATATTTCCTGACCATACATATTGAAAACTTTGTTTCCTTTAATGTGAACAACCTCTTGGTATCTTAAACAACAGCATCATGGCTTTGTGAAGCTAATTTTTCCTGTCAACACAGAAAGAAACATCTGTTGCTTCTATAATATAAAATTGATAGAAACAATTTCTAACTGTTGTTTCTGAAGACTTTCTTACAGTGGCTTCCAAGAGTTGGTCTAGTGAGATCAGTAGATCAGTGAATCTAGGTGGTCAGTAAAATATATTATTGAATAACTGCGTTAATAATGTTTGATTTTGTAAATTGATTAATACAAGCATGATGGTGATGAAGATTATTCTGTGGAAGAAGAAAATTACAAAGTTAATAAATCAATTTTATACTTGAGGTTGCACTAAGCAAAGCCTTTCTGACATCCCTATTCTTTAAACTTTATATTAAATAGCTCAGAAACAGATAAATGCGATACATTTCTTATAAAATCTTTTAAAGTATTTTAATTGGTTACAAATAATGTCTCAGGGCTCCTCATTTAAATGACACTATATAATATGGTAAATTTTGCAGTCTTATGATGCATTTTATTTCAGAAGACAGTAAATATACTTGGTTAGATATCTGAAAAACTTGAATAAAACTCTAAATACATTGGAGAAAGACAAATATGCTATTTTCCCTGGGGGTGGAGGGGGGAGGAGTATTTGAGCTTGGGAAACTTGCAGAAAATAAGGGCTTATTTAAACCAATTTCAATTCCTATGATTCAAAACAAGCTATCTTTGAGAATTGAATGAATACAGGAGTTAAGTACATAAAGACATTTTAAGCATTCTCACTAAAATTTTTTTCTCAGTAAAATGATTTCACTAAATCACTGTTTCACAATATTCTTGAGTCTTTTACTTGCATAATATGACTTAAAAGTAGGACCAAGGCTAGAAAAGTGACAATGTCAGTATTTTTATTTACCTGTTGATTGGTGAAAAAACAAAAAAAGTGTACTGTAGCTATAAAATTTCTGATAACATTTACATGGAAATTTACAGTTGTAACAGAAAACAAACAAAATATGGTTTAGATTACATTTGAGTCACTAAAGCATTTAAAAAAAATTAGCTAAATTTTCATTCAGGAATGGCCCTGGAGTGGTTCTATTCCTTTCTAGAAATGAAAGAAAGCTTACTCTGTCTGTTAAAAACTAATACTTTTTTATCAATACAACTGAATGAGTGAATGGAATAAAGAAACTGCCCTGAGTTTTAACTCTTCTGTCTGAACGTGTACTTAAAAGGATATGGAAAGAAAAGCGAAGGTAAATTAAGTTCCTTGTTTCTTTCAGGTATTGGCTGTTCTTGTGCTAGGTAATTGTTAATAAATGAACTTTCATATGAACATTTTGTCTGCAAGAATGGTATTTTCAATTTATACAGCACTGGCAGGCTTTGTTTCCAGCTGATCTATTTAGAAATTGCTTCTTGTAGAGAATGTACCTTATCAATGTTGTGAGCTATGAACATGCAAAGAGCCTTGTGAGTGTAAAACAGTGACAAAAGGTCTGCAAGTCACAATTTTATGTCATAAAATATTGTAATTTTATTTCTTCAGATGATGACTTTGTAAAGGAAAACAGGTTCCAAACTGAATCTGCAAAAGATCACTTTGTAAAGGAAAAGAGGTTCCAAATTGGATCTGAAAAGTGCACATCCATCTTTCTCAGAAGAGAAAGAGACTATCAGAAATGACAGAATAGTGTATTTTCCAAAGTTTGAAGGAGCCCATTACTTTATCCAAAGCGCCTGAGACTATCCTGCCTTGCTTTGCTGATGACTAGCATCTCACCACGAGGCTGGAGGTGACGTGGAGGAGCTCTGTCCTGCTGACACTCCTATTCATGGTACTTTGTCTCTGTTAAATGTCACTTCTGCTCACCAGCCAAGCCTGCAGAATAAAGGGAAAACCTCTAGCCCAAAGATGCAGCAGGAGGGGCAGACAGGTTCTCAGCTCTGATGGATTAACACCTTGTCACAAGTCATGCTGTGTGTGCCTTTAGCCCCAGGAGTTACAGGATATGCTGAGTTTATTCACTGCTGATGCACGAGGCTGCACTCCAGTGAGACTAACCAGACCTTGTGTGGCTTCTTGCATACCTGTGTGTTAAGGTTTTGTCCAGGCAGGATTTTCCTTCTCATTTATCCTTCACCCAGACCCCCACATGTCAGTAAAACTTCAACTTTTACTGTATAAAAGCCATGTAGATTCAATTTCTTACATGGAGTCAGAGGCCTCATCATACGCTAGGGGTGGCAGAGGTGTGTCCTGGTATTTTTCCAAGTGGAAGCAAGGGACAACATCCAGGTCCTGGCATTGCTCCAGTGCTCAAAGTCTTTGCCAAAATAGGATAGTATCAGTAGGAGAGTTGAAACAGCCTAAAACTTCCCCTGTTCTGTTGGAGGAAAGTGGTGTGGAAGAGGGAGATGGGGAAGAGATTGCTGTGGTGGGCTCCTCTGGCAGAAGCAAGTGATCATGGAAACAAGATCCTTTTAATAAAGGTATTTGTTTTCCAGTTGATCAGAAGTTGATTATTAAATAATGTTGTGTTCTGCCAGTGAAATTGAATTCATTTTAGAGTTGGAAGTATATTGGAAACCTCTTTTTTTTTCTCCTAAGATCATGGTATTTCAACAAATTTGAGTAAAATGAAACCTGTTTTAAAAAATGAAAGCTTGCTTTCAGCTTGATATGATAAGCTAACACTGTAAAGGTAATGAAAAAAGAAGATTAATGTTATCTACTGCTAGCTTAAATACTTTTGTTCTTGTTCTTACCTACCTTCTAAAAAAAGGCCTCCTCCTTAGGTGCTGTGCAAGCCTCCTCTTTAGGTGCTCTAAACAGTTCTCAGAAGCCTTTGAGAATTAAATCTAAACTGTGCCTTAATGTGCCATGACATGAAATGCCTTTTCTAATAACCCTACTGAAACAAAATCTGGTCCTTGCCTTTCCACAGCCCTCAGTGTCCAGTTGGTTTTGAAGTCAGCTGAAGGCATTCCTGGTGATAGATGATTGTTGTTAGGCTCTTGCAGGCCTTCTTCTTTATCAACAGTGTTGGCAACTTTGAGAAAAGCAGCAATACTCAGTTTTAATATGCCTGTTAAAAAAAGATGAAGAATATGTTCAGGGAGGTAGTAATGTAAATTCTAATCCGTTCAAAAGGTTTATGGCTTTCTGAGTTCTTGGAGGAAGTATATCCTTGAAGGCAAGGAGAGAATTATATCTTTTGAGAGGGATTAATTTCAAAGTTAATTTTTAAATTTGTCTTTATATCCTGATGCCTATGTCTGAGTGCATTTTTTGTGTTATAGGAATGTCATAATTATGAATATCATATAAATTATTCAATATAATCCTGGATTTAAGAAGCCTCCAACTATTAATATAAGAGACTTTTAAGTATTTCAGAACCCAAAAAGTAAGCTGGGAGCACAGTAGCTTCTAGAGTCTTCAAATGGTCACTGACTTCAGTATGTTGAGTAAAACTTTTCAAGTGTTATTATATCATGCATGCTGGAAAAGTTAAATATATTTTTATGGTAAACACAAATATACAGTGCAATCCTCTAATAAAGAAACAAACATGTTTCTTTAGATTAGAAGTTTCCAGGTTCTTCCTCTCTGTACTGACTGTATGCCAAATTCTGCCAGGGTTGTGCAGTAAACATCAAACTGAACTTTGCAATTTGCATTTCAGTGGCAGGGGAACTTGGAGCCACTCTTGCTAGAAATTATCACTGTTCCTATGTGCAACACTGTGGTGAAGAATGCTGTCAATAGTATGAAGTTTGGCATCAAAAACTAGTAATTTGACTTCCTAATTACCTGCTAAAAATCTTGTTAAAAATGCATCATAACAGAAAGCCAACAATGACTATGAGCATGTGTGGAAGCTCTTAAGAAAAACTTCAAAAATCTTCAAAGGTATTTGTACTCTGTGTACTTGTCTTTCCTTTTAAATAGATTCCTCTTACATTTTTTTTCCTCGACAATATGGGGGTTTTATGGTTTTCAGCATCTTTAGGCTTTTTTTTTTTTTAATATCTCATTTTCTACACCCCTGTTTTGATTATTTTTCTTATTTGTTTTTTTTAAATGGTTTGTTTATATATATCTAGCACTGAGCTTTTTAGAGAGCAGGAGCTTATTTCTTCAGAGAAATCAGGTAGTATTTTAAACTTATTATCAATCTTATCCATTTAAACCTGTTGCTCTGAACAGCTCTAATGAAATGCCTTGAAGATATCTTTTTAGGAGGCTTTTGTTTTATGAATCCCTCAATTTTGGGACTATATTCTATTTAAATAAAGTAATATAGCTGCTATCCAACACCATGTTATTGGCTTGTCTGAATCACTGGCAGTTGAAAAAATAGATGATTTTTTTAATGCTATTGTGAATCCCTCTCATGGTGTGAAATTTGATTTAAGTTGTAATCTTACACTGCGGATTTCCCCACAAATATTATTTCTAAGTTCCATGTGCATTTTTTTTAAATTTCAAAAAGACAAGCTTTTGACAGAATGGATCAAAATGAAGTTGCCTTCAGTAAAATACATCTGATTAACATAATCTAACTTTTTTTAAAATAAGTGTTCTATAAAAAAAATGTTTATCTAAAACTTACAGGAAAAATCATTCAAGAGGAAACTTTTTTGAAAAATCCTAACTAGTTTTTGGAGAACTAGTTATAACAGGGCAAAGCATATATGGAATTTTCTCCCCAGTGTCCTTCCAGTCCTCAGTCCCAGCTATCACTGCTCAGGGTCGTTTTGCCAGATTTCTGTGTTCAATAACCTCAGCTGCATTTTTTTTTTGTTCTTTTTCCACAGACATGATTCCATAAGGTTTGAGAGAAACTGAAAATTTCTCCCTAGTTTTGTTGTGGATCACGTGAACTTTTTTGGCATTTCCTGATGGTTTGATTCAGTGCCTTACCTGTATGGGAAAGGGAAATAACCTACTCATACTCAAGTCTCTATGCTGCTTGTGATTTTATAGATGTTATTATATGCAATTTTTTCTACCTCTGTTGCAATTTCAACATAGTACTCTGTGATTAACAAAGTGATAAGTCCCTTTTTCCTTTTGCCTTTTCATTTTTCAGTCTAACAGGCAAACACTGATAGACAAAGACATATTTGCAGATGTGTGTGGGGGTATGGAAGTCTCTTTAGGCTGCTGATGTGTGCAAACTGTGTGGAAAAAAAATATATAACCTACTTTATGACTGTTTTTGTGGGAGTGTGATAGAGAATTCATGAATATTCAACTGCTTATAGTTGTAATTTTGTGTATTTTTAGACCAACATTAATAGTTTTCTATAATTAAGGAAGCAAACATGTTTGTGTGATGGTAATTCTGGGAATAAAATTAGAAGGATTTGAATTCAAGTATATTTGAGGAGTTTAAAGTCCACAATATACATATTTGAAAGAAAATTTCATTTAAATGGTTGTCACCATCTTTTCAGCATGATCCAGTAATTCTGTTGAGGACTAATTATGTTAATGTCCTAAAATATGCTTAGCAGCAGCATTCAGCTCTCGAATTTTTTTCTCCTCCTATTTTTTCTTGCCCCATGAGCAATCTGTGATAGTTGAGCAGTATTACACTTGACCTGAACTTGTGTTCATTTTGTGCCTACCTCCATGCAGCAGCAAAGCAAACTTGACAGCTTAATTCTATGTTAGGGGAATGTTTGCAGGGATAATCCTATTCACACTGCAGGATAAGGATGCCCTGCTAGTGGCTCTGGCCTATAAAACCATTAGCTTTAAATTGTGTGCTCACATTGTGATCTTCTTAGTCTGTAAACCAGCTTTTTTTAACAGTTTATTGGTGAGAGTGGGTAATTTTATTATACATTTTCCTAGCCAGTGCCTACTTCCTTTTAAAATGTAGCAGCAAAAAGCAACAAAACCTTCATTTCCTATGGATTATCTGATAGAAGACACATGATATTATGTTTTAAAGCTGTAAATGGTTTGGATTAAATGGTATTTAATGATAAAAAGGACCATCTTGGTGCAGAGTTCTAAAGATAATGTTTCACTGGTCTGCACAAGTGAGACAGAGAAGTAAATAGACAGAATTTAGATTAAGATATCTCCCTGCCTTTTTCTTAACTATTTTACAATAGGCCAGTATTACTCCTGTATGCATTAAAAAAAAAAAATGATGCTATGGGATAATTTTTGGTTTTGCTTTTGTTTTTCCTCCTGATTGGAGATAAATCTCAAAAATAGCTTGATTATTTTTTGGTAATTTTTTTTTTATATACTAACCTTAATTAGGAAAAATTTATTCTCTGAAACTTCTTGGGATAGGCTGCATTGGAACAGGCTGCCTGGGAAAATGGGGAAGTGACCATCTGTGGAGGTTTTGAAAAAACATCTGGATGTGGCATTTTGGGATATGGTTTAGTGGTAAAAATGGCAGTACAGGGCAACTGGTTGGACTTGATGATCTTAGAGGTGTTTTCCAATCTTAACAATTCTTGGACTCATACAAAGACAATCAGACTTAAGAAACAACAATGGCCTGTAATTTATAGGTAGATGTACAGAAAATATATTGATATTGTATGTTCAAATAAAATTATTATGGCTGCCTTTAATCCTATCTAGAGGTGGTTGTCTTAGTTTTGCAGATGTGGAAATAACAAGAAAAGTAGTCAGACTCTTCAGAGCAGATAGGGAGTGATCCTCATGTCCATTCTTCAGTGTTGAAACGTAGAACAAAGAGGGTGCTAAAGTGCTAAAGGGCCCCCTGTGATAGAGGTGAAAATCCTACACCCAGGACTGTGTTCAGCCAGAATTCCCAGACTAGGACCATGTGCACATGTTTTTCTGACACTAGAGAGAAGGTACTAGCCCAGTTTGACCTTTTGTGCCCACTGTTCATACCCTGTTTTATTGTCTTTTGTTCCTGGATTTTTCCTGGTATAGCTGCAAATGATGATATTGAATTCAATCCAATTCAATCCTACAAATCAATCTGAATTCCATTTGGGTGCTCAGTAGAGAAAGTGCAAATTAAATCTTTGGCTTCTACCTGCAGCCTTGGTGCTCTGAATCTTACAAGCTCAATAGGAGATTAATTTATCAATTTATTGCACGCACTTTGCATCAGCAGCCAAGACTCACGTGTCTACTGCACTTCCAAGGCTGAAGACTTTTTACCCAGAGCTATGACCAAGAGTTTGGCATGTTTTTTGCAGCTGAAGGTCTGCTCTAACATGTTCTGCTGCCCTGCTGCAGCTCTGCCCTCAGTGGGATGGTACAAACATTAAATACCACAAACTACCTGTGCTGGATTTACAATAACGTGCCAATATCTGTCACCTACGTTGGACAGTGTGTCCCCAGCCTGAACCAATAGAAAAATGCCAACACCACAGTGAAACATGGAGGGCATGAAGAAGGAGGAAAAGGACAAGGCACACCCAATTCCTCCATCTTGTCCCCTCTGAACCCCTAATCTAGAATCCTAAAATTTTACTTTTGCACCCATGCCACACTTAATTATTACTTATATCAAACACTCAGAGCTGGTAATTCATCCTGTAAGATTGAAAACTCTTTTCCATGGACAGAGATCACAGACAGTGTCTCTGGGGGCTCTGTCCAGGGGGGTTCCTGACCCCTGCCAGGGTCCCAGAGCTTCCAGGGCAGCCAGAGGGAAACCCTGGGTTCCCACAGCATGTACCAGAATCTAAAAAATGGGCAATAAACATGAGAATCGCTAAGAAATAATCTGTGTTTCTTTAACAGTTGGTAGAAAAACAATGAACTATGTTTGAAATGAGACTTTCCCTTATAATTAACAATCTCTCAAAGTCTAGATTTGGGAAGTGGATATCCAGCACCTGATAAACCTTTTTTAAAAATTTTTAATTTATTCACAAACAACCACTATTTTGGAAATGAAATCCTCTGCACTACTAGTCCAGAAGTATATGAGAGAATAAAGAGTTATTTCACTATTAACTCAATAAAAATTAGATTAAAAAACTGAATTAGATTAAAAAACTGATGGAGAGGGGAAAATATATGACTTTAGTACATGAAATTAAAAACTTAAATGAAAAAATACCTTTTTAGAAAAAAAAAAAGGGTTATGATTTTTAAGGTCCCTGACAAGGATTTAGTGACTAACTGCAGATTAACACTTGGTGAGTTCCTTTTTCATGTGTGCATTATGGTTTTTTCTGTATTAGCTTCAGGATACTTGGTTTGCTTGAAAGAAATGTAACCTCTTTCACATTTTTTTGTTAAGCTTTTCAAAGTGTTATTCAATATCATGAATGGAGACTCATTTCTTGCTTGAGAAAAACCATATTTTTAAACCTCATGAATTTATGTGGAATTTTCACTGTTTTGGATAATTTTCACAAAGGGCTAATGACAAAATTATTGTTTGCTCTTTTTACAAGAAAAATAGTATCTGCCTCTTTATGGTGCTGGTACTGACAGTGCTAAGCTTTAACTGTAGTCCAAATCCCAGATAATTTGGATTTCCCATCTGACCTGTTTCAGAATAAAGAGTAGCATACAGATTTTTGTCATTTATCTTGAATTACAGTGCATAGAAATGCGTATTATAGCAGATGACAAACTATAAGCACAGTGCACAAATTTTCAATGAAGACCTTGTATTTATACAAATATTTAAAAATGTTAACTTGTACTCATCAGTGCAAATTTGGTTTTGTAAGACCACAAAAAATTAATGACTTTCTGCCAAATACTACTATAATAATAAGAAATGGAAACACTTAGAGCTGCATATCTGAATATCATCACTGCCACTATAATACCTACAAGAGAATACCTGGAATAATACTGACCTAGTGGGGTGATATGCCTTCTGTTTTATGTTTTATAAAAAGAAAGGGAAGAACAATGAAGCATGCTTAAAGTACAGATGCAATTTTTGAAAACCTAAAAATAAGACAGGTTTTATTAATGAAAGTTAGAAATAGCTGAGAGGAAATATAATCTTCCATGTCAAAGATCCAGCCTTTCTTTGGGGCTTGTGAACATAAAGAATACTCTAAGGAGCCACTTTCCTGTATTCAAGATTTACACCTGAATGAGGTAGTATAAGGAAAAGAATAGGAAAAAACCGATGCATTTTTCCTCCTTTTATATGAATTCACACACCTGCTGCATGCAAGAAATTATTTTCCCTTGAATAACTTTCCTAAGGGTTTCAGAATCCTTTAAAATGTATCTCTAGTCATCATTGGTTCAAAGACAGAAACAAATGTCAATTAAATGCTAACTGAGTGTAAATCAATAGTGTGATGAGTGGTTTGCTGATAGGTACTCAGTGCAATATGCTATCCCAAATAGAGTCAGTAGAAGACCCAGATAATCTATTTAAGTATCTCTGAAGTCAACACAAAGCCCATAATATCTCTTTTCTTAATTATTTGTTTGACAGAATGGCAGTGCCTAAGAAGTCTCTAGAAATTAAGAACAAATTTTGAATTAGTGTCAGCCTATACTTTAAGCTACCTGTAGCAGAAAGAGGCATGAACAGGATAGGTGTTCAGAACCCAGAGTTAATAACATTACAAGTATTTGAAAACCTTGCAAGCCAGAGGAAAATGTTGAATGTGAATATGGCTCCAAATGTTGCACAAATTTGCTGCCTAGCATAAAGATGAAGGAATACAGTGCATGCTGGATAATATGGATATACCCATTTCATTCCCTTTTATTATTTTTTTTTGCTGATGAGGTTGTGCACTCAGCAGACCTGTTTTGCAATCTCCACTCCAATAAGTCAGTTGCACTTCTATGGATTTTAGGGTACTGTGTCCAATTTGTTTTATATGGGAGAAAGATCTGCAAAAAACCCTCAATAACAGCTATAGTAGAAGGTAGATATCGATGTACTGTGAAGAAAATTGTATTTTCTTTAGACAACTGATTTTCCTTGTCCAATATTACAACCCCCAAAGTTAAATGACTTATACAGCTGTGATGACCTCCTACAGATGTAAAACCTATTTTTTATTTTTTTTGAAAACAAAATGATCTATGTCCACAGCTGTACTTTTTCTAATCCCTGAGGATGAATTAGGCTTCTGTTAATATGCTGGTTTGCTTTCTGCTTTGGCTGGGTGCTCTCACTGTTTACCTCGTATCAGGTCTGGCATTTGATGGAGCTTTGTGAGCTGATTCAGCACACACTAACCAGGGAGTGCAGTGAAAGGCAAAAATGAGGTGTACTGCTCTCAGAAGTGACCTTAATCATTCGAGCAGTGAGAATTACACTGCTCCCAAGGGAGAAAGAAAAGCTGTGAAAATGAAGAGAGCCAGGAGTGAGGTGCCCTGTGGCAGTGATCTCTTGATTATCTCAGTGATCGTGGGGGACTCTGTCCTGAGATACTATTTTCTTTTTTTTTGGCAGAGACTGCTGAACATCAGTCTGACAGTACCCCGTGGCAGCTCTCCTTCTCTTATCAGTATGGGTTACTTGCCTTGCCTTACAGAGAGCGTGTGCAGGGATAGAAAAAAATTGAGACCTAAGTGCCTGGAGTTACATTGAGCTCTGAGTTTCAGTGCTGTTGTGCATCTGCAGTAATTTGACAAATGAATTATGCAGCAGCAACCAATGACTTGAACAGTTTGGTGGGAGGTCAGAGTGGTGCCTCTGCAGCTCCAGAGAATGCAAGAGAAGCCTTAGCATGAAACAGCTAAACAGAAAAAGACTGTATTAGTTCCTTATATATGTTGCTGGATGAAAGAGGTTTTTCCATGTGTGTTTTAGCTTTAGTTTTAACTACAGGCTGTATGGACAAAAATGCTAATACACATGCTTATAGCATGGGTAATGCTAATTGCACACGCTTAGCATTTCCTTGGATCTAAGTCAAGCCAGCCAGGCATTTGAGGCAGTACACAAACAACATGAGGGTGAAATATATTTACTGACCAGAAGCCATGTGGTGGAATGGACTGACAAAGGTGTTCTTCCCTGGAGCAGTAATATACTTGTCACTTTAAAATCCAGTCTTCAGACGCTGACTTGGTACTTGCTACTTTAGCATATTTTACTGGTGAAAACAACAGCAAAGCAGAAAAACCCCCCTGCAAAAATTGAAACCTCAAAATGAATGTGTTTTGACTTTTGCTGTCTAGATCCTGCAAAAGGCTAGTAAGACCTTTGGTGTGTTACCTCTCACTCCTCCATGAAGGACTCTGACTTCTCACAGAATGTGAAAATGCCATGGTCTGCTCCTGGCAACCCAGGACTAGCAGTTGTTTGTGACAGCCTATTGCACAGGTTACAGTTTAAATATTTTTATAGAGTTATAAAGTAGAATGATTGCGCCATCAGTTTTTTTTCTGTCAGAACTGCTTACAATATCGAAGTGGGCAAGCAGTCAGATTTGCTTGTTATTCTTAACCCAATGAAAATAGCCTAAGGGGTGCAGACATCACTTATTGTAACTTGGATTGTGGGAAAATTGTAGGCAGAATCTTCACAGCTACAAATCTGAAATCACAGTTACTGAAGTAGTCAGCCACACTTTATCAACCTACTAGCTCCTATTTCCAGGATAGTTGGCTGGCATGAAGAAAACAGTACATGACATATGCCAGAAGGTTATTCTTGATTGAAAGAAATACTGATTTTTATTTTGTCACTTGCTTCCCCCAAACACTGAGGGGGAAAGACAGATGCCTTGTGCTGCAGTACACCCTGTAGGAGTGAAATGAAGCACTGCCAGGGAAAGTATGAGATGGCATCATTTGGGGAAGTTTTAACCAGGCTTAATAGCCAAGCTCCTGTTCAGTTCTGTGTGTGAGCTTGTCATTTATCCAGTGCTGGTCAGGACAGGTCACAGCACTGCTCCCTCTTGATCCTAACTGTGCCAGCTGCCTTTGCCAGGTGTCTTTGTAGTGGTGGGGAGCCTTAATCTACCCTTAATCTAAGCTATGACTAAAACTGCTTTGGTTTTAACACATTGGTGCTGGGTGTTTTTTTGTTGTATATTTATGTTGCATACTTTTGGGTTAATAACCGCAAAACAACCAAGCAACCAAACAAAGTTCTGTCTTCATTGTCCATAAAATCCCAACCCACACATGGTTTAAGCAGTGCTTTTATTATATGGAGGTGGCAAGTGTTCCTTACAAAAATCCAGCTTTTTAATTACTGCCCTGGTCACTTGAATAAGTGCAAATGAACACAGGTGTTTACTGGGAAATTCAAGTAAGGAAATTCAAGTGAAATTCAAGTGAAGTCTGTGACATGTTAGGGAATTTTTAAACCAAAACCATCATTAAAAGCATATTCAGGTTAGTTTCTACCACTACTTCACATGTGCTACTTCTATTGCTTGTGAAAGTCTGCTTTTTTTTTTTTTTTTCTTTTTGTAGCACAGCGATAATATTTAGTGACAGTGTTTTTGAACACTATGTTCTCTTCCACTTGAATATTTCTAGTGGCTTGGCTTTTACAGCATCTTCCTACATGCAATGGTACCACCACTGTCTAGAGCAGGTGTGCAAGACCAAGACAAGAAAGTCTTTAGCTGTCATCACTGCCCAACAGCAACAAAACTGTCTCAAGAGTATTGTACAGTTCTAAAATGTTGTGATAAAATAAATTTTAAAAATTAGTTACAGAACAAATCTGAACTCAAATCTGAACATGAAGGAAGACAGTGAAATGAGGTCACTTCAAAACATTCCAGGAAAGCTGTGAAACACAGTTCTGGACTAAGCTCCTTAACAGCTCCTGTGAATACTTGTGTAGAGTGTCAAGCAAGATTATGCACTTGCCTACCGTAGACTGAAATCTGCAGATTTATTTATTAATGCCTATAATCAGACAGAATCAAGCAACCAAAAAAGAGAGGACTAAGATGGCTTAAGAGCCAGAGTGAAGATAAATAGGATAAGGGAGTAAAAAATTTGCTCTTCTTGTTTTGTTCAAGTCCTGTGCAATTCAGTTTTAAAGGGAGCATCTCATCATTATGCAAGACCATATTTTTAATCACCCACTTTTAAATTTTTTTTTTAAGTTCTATATTTCCTACAGCTGAATTTCTAAGACGGTAAGAAGGGAAGGCTGGAAGGGAAAAAGAGAATCATATTTCAGGGAGTTTTGACACCTACAAGAACTGCTTTTTAATGATTAACACTAGTTATCAGATCTTTCCCTTTCTGCAACAGGATCATAAAGATCTGCTGTGTTCCCAGCAGTGCCCCACTAATTCAGCTCACTAGCAATATTAGCAGCAGGAAACAAACCTTTGAAATTTTCATCATTTCTGAATAGCATTGTTCATGTGATAAAGGAAATGGGCTCCTGCTGTAATTGTTCCTGTGTTAAGAAGGCTGCAAGTTATTTTCTTCCATCAGTCTCTAAAAGAAAAAAATCAATAGAAATAAATACACATACAATTAAATAGTGAATTAAACAGCCAACTGAGTGACTAAAAATTTCTTTCACTTTTGAACTCTTTTTAATTTTTTTTCCTTTCTCTGAGGGATAATATTGTACTGCCATTTCTTCACAAACGCTCGATAATGCTAAAGTGCTTTGAAGTTGCCACTGGAGAAAATAGCACAACAGATGGAGCATGAATAAACTCACAATGCTGTCTCCTTAATCTGAGCAAAGCAATTTTTCGTGGCAAAAATATTTAATATTTAATTCCATTTACTTATAGAAGTTTGATCCCAGATGAGAACACAAAAACTGAGGCAGAGCTGTGTATACAACAGCCCAGTGTATCTATATCCTGGCTTTTTATTGGGAAGATTAAAAAAACTTCATCTAGCATGTATTATAATAGCTGTGATAGATCTTGTTCAGTACTGATCTGGAGGCCACTGGACCCAAAGGAATCCATGAGTTAGAATCTCAGCAAGATGCTATTACTCTTTTTGCTTTGTACTGTGGAAACCAGACCTTGGCCCTCACATTTTATATGACTTTTCTCATGTGTAAATGTCATCAGTGGTTATAGGTGAAGTTGCCATTCTGGTATGAAAAGTAATGTTTAAATTTCAGGTGTACTTCCACTATAAATAAAACATCTACGTACTGAGCAAAGCTAATATAACAGGTCTCCCACAGCCTCACAGCCTCCTCTAGATATCCACCTGCTCCAGTTTGGGGCTCTTCCAGAGGTTACAGGTGGATCTCTGCATCCCCATAGACTTCCATGGGCTGCAGGGACACATCTGCTTCCCATGGCCTGCACCATGGGCTGCAGAAGAATTCCAGCTCCCACGCTGGGAGTACCTGCTCCCTGTCCTTCTCCACTGACCTTGGTGTCTGCAGAGTTGTTTTTCTCACATGTTCTCACCCCTCTCTCCTTCGGCCTCAATTATATCTGTGAATTTTATTTTTTTTTCCCATCATCTTAAATCTGTTATCAAAGAGATGTTACCACCATTTCTAATTGGCCCAGCCTTGACCACCGGCCTCCCTGCTACCAAAACTTGGCCATGTAAACTCAATACAGCTGTTCTATTGCATTTCACTACTTCCACAGAAATTCAGTGCGTGTTTTTTTTTTGCACACAGCTTCTTGGTAAGTCTTCAGAATTCAATTAAGTACTATGTACTCCTGCTGTGCCAAGATAAGAATATCAGAAATTTTAAGAACATGAAAATGTTATCTACATAGCAGGCCTCTTGTTGTTGTTGTTGTTGCTGATCCCTATCCATTTTTCAGCTTTCTTACTATTCCTTCAATCATTCCCTCCAGAAATACATCAAGATTATTCTTAAATTAATTGATATGCTTAGCAGCCACTGCCCTCTATAATACGTCTCTGCAATAAACAGATTTGTTTTCACCAAAATGTGACTTTCAGCTTTTCTACAGGCATTGTTACCAGATTAATGTCAGAGATTTTCTTTAAGGTGTAATCAGAAATCTAAATTAATTTTGCTATTTTCCATTGTCTCTTACATATCTGAAATGTTTTGGTTGTTTCAAAATTTCTCTCTGCAAAGAGAATGTGTCTTTTTCCTGTTGATAAAACTTAGAATATAAAAGGATCCTTTTGGATATTTGAAATAAGAACATAGATACCTTCCCCCTGAAGGGAAACTAGACGTGTCTGCATTGAAGCAGCAGGTTAAAATAATTTAAACAAGCAAGTTAAGCAACTTTACATGCTGGAACTTGTTGACATTCCCTTTTTTATTGTTTTTGTGAGTCGTTTATTTTGCTTTGCTTTGTTTTAGTAGTGTTAGCAGGTGACTTCCACACCAAACATAAAATCAAGCCAGCATTTTCAAGGAATATTTGTTTTGTTAGGGAGTCTTTTCCTGGTTTTATTTGGGATTTTTTTATCCCCAGAGAGACCATTTTTCACCTTTAATTTTCTTTATCAAAGCTTATATCAAAATGAGAATATTCCCTGAATGAGAAGCTCCTTCAGAAAACCAGAGTATGACTTTAACAATATCTCAAGTTGACTCTTACAGAGATATTTGTGATGTTCTCATCATGACTACAAAGTATGTTAAATGTTGTTTAATAATGCTCATTTTTATAAAGGTAATCTTTATGATGACCATAATTTTGGTGAAGTAAACTTCATCTCACTGTAGGCTCTTTGAGAATCTCCCTATATAAAATGTCTTTCAAAAAAGGAAAAAAAATGGCCAATATTTCAAGTCACCAGTGTTATCGAGCTCTTTCTAAAGATTTTGGGAAAATAATAGTCAGAAATTTAGATATTTAGGAGTCTCAATATTTTTTTAATGGAAATTTTAATGTTCTTTGTGCCAAAATTCTTTATAAAGGAAATTCAGAATCCAATGTATTTCAAGCTACTTCGACATCTTTTTCTATGGTTTGTGTATGTTTATGCCTCATTAAAGATCACCATGCTTTTGTTGTAAAACAAACTAGAAATAAATGGATATTAAAAAATACTAATTTGAGTTGTAGGTTCAGTCCTTTGTGTCTTAAAAAATGATAGTAAAATTTAATTTTTGTAGAATGGATAATTTGTGTTCATGATGCCATCTGCCCTATACAGGAATTTTGTTCAGGTTTTTTTCAAGCATATTTCTCTCTAAACAGAGAGAAAATTTTCATCTTGAAATATTAATTTTTAATAAGACAATTTCCCAAAGACAGTGGCTGCCAAGCAAGTAAGGTTCCTCAACAGTAATCTAGATGTATTTTTGGAAGGAATGGTTTTTATATTTTACAACATAATAGAGCAATGAAACATCAAAGTATTTTGTATTTAATTTAGATTCTGAATGTTGGAAGGTGATTTTGGATCAAATTAAATGCCAAAAAATGTTTGTTGATATGGAAATATTTGTAAATAATGTACTAGCCAAGCAGTTTTTATAGAGCAAGGACTAAAATGAAAGTTTTCCATTAGACAGTTCCTCATGCTATTGATTCCAAAATGTTTGTGCCTTGATGGTTTCACATTGTGACTTTAAATTATGATCTTATCACTATATGCACTATATGCACATCACTAAAACAGATTTGCTTCCATCTTTGATTGTAAATGTTCTTTTGGGAAATAATTTTTTAGCCTGCATTGGATTTTACTGTCTTCTGTGAACTGAATATAGGACAGCACTCTGAAATGTTTAAATCATCAAAAGGTCTTGAAATGGCAAAACAAAAATCAAGACGCCAGAGCTGGGTAAATTCTGGAAAAAATACTGGCAAATAAGAATGACTTGCATTAAAAGAATTCGTTTTAATAAGGTTAATTTGAATCATTACTTTAGGGTTATAGATTGCAGTACAATTTTCAAGAAGATTAATACTAACATGAAATCTTTATTTTAAACTTTATAATTCAATTTTTCAGAGAATTTGTTAGATTCCTTAAGCACTTTACTATAGCATGATAAATGTTTTCCATTTCTGTCTTGCAATTACACACATAAGTATAAATTTAGAGAAAATAAACTGGTCTTTTGCTTTCACCCATTGTTGAAATAGTCTTAAATAATAGAGACTTTTTTTTTAGACCAGCATTTTCCATGAATTTTGAAATAGAAATTGCAAGGGGGCAAACAGAATACTATGTCAAGGTGTTCATAATAATAATGTTCTGGGCGTTAAGTGTACTTACAGGAGAAAGGTTTTGAAGTTAGGAAACATTTGAATTTCCCTTAATAGTCCTTAAAAGCCATTTATTTCTTCCTTTTCTCTTACCTCTGTGAATTGTTTTTAAAATAACTATTATTAAATTTTATGATCTCCTTTATTTTAAAACATTATTCTGTGCAACTTAAGAAAACACTGAGTTACTGAAAACATTTGTCTGAGTACATATAGGGGACCCACTAACAGGCAATTAGTTGCTAAAGGATTCTAATATCTGACTGTGCTTTATTTCAGTCAAATTAAAAAAAAAAGAAAAAAGGGCAGACAAGAGCCTGAGGAAAAGAACTTACTCAAATATGGAAAATGCAAGGTGAATTCTGCCCATAAAAAAAAGCAACCAAAAAGAAAGTGCAAAAAAATAAATGAAAAAACTCCAACAAAGAAATCTGCAAAAATAATTCAAATCAAATGAGAATGAATCATCCCCAAAAAATCAAAATCAAACCCTTCCTTACTTCATTTTTCATTGCCTTTTGAAAGATTATAAAACAGTAAGTAATACAAAAATTTATCTTGTGCCTTAAGATTTAGATTAGATGCTTCAAATTCTTAAGGGTAGTTTTCTGATGAACTTGTGGTGATGAGTCATGGCTTTTTCTCATGAGAAAGAAGAGAAGAAAAAAGCCCCAAAACACACAAGCTATAATTCTTTGGAGAGAGAAATAATATGTTTTGAACTGCAGTTTTCATTAACCACAGCCCTTTGATGGATAAAGGTTAAGAAAAGTGTGGGGATTTGTTACAAAGTTGTATTCAAGATAAGAATATTTGATAAACACAGGGCGCTCTTCTGTTTCAAATATGTTCTTGCCCTTCTTTAGGGATAAATCTAATGTTGAATAAACAGCCCTTCTTGGCTTTATAATGGAAATATATTATGGGTCTTTCAATATGGAAGCATAATTATCCATTTATTTGACCATTTTAGCTGCCTTTCATGCTTAAGCTTAACTTTGAATATTAAATCATGATTTGAATGCAAAGTTCAGCTGTCACTTTCAAGCATTTCTTCTAATGAATGACTGAAGAGGGTCAGAGGTTCCCAGATACTTATCCACAGAAATGAAGAGTAAATGAAGTTCTTGATTAGACCATGAAGTATGAAGTATTTTTTTTTTTTTTCAGTAGGTCATTGCAGTACTCTAAAATTCGATTGCATCTCATATTACCCATGAGTTTACTTAAAAACAGGCCTTGATACTAAACAGAGCATAACTGCAGAAAATAATTTATGGAGAGATTTGAGTTTGCTTGTCTTCTTCCTACATTTTGTCCTCATTAAAAATAATTTTACTATCACTAAAAGCCCGCACATAAACCATATGTATCATTCTTGTAACCTATTTAATACCTCAAATCTAGAGGTTTTCTGCATTGATTTTTTCTGCTTCTTTTTTTTTTTTTAATGAACATGTCTTTAATGAACAGGTCAGAATATATATATATCTCATATAATTATTTTGGTTTATCTTTTGATGTATATTATTCTAAATCACATAGGTCCTATAAATTGACAAAAATTAATATGTTTCAAATTTCAGTAACTCAATAAAAGTGGAAAATATAGCATATATGCAATTTCTCTGAAATAATCCTAATTGCTTATTTGCAAAACATAATTGTATCCCAAAAGACCTAAAACTTTCTGTGTCCTCCCACATGTAATGAAACATTCTTGGCTTTAATTAACAATGCTGTTCTTGTCTTGATGAGAAATTATGAGAATGATGAAAAAGGATTGTTTGTGATGGATTTTGCTTTAGTTCTCTACAACAATTTTTTGACTAGTTTTGCTTCAAGATTTTTACATTAAATCCAATTCATTAATCTATGGAGGTCCCATGTATGGAGTCAGGGTTGAGCATTTAAATTCTCAACTCTTTAGATATTTTTACAAATTTCATTAAATATTTATTATTTCACCTACATTAACTATTGAACAATAGTATAAAATAACAATCATTTCACCCACAGAACAGCACAATGTGTAGCAGAAATATTTTGTTTGCAAATTTATGAAAGGTACTGAAGAAACCTATTGGAAGATTAACTCTCTTAAGCATGATAAGTTTCTTAACATAGCTGGTTTTAGCTTTTATGAATTTTTTTTTTTTTTAATTCACCTGAGCCTCTGAAGCTGCAATGACTTTTCCCCCTTTATGTTATCTGGCAATATAATTAGGTGCTCAAGAGAAATAAGATAAATTTACACGTGATTTTTCAGACTATTAAAAAACACATAAACTGTTTCATTGAGTAAAGAAATGCTGCAATCTCTTTAGTTAACAAGTTACAAATTTGGCATTAAAATGACAGGTTAAGCACTGCCATTTTTAGATTTCACTCTTTTCTAATGCTTTGTATGACATATCAGAAACTTACTGGAAAAGGAGAAATTATATCGGGCTGCCTTATTCTTTGTTTTAATGGCACTTTAAAGTCCTTCTGTTTCAGACAAAAGATTGGTCACTGAAGTTTGCTGCTGTTAGTGATATTTCAGAACTTTTTCTTGCTGTCATTGATTGAAGTATGGTTCTGCAAAGCCCAGGTAAAAAACATTTTAAAATATTTAAGATATTGATGCTTCCTGTTTCTTTAGCAATCATAGATGGATTATATGTGGGACATAGCATTTCAAGATTTTACATGAAAAATGGGTTTTATCCTTGGTAGCAGTGGTTGGTCTTTCAGGCTATTTAATCTGTAGAAAATAAAAAATGTTCTTAAAAGCAAATCACATAGCTCAGCCCACAAAAACTGCAGCATGTATGCATGCATAAGGGAAGGAAGCATTGCTTTTAATGGGAGACTTTTAGTTTTAAACTAGTAATGGGTTTATTTCCATTTTGTTTTGTACAATGAAATGTTTGAAATTGTTACCTGCGCTTTGAAAAGTAGCTTCATAATGCTGAGTAATTTTCTTCTTAGAAAGTGAATTTGTTGTGAAAATAAATGATGTTGTTAAAATGCAGAAGTTGTAATTTTATGTCAATTTCAATGCCAGTATAACATTTTTATGGCAAATATTGAAGGCATTTTTACCTTGGGATATAAAAGTTTCTGTATGTAGCTTTTTGGTGGTGTTTTTACTTCCTTTTTTAAAATTTCGCTTCTCATTTTGCATTTCACTATCTCGTCTCTATGCAAATGTATTTGCCTTTATTCTTTAGAAGAACTTTTAGATCAAACAGCTAATGACTTTTGCTCACAAGGCTGTAAGTCTGCATTATTTTGCTACTTTGATGCCAAAGTGTCTCTTACCATTCCACATCAATGACAGATATAGAAGAGGATGAGAAGAGGCTATTTCTCACTAACCCAAAACACGTTGCAGGATTTTAAACTTGTGTTTTCTAAAACTTCTGGAATTATGCTCTCAAGGAATGAATTCCTTTGCTCAGTCAGGAATAAGTAATGTTTCTGACCAATTATAAAAGCTCCCTTTTGTGAAAGGCCATAAGACTTGATATTAAGAGACTACTGTTTGGACTTGAAATAAGCTGTTTGTTGTGCCACATTAAAGCCTCAAACCACTAGAATAAGCTAACCTCAAATAACAGTTGTGGTGTCACTATTTTTAAGATGGGACTACGTCTTGCCAACATATGGATCTTTGAACTTAATTCCTTTTAGGTGAGATGGGTGGTATGTCTTTTAATTTTATGTAAAAACTGAAAGCAGTATGCCAAACCTAAGAATAAAAACAATAATAAATACAAACCTTCCCCTGCAGCCTACCAAAACACCCAAACACCTTAATCCACCACAAAATTGATCTTCTGTATGAAGATCTTCTAATTTAAGGAAATTTTTATACATGCTAGCAGCCTGCTAAAAGCTGTCTTCACTTCAATGTACTACTAACAAGATTTCTTAAGTTTAATACAAATATTTCTTAAGTATAGCATATCTGTAACTCAATTTCCATGACTATGAAATGT
Source organism: Taeniopygia guttata (assembly GCF_048771995.1). Classification (NCBI taxonomy): domain Eukaryota; kingdom Metazoa; phylum Chordata; class Aves; order Passeriformes; family Estrildidae; genus Taeniopygia; species Taeniopygia guttata. The sequence goes on from NC_133028.1 coordinate 71,117,189, forward strand.
TTTGGATTTTTTTTCTGCAAGTTGTGGCATTTCTAATGAATTTTTTGTGTAGAATCAGCTCACATAAAGAAGAGATAGCTGCAAGAACTATTGTTTTATATAAATTTAATTCTAGCCTACATTTTGTGAAAGGTACATGTCTGAATAGTAGGTTGAGTTATTGAGTATATCACAAATATTGCACTTCCCCAATCACAGAAATATGAACACCTGTGAGTGTTTTATACAGCAGTTGAACCTCTGAAAGTAATGTTGTGCTTTCCTTGCATGCCATTTACATGTAGTCAAAACTTAAAACTATTGAGATCTGTAGAAAAAGGAATATCACAATTGAGAATGAATGAAGAATTAAAAAAGAAAAGAAGTCAAAGATAAATTCACCTGTGACATACTATTTCTAGTACATATGCATAAATATTACTGTATGGTTATTAATTACATGATACAGTGTCATAATCCTATACTGATGTAAATATAGATTTCTTATGTTTGAAAATTACAAGTCAAAGGTGTTCACTTGTGTAAAAACAATTTGGCCTAGAGTCAAAGCACATTAAAAGATCCATTATTACTTCTATATGCCTTTTCTGCTATTCACTGTGTCCCATCAATTTTGATTTTCAAAGCTCCTGAGCTGCCTGAAATTTCTAAGCATGACAGTAACCATGATACCAACCTTGAGTGCATGATTATTTCCTCTAAAATCCACAAAAATCTCTGCTTTGCTTTGCAAGGCTGCTCATCCATCTATTAAAAAACTTGAATAACTTATACTCTAAAGGTTAATTTAGTCTTCTAAAAATCAGTGGAAACACTCCCATTACAAATGTGCACAAATGGTCACCCTGTAAGACTGACTTTGGGCATGAAAAAAATTCAGAAGTTTCAGCTCTGTTAAAAAAATCTAGGCTTTTTCTGTAACTTGAACAAATGTTTTTGAAACAGGAGGGAGAGCGTGTAGTGGCAAAGAAAAAGAAGAAAAAGGAATCTCTTTAAAATGAAAGTGAGTATGGTTAGATCAGATATTAGGAAGAAATTTACTATGAGGGTGGTGAGACACTGGCACAGCTGTGGATGCCTCATTCCTGGATGTGTTTAGGGTTGGCTTGGATGAAACTTTAAGCAATCTGGGGGCTTGGAGCCCTTTAAGGATTTTTAAGGTCTTTTCTAACCCAAGTGATTCTATTATTTTATGATTTTATACTAAATTTTTGAAACATGATTCACATCTGACTTCGTGGTTTAAAGAAAATGGTCTTAACATTAGCTGTAGCACACACAGAAACAAGAAATATGGTTACCTTTTATATTAAATGTGAGTTTTACATCAAATATGACACTCTTATTTGGGATAATTTCCCATGTGTAGATATTGATTCTGCCAACAGTAAAATTTCTTCAAATATTATGAATCACTTTTGACACTTTTTAAACAGGCATAAAATTGTGTTACATTTCTTAAATGTTAAACATCAATTAGTTCCATGTACTCAATCCCCCTGAAGTAATTATACCTGTTTAAAAAAAACCAAACTTGCACAACAGTCAAGGGCTGTGCATACTTTACAGTCCAGAGAATAATTGTTTTGCATGGTAGTGTCAGGAAGTGTTAAGTGGTTCTGAGTTGACAATGCTTGCTGTTGTAATTCTTTTTTTTTTTTTTTTTAAGTATTTCTATGGAGGGCAAGGAAAAAAAACAAGTGATATATACAGAGACAAAAAGAATGTTGGCAGTTCTGCCTCAGCAGTTAAAAATAAATCAAATAACACTGTTTTCTATGAATATTATTGAGGGAGACTCAAGTTTACTGCGTTGGGTGTGTATGGGAAGTTTTAGGTAGCAGAGAGGGGGCTACATGGGGGCTTCTGTGAGAAGCTGCCAGAAGCTTCCATTAGGTCTGATGGAGCCAGTGCTGTCCAGCTCCAATATGGATCCAGCACTGTTAGTTTTGATCTATCTCATATATTTGGGATTGTACATCTATCTAGTTATTTATTACTCATTCCATGTCTCACCTCTGGTTTCTAGACTCATAAATGAGATATTGTGCTCCTGGTATATGTGTACCCTTACATTCCCCACATACTTACAGTTAAAATATACAGATATTTAAGTTGTCAGAAGTGGAAAATCCACAGTGAGTGGATAATAGGAGTTGCAAAAAAACCAATAAAGTCTGGGTTTCTTGAGTACTGTTCCAACTTCTTAGGCAACCTTAATGATGTTATGCCCTTCCTAGTGGTAGTAATTGAAGATAAAACTGTGTAACTTTTGTGGGTTGTAGTCTCAATTTCCATATCTCAACAGTCCCAGAAAGCTCAAGGATTAACTTTTTGTATGACAATTTATGAAACCAATTAAATGATACGTTAATGATTTTTACATTCCCTGGCCCTTAATGCTATATTAACAGTATCTATTTATTTCCCTATCTTACCTACTTCAGGGATCCATCTAATAATTTATTAGAAAGATATTTGCTTCAGATGTTATAATAACACCTATGGTAACTGCTGTGCCATTATTTCATTACAAATTATAATGTTGTACTTCAGCATTGAATGCCTCTGAATTTTCAGCATTTTAATGAGGATGATTGGACAGTCCTGTAGTCTTATCTTTTAGTGTCTTAGGAAAAGTAACGAGTTCCAAAAGAAAGCTGGGGAATCTCAGGTGAAATCAGGTATTATAGCACATTCATTATACTGTACCTTTAGAAGATCTTCAACTTGCTCACTATTACTGGCACTATAACTTTTTCACAACAGACTCATCTATTTATTTGAATAACAAGAGCTTATAGTTATAATAATAAACCAAAATTATAAAGAAAACAATATATATAGCATTTTAGAAGCAATATAATTATTTTCTTCCAGGGCACAAACCAGCATTTATTGAAAGCTGGAATAAAACTTCCCCTGGGGAGAAGTTATCTCATAACTGCCTATTGCTTTTCTTCACCTGATATTGCTGCATACTTCTAAAGTGGTGAGCCCAGAGTACCTGATGTATGCAAATTTCCCCAGATTGTTGCCCAAGGCAGCCTTTAGACTCTTCCACATTATTGCTATGTCACAAAAGACAGCCAGTGAACAGGCTGGTTTATGATTATGGAAATGACCAGTGCAATAAGTAGAAATAAGTGCAAAATAAGCCTTTTTTTTTTTTTTTAAGAAGGAATTATGAGAATGACTGTAGGGAAAAGAATGAATGAAGGTCTAGATCCACCGCTGAAGTCAAAGCACTGCCTAAGGAGACAGTCAACTGTTTTCTTTATTTTTTTTTTTTTTCCTTTTGCAAATGTGGAGGGAACCATCTTAATCTATGTTACAAAGTGTTAAGAGCATTTTTTTTAGATGCACATTGCCCTTAAGATTATTTTTCATAAGCTCCTTGTCCTATCAGATGCAATAAATTAATCTTATGTTTCCCCTCATGGTTTAAGCCTCTAGTTTTTGTATGTAGTTAATCCTCTGCAAATTGAATTTTTTGATCATTGCTCCTAGTATGGAGTTTCTTGCCTAGTGGGGAATTGTGTGTGGCCAGGTAAGTACACTGAAAAAGGGCTTTTTTGTCACTGAGTTGCTTTTCATCACTAATTTTTCCTTGTATAATGATATGCTTCTCTATGATTTTAATTTGAATACTCTCAGAGGCAGCAAGTCTCTTTATTGAAATCATTTCACGGTGTTTTGTGTAAGAAATAGTAATTAAAAATTATCTGCCATCAAATTTTGGTACAAATTGAGTACTAATGGAAACATTTTCCTTTGTGATTTTTTCTTCATTTTCCTTACTCACACTTCTTTCATCCTCTATAGGTCTTGAATATAACTCTGAGTATCTATTGCCTTAGCAGACCACAATCACCCAAATAAAAAAGATTTTTAAAATATTTCCGGAAATAAATGTTGAAAAGACTTTCTTTAATACCACAGTATTTTAAGAATCTGAAATGAAGAACAATATGGTTTTTTGGTTTTTTTTTAAGGGAACATTACAGAAACATAGAAGCAAACCTGGTACACAGCAAACTCCCATCTTTTTCTGTAAAGCACATATGTGACCAATGTTTGTTGTGTTGCTGTTATAGAAGTAGTATAATTATTAAAAGAACATTACTGTGCTATCCATGGCATAGACACTAACAAAGACATTATTCTTCTCCTTGAGGATTTTATCACTCAGCAAGTGCAGTATTTATTTCTATATGTTGCAAAAACAAAAAAAACAAACCCAGAAACAACCACTTAGGTCATCATATTCACAATCCTGCAAAAAACTATATATAAAAAAATTAAATATCTGCAAGAACTCTTTTCTTGACCCTTCCACAAAGATGATTCTCTTTTATTGCAGTAATTATAATTTTTTTCACTGATGATGCAATGTCTTTTACAGTTCTTAAAAATACTCCATGTTTTTCATTATAATAATGGACATTGTATTGTATTGGAAAAAAATTTAGTGACTTGTTCAGGGACAAGTGAAACACAATGGACTTGATGAAAAGCTATTGCCTCTCTGGCCTTCTTGGAAATTAAATTACAGTTTTGAGTAAAAAAAAAATTTTTTTCATAAATGTAATTCTATTAGAATTTAAAGTTTGGGAAACTGACACATAAATTATTAGACTTGCTATGACTAATTGCTATAGACTTGCTATACTGATGTATAAATGACTAACTTGCTATGACATAATTCAAAGAACAAATGGAAAAGAACAGTGGGATTACAGATCTGACTGTGTCTTTTCAATTTTAAAAAGCTTTACTTCTCTAGTTCCATAGACATGCATGAGGAAATCAGGACCTTTTAGTAAAAGCAGTAAATGAAGGGTGTATTAAAAATTTGTTTTTTATTGCTAAAGACTTTTAATAGCTTTCTCTCTCTTATAGAACCCATCAAGGGAAATATATGATCATGAAGTGTTTAGATTTATTTTTTATTTATACATGTACACAAATTCTTAGTCTCTATTGCAAATTGGAATAAATTCAAGAATCAAATAAACTTATTTTTTATGTAATACATATTTTATAGAAAGAATACTAGCAAAAGAAAAGAAATTTTTTTGCATGGTTCCTGGTTTTCTGTACCTAAAATCTTCAAATCCTTTGTTTGGGCTGCAGAGGGAATTTCAGAGCAATCCAATAGTACAAAAATGTATAAAATACTTTTACTGCTGGAAATTCTGACAAACTCAAAAAGAAACCAGGCAGGTTTTGTTTGAAATACTCTTTCCAGAATATCAAAAAAGTAATATATATCATCATTCCTTCTAAGCAATGCATCAATTTTAGTGCATTCTTGGTGGTGTAGGTATTCTGTGAAACTTGCAGACTGAAGTTTCATTGATTTTCTTGTTTCACGAAAAACCTTTCATAACATGGCAAATTAATTCCTAAGTGGTCTTTTCCTGCTCATTATTGCACTTGGGCTCATGAAAAGCCTCTATGATGTGATAAATTTTGCTTCTACGGTGCTATAGAGAGTTGTTTGATCTGCTTTAGAAAACCAGGGAAATGATACAGGAATCCCTCAGTTGTGTTGTGTAGGCTGTGATAGTGCTGTTAGTAACATGTTATTTATCCCAAGTCTTCCAGGCCCTGGTAAATGTTCCTTGCAATATGAAAAACAAAGGCTACACAAAAATAGTGGTAGTTTACTACCTTTTTCATATCTTATTCCTGCAGTCTTTAATGAAAATATGGATATTTGCCATGATTGTATTTCTTTTATGTTTTAGTACTCACATAACGTTCTGCATGTGAATGTTCATTTTTATGATGTTCCTAAGTTTATTTCTTATACTTTGTAAGAAGATCTTTAAAATCAGTGGAAATACTATCTCCAAAGATATCTAGAGTAAATGTGTGCTTTCTATGGCTGTTTCAGAACAGTCACTTCTGAATAATAAAGTTATCTGCAGTTGCTGTAGTTTATTGAAATTATTGCATCAATAAAAGCCTGTTCACTGTCTTTTGTGACTCAGATATTTATGTTTTTGAGAGCAGAAGAACAGAAACCTGTTTCAAGCATTGTCATTAATGGTAGAACACTGAAAATTTTCTTGGATTCAGTAATGAAGTTAATCTTTGAAATATCCCATAGACATCAAAAAGTGAAATGTACTGTTATTGCAGGTATCAAAACTGATCTTGTGCTGAACAGGGTGCTGGCAACACTGAGCAAACAAGGAAGAAAATGGAGGAAATGGGAAAGAGGATGAAAGCTATTCAGTTTGTAGTGTTGAAACAGGAAAAGAATGTGAGAACAAAGCTGTGAAATGGAATTTGACAACATGTGGCTTGAAGAATGTAGATTTGTTTCAGAAATGGTGATACATTATTAATGACAAAGTGTCGGAATAGGAGGATAGATGTAAAATAATGCTGTCAATCTGGTGTGTAGGGCCCGGGCTATTCTAAAGAAAGATGTTCAATAGAGAATACTATGAAAGAATAAAAGAAACTATCTCTACTGAAATATTTGCAGATATATTTCAGAAAAATTTGGAGGTAACTAGATGTGTATTGCTCCATCAGTTTTTCATTTGAATGAAATGAGGTAGCTGGGAAGATGAATGATGTGCCCCTCCTGCTTTTTATTGCCTTCAGGACAAACTTTTCAGTTTTAGGTTTCTGGAAGTCTATTGTTAACAAGCCCCCTTCAAGTATGTCTTCCTCATTGATTCCATAGATTTTCATAAAATGACCTAACCCTGTCAAACTAAATTTTTTTGTCTTAACTAACAGATAGTATGCTGATGGGAAAAAAGCCTGCCACAAACCAAACCACAAGATAAAACATTACTTATATTTTAGTTTGCATCACACTTTTAAACAAATTAAGAATTTCGCCATTTTTAGACTCTTTTGATTCTGCTTATCTGGATCTCCAAGTGCCTTTATATGGGTCATCAAAGGCTGTCTACAAAAGCCTATCAAACACAGCTTTTCCTCTTTCTCTTGTTTTGGGAATCCTATTTCATGAGACTACATTTGTTTTCTAATGTGCAAACACTCATGTATTCATTTCAATATGACAAGATAAAACAAGTTATAGAGTTTGTTAGCACTAGAACTATGCATATTTACTTTCCATATTGCAAATTTATGCAACAGTAGGGTACTGTAGCCTCTACTGCTGTATTGGAGCTGAATCAATGGGTGGCATTTCACTCCTTTTAGGTGCAGTTTGTTAACACAATGGAGGTAACTAATTTAAAAGGTTTCAGATCCTTTCCAATGAGAGGAAAAATTCTGTGTACTGCCTTAATTAAGCAAATAGCTCTACAGTGCTTCAGTTGCAGTCTGGCTATTGGTTGTAATCTGTTGGTTTAAATTTGCACTGAATTTTGTTGAAAACCATGGAATGTTTTTTACTGTCATTAAAAAAAAAAACACAAAAAAACAAACAACAAAACAGCCAAAACATTCTGCTCTGCCCTGAGTATGGAAGAGAGTGAGTCTTCACTTCCCATGGAGGAGTAAAAGGCAGAGCAGAGTCATGTACTGTACTTTATCACAGTGATGTAGGGCAGCAATCAGAACCGTTTTTGCCTCTTTGTGTATGCTGCTCTTCCTCATTATATCAAGCTTGGAAAAAATTATCCTGCCTACTTTCAATTTTCCTTTTTCCACTCTGGTGCTGTTTTTCATTCTTATGTCCCATTTACCTTTAAAACTAATACAAATGAAAGAAAGGGAAATGTGCAAAAATGGCAACTGTTGTGTTTTAATTCAGAGGCGGTAACAACTTTGTGCAATATTCTTCTTGAGTAGATTATTTCTTTTTATGGCAATGCCCTTGCTAACAACAACTTAAGAGGAATTTTTAATTTATTTTGTTTTACTTTAAAGTGTTCTTTAAAGTCCATTCTATGTATTCTTTTAGTAGTCCAGTCTATGATGAGTGTTCTGGGAAGATGCCTGTACTATAGTTTTTTATTAATATCAGTTTAAATAAAATTATAAAATTATAACAATGTTGATATTTATGCAGACTGAACTTCCTTGGTTTAATATTTTTGAAATTGTTGTAACACAAAAAATCAGAACTCTAGTAGCAATATAGGAAGCTTGTTTCTCCTATATCAGAATTAAAATAATAATCTAGTTGACTGGAAGAAAAACTATTATGGTAAGGATTGTGTTCTGCTAAGGAAAGTACATTAAGCATTCTAAGGCTGATTTTCTTGAACAGTGTGTGCAATGTCTCTTAACATAGATGGAAATCTTCATCTGTATTATGGAAGACCTTATTCCTAAAGCAGGTAATTTGCACTTTTTGATTCCTTTTCTTCTTATGTTAAATTTAGAGGCAATGAACCATAATTTTGAAAATTGTTTGATAGAATTCCCCACAGTAATGTCAGAGAAATAAAAGCACAAAGTAGATTCTTATCGTTAAGCAATTTAAATAATCATAGGATTGTAGGAAATTAAGAGTTGGAAGGAAACTTAAAGATCATCAGTCCTCATGCCCCTGCCACTTCCCTCTAGACCATATTGCTCCAGACCTTACCCATCCTGGCTTTGAACACTGCTAGGGATGGGCCATCCACATCCTCCCTGGGCAACCTTTTCCAGGGTCTCACCACCCACACAATAAAGAATTTTTTCCCCTAATATCTAACCTAAATTTCCCCTCTGGTGGTTTGTATCCATTCCTCCTTGCCTGGTCACTAAAGTTCCTGATCAAGGGTCCCTCTCTGTCTTCCCAGATACTGGAAGTGTGTTATGAGGTCTCCATGTCACCTTCTCTTCTCCAGGCTGAACAGCCCCAACTTTTTCAGCGTGTCCTCTTTTTAATTGGTGCTCCAGTCTTATTATTGGCTTTGTGTCCTCCTCTGGACTTGCTCCAACAGTTCCATGTCCTTATGTTGGGGACAGCAGAACTGCGGGCAGCACTCCAGGTGGGATATCAGCCATTCTTTTATCCACTGAGCCATCAATCCATTAAATCCATGTCTCTCCAATTCAGAGACACTAACAGTCTACTTTGGATGTATTCTGTTTTACTAAAACCACTGCTTTATGACTTTTGCTCTTTATTTGAATAGATGCTATTATTGGAAAAATAATTTTTAAAAAATCATTTGGCATTGACTTTGCACAGGTCCAAAACTCCACAGTTATACTGTGAAAGACTTAGGAAAATGGAATTCAAGAGTAATGGGGGAAAAAAAGAGTAGAAAGTCATAGCAGGAGGGGGGATGGCAAAGAGTGAGACTGGTGTTCACATAGCCTCAACAAACTTGATTATAAGGCACTTCACAGTGATAAAAGATTGTTTTGTTGAAGTGACTTGCTTTAGAATTTTTGTAATTATTTTTTTGTCACCCTTCTTAAAATTAACAATGTTGTGGATTTTAATGCCAGCAGGCTTCAAGTTTAACCCTTCTTAGAATACATATTATAGGATACAGTGATCATAGGTAATGAAAATATTTCTAAAAATTCATGGTGAGCCTAAAAAAAGCATTCCTTTCAAAAAGACTTGAGAAATTATAGACATCAAAGGTTTTTAAAGAAGATGGGATGTTAAAGAGTAGGCAGGAGAGGAAACATGGTAGGATTGTGAATAGAAGCAGAAAATCAAATAAAAAATACGGTGATTATATTCAGTGATTTACTTGAACTCGGTGTATCTTAGAGAGAGCATGTTTTTTTCTTCCTATTTCATGTAGCAGTATTTTTTACATTTGTATAAAACTAATATAGCTCAAGATGAATAAGAAAACTGCCTAAAAAGAATCCTGCTTAATCATTCTAGGTAGGATTTCATATCAGGTCCAAAGCTAAACTCTTGAAAATACTGATATATGCAACATATTCTATTTTGCTTAGACATTAAACCAGCTCTCCCAAGCACCTGATATTTTAAAAAGTGTTAGCAGGCCTTTCCTCCTTATGGGCCAGGTAATTTTAGTCTCTTCTCATTCTTTTTCAGTGCTATTTTTGCCCTAGTGAAAATCTCCAAGTCCTAAGAAAACCAATACCAACTGGAGGCAGAGTACGTTAGAATGAATCCCGTTAAATATAACCTCAGGTTGTGCACTTAATCGGGATGGATTTTTCCAACCCATCATTAAGGGCACACTGTGACTTAGATCAACATAATGAGTAGCAGTGCCTGAGGCTGTGTCTACCCTAATATAACAGTCTTGGTCTAAACTTTCCAACTGTACTCGTTGAATCTGGCAATAAAGCAGTATATATATCAATACTCTTTTTTTTTTTTTTTTTTTTTAATTTATTTAATACAAACTAAAATAAGTTAGGTGATGATTTAAATTAAATCACTATGTATATGTCCAGGAAAAAGTGTATAATTGTTTGCCTCTGCAAACGTGCAATTAATTTTTCATTTTGGTGTTCATTGTGATCTATTATGAAAATTCTTTGGTGTCTCATTATATAAAACCAGCTTCTATTAAATAGGTGACTACATGCCTACATGCATGTACATGCACATAATCATTCTGAAAGTGCTTGTAAAATAATAGCAGACTTGATGCAAACCTACAGTTTAAATCCTCAGTCCAGTTCAGAACTTACACTGTCTGGGAGAAATGAAGAATAAATAATTCCAGTATAATGTTCCTGGTATGCTAGTTGAGTGCAATTAAAATAAGGAAACTGGTAGTATTTAAACTATTTATTATATCAGTATGACAAAATAGTTACATCAATTGCCAGCAGAGATAATATGTGAGCTATGACTATGGACTACAAGAAACATGCAGTCTGTCTAAATTAATTTTTATTTCTATATTTCTCATAGAGCAATGTAAAGTGAGTTGTCCCTTTGCTAAATTAAGGAAATGAATAAAAAATTTAAAAGTCCACTATCCTGACTTTCTGTAAATGCTAACATCCTTTTGGTCAACTCTATTGCATTTATATCTGTTCATTCAGGGTGAAATTTGCTAGGTTTGTAATCTTTGATTTTGAAGACTTTAAGGAAAAAATCCTTCTAAGCTTTTCATCAGATGTGTTCTGTTATTGTCTTGTCTGTTTAGATGCTGCCATATCTTGAACAATATACTTCAGTAAGCAATTACATCTCCTGAAGCTATCTTGCTCTGAAGATCTGACTTTCCCAGGCCTTAATGGCAACCTTAATGACAAAAAATAGGTATTCAGATTCTTAAAGCCACTTATTTGCTTGCATATTAAATGACCTTTCACATAAATAGAAGTATAAATAATTATTTTGTGGTTTTCATAATTATATAAAGTAAATCAAATTTCAGTACAATAATTATGAAGTAAAATAAGTAGGCTATTAAAATAATGAGAGTTTATTATATGACAGATTCATGTCTATATATTTATTCAATCAATTATGATTCTCATAATATTAATTCTTTATCTCATTTATCCAAGAGATTTCTGAGGTGTGTCTATAAACTTATGTAAACATGTGTGTGTTTATATGTGTACACATCACATGCCACCAGAAGGGCCTAGGTGAGGCATAATTTGAGTTAGGATATGTAGGAAATATTTTAAGAAAGGACTATTTTATCAAGGAAGCAAAACCATGCAGAGCAGCCAGAAAGTGAAAGTTTAGTTTTTTTGATTGAGTTTATTGACTGTATTCACTTATCTGAAATAAAATGTGGTCAAGCATTTTATATTATGAAAAGAAATGCAACTTTTGTAACTCCCACAAAGATGTAATAGCATCTGACAGATTGCATTAATGAGTGTTTCCACACTGAGAATACTTTTTAAATTAGCATATAAAGAAATTAGGGTAGTGCCAAAATTGATGTGATGCATGATGAAGAATAAAGTTATTAAATATAAGTACTGTTTATCTGATATCAAATAATGCAACTGCAGTATGAATTTATCCTCACAAAATGAGATATATATATATATAGTGGGAATGAAAAATGGCCTAAGTTACAAAGAAATATATTAATGAGGACGTATCCAAACTGTGCCAAATCTTTGATGAAGTTATGGATAATAAAAAGACTACACTGGCATTTATCTTGACAAAATATGTTGCTGAGATTTGATAAGAAAATACATTGATTTTATTTAAGCCTGGTAAAACGGTCAGCAATATAGGCTGTCAGAAAGTTTTCAGGTACACTTAACATCTTTGAATTTGCTATGTCTTTTTGTTTGTTGCCTTTAGCTGTTCAGCAGAGATCACATCTGATGCAATCTTGATGTGATGAATGGTTATATTGCTGATTTGATTTGATATGATTTGATCTGATATGCTTTCATCAGGAATTTACTGTTCTTAGCTAAGTATACTGTTTCTACTCCTTGACCATGGACCTACTCCTGCAGCTAAATCTTCCAAGAAAATTTGGGAAATATTTTTTTAATCTTCTTTTACACTGTCTGCATAAAGTGAACTTTATATTCTTTATCTTTATTCCTTATTGTTTATACCAGATTATGAAGGAATGCCTTAACAAAACTCTTAGATCCCTTAGGGATAAATAGAAGTAGCAATGCTTTGGCAAGACATCTGGCAGAACTTCCAGTGCCTTTCCCTGAGCTGCAGCTCTTTTTCATGTTCTGTTCAACAACAGCTGTTCAAGCCATGTATGTATTTAGTTATATATAAAGGCAGGAAAACAGCCACTTGAAAAATTTTATCAGATTCTTTAGTTTTTTTTCTATAAACTATTATAATTTCACACTTTCTGTTTGGAAAATCAAATGAGTCTTTTTCTCTACATTTCAGTGGAAATGTACTTTTACATTTAGTTGGTTTTTGCTTTGTATGTTGAGTCCTGTCATAAATTCTGAATGTCTTATTTAAGTAATGAGTAGGTAAAATTTTTTCTGCAACTCCCTTTAGGGAATGGGGAAAAGGAACATACATTTGATCAGTCTTCTGCATTTCAAATAGTAACTCCTTCTACCCACACTTCTGTGAATATTTTCTTTTCAGTAAGCCTTACCTGAATTTTTTCTCTTCAGATTTTTTGAGAACAAGTGACATCTTGGTAGGATATCTACATAGTTTTTGTCTTGTAAAGGTGCTGCTAAAAGAATAGAACCAAATTTCCATTGAAAGAAAAGTTTTCCTTTTGTGGCTTCATGATAGCGTTTTAAATGTATTTGTCAAGTATTTTAAAGCTTTAAGGTTCCTCAGCTGATATGCCCATATGTGTTTTAACAGAAAAGTTTTCTGATCAATCTTTGTAGTGCTTTGAGCTCTTAAACTGCAATTGCCATGCACAATTGCCATAAAATTCCAAGGGATATATTTTCTTCTCCTTTCCTGGTTTGCTGGTGTCTTATTGCCCTCATACAAATCTTGAAGGCAGACAACTACCACATATTTGTTTCAGGCATCAAAGAGTCCTTAGTTTTATATGGAAGGCCTTAAAAAACCTAGGAGAGGACTTCTAGCAGAGAAAAAAAATGTTGGTTTGAAGTTTTGAAATTCAGTTTTTCGAAAGTTGAAAGAGGATTTTTTTTGTTTGAGCAAGGCTTGGAAAGAATCTGGCTAAGTATCAAAAAAATCCCAGGAATTTTTCCAGTTGTTTTATAGATTTTTGTTGGTAATAGGTTGCACTCTTGATGCATTTGTCACTACATCATCTCTAAAGATTACACAGTCAATATAGTCTATCTTAATTTGCAGCTGGTTTATGGAATTTTAGAAATTTCATCTGTAATTTCTAAAAATTTGATTTTCAGTGAGGTAGTGCCATCTATTAGGCCAGTAATATAATCTCTCAGTACTTAGTCTCTTTACATATCGTACTGTAATTGTGGGTTTTAAATTCTTTTTGTGGTTCTCAGCATCTTGCTTATTGCAGCACAGAATGTGTTTTGGCTGTGTTCTCTCCTTGAGCTACTTTCCTCAAACTATTGCTGTTGTAATGTGTCCTATTGTTGATGTCACCTGCAAGTGCAAAATGTTTTCCTGACCAATTATTTATGATATATAGTCACAGTCGGTCAGACCTCTCAGATTCTTAACATTTTAATTGGTAATGCAGGACCTTGTGACTGGGTTCTGTCACATCCCTAAAGCGTGCAAAATAAAGTTTTACAGAGAATATAAGCAATGAGAATAAAAGTCACATGCTTAAATAATAAAGTCACACGCTTAAAATATTGCTAATGTCAGTAATATTGGTGGTGGTTTTCACAGAAACTAATTTGGAGGAGAGAGACTTCATTGCTAATGACAAGCCCATGAATGCTACTGGTGAAAACAGACCCCACTACTTTTACAAACAGCCTTCAATTTAACTTACAATATAAACAAAGTAAACTATAAGAAGCAGAACAGGAAGTGAAATAGTAATTTAAAATTGATCTTGCAATATAGCTTCAAAATATCTTTGCTAAAGTTTTTACCATATAACTACTTAAAATGAGCCACAGAATAATTAACATAAAAATATTTGCTTCTGGGATCCTTGTCAATCATGAAATGTTTATTTTGCAGTGTTCAGAAATATTTTTGCAGCACTTTAGATTTTTTTTTTTTCCATTTGTAGCAAGTCATGATTTGGCAAAACCAGGAGTCTCTTCAATAAAATGCAGCTAGAATCTTCCAGAGAGTCTCTTCTTGCATTCCTTAAAAAACTTTTCTCACAGTATCTATTCAGTCCTCAAAAACTTTAAGGGAATTATTTTGTGCTCTAATGCAGCAAACAGCTTATTAATTGATCATGAGACTAATTTACTGGTATTTATAACTCTGCCCTGGTAAATGCAGAGTTATATATTTAACAAACAACTTGAGGAAGGTGAATAGCCTGACATGTTCTGCCTTTTTCCTTTCATTTCCTTTGGTTCCTGATACTTTCAGTAATACATTTTGTTTAATAAGTGTTTCTGCCCATATTTTCTCTTATATGCAATATTTTACTCAGTAGCATGTCTTTACTTAATTTAGTTAAACTTTTGACATGAAAGGAAATTTTATGCTGAGTTAAGTACTATATATTATTAGCACTGGAGCATCAACTTTGAATAGTATTTTAATTTTTATTTAATTTAATATATTATACAAATTACAGCCTATTCCTATCCTTGTTCCAATCCTATATCCATTCTAATTTGACATTTAATATTAGCTGCCTATCTTACTGCCAATAACCCATCTGAACCTGTTCTCATTAATCCAATTACTGAAAAGATTGGAGCTCTTGCCTGAATCTCCTTCTTTCTAGGGAAAGTAGACATGTGTCACTAGACAGGATAGATCAGAAATATCAAACCCTTTCAGAAACTCACATACTTGTGTATACTCTCCCTAAATGTGTTTCCTTCCAGTGTGCCCCTGGGGGTAAAAATCCCCAGGTCATTAACCTCACTTCTTTTCTTTTGTAGGAAAAATTGTGTATAAGTAAAAATATCTAATAAAAATAACTTTACTGTGTTCGATTTAGTATCTCCACTAGTGTCTTTGCTTGATTGCAAAGCCTTTCTCATTTACATTAAATTTTGAACAATGTTTCCAAGTTTCAAGTTGTATTCTGTTGCCACATATGCACATATCATTTTATTTAAATCACGGAATATTCTGAGTTGGACCCACAAGGGTCTTTGAGTCTTAGTGTTTCATGAATGGCAGTAGAACTCTTTAAGTACTTATTTAGTCTTTCCCCTATGCATTACATTTCTATGAAATGAGGTCTAAAATTATTTGTACTCTTTCCATATTTACCACAGTGGAATCTGGCTTGAGTCCTTACTAAGGAAGTACTGAAGTACATGTAGGGCCACTGTGGGTAATTTGCTACTGGGACTGTCAAACTGGAATTAATACTGGATATACTTGTGTTTATTTTCCAAATGTCATTAGGATTGTTGGTTTTTCATCTCCTATGTGTTTTCTAAATGTTATTAGAAATCAATTCTTTACAGTGTATATAATAAAATGAATATTTTATTTTATAATTAATTTTGCTAATAAATAAGTCAGAGTTCTTAATGATTTAATAATTGTACTGTATAATTAATAATTAAATTGCCTATAATAAAAAGTTTTTTATTTTGGCTTATTTCCCATTAGTGAATTATAGTCCTTTTCCCTTCCAAGTAAATGATATTTGAAGAACAAAATTTTTATGCTAGAATATGACTAAGGTTTGACCTGCAGGGTCTACCTCTCTAAAGAAAACTTAGCTTCTTTAAGTGTTTCATTCTGAAAATAGTTTCTCTAGAGTGGAACAATTCTAAATGGGAATACAACAAAAGCAAATGATGCTAAGGAGGATGCTCCATTGTGCACAGGTTTGCATGAAAAAAGTATAAATGAGAATATATTTCAAAAGTTAAAGTTTTAAGTGAAAAAGGATGGAACAATTTTTTTTTCCTCTCTTGTCTAGGAAAAGCTTGTAAATTGTTAAAACAGTATTTTATTTGTTTCTCCAATTTTGTGTAGATTTGTCAGGAATCTTATTTCTGGTGTACAAACTTTGGGTGATTCAGAAATAAAATTGAATTTTGAATAACTGCTCACAAATATGTGTTTATGACAAGTAGGTGGGTATCCTTATTAAAGAGCTGTAGCTGGACTTTGAATTAAAGAAACTCTCACCCAACAATCTGCTTTTGAGATGCTGAATATCACAGTATATTTTTCCTCCTTATGCTCCTGAGATCCCTAGTAAGGGTGACCCCAAGTGTGTAACAGAGCACAGAATGCAAGTTTGGAAAGATGCCACATTCTTGAAGTTACTTGAATTCTTATTTGATGGACTGTGGGACTAGTTGGTGTCACTAGAATTCCACAACAATTACCCAACTAGTTCTTTTGTTAACTACTGAATCACTAAATTTCTTTCAGAGCAGATATTCCCTGTTCTTTGTGTTTGAGTTTATTAGCTTTGAAATGGTCAGGAGAAACAACCTATGCTATCTGATAGCACATACAGTGCTG
The DNA here is from genome assembly GCF_048771995.1 of Taeniopygia guttata. NCBI lineage: Eukaryota > Metazoa > Chordata > Aves > Passeriformes > Estrildidae > Taeniopygia > Taeniopygia guttata. Next base: position 71,134,089 of record NC_133028.1, read on the forward strand.
TCATAAAGCTCTAATGCAGGAAGAGGATGTTCTTGTTAGCTTTTAATCTCTAAATTTTATTACATGTTAAATGCTCAAAATCATGCGATATGGGACTGTACCATATCTTTCTTTACATATTGATATCTAAAGATGGTTAAGATAGAAAAATTCATTATAATTTTTATCCATAAAATTGCTAAAATAAACTTCAATCAGTTTTTGAAATTCCTTATTATGACTGTAGATTAAATTTTTTTAAAACTGAAAATATACATCTAATGTGCATCTATGTTAATTTATTTTATACTATAAACATTTAAATTCATTTGTAGTCTGAAGGATCTTATAATGTATAAACACAGTAAAGCTGTGGGATGAAAGTGTGTCTCAGAGATAATGTATGAAATGCGTGGGTAAAATCTTGACTTACAGTTCTTCTGAGAGACAAATTCTTCACTTTTCTGTGTGCTACAATTGCATCTGTAAAAACATTCTTCCAGCTAACACAGCCTTATAGATTGGAAGAAAAGAACAAAAGTAGAAGTGCCTGGTGGAGATTTTTTTTTTGTTAGAGCTATTAAAAAATGGAAAAAATCTCACCAAAACCTCATATAACAAATTAATAGCTCATTCTTTTTTTTAACTTCTAAGTATTTGGAATATTGATGCAGACTGAGTCATAAACGTTAAAGTTAGAAAATAATCAAGAAAGTTCCAGAGAACTGCTTTCCTTTCCCATTATTACATGTTCTTTTAGACTTTCAAGTGAGTTTCTGGCTTTATTGGCCCTTGAGCACTAAGCTACTCCCTGGAAACAAAACTAATCATAAAAGGTCCCAGGAGTTCTTCTGGCAGTGATTGCTAGTCTCTCATTAGCTGAAAATTTGGGTGTCTGTACTGGTGGCAGCTAAGCCTAAGAGAAGTTTTCCAGCTTGTAGGATGTTAAATGAATTTAGGTTTGCATGAGGAAAGTCAATGTTTGATGCTAAAAAGACAGGGATGAAAAAAACCCTGCAGAACCAAACACATCCATACAGAAAGTCAAGAAGAATCAATCACCATGAGTGAACAATATTCAAGGGGCTCATGGAGTTCAGCAATTAGGTAGGTCAGAGAAAAGATTGGACACGAATGCAAAGAGGATTCCAGAAATGCTACCATATCCTACAATTTCAGGCAGGTCCTGCAAAATATGAACCCTGGACTAAGACCAAGAAATGTTGAGTTTTTATTTGGGACTGAATCTCTAGGAAACTAAGTTAAGCTAACTAAGGTCCAGTCTTGATTCGGAGAATAAGTGAGAGGGTCCAAACTTGAAAACAAGGATTATTTTATAGCTAGATTTAGAACATGAGTTTTAGGCATGTTAAGATTTGACACTACCTGTAGTCTCCTAAGAACATTTAGGAGAAGGACTAGGTCACCATGCTGAAGCCAGCTTCTGGGTCAGTGCTCATATCCTCATCCAGGAGAGGATTTTTATGGCAAAAGAAGCAAAATTCAGTTCTAGGCATGGCAGGAATTTTTTGCATTGTGATTAAAATGCTTAATGAGTTCTCATCGCTTTGCTTATTTCTGTATCCAACTATTCTAACTGAACTGTTGAAGAAGAATTTATTTGGGTATTGGTGTTATTTCCTGTAGGAGCTGCTGCTGTATTTAGTGGTGCTGAATCCTGAGACTGACTGCAGACTTCCATCTTCCGTGGCTGGATCTTCTTTCTAAGTTAACTTCCATTATGAATGTGAAAAGTTTTGTCAGATAGGTAAATGTTAAGTTTTTCTTTTTTTTTTTTCTTTAGGCTGAGATAAGGAAATGAATTAAAAATATTTTTACTTTCTACAATATGAATAGGGTAAGGTTTCCAGCCTTTCAAAAATTAAAAACTAGTTGTAACACAAATTTTCCTGCCAGTAACTTAACTGACATGTTCTGAACTACAATTTTGTGATGATTTTTCTTATTATAAAAATAAATTAGTCTCTCTGGATGTCAATGTCTTTCAAACTCAACTTTTTAACAGGCTTAAAATATGCAAGAAGTATTTCTTTAAAGACTTTCTTTGCATAATTCGTGTTCATTATTCTACAGCAAATGTTTCTTTCAAGAAAAAAAAGATGAAGAGTATGTTTAGAAATTATGACTAAGTTTAAGAAATTTAAATATAGATGTGGCCAAATGTGCTCTCAAACTTCAGGAGCTTCTGAATGTGAAATGGATTAAATTTCTGGCACATTTTCATACCCATTGAATTACTACATAACTGTTTAAATCTTGGATTTCTTTTTTCTCAAGAAGAAAGAAAAAGCTCTTGTAGTGAAAGATTGGCTTGTAACTTCAAGTGGAGCCTGAAAATGAAATTTCTTGCTCTGTGCAGAAAAGCCCATATTTTGTCTGAATTGTTTTACCTTCCCTTTATAATATTTCTGTTTCTTAAATCTCCTTTTCTCAGTACTTCCATCCAGTATTTTTATATCATATTAGAAATGCACTCTTTTTTCACACATTTCCACATCTCAAGTTCTATAGAGAAGACTATAATCACAGTTCTACAGAGAAGCCCTTTAATTCTACAGCATTTTCCTAAAGCCTTAAACTTTTTAAGATCTGTGAATGAAGTCTTGTACTTCTTGAGAGTCTAATGTGGAATAGCAGCCTGCAAACTCCTGGCCTGGCCTGTAAGAAATGCATGATTTGTTTTATTTTATTTATTAAAGCTTCTACTTCTGAGAATACAAAACAGTTAATTAATAATTTTTGCTAAATCATATTTTTAAAACAATAATGATAAAAATATTCTTGAAATAGTAAAGTATTCCTTTCATCACTTTACTGATTTCTTTTTTGGCGCATCTTTTTAACTGAACCAATGTACTATGAAATTGCACTATGATTTATATTAAAAACACAAAAATATTGCTCTACTTTTGAAAGCTAGAAGAGGATGGAAGAAGTTGGGAAAGGTCGATTTCAAGGGAGATCTTTCTAAACATCATAGAGTATCCCCACTGTCAGAGTTCTTCTGTACCTCAAATCTTCATAGAGATTAAAAAAAAAAATTTAAAATTGGGAATTCAACTCTGTCCAAGTGCCACTGAATATGTAATCTTTTTTTAGGTACCTCTTAGCATGCTCTTAATTTCATTTATATCCAGTTTGGCCATGTAGACCATGAGAGCCACTAATTTAATAATAGGTAGAGATATAGTAATGCTCCTGAAACCAATACAAAGGCAAGCTAGCTGTTTAAAATTAATGTGGGGAAATTTTTGTAGTACAATCTAGGACAGATGGTCAGTGCACCTGTTGGCTTTGACAATAAAAAGAAGTCAAGATTATCTCACTTGTTTCTATTTTTCATTTCTTGTAACTCAGTGCAACATATCACATTAGTAATAGGTTAATATAGAAGGAAAGATTTTTTTCTAACTACTTCTCAAGTCAAAATTAATGTTTAATTTAAATGGAAGTTTGGTAATTATAACAAAAAAAAATTAGTGTTGTATGTTTAATGTCATATATTTTCCTGTATATGACTCTTATCCTACACTAGAGACTTTAATTATTTATCAGAAAGTATTTTTTATAGATTAGGTAGATAAATGTTAATCTTGCTTAATCCTGTTCTTCTGTGTTGGCTCAGTGAATTTAACATTTTTTCAAAACTTAAGAGCATTTTCTTCATTTATTCATGCTTTTTCCTAAATAGATGCAGTCCCACTTAAGTCTACTCCATTTTTTGGTGTGAATTTCATCTTGTGCTATCAGAGAAGCAAAATCTGAAAATATCTTGAATTCATGTGCTGTTGAAAAAAGGGAACTTTTTCTCTTTACAGTTTATCCTCATCAAAGATCTTTTCCACAGAGTCAGATGCCTCTGGCTTTCACAATCCATTCATGTGCATTTTGACCTTGTCACTTATAAAACAGTCTGGTATTGGCCTGGGAAAACTCGAATTTTATTGGATACTAGAAAGTGAAGGGATTTTATGGTGGTATCCTGGTCTGCATGTCTGCACATATGTGAAATACATTAAAAAAATAAGTATGTGTTAAGTTGAAAATAGAGTTTTACAAACATATTAAGTAGGTGTTTAACACTGACTCATGACAGTCAGATTTTAGCAAATGTTAGTTCTCTTTCTTTTCCTAATGACAGGATAAATCTTTTTAATGGTCTGTTAGAAATGCAAAATATGAAATAGAAAGCTTATAAAAATGAGAATTTAAATAATAGCTGCCTGACAGAAAAGCAAAAGCATTCCAATTTTTATTTTGCATTTGTTCATTAGTTTTATTTATTGGTTTTTGGTACCTTTTTTTCACTAAAAATCCATTCCAGTTTGGAGTGTTGTTTTTTCAAGACATTTAAGAAAATGGCAAAGAATAGGATTGTAGAAATAGGTTGGTTTTTTTGGCCTTTTTTTTTTCTCACACTTTTTACTATAAATATAGTAAAATATATCTATTTTTATAGTAGGAAAAAAACCCCAAATGTTGAGGTATTAGAAATGTCAATTTTGAGGCCAGGCAATAAAAAAAAAAAAAAAAATCAGTGCAGGACACTTGCCTCTTGCTCTACAACTAGCAGCAGATGTCTCTACTTGGATTTATGAAGTTGAATAAACTATAAATTTGCATATGGATTTTTTTTTTTATTTTTTATGCCGAAAGGAAAAACACATTAAGTAATTTTTACAGCCTCTGACAGAAAAATGAAGACATCAGAGCTTTCAGAGGTCTCATGTGGACATATGGAACAAGTGAGTAGTTCATAATGCAAATGAAGATAACAGTATGGTTTTGTGGTGTTCAGCTATAGACAGTGTATATCATCTGCATTTATCAAAGTTCAGGGCATCTGCAGCTATTTGAAAATAAAATTTAATTTCCTGAGTGGAATGTATTTTGGAAGGGAACACCCCAAAAAAGGGAACATTAGAAAAGTCTTCTAGCTGCTCTGACTTGTCCACTCTTCCAGATAAGAGATGTTGTTTGTCTAGGTTAATTTTAACATTGCCTTTCAGCTTTTTTCTGGTGCTTGCTCATGCTCTCATCTGGTATCCTGAGGATGGGAGATTTACTGTCATTGCTCCCCATTTTGCTGACAGATGTCCTTTTATTTAAGCTTAGATATCTAGTTTAATACTTTTTTTTGTAGTTGTTGCTGACCTCAGTGATAAATTTTGAGCAATCAGTATTTTGTGTGAAATTATTGACAACTGCATTTTATGTAGACATTATTTTCACAGATTTCAATCTCATGGAAATGTTTGGTAGAAGAGAAAGTGTGCAGGATTATCTGTTGTGCAAGCACCTAACATAAAGATAAGAATTTCCTTATTTGTTCTCCTATCAGTGATTTAGTATTTTACTGCTTCATTACATTTCATAATACAGCAAAGCATAAAGATCTTTGCATACCTGACTGTGACAGTGCCAATGGAATTTCTGCTTCATAGTTTCTCCCAATAAATGTATGTATCCAACAACATTTTTATAAAGAAAGAGCACTTTCAACACTGTGAGGTGAAGGGGTATATTTTGTTATAAAGTTGATTTTGACCTGCACAGCCAGGATGAATTTGCCTTTCCCTATGCTCAGTGACTCATTTTATGAGTGAAGTGACCACAGATTCTGGACTGTGTGACCCCTTTGGAATCTACAAGGTCAGTGAATTCCCAGACAACAAATTAGGTTGTACTGCTTTTGGTCACTCGGATTAAATTTTTTCCAATTACTAGCCAGAAAAAAACTGTTTATTTAGACTTACACTTGTTCTAGTAATTATTAAAATTATCTCCATCTTTAAAAAAATTATTTTATCAGATAGTAGTGCACTTGGCATTTTAATTAGTGCCTGCACTGCTATTTCAAATATAGGCATTTCCTGAAGTTTATTATATACATATGTGTTTGTGAAGTACTGTGAATGCTAAACAAAACCTTCAAAATCTTAATGTATGATTCAGAGGTCATTATTATAATAAAATGTCCCTGATTTACAAATTAATATGGGCAGCCTACAGATGAAAATTTCCTGCATAACTGAGAGAAGCACTCTCTAGTGAGGTGTCACTAACTTTTGTTTTGTGAAGCTGAAGACTGCATGATTATGTGCAAAAAAAAAAAAAAGTGCAATAAAAAGGGAAATAACCCTTCTGATCTATCTTTGTGGTCCAAATCCACTCATACAATGCAAAGTTCATCCCAGTAGCACTCACATACAAGACAGGTGTGGATATACAGGAGAGAGCACAGCAAAGGAGCAACTCTCATACAAAGAAAGGTTGAGAGGGCCAGGACTGCTTAGCCCAGAGGGGAAAATGCTCTGGGAATCTCATCAGTGTGTACAAATACCCGAAGGGTGCAAAGCAGACAGAGCCAGTAGTGCCCAGTTACAGGAGATAAAGAAAGAGACAACAGGCACAAACTGAGGTGTGGCACCAGGTTCCTTTCCAACATCACAAAGTGCAACCAACCTCTGGAACAGAGATAATGTTTAAAGCTCTTTCCTTGGAGATATTAAAAAACCATCTGCATGTAGTTACTCCTGGACAATCATGTTCTGGGGTGAGCCCATTTCAGCAGAGGGGGGTTTGACCAGATGACCTCCAAAAAATCCTTTTCAAACTGAACCCATCTGTAATCCTGTGTGAATGTCCTAAAATGTCCTCAAGGCAAAAGTCAGATTTATTTCCTTCTTTGCATTACTTAGGGTCAGCTTCTGCCATAGCACATTACACTGTGTTGCATGTGATGTCACTTAAGATCATACAAGTAACCCAGAGTGAAAGCAGAAAATTAAAGGATTTCTTTCACTTTCCCCACAGCAGTACTTTAAATTGCAAATTTTTGACTTATTTTTGTATTGGTTTAATTTGCTGCAAGAAGCTGTGAAATAACCTTGGCTTGCAGTGCTTGTTTTATTGTCCATCTAGTTTTAGTGTACTCAGTTTATTGATAACTCTTTTGCTGATGAAACCACTGAGTCTGAAAGCTATCATATATATTCATGCTTTATTGTTTTTACAAGAGTGTAAGTCTATGCAAGGTACAAAATGACCCAAAAGTACATTTTCAGAAGCTTTGTGGTTAGGGGTTCAGGTATTTTAATCCCATCTTTTATAATTTACAAATGCCATAGAAACTTTATGATAAAGTGTTTGATAAGTAAGAGTTAATTTTTACTATATTGGGGTAATTGTGATTCATGTAGATATTTGTTTTGCTTTCAGTGTGTCCTTTCCCCACAATTTCAGTCAGAAGGATCTAAGATTTAAAATTAAAATTAGAAAAAAAGTTGGTAATTTGATTTGAGGTAGTTGACTGACAAAACTAATTAACAAGTCAAAGACAATCTTCAAGGAGGAAGGCTCTAAAACTTGAGAGAAAGAAAAAAAGAAGAGTTCCTCTAAATGCTAGGACTGTCACAAGAGCACAGATATAGATATATGTCTGATATCAATTCTGAATCATGTTTTCTATTTAAAATTGTACTCCTATCAAAATTTAATTGTGAAAGCAATATATGTAAATAGAATTTAATAAAGAGTAATATTTAGAACACACAAAGCTTTAATGAGTTGCCTGTCTCTTAAGATCTAATTAACAACTTGACAAAATGCCCTCTCTCTAAATCCATTAAGAAAAGACAATCCATTTTGCTTGCTCTCATCCCATCAATGACCAACGAAATTAATATTTTACTATTTTTTGAAGATATCTTCAGGTTTCTATAGAACATCCTTTAAATCTTTATTTCTGTGTGGAAGAAGAGACATAACTTATTGTATATCTGTAAAATTATTTCTGAAAAAATATAGAGGCTTGTGGTCCTGCAAGTGAGACCAAGGCCATACTACAGAACAGAATCAGACTGTCTGGTTGAAATTAGTATTAAATGACATCCTTTTTTTCCTCATACTGTTTCTGTAATTCATGTTTCTAGAGTATTAGAAAATAATAACATTTTGAGAGAAGGAAAACATGTATTCAGCCAGTGACCTGGCAAAACCAGGCATAAGTAGAAGAGAATTATGGCAGTGTATTACAAAAAAAATATTGTTTGTTTAAAATGATTTCTTTGAAATAATTATTAGCTGGAGATTGGGTTTGATTCCAACCCATCCGGGGACTTGTTACTGTGATATCACAAGGGTAACTGATCTTCAGGCCACCGTAAAATTATGTGTTTTACAATTTTGTGTGTGTGTCTTGTGATGTGTAGTAAAACAGATGTTTAGATTAGGAATGCTGTTCTCACTCAAGAAAACAATAAACAGCAGAGTGCACATTCCAACATGCATTGCTTCAGTTTTACAACACAACACCACTGGATGCTCAAGCTATGGAGGAACAGAAAATGTGATGGACCACAAGGGAATGAGTAATTTAGTTTTGGAATTAAGTTATTAATATGTATGAATAAAAAATAAAGTTTGAATTAAATAACTATATTTAATCATTCATTATGTGTCAAAAATTGGGGAACAATAATAAATAATTTTTCTCAAAAAGATAACAAATTGAAGTAATGGGCACATTATAGAGTGTATATTAACTAAAATAACAAAATTCATGGTGTCCAAGGCAACAAAGTGGCTAATAAATTGCAATAATTTTAGTATAGAGTATTCACTTTACTTTCTATTTTTAGCAAGAATAAATAACATCAACCATGTAACATCAAAGCTCAACATCTTACCAGTTGAATTTATTAACACAATAAAGACAATTTTTGGGGGACTGGAATCACTTAATAGCTGCTTTTACAACTACTGTGAACTTTTTTCACGAATGAAAATTGATACTGCAGCTTTAGCTTACCCATTTATTTTGTGTTATGATGCTTCCTGAGGAGAGACTGCTTATTTCAAACCTGCTGGGACACAAGGAGGGAACAGAGGCAGGGAAATATGGACAAATCATAGAAGTTGTGAATCTTCTTTAATTGCTCAGCGTGACCATGTGATGCTATTTTTAAGTAACTCTCTGAAATCATCAGAAGAAAACTGATATTAAAGGACAGATAATTGATTATATTAGTAACTGTAGAGAATTGTAACTTAGAAAAGAGCCAGCTTAAATTTAAAGACTTATGAGCTGTGACAGAAAGACTGTGTCTACCTTAATGTTATTGAGATAATTTAGGCAGCTTTTATCAATTAAAAAAAAAGTGTTCAAAGGCTGCAGAACGACAAGATTTGCTAGTTTGGGATATACTGTTCCTCTCAGAGTGATTTTCCTGTGCCCTTTCTAGCAGCTGTATGGAAGGGATTCCTCAGGGTTTAGTGGAAACCTCTGGGCAGATCTCTGTGCCTCTGCAAGCATTTTGAAGTCTTGGCAGTATTTTTTTTTTTTTTGTTTCAAATTGGCAAAGGGATTTACTTGCAATTCATAGCCAACTAAAAGGTTTGTTTTCTATTTCCCCATTCTTCTGTGTTCAGATTGCCCATCAGCTTCAATACATGCAAGAAAAAGTATTTTTGAATTCAGAAAACCTGACTGCATTACATATTTTGTAAAAAGATTTGGATTAGCCTATCATAAAAAGTGCCTTTCAGAGCAAAATTTAACAAAATTTATTCAACATACATCTATTGATATCCTGTCTGAACAGAAGGAATCAAGAACATTTTTAGGATTATGTTCTTTGTTCCTAATAAATTTGGCTAATATGCAACCTTGAGGATTCCATCACCTCCTAGAATACTTTAGGTTTCTGGAGAAATTTGTAAGTGATACCAAGCACCTAGAGAGGAGGTGATTTCCTTTACAGTCAAAATTCTGCATTGTTCATGTGTCATGCCCACCAACAGCCAGATAAGTTATTTTAGATTACTGATTAATTTTATGAGAGATCCATATGACCAACAATTTACAATTTCCCTTGTAGGAAAGAGAAAACTGCTAAAGGCACAGAGGCCAAAAAGATGACTTAACACTCCTGGGGGATTAAGAAACTATGATTAGCATAGAGATGTATGAGGGCTGAAAAACTAAAGATGCCTTTGCTGAAAACATATGCTTAAGGTCTCACTTAAATGTTCTCTAACTCTAAATCAAAAAGCCCTAAAGCAATGTCTGCATTTTTGGCTGCACCCTTCATTGTCTCACTATCAGTTTATACAACATGTTGATGAGATAGATTTCTCTGTATTTAAACGTTTGGGATTTTTTCCTGCATTGTATTTTCACATAAAACTGTGATACAAAAATAGGGTATCCTGTAGCCATTGTGCCCTTGATAGTGATTTTGAATTTACTCCATGTCAAGAGTAATCTTTCACTAATATCTTTCACTTTGTTTCCTGAGAGAAGACCCCCTTTAATAAACATAGGAGTTGGGAAGGATTAAAACAAATGAACAGAGAAAAAGCCCTTCATGCTTATAAATAGAATCAAGGAATGTTAAGGGGTTGGAATGGACTTTAAAGATCATCTAGTCTTACCCAGCAATTCAAGAGGTAAAAATAAAAGGTGTTTGGTCCACCTTGGGTTTGCCATCAGAGCTGATTCCCCCAGTTCAGGAACAGGAGAAAGGGTTAGTATAGAAATAGCAAAGCTGTGTAGGGGTGAATAAACTTTGGTTGGTACTATGGATGTAAGAAATGCTGTGGTAATATTGAAGCCTAATAATCTTGGTATTGGAGCAATCTAAGATTACTAAATAGTTATGTATTGGTATATCACCTGTCAATAAGACAGATCTTCTTGTCTCATAATAATCCTGTTAATAAATGCAATGAAATTATAAACACAAGCCCTTGTTCTTAACGGAGTATCTATTTCTAGTGTATATTTTTATTTCAGTGGAAGAAATCCCAAAATTACTAAGGTGACCAAAACTTGGCTGTTTATTAAGTATTTTTTAATTCTTAGCTAGATGAAGGGTTTTTTTTTTTATTATTGTTTTATATTGACTGAATTGTTTGGATCCTCATAGTTAGCAATATGTTCAGTAACTTCTAGGAAATGTTTTTTTTTTACAGAAAAGTAAAATTTTCTTTTTCATTGAGGTCACTGCTTTCCTTCTGCAGCAGACACAAAGAAATCATGGCATACTCATACCTCAAGTCAGCAAGGATTAGCTGCCTTTCCCAGGTGAATTTGGGAGAAAACATTAAAAACTTTGATGTTTATGGATACAAAATACATACATTTGGGGAAATGAAAATATTGGGAGCAATAATAATCCTGTTGAAAACAGATCCTTATTTATGCTCTTATTTCAAAAACAAGCCAAAAGAGGGTTTAGCAAATCATTATTTTTGTTTTCTGTGGAGCTTGTTTTAACAATATCCCCTACCATTCTTTAGTTTCCCACATACTATATAAACCCAACAGGAATTTAATTTCTATGTAATTTAGTTTGGCATTTTCACATTTTAGGAATGCATTTCTGAGTATCCCTATTTGTTCCTACTTGGTTTCTTCTATTCATTCAGCCATTTTATATGTATCTGTAAATACCAATTGTTTAAAAGAATCTTTGCACTTAATTGAGAAATCTTACCTCTTAAGAAAATGGTCCTCCCAGGTGAAGATGATTATATTAAAGTGAAGTGTAATTTTATTTTGTTCTGGAAATAAAGAAGCTTGAGCCTTTCTTGGGATGCTACCTACTAAGTCTATTCTTATAGACCGATAATTTAGTACATTTCATTTTGAAATGGGCATTTTATTGTTATTTCAAGCAATTTAAAGCATTTTCCTATAATTGCTCTGACCTAAGGCATTATTTTGACAGCTTTCTATTTTTATTTATTTATTTATTTTTTAATCTCTGGTTGTTATGTTAGTGCCCACAAGTACAAAAAAGAATCTTAATTTCTTTGGATTTCTGGATGCATCAGGGGTTTACTGCTTGTAATATACATCAGGGTTTTACTGCTTGTAATATACTTTTTTCATTGCATTTCCCAATTTTATTATAGTTTACTTTTCTCATGTTCCATAGAATCATAGGATAGTTTCAACTGGAAGGGATCTTAAAGATGATCTAGTTTGAACCCTAGTGCTATCAGCATTTTCTGATATTAGCAACTTACCTAGAAGTGAAAGTTAAATAGGGGATAATTAGACTTATACTAAAGAACACTGGAAGACCAAATTGTGAGAATATTTGCAAAGGAAATGTCACAGCCTTGAGAGTTCAAAGAACATATATACATATATATATATGTACAAACATACATAATACATGTATAGTTCCATTGTGTCCACAGGTGAAAGGAGAGCAGAATGGGTCTACTAGGCTCTTGTAACTTTTAGGAACAGGGGAACATAAATACAAATTTATACTACTACTTTTATCAGTGAATACAAGAGATAAAAGGAAAAAGGTATGGATAGCTCCCATTTTCCTAAGGTCTTAATGAAAGATTTAATTAGCAGCAGCAGCATTATTGTACAATAAATCAATTAATCCCTCCTGCCCTTTCCCTTGTGAACCTTTTAAAAACTCACAATTAATTAATTGAAATCTTTTGTCACTTAATCATTGCCCTACAACCCTGAATTATCATGTGATGCAATAGAGTAAAATGCCAAGTTCTTGAAGCACATGGGATGACCCTTCTAGCTTGAATTAATTTAAAGTGGTTCTGCAGAATAATTTATGCCAGACTTGGCTGCTTTTTTTGAAATTTGAAGGGACCTGATATGCTTGTTGATGAGGAAGATATATCTACATATGAATACATCTAATTTTTACATGTTCTGTAGTCATAAATATACACTCATATAATGAGAATTATAATGTAATACTAACATGCAATACGGGTTTTTTCCCCACTTTTTAATGAAGCACATGTCCTTCATACCTTTTTTTCCCTCTGTAATCTACAAATCAGATCATGGAGGATAAATAATCTGTGCTGGAGGTGCTTCTGTAAAGGAGACAACACTGACTCAGGGCAACTCCTTGACTTTGAAATAAAGGAAGAGCTTAGCCATATTTGATCTCATATTTCTTATATATTAGACATCTTGTGCTTAAAGTGAGAAAAAAGAGGAAGAGTTGTCTTAATGCTGCATATTCAGAAAATAATCTGCTTAAAGAATGAAGTGGGGAGTAAGGGGATGAATTTTCACTCTGGTCTACTACAGGGTCCCCGATGTCCTTGAGCTCAGTCCTTGCTTGTTCACTCAATTACTATTATCTCTAAAAATAGTGAATAAATCATGAAAGTTAATTAGGGTGTGTTGGATATCTGCAGAGAGACAGGGGTGTTATTAATAGCTATCTTTTTATATCTTACCTTTATTCTTATTTATGGGTTAACATGCTAAACATGTAATTTCATGTAATACTCAAGGTGATTTCCACAATTACCAAAGGCCTATTTTGAAACCCTGACATGAGAGAGCTGCAGCCAGATGATTCCCAAAGGTCAGCAGATGTTTGAATGACTTTTCTGCCATTACGGTGACAATGATTATACTCTGTTGCTTCATGCTTGTGTTGGTAGGGTTAAATATATTCAAATATAAAACAAATATTCAGGATGATTAATACATATTTATAAGAAATTATTGTTGGCAAAGTTTGTTTTGCTGACACCGTTTATAAAAGCACAGGTGTGTCATAAAAGATTTCAACTTGAAATAAATGTGCTCCTTAGTTTTAATTGGGCTGTTCTTTTCTTTTTCTTCTGCCTTTCATGAAGCACATTCCATCTTTAAGAAATTATCTACTAAAAAATAATCAAGATGTTCTAAAGTATTTAAGTTGCCAAAAGCAATCCAAATAACTTTCTGCTTGTCTTGGTTTTGGTTGCTGTCTTAAAAGCACAGAACAAATATTCACTTCACTTTAGTAAATGCGCTTTGATTAATATTGCATGCTTCATTTTTACATGTAGATTCCAGATTGTGTTCTGAAATCTGCAGTCAGAAGATGCTGTTTGGAAGGCCTCAGAAAAGAGAAAAAAAAAGATTATGTTTTTCTAGCAGAGAACTAAGACAACAGGTGCCACATTGAGGCAAGCAGGCACCAGAGCTTTCCTGTGCCAGTTCCAAAGCACGTCCTTTCTCTCCAGCACTCTGCTGGAACAGAGAGCAGAGGAAAATCTCTTTGACAAAGGTGATTTAACCAACATTACAAAGTGCCAAAGTCCATCCTAGGTTGAGGGTGGCTCCGTGTGGTGGAAAAGTCTCTCCTCCAACCCGAGCTTTCAAAGAAAGGCTCAGCAGTCTCTGTTGTTTGGTCTCAGGGCAGTTTATTGCAAGTTATCTAAAAGATTTTCTTCTGGGGCTGCTGTGGTTTGCTCACAGCTCAGGCAGAGGCACACACACACCCTGACATCCTCTCTGACTCCCGACTGCTTCTTCTCTTCCCGCCCAGGGCTGCTGCTGGCTTTTATATGGTACATTACGTGTTACATGGGTACAGTTTTCCCCAATGCCCATTACCTATATTAAATGGTGCTTTTCTATCTTTTATATGGTACATTACGTGTTACATGGGTACAGTTTTTCCCCAATGCCTATTACCTATATTAAATGGTGCCTTTCTACTCTAAACCAATCTCTGAGTGCCAACATCACCAAGAACATGCAGGTAAGGAAGAAGAAAGAGGGAGGACAGGGCAGGACCAAATCCCTCCATCTTAAAACCTCTGACCCCCATGTACAAAACCAAAACTCCCTGTACAGCACTCAAAAATTCTTCCCTTTACTTTGTGACTACTTCTACTATAATATCTAAACTTTTGTGACTTGTTCTTCCTGCAAGGTTGGTAAATAGTTCCATGGTTCAAACCCAAAATCACAGCTGTTTCCAGCTGCCTGCCAGGGTCTCAAATGCTTCTGACCTGGGTCTGGAACCTCCAAAAATGTCTGAGGGACATTTTGAGTTCCGACAACAAAGGCCCTTGCTTCGGCTGCTTGTCTGATCTGCAGTCACATCTTTGCCAAAAGGGTTTGTACTTTCCCTTGCCCAGGCTGCCTCTTCTGAACTACAGAAAACTTGGACATTAATTTCCTTAGAAAGAGTTTCTAGAAAGACAAATGTTGAAAGGGACTAGCTAAATGTTGATGAAGTAATTGGGTGAAGGAACTCCAGCAGTTCTGTTGCTGTAGCTGGCAGATACAGTCTCAGCTTTCAGGTGAAAGACAAGATTTAAGCTGAGCTCATCAGGCTGTAGGAAACCTGTTTCCTCCTGGTTTTCAGTGAATCAGGATGATGCAGAGCATCTGCAACTCTTCCTAGGACTGCTAAGCTAGAATTTACTTGAAAGAGAATGTGCTAAATCATAATTTTGTCAATCAAATTATTCACAAGTTTTTTCTATAGTATGGTTTAAAAATTTAACCGTTTTTATAAATTTCATCTTCTGCTAGGCAGGTGGTTTTCTCCCTTAGAAACAGAATATAAAAATATGGAGGACTTCTTCAGCTTCACATACTTATTACAGCACTTCATAATTACATGGGAATTTCTCCATGACAAGAACAAGGCAATAAACATGAAGGCAAATAATTCTAAAATAAAATGTCTTTCAGACTTACTGACTGACTTAAAAGCAGTGCATTTAATAAAAACTGTTAAACAACTGTTGAATTATTGAGAAATTGTATATATGTAATTAAGTACTAATAGAGATTTGTTTCAGAGAGGTGACAGTGATTTTTGATTTAAATGTTAGGGTTTGGGGTTTTTCCCACAAGAAAGCAATGTTAGAATATTAAATATGGAAATACAGGCTACTGCATTTAAGACAATGATTTTAAGGCAACAAATTAAAGTTTAATAGTGTTCTTTTTGGAGAGTTCACAGCATCCTGCTTGGCATTATCATGGTCTTAGTAGAAGGAAATTCAAAGGATTATTATGGGGATAATCAAGTCAGAGCAATCTGGAATATCCTTGTGAGCTAAGAATAAATATTAGGTAGCTGAACCATTAAGAAATAGGCATTAGCCAATGTAAGGGGGCTTTGTTTGTTTTATTGTTTTACAACAAGGTTGAGAGCCTGCTATTTTCTATTCTTTGTGGGTTTTTCTTTGAATTAGCCCTGTTTTACAACCATTAAAGCCACTGAAATAAAAACATTGCTTAAACAGATGTTGCACTAGAAAATGGGTCCAGATCATTAAATGTATTTGTTTCATTTAAATGATTTAATATAATTTTCAAAAAGAAGTTTGTTTTAGAGAAACCCATGACTGGTAAAGACATGTGAGTTAAGTCTACCTAAAAGCAAATATTTCAATTATTAAAATTTGAAGCCAAGATAGTACAGTTGATAAATGGGGTACTCTGAATAGAAATATATATATTTTTTTTTTGTATTCCATAAAATCAGTCGGTATCAATTGGCTTTTTTGTTTGTTTGGTTTTTTTTGGGTTTTTTTTTTTGTTTTGTTTAATGGAGAGTAATGGATATATTAAGCTCTTAGGGAAAAGGAAGTTCTACATTGGAGAAGTTTGCTGTCTTGCCTATTTTCTTTTACAAATATAAGACAAATATACCTTTTCAGGTTTTTTTTTTTGTGAGGCAACTTCCATTACCTTTATGGATTCTAAATTTTCCTTATTTTACAAGTCTGCAACCAATAATTTATTTTTTAATTTGATTCTTAAATTTTTTATTTTATCTCTTATTAGGTATTTTATAACTTGAATTGTTTTTGCAGCAATCCTATGGAGGGTAAAATCTGATAGTCTATACTATGATATAGCAACACTGAAAAATTTTATGAAATGGCATCCCATGGACTTAACAGAGAGCCACAGACAAAATCTCTAGCTTCCACTGTGCTTCTTTTGTGTCATAACTCTCAAATAATTCCTGATGGCAACAGTTAGCATGAATTTACCAAGTCCAAATAGTGCTTGACTAACCTGATCAGCTTTTGAGATGAGATGACTTCTGTGAATAAAGGGAGTGCAATGAGTACTGTTAACTTTGATTATTACCTGTTTTTCATTTAAGTCTCTGCTGAAAAATTTGTGTTGCCGTAATATTAATCCACCTTCTTTGCAGAAGCTGGAAACACTGTGTGGTGGTCAAAGGAATATTTTTAACATTTTAAATAATTATCCTCCTAGCTTTTTCTTCCCTTATTGTTCTTTTGCTAGTGCAAAACCTGGATTGTAAATTATTCATGTTATTTTTCTTGAATTTTAAGAGGAATGTTTTTTTTTTTTTTGTATAAAGGATGTGAGTTGAAATTAATCCCTAATGACGCTTCCTCTAAGCACTTATCTCAATGATAAATATTATCAACACCCTAAAATAGCTCATCTGTATGTCAGAGATCACAAATCAGCATATACCCCATAGAATAACTAGAGAGAGACTTGTACAAGTCTGAGCCTGGAGGTGACTTTCCAATGGGACAGTGTGAGAGAAATAAAGACTGTGTGCTATATTCTTATCTCCTTTTAACTGTTTTTTTTTTTGTTTTGTTTTGGTTTTTTTTTAATATTCCTTCACACAATAATTAATTAAACATCTGAACTCTAATTCACAAACATGCTTTTTTTCACAGCATGTAAGTACATCAGTTTTCCATGGTGATAGTGCTAGGAGAGATTTGCTTCTTCAACCAGTTCTGTTGTTCTTATTCCTGAGAAGGTCTTATTGATTAATCTCCATGGAAAATATGTCAGTGAATGTTTTTGCAATCAGCTGAAGTATAGCTGTCCATTCTGGTGGGAAAGAAGTAGAGTTTTGAGATATTTTGCCTCTTTTTTCTTTTTTGTTCTTTTTTTCTTTTTTTTAAATTATATTTTACTTGGTCTTCAGCAGGCTGTCCGCACAACTACTCAGTCCACTACCAGAGAGCCATTTGTCTCCTGGTTATAAGAAACTATCACATTAAAGGATGTTAGCTCATATAGATTTTGTATGAAAGGATAGGACAGTTGTGGTTTCTTCCTCTGCTGAGAATCATGCAGGTATTTAGGGAAAAATTCTAGAAGTATTTTATTATATATTCTTCAATGATGTAGTAGTAAGATATTCAGAAGTAAATTATTCTTTGCCTCAATGTCTATGTGCTTATTATTTTATTTTAGATGGAAAGTAGCTTCGTGAAAATAAGGAAAAGTTCCTGTACCATGTAATAGTCCAGAGCTACCTCTCATATCCCGGGCTTCTTGCACTAAATCTGTCTAGCCCCAAACAGGGAATGAATGTCTGACTTTTCCCTGAGCCCTGTCTGTAATGTAAATTTTAGAGAAGTTATTTTTGAACTGGTTGCACTTATGCTTAACTGTGTGAGGCAAATAAGAGTTATTACCAAAGAGAGTGACATTCACTTCAGCTGCTATTCTTTGATTTGACAGGAATCAGGAATCAAAGCCATAAGCAGTCACCATTCAGACTGGTATATAAAGTGATATCCATGGCAATTTACATTAGTGGATGGGAACAACTGAAGTGGTCAAATTGTCCTATTTTTTATAGCATGTGTCTGATTCTACCAGTATCCTATGGTTGCAAACCTTTAAATCCTACCTAGCTTATATTGCTAGAGTTTGTAAGAGCTGGTCTAATCTGCTGTTCCCAAGGGCAGAAAGTAAATTAATTTTTAATAATAGCAATAAGAATAATAGAAAATGAGTCTGGAGCTACCATGGGACACATGACATGATTCAGAATACTTTTCAAAAAAAGCTGTTTCTGTGATATCTGTAGGGCAGGTGATTACTAGTGGAGCTAAAAAGTTGATTATTACTCTTAACTTCTCTAATAATAAGAACCTTGGATGACAGTGATAATAATGCGCATAAAATGCCCACTTTTATATTAAATGCCATTAAAACCACCACAACTTACAGTTTACTGTATGGCAATAAACAGAAAGAAGAGAGGTAGTAGTTTCTGTGTGTGCATTCAACTTTCAAAATATGAAAGACTATTTAACAAAATTTTTCATTTAGTTTTCACTGTATTGTAATACCTCACCTTGATTTTTTTTTTTAGGTTTTTTGGAATCTGAAGCTGAAGCTGAAGCCTTGTGAAGGCTGACCTAGAACAGAGGCTAGATGGAGTTAAAGAATAAAGTAGGGATTTACTAAAAGGCCTCAATGGATCCACCTTGGGCAGCACAAGAGCCCAGCCAGGGCTACACCCAAGATGAACCCAAAATGTTCATCAAAATGGACAACTGGTCACGAGGTCTCTCGCTTTTATAAGTTCTGGTCCATTTCATATTGGAATTAATTGTCCAGTTATAGCTTCAGGTTATGAAGTTCCATCCTTCTTGTTTTCTCTCTTCAGTCCATGTTGTTTATGCTCTTGGGCCTGACATCTGGATTGGCTGTCCTTGGTCCCCAGATAGAGAAGGAATTGTTTTGTCTCCCTACTCTGTGAAGAGAGCTCTGTGAAGCCCAGACCCACACACTAAAGCAGAACAGAATATAAAAGAAGAATATAAAAAGAAGAATATAAAAACTAAAACCTGGGGCATCCCTGGGAACGAAGGTCAAAACTAGCTCTTTGAGACACATTTTCATCAACGTTTAATCTCTAAAAAGTGGGGGTGGGATTCAGAGAGGGTTGAACCATGGGAAATCGCCTCACCATTTATGTCTCTAATTGGTGATTTTTGTCAGTTATGCTAATTTGCTAAACTTATAAAAATGTATTCACCCTGGTTGGGGGGGGTGGGGTGGTCATTTTGTGGACATTTTCCATATCTGCCCCTGGACCCCTCCAATAAAGACCATCCTTTATGTTGCCTCCAATACACCATATTTCACTATAGTATCGTGAAAGTGGGTTGTTTCATTCCTAGGTTCTTCAAGACATCACTTTGATTAACCATTTCCAAGGACAAGTCTTATCTCAATGTTCAACTCTCCAATCCAGTTATAATGACAGCACGATTAAAGATCATGGACACACTTTAGCAACTCATCTTGATTCCATCAATTTTTATCATCACTGGAGGGAGATGAAAAAAGATACCAATAGTGTTAGTTTAACAGTGCATATTTTGAGCTACATTTTTATTGAAAACTCTGCCAGCTCTAAACAAGCTACAGAAATATGAAACTGCTTAGAATATCAGGCAAATAAATTTATCTTAAATAAAATATTTATGCATTTCATTGTTGGATTTTTTTGAGATGCAGTGAAACAATTAGAAGCAGTACTTTCTCCTTTTTGTAGCCTCTAGTTATTGCTGAAAATATAATATTTTTATGCATATATATACATTTTAGATTTTGCCTCATTTAGATATCTCAAATACATTTTTCTTAAGTTTTTCCAGGTCTGTTTTGAAATCTGGAATTATTTCCTATATGCAGTAAATAATCATATGCTCATAAACATAAGAAATATTGGTGTTCATTTATATTAAAGCAAATTCAAAATATAAAACGTAAATATAGTCCTTATGAAAAAAAATCACAATATTTTGGTGTGAATTTATTATTTGAGCTTCATTTTGGAACAGAATAATTTTGATGTGTCTGGAAACAAAATATATTATTACTGTTCTTTTTTGCTGTAAACAATTGCTTCATTTCACCTTTTAATTTTAAAGATTACCTCTCTACATCTGCCCTGGATCAAATTTGTTCTAGTTCCTTCTTTGATACCTTCCCTAAGCTGGATTTCTGCTCAAATTTCATGTAATGATATTTGCATTTGCCTTGGGGGTTTTCCATACTTTTCTTCCATTCCCAGTATAAATCTTATTTGTTTTATATATTGGCTTTGGTTCAGTTAATTCTCAAGTATTTCTTGTTCATAATTATTTTGTATATATCCACCTACAGCTTCTAGTATAAAGCTAAAAAGCCTTGAAATCTAATTTATAGAAAAAACTGCTGCTGCCTGTCTAAATAACAGTGAGTCTTCCTTATTAGTCAGTCTTGTTGTAATTATTTTACATTTTAGTCTGTAACTAATGTCACATATGTATTTTTGACTAGCTTATTCAGTGCTTTATATTATTTCTGTAAATATTATAACTTTATGAAATGCTTTAATGCATCATTTTTTTTTGCATAGCCTGGGGTGTTTTTTTTGTTTATTTATGTGTGTGCTAATCTTAATTTGATGTTTTTCTTCATACAGTAATCTATTATGAGAGTAATTGCTTTAGCCAAATTTGAGCAACCAGAAGAATTGGACAACATGTATGAATGGAGTAAATATCAGTCATTTACATTTTAATTATGAAATATGAGTGTGTAAACCCCATGTTGAATTGTGTGTCTTCTGAACCTAATTGCATCATGTAGTTAATATTGATTGCACTCTTGTTAGTGACATCAGAACTCAGCCATTAGTTACTAAGTAGATTTTTTTTTTTTTTTGCTTCAGGGATGCTTGACGCCATAGTCATGATTAAACACAACTTCCATCTGTTCTAGCCTGACCAAATGATATCCGACCCAAACAGAGTGTGGAATGATTCCAGATTCTATCACATTGCTTGGCTCAACATTTTCCTTTATGTTCACGAAACACAGTATTAAATTAGAACTGTAATGGTAAAATATGACTTTGGTTTTTATTTTATTGACTCTGCATTGTATTCACTTGTATTTAGACTATTTTTTTCTTTGTAATTCATGCGGTAATTCACCCATGAAATCAGCTCTCTGCAAACGAAAGTAGGCGTTGTTTCTGTTTGTGGGATTTGGATGAGTACATATGTAAATATGGAAATATAATATGGGGTTAGGAACACATTCTTTGTTTGCCAGTAAAGGACGTGGGCAATCCTGAGAACATATGGAAATCCTTATTTGATTAAAAAGTAATAGCTATGTTTTATGAAGAGTAAACCAAGAAAAAGCTGGTGCTTGGAAAGCTTTTGTCTTTGGTGCTGCTGCTTCTGTTAACATCTGTAAAGTTCCTGGGTTTGAATGCTAAAAGTAATGGACCATGTGTAAAAGCAAAAAACTTCTCATTGAGGTCAGAAAAAGAGGCACAGTAGTTGTGTTGAACATTATAAAACCTAATTACCAACCTAATTACTGGAGATATTCCATCTTTTAGCTGTTCTGAGAGCATTGGCATAGATTCAGAATCTCTTACTGCTGTGAGATTTGCTGCCTTAAACTAAACTAAACCGGGTTGCATGTTCTGGGCTTGGCATGAATCTCCTCTCTTTAGGTATGTGTTTTCCAGTTTAGAAGACAGTTCCCCAAAAATAAAATGCAGAGTATGATCTCCCTGGTAGAATAATAGTGAATAGAGACAGTAGTAGAATAGGACTGCTTTTTCTCAGTCTATGAAAACCTAATAAGGAAAAATCTGAGGCAGGCTGCCAACTGTGCTTTAAAATGTAATAATAATGATTATTATTGATATAATAAAATGGACATATTGCGATCTGTATCATTATTTTGATGAGATGACTGATGCATGCAATGGCTTCCTCTGCTGTCTGGTATTTTCTATCAGAGATGTGACTTGTCACCTAAACAGGCTGCCAGTTTTATTGGAATTGAATGTCTATCTAAGCACACACGTAATTTTTCTTCCATATGATTGTAAACACACAGTTATTCAATGTATAGTAAAAGAATCATGATCATCTTATCATGGAGTTCCTTAACTGTTGAGAAACAGAAAAATAAATTTTTGTGAGATCTTAAAAGAAAGACGTATCTTGCATCACAAAAATTTTAAAATACCACTCCGTTCATGAGGTTGGGTGGAGAAATCTGATAATATACAGAAAAAAAATTGTTCCTTGCTAATAAAATTCATCACCTAAATATTGACGGGTCAGGCAGAACTTGAACAATTTTCTTCTATTCTTTTTAGTTGCTCAGATACTGGGACAGGGTTTTGTTTCATGACTTCTGTAAAACATGATTCCTTTCCAATTAATTACAACAAATCCTGATTGGAGATAGCTAAATAAAATAGTAGACACTGAAGAGATCCTTTTTTCTCATATAAACTACGGATAATAGGCATGTGAATAGCTCCTGGTGAGCCAAATCTGTTTGGGTTTATTTCCTAAATTTCATCAATATTTTTGCTTCAGTTATATCATCATGCCAACATGTATTTGTATTTGTTTATAGGAAGAATATACAATGTAAGCCATGCATAAAAATAAGTGGATACATTTGGGGCAAACAATGAAAATTATTTGGGTTTATTTATTTATTAGATGTAGTCCAGAGTAATAAATATTTCAAATGTTCATTATAGTACTTCTATTGGGAGGTATTCCACAGTGCAATTCTATTAATTTGAAATACAAAATGCACTAAGAGCTAAAACACTTGAATATTAATTATTTGCCATCTAGACTATAAACATGGTATGAATAGGTGGCTGCCAAACATAAAAAAATAATTATATATGTCTAGTGAAAATAATTAATAGAAGATGCTGGTTTAGATGGATGAAATCTAAACCTAAAAGCATATTTTAGCTATTGTCCCTGTTGGGAAACAATTCTCTTCAAAGTTCAGGTGCCATTTTCCATGGGATAATGGAAGCCAACAAGGTAGGTGTATCATGCATAAGCATTCATATTTTAGCCATCAATGCATTACTGCATGTTTGGCTTTCCTTCCGAAAATTATTCTTTCTGTCACTGCCCTAGAGGCAGTCTGTGTTTTATTTGTGTGAAATACTGATAATTTATTGAGAGCTACTCTAGTTGGGGTAAGCTTTGTATTCACACTAGCTACTTCACATATTATGAATGGCAATATATGACTATTTACAGCTCTTATCTCAATTTGGGAAGGAACAATGTCTAAATTAAGAAAAAACCCAGAGATATGAATCATAAAAGATTTTTCATTTTGATTTAATAGTCTTTATTTCAATGAATTGCTCAATAGCTTCATTTAAGAGTATCTATCCTGATAATGTTTGGGATTAAACACCTTATTATAAACATAAACATTTCTTAGACCATTTACTACTGTAGATTGTTTTCTATATTTTTCATTAAATCTTTTAGTAATGTCATTCTGTTTGAGGATTCTTTTAAAAGGATCTGGTGGTAAAAGAGGCCCAATGACCATCACAGATTATTTCCTGGTTCTTCAGTACAATGACCAACATAATACAATATAAATCTCACCTGACTTTGTATTGTTAGGTGGATTTGGGGTGACAAATTTGATTAAAATACTGTCAGTGAAGAGTAGTCGCTGAGAAGTAAGTCTAGTTAAATTCCATGTTTTAGATTTCAGTAGGAATTGTCACATTACACCTGATCTCCATCCACATGAGTAAACTTTGCTATTTAAATCACATTGTTGAATGCTGTTAGAATTTTACTATGTTTGAGGTATATTTTTTTTTTAAACAGCTGTCTTCCTCAACTTCTCTGATATCTCTTCATTTTCCAGAGTGCTACTTCTGTGAATAACATAAATACAATTTTTTAAAAATAATTTAAATTCCATAAAAAATAACTTTTGAAGTTACTTAGGGGGCACACACTTCTGGGTTTGTTTGGAGTTGCTTGAATATTTGCTGAATTTCTGTACCAGTGATAAGATATGGTCCCTTCCTGAGAATGCATTGAAAGAGAATTAGAGCATGGCAGGTTTGGAAATGTGCATCCAGGAGCTTGTGCAAAAACTGGAATCTTTTAAGAACCATTGCCTGCTGCCTCATTTGGTATGCTGTGTTGAGGATTTAGCATTGATTATTTCAATTTTCCGGATTATTCCTCACTCTTCTAAACAAATAAGTAGAATAAAACACTTTTATATTTAATTTAAAATAGCTATGGCATGTATCTTCTCAGTTTTTTAGTGATATTATTTATTGTGTATAAATATACATATTCTTACAATTTATGTCTGTTTCTTGCTCTCTTTCCTACTTATCTCTTTATATATTTGGAGAGAAACACCAACGTGAGGGAAGGTCCTTGTTAAAGGAAAAATTGTTACATTTTCTCATGTGTACAGACTCCCAACTTACTCTCTGCACTTTCTGGAGGGTACCTCAAAAGTCTCTATTTCCAGTACACAAGCCGGTTTCAGTGGCCTGACCTTTTCTAGTAGAATAATATTCCTCATGAGAATTTCCTACTAGATCTACTGCTGAGCTCAATGAATATATGATCTTTCCTGATAATGAAATGGGAGCTGAAACCTTTGAAACTAGCCAAGAATTTGGAAAAGTCTGACTTTTGAGTAAGTCTTTGCTCAACAAACTAACTTTACCTTTAATGTCCATAAATCATGAAGCACTTTGGTCTTAAGCCAGGAGACTTGGCACCATGCACAACCATGCCATTGATTTGCTGGTGTGTCATTATATCTCCAAAGGGTAATGCCATAAATATCTTCATTATTTATTGCAGATAATGGGTTGCAGACTCCCTGGCTCTTCTCTTAAACCACTCAGCAAAAAGTTGCAGAGTTCCCACACCTTCTTTGAGCTCTTTCTTGTGATGCCAAGGCCGGTTCCAAGAAAGATGATCTGTCTTAATATCTCCAGGATTTTGTAAATGCAAAAGAAAGTGGACCATATGAGTTGGGGTTTTTTTCCCCATTAATTTTGCATACTTTATATACTTAGCTTGAGCAGTCACTTGATCATGCAATTTGACTTTCTGCACATTAGATAGCCAGAGGTCCATGATATTGCTCTCTTACACGTGCATTAAGAACAATAATTTGTTTCCTGAAACCTTTAGGAATCTCTGTAGCAAATTTATTTATTTGTCGAAACTTAATATCTGAAGTCCATTTTCTAAACTTGACTGTTATTTGTGAGCTGCACAACAAAATAATGTAGCTCTCCAAAAAGAACAGCAACTCAGCACCGCCCACAGAATGACAAAGGATATCCACCTTAGCAAGTACTAAAGAGTCAATATTTGTTCTTTAGTACTTTTTGTACTATATTTTTAAATCAAGTTAGATCGTGCTATAGAAATAAAAAGATATTTGCACTATATTTTTAAATCAAGTTAGATATTTGCACTATATTTTTAAATCAAGTTAGATCATGCTATAGAAATAAAAAGTTTCAATTTCTGAAGTTTCACCTGGTAATAAAAAAACTCTCTATTTTTAACATCTGTCATGGGGTTTTAAGGCAGTCAATCCAGCTAGTGTGGATAGCAAATCACAGAATTGATGGAATATTTCTTACCAGGCATTTACACTTTCATTGTTCCAATAACTGAAGCACAGTAATATTAATAAAGACAAAAAATTTACTTACATAACATGGCAGTTGCTGATATACTGTCTAATGTGAAGCTAACAGTATATGGAAACACTTTTAAATTTCTTCTAGCAATCCAGTCCTGTTTGCAATAACATCAGTTGATTTTTTTTTTCTTTTATATTAACAGAATGTGAACCAGGATTTTCCATTTAGTTTAGCTGTGAATCCTTTTTGCCAGTGAACTACTTATATCTTTAAAAAAATTTAAAAACTAGACTTCTATTTTAAAGTACTAGTTGTTAAAATGACAAATAAGGCAGACAAATAAGATACCAATGAACAAAGAATTGAGCAGATGGAGCCCTATTGAATGGTGATTTTCTTTCTGGCTGTGAAGTTGCTTCAAAAGAGACATTATACTGATTATAGGGAGCATATAGATGTGGGACAGTTTATGCTGCTATATGTGATTGCCCCCAAAAGCAATCAAAACCCTTGCCAGATTTATTACATCTTTGCTAACAGTATCTTTATCATACAAAAGTAACAATATACAAAAAAATAATAGACTGCAAGTCTTATGGGTATTGGTATTTATTTTACAAGTTCACTTAATTCATTTTTAGAATATAATGCAGGGATACCTTAAGAATGCTGATAGTTTAGTTGATATTTGTAATTGTACATGGTACAATGACCTAAGTTTCTATGTTTTGGTGTTTGTTTTAATTTCTATATATGCATTTTCCTTCTGCTTTCCTTCTTTGTGATTAATTTTCTTTTATTTGCACTGCATTAAGGAAATAGTTAATTTTTTGCCAAAGGCTTGACTGGTATGTATTCATAGAGTACTTATTCTTATGTTTACCATTCTGACTAGATTTGTGAGAGTGTCAGCATTACATATAATCCTTCATAAGAACTTGCACTCACTCCTAATCTCTAAAATGGTAAAAAAAAAATAACAAAAAAAACCCCAACAACAACAACAACAAAAAAAAAAAAACCCAAAAAACCCCAAAAAACAAAACAGTAAAAATAAAGTTTTCATGGGTTGAAGTCCAATTTGTTAAGAAATCATTTAATTTTCCCTTACTCTTTTTGCTTTGATTTTGGATTTAATAAATGGCACTGTTTTATTATGAAAGATGCAGGATAAATACATTTTGAGTCTTCTTCTCTCTAGTTCTTCTTATTTAGAGTTAACACAGTTTTTTTGAGAATAGAATTTTGCTTATTAATAAAAAAATTAAAAATGTAAATAATAGGGGCAAAATACCCAGATAAGCTTTGCAACTAGCTAGATTTTCCCACTCCATAAATGTTTTACTTTCAGCCAATTCAAAATACTTCCATGCTGAAATTATGCAGAAAAATACAATAGTCACAAATAGATCATTTTTTTCTGATGATCCATGTGGTCACCACTGATGTGTAAGAATCAAATGCTAACTCTTGGTTCTGCATGACCATAAGTGGTCCAGACAAGGGATTGCTTTCTTCCACAACCTAGGTAAGTATTCTAACCCTTGGGTTCATCAACTCATCTTTTTTCTTGATGGTCCAATGAATATTGGGCTATTTGTATAGTTTTCTTTCAAGACTGGAGACATTAGGTCAACACTGAGTATTGGGATGGTTCTGAGTGAAAACAGAAATATTGTACTCCTCTTCCAGGGTTCAGATTGTTAAAAATTTTACCAAAAATATTTCTTCTCCAAACCTTTCACAATTTTTATGTTAAAAATCCTTGAAACTAGTGGAGTATCCTAACAAGAACTTTATAAATCAATATGTCATGTTCTCTAAGCAAAACAAAAAAAAAACCCTTCAAATTTCTACTTTATTCAAGGAAAAAGCCCCTGTTTTAATTGTCTCAGAAATTTTTGAAGACACAGAAATGACTGTTTTTTAATTTTTATTTTTTTACCCAAATCTTGTAATTAAAATAAGTGTTAGAAATCTGACAGGTTATCAGAGCTACCTATAAAGAAATTCTTTATTGCTGTAACATACTAATATCTTGATAACTTTTACATACATTATTAACCTTTTCTAGCATCCACCTGTCTTTCCTAAGGATGCCTAATTGTGAAAATTTCACACTTCTGAGAAACTCAAAATACAAGATTAAAAAAACCCACAAAAGCCCCCAAACCCACAACAAAACAAACCAGAAACAAATCAAAAACCTGCCTGAAATATTAGACTTAATCTTATATAAAGGTGAAAAAAAATCCTTTGTTTCTGAGGATTGCAAGCAAACATTCTAATATTTCACAGGCAAAATCCATTAATACTTTTTCTTGCTGTCTGGAATACAGTGAATTATTTCTCTGAAAAATCTACACTATTTTTAATGCCCTGTAACCATCTATCTATTAATGATCTTCCAGTTCTGATGCTCAAATCAAAGCTAAGTGAACACAAAAGATATTTTTTAAAAGACGAACAGCTTTATTTTTTTATTAAATTGCATTAATTTCACTCCACTGGGCTTTAAGTTATTTTCCTTTAAATTGCTATGTAAAAAGGCACATGAGCATGGGGCCACTGAGATTTGTTTCTGCTGATGTCAAAAGAATTTATATGTGGTGAAACTGAATAAAATGCTGAAATATAGTAATATAAAATAGAAATACAGAAATATAAACCACAAATATGCAAAATAGGTACATTAAACTCTATAAATCATAGTTAATTGGATGGGACTTACTTTAATTTAATTAGATGTGGCTCTCTGGCCCTAATGCCCAGAAAATATTCTGGTCTTAGGGTAATTGTTTATATAAAATGCCAATGTTATACTTCAGTTGTCACTGCAACTGTTGTGGTTTGTTTAGTTAAACACAAGGAACTAGGAAAAAATGTGGGATTCCTCTTGTATGCTTCGGCTGTGAAGAATAATAATCCTGAGCAAAGAGAAGCTATTCCCATTGTCTTCCCTGGAGAATGAAACTCTGTATCATTCAAATGCACTTTTATCCTAGAAATAGGTTTCCATAGAAAGAAAGAGTATACTGGTTAATATTTTTTTTTAAAAAATTATATTTTTTAATTTTTTTTTAAAAAATTATATATTTTTTAAAAATTATATCAGATCTAAAACTCTCTGATCAGAAACTGAATTTGTAAACAAAGCCCTAGTATTAATTATGCCTGTAAAGAAAATTATATCTGAGAATGTAAGTTGACAAGAGTTAAATTAAGGTTTGTTCTTTCTTTTTTTCTTTCTCTCCATGTCTTTATAGGAAGCATCACTCTCATCCAGTGTACATTAAGAAAGGATACTTTTCTGTTTGTTATAGCTGTTTGTGTTCTGTTCATATCCTCTAAACGTAGGAGAATGATGTTTCCTAAATGTTAAGTACTTACTTAAAGGGACATAAAAGCATTCAACCAACCAGAAAAGTTTTTAAATTTTTAATTATTTAAATAGAGTAAGAGTCAGAAAATTTACAAATATTCTGAAATTCTAAGAGTTATGGTCCAGTTTGAAATGATTAGCAGACACAACATTGTCAGAATTTAATCATGCAACAGTATTGTTCTAAGGTGTTTTTCCTCACTTCCAGATTGCAGTTTCAGTCTTCCAGAGATTTCACTCTTTTCAGATGATTTTGGTGTGAATAAAGGCAAATCTGTTTACACTTGACATTTTGAATAATCCTTTTGTCTTGGGCACAGGTGAAGGAATACAAGATGCAAGAGACTGTTGTAGCTGCAAAATTCTTTTGAGAATTGCCAGTAATTTGTTTGGGGGCAATTTCCTTCTTAGATCTGACAACTATTTCTAAAACCAGTGTAAGAAAATGCAGGAAAAAACCAAAAATTGTTTGTTTAAAATTTTTTTTGTCAACATTTCCCTCTTCTCAGAATTTTTTTGTGGATCTTTTTGTTATGCGCAGCAAAATTCAACTGTGAGAACCAGGCTGTCTTTAAACACTTCCCTGGATAGAAGAAAACTCCAACACCAGGACTTTGTTGTACACTAAGGTTTCTAAGGAACTTGACATTTTCTAGGTATGCATTTTATGCAGTGTCAAGTGAAATCTGGTTTGCAAAAGAAAGGTTTGTGAAAAACCTCTATCCACATCTAGGAATGGACCAGCTCATCCTTCTTTATTTCCTTTGGCAATGATGGGGCTGTAGTGATGAAGCATGAGAGTTTGGGAACACAAAAATCCTTTTGCAAAAGTAAAAATTTAGATCAAAATGTGCCTGCTTGCACAGCAGAACTGTCTTCTGTGATAACTAAAAATGCTGACAGCAACTATCTTATTTAATAAGCATATATGTTAAAGCATAAATACACACTTTTAAAATTAATCTAAAAGACATTGTTCTTATAGGAATATGAATATCTACTTTAGGTTTTTAAATGAAACACAAGTGCTGTAAAAATTTGTTCATAGTATAGCTCATTATGGGTGAGATTTTTTTTCCAGTTAGACTGAACAGCAAATATTTACTCTCATACAAACATGTATTAAAATTAATACAAAAAAGGGGAAAAACTAGTTAGATTCTTTAAAGTAATTTTAGTAAATATTTGTAAAGTTTTAATTTTGTAGGTTTGTAGACTGCTCTCATTTCAAACCAGCTTTGTTGATAAAGTGAAGAGTTTACATAAAAATCTAATAGATTCATTGCTGTAAACTTTACAGAATAGGTCTCTAAACTGTCACAGCAATTTCTTTTATTTCATTCTGGCACTCGCAAACATAGTCTCAACAGAATTTTTCTGTCAACATGATGAGATTTCTGTAACATCTTGTAAGCCCCAGAAGTTTATGGCAAATTGGCATTCATAACATCCTATGAAAGGACTGTGAATGTACGCACTTAACAATTCTTATTTAACTAAGTGTAGCTACTTTGTTAGCTACACTGTAGATCAAAGGCCCTTAAAATTGTATGTAAAGAGTAATTTACTAACTTGAAAACTTTATCCAACCAACCAATAGGCAGTCTGTACCGATGTGTGAAACCAATCCTGGTTTCAGGATTTTTTTTTGTCTTAAAAATGGGATAGAATGAATATGCTTTTTAGAGGAAGTCAGTGTAATATTTTGGAAGTAGATGCAGAAAGCATCAACATAAGGACTGAGTAGTGTAAACAGAATTATATATTATGTTTGTTATTAGGACCAGATCTGAAGAGAAGTAAGACAGTTCTACCCTTTTGCTAAAGCCAGCAGAGTTGAAGGAATTCCAGAAAGACTCAGAAAAGTGTCTTGGTTTGATATTTTCACTTCAGAACCAATAAATTTAGTCCTTGTGCTCTGTATAAAAGAGTGGTGTATTTTAAATAAATCAGAGTTTTACTCTCAGCAGCCTTCTGAGTCAAAGTCTTCTCATTCCCGTCCTGCCTTGACAGTGACAACCAATTTCTCTAATTAGGCCAGCAGCATGCCCATCTTCATAACCATCAGAGATTGGCTCAATCCGACACGGTGGAAGCTTCTAGCAGCTTCTCACACAAACTACTTCTGTGGTACCCCCCTGCTACCAAAAATACCAAATCAACAAAAAAAGTTGCTAGACCAAAACAGAAGATTACTTTTTACAACAAGGTACTGCAGCTCTAGAAAAAGCACGTTGAAAATAATTGCAATGAAATCTCATTATAGCGCTGCTGATTTGCCCGATAGGCCCGACTTTCATGTTATATTTGTTCTATAATTTAAAATGTTTCTAGATTTTGATTTGCTCAATGTTGCTCTTTTGATCCTTCTTGGACTTTTTATTGTCAAATTCTGTGAAGACCTGTTGTCCCTTGCTCCTCTCGTAAGGCTTTTGGTCCTTCCTTTATCTTCAGACATCTTTCCTCTCTCTCTCTCTCTGCCTTTCTTAATTTCCTTGACTCCATGGCATATGGAAATAGATACTTTCTTATCCCCATGCTGTTGCCTAATATCAAAAGACAAAACTCTTGCAGCAATATAAAAATAGTAAGATAAAAATCACATCTTTCTTAGAAGGTTCCTGGTGCCCCCATGGTGGTTATGGGCACACTTGGCCTTGGATTTCTCCAATTTTATAACTTTAACAAATTAGCATATCTAACAAATATTGTCCAATTAGGGAAGAATAATCTAATAATTGTCCAGTCATTGTTAGGTAATTTCCCCCATGTTCTGCCCCAGTGGAGTTGACGCAGGGCTTCTTTGCCCCATTTCTTGCTGTGTCTTAGATTCTGGTTGCTAAACAAAATGTCCTTGTTCGAGGTTTTTTTCTTGAAAATAAGACAAAACAGCATTTCAGGAATGTATTAAAAGATTAGCTGACTATTCTAAAATGTAAGGGGAAAGGGCAGGAAAAGCACTAGAAGCTACAACCATGTATTTTGTAGTCTACAAAGTTAAAAATTATAAAAAATGTTTAGAAAGCAAAAATCTTTAGACATCAAGGGAAGAAGAAATGGCTTAGTTTTTTTCCAGGTGATACCCAGTGAAAAGCAGCCTCTCCCCAGCTCTGTCTTTGGAGCAACACAACAAAAAGTTGTCCTTGGTTAATGTGCACAGTCAAGTGCTCTGTGCTCTGCACCTGGTGTAAGTACAGTCTTTGATGTTGACATCAACATTGCTCTTGAGTTCAGATTTAATTTTAATGTTTTCCTAGGATTTTTTATTTCACTTAAAGCAGCTTGAGAAACTGAAGCTTTTTTGCAAAACTTTGAAGTCATTGTGGACTGACTGTCTACTACTAAAACTTTATGGTCTTCTCTAAAACTCAGTCCTTAAGAATTTTTATTTTTTATTTTTTTTTTTTTTGTGGATGCATAAAGCTACTGAATTGAGGTAACTGAGGTCTCCATCCATCTAAAAGAAAATGCTGATGTTTTGAAATAATTCCTATGCTTAGGCTGAGGCTTAACAGCACTAGAGGCTGTGACAGAAATGATGTTGATTTGTTATAGAAACCAGGCTCAATCCCTGCATCATCCCCTGCCCTGCTTTATGAAACAGAGGCAGATGGAAGTGATGGAGTGGCTGCAGATATTGATATATGTTTAACATGCTGCCCATATGGCCCCTGCGGGAGACCTATGGCTTTGGTTTTTGCCTTAAGTTTGTCCAGTTCTGTTGCAAGATTGAATTCTCCCTGTTAACTCTGAGCAGACAAGGAATTTATATTTACAATTTCATTTAGGAGCACAGCCTTCTAGAAGAGGGCTGCATTAGAGAAAAAAAAAAGTGTTTTATAGGTATTCTTTGACTATTGACTTGGATTATTCTAGCGCAATACCAACTCCCAACCTTAAAAAAGGTCAAAGCTATTATAGATTGATCCATTTAATCTCCTACTGAGAAAAATGGGAAGACTTCAATGACTTCACAGGGAGCTTAGCCTAGTTGAAATCCACCAATTATACTATATTTTGCTGCAAGGTGTGGATAAAGTCACAGCTATACAAGTTCTTTATTTAAGTGCACGTTCCTACCATTCAGATTGTGCCAAGTTACCACTGGTTCAAGAAAACCCAGAGTATATAGCAATGGTAATCATTTAATATGGTAATCCTTATATATTTTATAGTCATCAAGTAAAAGGTTGTTTTTTGTTTTTTTTTTTAATTTAACTTCTTATTCCACAGAGGTTGGCATTAGACTTTGATCTTGGTCACACAAGTGTGTAAACATGTAAATAAAGAAAGTGATTTTAAGCATTTCTTGAAAAGAGTTGAAATACAGGCTCTGGGTGAGTCACTCTTACAAATGTGCTTATGTCCTAACTTCTCCATTATTCTCCAAGCATCCTCAAGTGATGATCACTTATAAATGTTCTACTCTGGTTTTCTGTTTCAAACTAGTGTTTGTCTTGATTCAGGGACCATGGAAAATTTGTCATTCCAACATCTTTTGTCTTAAGACTGTGTGAGAGATCTTTGATTTACTCCTTGCTGAGGGCATCCCTGCCTGGCAATAAATAAATATATCTCTGGTTTAATGCCATTTCTCCCCTTGGGTGTCTTTCAAATGCTTTTAACTACAAGGGATTTTGCTGAAGTAATCCATCAATGCTAGTAAGACCTCGTTCAAGTCATGGAGGTCAGTATATAGCAATCTGACTGGCTCTCAAGGATGTTAAAGAACATTTACCATGCATAAAGCCAAGTCTATTTCTCATAGGGATGTTCATCTAGGTTTGACACTTTAAATTAAGAAAGTCACACAGAACTGGGAAATGTTCCCCTGATTTTTCCTGAGAGTTGGCAAACAGTTTGAATGTGGATAAAAGCAGGTACTTCGGTTGGAGAGAATAAAAACAGAAGCAAATAAGAAAACAAAGAAATAAAAACTCACAACAACAACAAACCCACCCAACATCACCAGAACCTCCCCCCCCAAAAAAAGAAATCAAACCCTTTTTTTGATATTTTCTGCAAAAGAGTCAATCATTAAACAACTACAAAATTAGGAGTTTTTTCTTTCCCTTCAACTGATGTGAAGAGAGAAGGAAAAGCCAAGCAGGCAGGGAAATTCAGTTTTCTCCACCTAGCAGTGTTCTTTGTTATTTTTCAGGTTTTGAATCAAACAGTAAACTCTTTTAGAATCAGACAATGAATTACTGTATATTTTAAATAATAACAAAAAAAAAATCGGATACTGAAGTGTTAATGTGGAAATAGTTCATAGTTTTCTGAATAGTTCTGAAGGGATTGATTACTGTACCCCTGAAGTTAAGCTATAAAACAGCTAAAGTGGAAATCTGAAAATGATAAATAGTATTTTGCATGTTCACCCTGTTTTATTAATAGCATATGTTTTATTTACCTTATTTTATTCCTAGACTATGTGGCCATTGTGCCCCAGATATTTATGTGCAGCTTGATGTATATTACCATTATTATTATAAAAGAACACTTTTCAGTTATTTTGTAGCAAAACCAAGACTGAACACCTGAATAAACTGATAGATCTTCCAAGGAAATAAAATACTTCATTATAAGTAACTTGTAGGTATACAAATACTTGATGTTCACAGCTATTGCTTCTGGAGAGGCTTAAGTGCATTCCCATTACATCCCAAAACTTAGTGCCAGGCTGGAGCTAACGTCAAGGTTGTTGATATATCAAGATTCTTTACTGCAGCTGTGCTTTTGCTGTATGCTTTTTGTTTGTTCCTATGCTGAATAAAAGCCTGCAGACCAAGTTGCCCTATAATTCTGGATAATTGGGTTATTCATTTGAAACCCCTTGTATGGTGGGAGGAAATAATAGCTGTGCCTGTATGAATTGGAAAGGTGCCATTCCATTGAAACCAAGGTGAGACAATTTGTTTCTGGAATACCAGGGAGAACTGAACTGCTGCAGAACAAATGCCTTTTTGAGATAAAACTATACTAAACAGCTTTAAGCTTCCCTTTACTTGTTGGTGCCTGCAGTTCTGAACATTTTAATTGAGGCTTTTCTTTTGTTCTACATAAAAGAAAGCTTTGTCCATCTGTTTGAAGTGAAATGCTATTTTGCTTAAAAGAACCCATTTTAAAAATTGAACTGTAATTTATTATTTTTAAAGCACTTGGTCCTATTCTGAGTTGGTGTAAAATCAATATTAAGTTATAAGAACAATACACGAAAAAATAATCTAATATTTTACTTCTTCTACTACACACTTTATGCAAGGGCCAGCATTTTGTATTTTCCTAAGATAAGCAACACCATTTTGTTTATCATACAAGTGATTGTATCTGTCCTTTTTGATCTGTGAGATGTAAAGCTTTAAGAACTAATTAAAAGCTTTGGCCTTGGACATGATGTTTCTGCTTTATTTTCTCTGCCACCAAAATATGAATATATTCAAGTTTTTAAAAAATCCTTTATAGTTATTCCAGACTGCAATCCATAAATCTAAATGCCATATATTGCTAAACTATATCTACTTTAATTTCTTAAAATTCAAGTATCTCTAAACTTTACTGCATGCCAAAGAATTCCATACACAGATGACACCACCAAGAATTAAAGCTGCGCATCTAAAGTTTGGATTTATTAATAAAACATTCTAACACCAAACAGCAGAATATATTTTCTCTTCAGTTATCTGATGTCCAAGGAAAATGATGAATTCTGAAGAAAGGAAGATGATATTGTCACAGTTTTCAATAAAAGACAAATACTTTAGGGAATATTTTTCTATTTCCTTCCAGATAATGACTAAGTTCTTGCACAACCATACAGAATAGAATGAGCTATTTATGGGTCTATGAAGTTACAGCTGCAGTCATTGAGGACATTTCCTTAAATGTGAGCTCTCTAATACCATGCATAAATGATCATAATCTATAAAATTTTAGGCTGAGTTTTTCTTTGGAGTTGGTCAATATAATTTTTTCTATTGAATAGTACTGACTATGAGCTGCTGACTATAGTACATGTAAGAAGAGCAAAACCATGATTAAGGAAAAAAAAAGATGCAAGTTTTATTAATTAAAGGAATAATCACTAGATAACCAGTGAGTTTGAAGAGGTTCATACAGAGGTTCATACTTTGTAGAAATGAATGTCTGGAAAATATACTGTATATGAATATATAATAAAATATATATATAATAATATAAGAACTTTGAATGATGTTACCTCTCAGCTGATGACAAAAGAGGATACTTAATTAAACCATTTATCAGTCATGAAGGAATGATAAATGGAGATGTTTCAAATAGCTTTTATATAAATCTCAGCAAAAACATATCTATTTGAGAAAAGAAAAATGAAGTATAAAAATACAGAAAGCTCCACCATCTCTTAGTAAAAAGTACTCTTCATTCAAAAGAATCCCAAATGTTTAAATTTAAAAAAAAACTTAAGAATTATAGCTATTCAAAATAAGATTAATAGGGAAAAGAAGGCTGTTTCTAGCACCTCATGACAATTACCACTTTTAGTGCTGCTCACAGATACAATATATGCATTTCATTGTCTCTTGATTTGTACAAAATGCTTTCCATGAATGCTTTTTTTCAGCTTCCTTGGCCTGTCAGCCTTGACCTTTGCCTTGACCAGTGGTAAGATTTTAGCTGATGCCTACTTTTGCAGTCAGCGAGAACCGGCAGCAGTCAGACCTTAAGTTCCAAAGTCTATTTTGAAAGAAGAAACCCTACAGGATAAATCATTGTGCATTATCAAAACAGATCTGTGGCAGAGAGTATAAACTCTGGATTTCTCTCTCATTTGGAAATGGGAGCTACTGGAGGCAGTTTCAGGAGCTTCAGAAGGTAAATTGTTTTTATTTCTTATTTTAGCCTATTATCAACTGCATAGGAATATCTCAGCAAGAAGAGGAAGAGCAGAAATGGAGATATTAAATAGAACTAAAAAATTAGTGTGGTGTTCTATGTGTGTGTGTGTATTTAAATGCAATCAAAGCTCCTGTCTGGCTGAATGGTTCAGAATATCAGCAGATCAAAGGACAATTCTACTTTGTGTGTGGCATGCCAGAGCCAGGGAGGAGCAGAAGTGTTTCACATCAGCTGGAAAACTCGTCCTTTCTATCAGGAACCTTTCTCTAATGCAATGCTTCTTCTTGCCACAGCTTCTCTCTGATCTTTCTGTCACAAGAGCTGAAGAACGCTTTGATCCTATATTAAATCCCATACTTTGATACTGTGCTAATCTCACACCTCCAACATGCATGTTTTCCCACCATGTGGCCCGACACGGTGCCGTGCCTCTGTAAGAGTCACTTGATCCACGTTATCACATCTCCTGGAAATTAAAAACAGTACTGTGGCAAGCACATTTCTCTCCCTCTCAGGATTTTCCATAGAGGTGCACAGAGAGAAATGAAAGAGAAAACAATTTCTATTTCTGCTCCTTGTTTTTCCTATGTGGAATGTGTTTGGAGAATTGTTTACCTGAAGTGAGTGTTTGGTTGGATTCTGGTGAGGATTGTTTGAGCCTGGTGGCCAATCCAACCCACCTGGGGCTGGACTCTCAGAGAGGGTCATGAGTTGTGTTAGAGTCAGAGAAAGTAGTATGTAGTTTTAGTATCCTCTTTTTATATAGTATATTGATGTATTTTAGCATAGTTATAATAAAGAGATTATTCAGCCTTCTGAATTGAGTCAGACATCGTCATTTCTTCCCATTGGGCTCGCCTGCATTTACAATACAGTACCATTTTCAAATGTAGCAGAAGAAATAAAATGCCAAAGGACTGGTTTTATTTTTATGTAAATAATGGACAAGACAAGAATGCAGCCTGTTCAGTTTCTGCTTAAAGATATGATTGTCTGTGGGATGTGCTAGGAGAAAGCCTATGGAGCTGATCAGAGGATTTGCTTTTACAGCAGCTGTTGCTACTTTGTATGAGAAAGCCAGGTCTAATTCAACATATTTCTCCATCACTTAAAGCACCGTGTTCCTCAAACTGGCTGCTCATAAGCCTACTTCAGTTCCATTTTTACTCAAATTCAAGGAAGCTTTGAACATTAGTTTTTAAAATACCTGTATTCATAGACCTCATTATTTCTTCCTGAAATGATATATGCTAGTTTATCACTTCATCCTGAACCAGAACAAAAATTTATAAAGAATGGGATGTCTAGAAATAATTTATTTTGAAATGATAAATTTTCTTCCTTTCTGACAGCTGAGCTGGAAAACGTTTGCTGAAAATAAGTGAATCAAGGGTCAAAAGTAATTTATATTCTCTTGACTAAAAATTTTAAATGCCTTTGCATTATAATTTTTTCTTTGAATACATTAAGCAGCAAGGAATACTTAATTGATCTCTTACATAAGCTTTTAAATTAGTATACCCTTTCAAGGTCTATATATCTTGCTCTTATTCTGTATGGAGCAGATGAGCCTGAATTCTTGTACTATAAACTAACTTCAAATTAATTAATTACTGAAAATTCAGGGACACGAGGTGAGAGAGAGAATAATTATCTGAGAGAGGACAAAATGTTAGATACTTGGGTAGAGAGACAAAAGAGCCAAAAAATGAAAATTTGGTGGCTGAGAGACTGAGGGAGATTCAGTCTGTCTCTTCTTTGAAAATAAGTGTCCTGGTCAGGTTAGTGGTTTCTTTTGCAGTAGAAAAAAGAATTGGAAAATCTTGGTGATGATACTGAACTGGGGAGTGCCATTCCTAAATCATAACAATATGTATGGGAGGAGGATGAACAGTGTTAAGTTTGGATGGTATCTGCATGTTATTGACTCATAAACAAATGTATTTAAAAATTATATTACCTATTATTCACTTGTTGAAATGTCTGGATTCCCTATAAAGTAAATCATCAGAATAAAAGCAGTTTGGGAAACATTGCTATGATACTTAAAATTTTAAACCTAATGTTTGGGGAAGAAACTCCCAGTATTGATGTAAACATCTGTGCCAATACTGGAAAAAGGGAGGCAATGATAATAGAACTGAGATATTAAATTATAGACATATTTTCACTTGTCGCATTCTTAAGTAATATTAGTGACTTTCCTCTGTAAGGATGTAATTAAAATTTCTAGAAACCAGTCCAGGCAAGGCTCATGAACCACACAGTTTCCTCAATTCTGTTTTCAGCTGCTTCCTGAATGGATAAAGTATATATGACCACATTTCCAGCCAACTTAGCTTAAATTTGACTCCTAATGATATTTCAGTGTTACCACACATTTCTGCTTTGCCTCGTTCCTACAGGATTCCTAAAACTTTCTGCTAACTGGAGACCATGGATCTGTGATGTAGTCATAGTCTGCTATTTTCCATCCCCCCCCGCCCCAAATTAAAAAGCAAATAAAGAAAGCATGGCATCATCAGTATTACAAGAGACCTTTAAGATCATCAAGACTCACCATCAATCCACTACCACTCTAATCCCTAAACCTCTAAACCACCCAGTGCCCTGTCCAGATTATTTTTGAGAACCTCCAGGGATGGTGACTCCAACTCCCCCTATTCCAATGTCTGGGCACTCTAAAAGTGAATTTTTTTTAGTATCTAATCTGAATCTATTCTGTCTAAGCTGTGATTACTTCATAGAATGCATACATCCTCTATACTTGTTGACTTCCTTATTGAGAATAATTCCCCCAAAAAATCTGGAGAAATCAAATTCCTGTGAATTTTTGCCTCATGGCCAAGACCTGTGGTGTTAAGTGTGCTCTAAACTCCAACTGAAAATTCCCTACGTACAAAATTGATAGTTCTTTTGTTATCTCCATTCCTTTGATAAACAAACCAGAAAAAAATACCTTTGCATATTTCACAAATCTGCAGAAATTGAGATATTTTGAAAACTAACCCTTTTCTTTCAAACTAAACTCAGTTGTACCAGTGATTTCAGAACAGAAAGGTGCAGAAAGACTGATTTACATCTGAGGAGTGTGTTGGAATGTTTTATATCCTATTCTAATGTTATTTTCATGTATGTGAAAAAGTCTTGCTGATTTCAAAAGCTGGAAAATAGCCATAGCTTCTTTATCTCCAAATTTAAATTTTCTGCAGAAGATGAAAAATGGCATTTCAATGCAAATACTCAGCAAAACATGGGACAGTAACTTCAATTTAATAAGCAAATTATTTTCCTATTAATTAAATGTGTATTGATTGTTAGAAGAGCAATTATTACATTTAGCAAGTATGAGAGAGATTAATCTAGTTGCTATCTAATTAATTTAGAATTTCATGGGCAATACAAATACATAATTAGATGGAACTGTATTTCTAGGGAGCTAAGGATTTATTAATGAAAAATGTTCTGATTGTATGAGTATTTATTACAGAATTCAAGGAATAACAGTTTTTAAAAACTGCTAGTTTACCATCTCTGCAGAAAAGAATATACAGAAGAAGACATGAGAGACGTACCAGCCTTGCTGATAGCCTAAGTCTGTATTAGAACTATTCATGTTAAATTAATAAAACTCAGTTTCCTTAACAGCAAAGGGCAGAAATCCTTCTATATAAAAGGAACAAAGCTTCTACATTTGCAGTAGATGGACAAAGTTGAAAATAATTAAAGAGGTGCCATTAAAATATGGTGTTCACTATTGCAGTGTGGCAAGGAAAAGCACAGGACAGCTGAGATCCAGTTTGCTGGAGAATCTGTGGATGTGTGAAGCCTGAATAAAACAACCAACGGAGTAAATTTGTGGAACAAGAATGAATGGCCCCTTTTCCCTCTACTCACACAGAGACCGCTCATGAAAAACCTTACACTGTATTTCTTAAATGTTATTAAATCAAAATGGTTTCCCTGACAGGGCTGAATAATTTTTATACCGGGATTTTGGAGGAGATGTACCATAAATTTTAGCAATGCTGGGCTGTGTTTTATAGCTCTATAGGCCAAATGAAGTTTGTGGGTCATTCTGAAGCCATTGCTAGCTAAACAAGCAAGCAATGTGTTTACCTCTGTTGTCATTAAAGGAAAAGGGACTGGATGAGATGGGTCTCACAATGCTTAGAAAAAATTGATGAAGCATTATACTTAGAGCAAACCAAAAACAATCAATCAAGGAGAAAGGATAAATTAATCTTGTGCCACAAGACCATGCAGAAGGGTCTTCAAATGTCATTTAGTTCAGAAGGTCTGTAGTTAAGAACTTAAACTTTTTCAGTTGTACTCAGAACAGAACTAGTATTATAAGGTGCAAATTTTATTTTCTTGGTAGAATTAAGTGAGTTTTCTGCCATCAGATGCAGCAGAAGCATATATGAGAGCAAGAGGAAGAGGGAGAGAAAATATAGACATAAATAGAAAGAAGAAAATAATTTTTAGAAAATTTAATCACATTAAATAAGAAAAGGCTTTTTCTCAGATACATGGTATGGAGAAAAAACGTATCTTGGTGAAAGATTAAATATAATAGATAATATTTGGAAAGTAATTTGCTATGTCTGAATCCTGAGAAAATTGTCTTCAAGATTTCATTTTCATTGCTGTTTTATAGTCAATGTCAGTTCTTGAATATTTCCAAAATATTTCACAGAAAATTTTTAGCCATATTGCTAGCTGTTGTCAGAAATTGAAGTGGTTCATGCCTCAAACACTGATATGAAGTTTTGCTCATTATAACAAAAACTCTATAAAGAAGCTACAACCACAGAAACCTCCTTGAAGAATTTTGGACTGTAAGTCAAACTGTTGGGGTTAGATAAAGAGAAACCCATTCTTAGTCACCTCAGGCTGGGGGAGAAACAAGCAAGGCTCAGGGAACAGATGCATCCACAAGACAGCCAAAAGCCAAATCCCACACCCCACATCCATGGGACATTCCCATGAGAGGCAGCTGAGGGTGTGACTTCATCCATGAGAGGCTCCCCAAAGTGTCCCCTGAGTCATTCCTGAAGCCTGGCAGCACAGGACTGCAGGTGATGCAACAAACCCAGAATCTTTGTAAGGGACAATGGCCAACTCCCCCTCCAGGGAGGTGCCTGGATTTTCCTACCTGGCCTGAGCATATATTAACCCATCAGATTCTATGTTTTTTGGGGGACCTTCACCACCAAGATGAGCTGGAGGGGCTTGAAACAGAGTAAAATTTAACAGGATAAAAAATTAATTTAGATTTAGGTGAAGTGTACTGTGTAGTAGCTTACTAACATGAGTAATTATGCTGTTTAGTCTATTAACTCTGCTGTGCTTGTAAAACTATCCCAGCCAAGGGAAAAAAATGTAATTTCTAAAGTAAAGAGATAAGAGGGGCCCCTTAAACTCTAAAATTAAGAAAAGAAAAATTCTGCAAAAAGAGACAAAGATATTAGAGAATTCTTTGTACAAAGGGCCAACTGCAAATTGCAACTCGAAATCAACAGAATGAATATGCATGAACCTATTATAAGATTCTATATATATAAATTAGTGCAGAATAATAAAAAAGATCAAAAATCCCCAAAGGGCGTGCATGCCCTTTGAAGGGGGATCCCTGTGGCAGGGGACATCCCGGTATGCGCCCAGTGCTAGAAAAAAAAAATTAAATAACCATTTCCCTACAAATCTTTATTGATATTGTAGGGTTTTAATTTTTCATCCATGTGTCAGGCTCAACAGAGCATCACTGGGATCCACAGATGGTGATATTTCCTTTATTCTCTCTTTGCACACTCGTTCTGCTCCCCCCCTCCCCACCCATTTTCTATTTCTTTCTTTTCTCTCCCTCTTCCTCTTGCTCTCATATTTGCTATCAAATAAAACCCATAGTATTTAGATTTGCATGTGGTCTCATTTGCACCTTAATTCAGGCAGACACATGTCTAATAACCTTTTAAACCAGATCTTGACAGCCATCTCTGAGAATACAGCAAAATGACTTGTCCAGGATTGGAGTGGATCAATAGTGTCATTGGTGAGCAAATCCCCTGAACTTGTTTTAGTTCTTTGCTTTTGTTACTCAGCTGTGTCCCATCAATTTCTGTGGATAAGACAATTCAAAG
This sequence comes from Taeniopygia guttata, assembly GCF_048771995.1. Classification (NCBI taxonomy): domain Eukaryota; kingdom Metazoa; phylum Chordata; class Aves; order Passeriformes; family Estrildidae; genus Taeniopygia; species Taeniopygia guttata. The sequence continues at coordinate 71,177,549 of NC_133028.1, forward strand.
CCAGTCAAATAACTGTGCATGTCATCTCCACTTCTCCTTTTTACTCTCTTTAAATACATTTATTCTGCTAAATAGAATGAAACTCCATCTGTCTCAATTTTATTTTTTTTTTTTGAGTTCTCTCTGCTTCAAACTCTTCCTGATTAAATATTCCAGGTCATAGGCTTGCTGCAGATTGCTGGTTTCTTGCCTCTGACTCTCTCCCCATTCCCAACTCCAGTGCTGTGAGAGCAGGGGGCAATTAGTGGCCTTCTGCAGCAGCTCTTCCATCCACTGCAGACACAGACTGTGCATTACTGGCTTTTAGAGTGAGAAATTCAGGAGTGTCTCCTGACCTATCACTCGTGTGTCAGCCAAAGAAGCTGAAACAGATGTTTCTCAGAGGACAGCAAATGTATCAAGAAAACACTTTGCTGATATAGCCCCTCTACCTAGACACGACAAATAAAGGCTATTTTGGGTTGTGAAATATATAATAACTTGTGTGCAGAGATTTGTAAAAAGCAAAGTTTGTTCTGGACAACTTCAGTCTTTTCACTGAGTAGGGTCTAGGAAAAGTTGGTGTTCTTTTAGGTCAGGGAGATGTGATTTGCAATGTTTTCACTTAGGAGAAACTTTGTGAAGTAATGTAGGATCCCTCTGTTCTAACACACTTGCTGTTCTCCCTGTTTCCTTTCAAATTTTCCCCAGTTTTCCCTTTCTATTTGCCCTTTTTTGTTGTTTATTTAGCTAAAATTTTGAAATTACTCACAATTTACATGCTTCCCCAGGTATGGGCAGAGAGTGGTGGGCTTGCCAACAAATGTTGCACATGTGGGCTCATGCATTTGTGTACTTCAGAAGTCAAATCATGAGAGGAACAGAAGGTACTGCCTTTCAAATAGCTGTATTTTCATTTTTCTATTCCATACTGGGATACTCCTATTATAAATTAGACCTCAGAGCCATTTTCTTCCTTTCTTGTTTAAATGCTTTTCCTTCTAGGTATCTCTGGTCATGGTAACACCTGAGCCAGGAAAGGGCAATATTCAACAGGTGAAAAAACCCAGAAGCAAACCCAATCAACATTCAAAATGTATGTATTTGTAGGAAAATGGATGAATAAGAGGCTAGGCAAAGTACTGAATCCTAAATATGCTGCAAGTATTAACCCTAGTCGATGCACTATTAATGATCAAATGCTGAGTATTCATAATATATTTAATTGAAAAGCAAGAAAGGGATCATATGAGTGTCTGTTTTCAGGACAAATATGTCAGTGATGGAACTAATATTTGAAATTTTGGGTATATGTGTATGAATGACAGGTTTAAACAAACTCCCTCGCAAACCTGGTTGATCCTGTATGATATGGTAAAGTAATAAAAATGCATGTTAAATGTCTGTCCATCTGCAAAAATCCAGATGCAGTTTCTGCAAAATACCTTAAACCTGTTAACATAGAAGCAGTTTATTTGATTCATGTGTGGTTTTGCAAGCAAAAATAATTGTAAAATTAGAGACAGTGATATGTGCATTTTACAGTAGGTGTATCTTGTGAAGAGGTCAGAAATTGTCCTTTAGCATGTAGGCAGTCATCTTTCAGCTAATAATGACATGGAGATGTATTTCCATTTCCAGTTTCCTGTAGGCAGAGTAGAATGCTGTGAACCAAGGTCACTATATCCTGTACTACAGAATACTGATTGCAGGAATTCAGCCTCATTCATCTGGGAGTTATTATATAGTAACTACTGACAAATGTGAAAGCCTTAAGAGAAAAAGTGAGGTAAACTGTGTGTTGGTATGAAGACAATTTAACAGGTAAAGAATACAGGCAGAACAAAACAAGTAATTCAGTCACCACTTCCCATGGGCAGACAGGTGTTCAGCTATCCCAGATAAACAGAGCTCCTCCACATGTATTGGTGATTGAGAGAGACAAAAGGCCATCACTCCAAAACATACCATATGGATGGTAGAATAAAGCCCAAAATTTGCTTGTGCTGAACAGTACATAGCAGAGCTATTCTAGTCTGATGGGCCTCAGAGCCTGGGAGACACAGTAAGTGTATAACTGGAAAAGATCAGTGAGAAGGCAAATGTCTGGTAATGGGTTTGGATCTACTAATTTAGAAATGGCCAGTGTTGCCTACCATTTTCTCTGATAGTATGGGAGCATTTGCAGAATTCAATCCATGTCTCGAAAATTGTACTTTGATGAACTTTATTTGATCTCTCTCCTTTTTTTTTTACCCCTCCCTTACTGCAGTTATTCTAATTCTCTTGCTGAGGCTGCAACCTGTATTGTGCAGTTAAAGTGTGTTCTGACTCACTGAGTGAAATCCTGATATTTGACCACCAGAAGTCAGTGTGTTGCTCTGGCACCTGAAGCTATTGGGGCTATAGGGCAGAAACACTGAAGAACTGATAAATTAAATGGGCAAATCATTCAAAGTGTAGAGGAGAGACAGAATATATATATTTTAGTATGTTTAGCTAAAGAGAAGCTCATGGCATGTCATTTTGACACAGAAATTCCTGGATGTATTTGGTTTGGGTTGTTTGGTTTGTGGTTCTTATAACATGTTCAACTGTACAGAATAATTTTGTATTGTACCCTTCTCAAAAAAACAGTTTAGATAAGAAGCAGAAAACATCAATATTTCATGCATACCCGTCACTGAATATTTGTGCAGCTTGTCTAAAGGTTACAAAATGGTGAACTTATGAGAAATATAAAAATACCTAGAAAGATGCTGTGGTAAGCAATGCAAAATATGTTACTTAAAATCAAAAAAATACATGAAGCAGAATAAAGCAGACAGAAAGAATTTTATATTTGCAACTGAATACCAGTGCACTTCAAATATTAGTGTTTTAGAAAATGAATGTGTGGAAGATACACTGTCACTGAAATATGTAGGATATAGCAGGATAGTAGGATATAGAATATATCTATCTGTATTGTACTATAAAAACATCATATATATACGGTACACTGTATTTTACGGTTTAATTTTAACTATTAGAGTGAGGGAGTCATTTTTAGGTATTCTTCAAAATTATTTGATGAAACTACAGCAGCTAGGTAACCTTTTGTCCCACAGCTTACAAATAAAGTGTAAAAACAAATAAGGTCTATTGATTTCTATAATTAAGGTCCTAATTTCTACAAAAGAAAATAAATGTCTTTTTTTTTTTACCTCCATTCTAGATGCCATATTAGAAATTGCTACTATAATACATATTGGTTTAGGTGTCACTGTTCATTTTTTTCAGATAACTTTCTACTCTCTGAATGTTTGTGTAGTCTCTTTAGATGACTTTGGCAGCCACCAGAAGAGCAAGCCACATCACAGTGTACCACACCCTGCCATAGAGCCCATCACTATTTAAAGCTCTCATTTAGGGTTGTGGATGATGTCTTTTTAATCTTCTACAACTAGTCCATCACCAACATTCAGAGCTGATTTAGTTTTTAACATTCAGTTATGTTTTTTTAGCAGAGCTATCTGCTGCCTTCATTTTTGCTTTTGACATGCAACATGAACAAGGGGAGTATTTGTGATATCTTCTGCCAGACAAGTAGTTTTGAAAATAGATGCTGACTGGATAGCCAATGCAGCTAACAGATGGTCTTGTAACATGTTCTTTTGAATCATTAAAAAGAAAAATAGATTCACTTGAGCTTTTTTTCTCTCAGCAGACAAGCTCTATGACAAACAATAGAATCCTGCTGGTTCCTTAGTCAATTGTAAAAATACATTGTGTGTCTCTAGAAGACAAGGAGAAAGACAAATTTCCTAGGAAAAAGAGCCTGTAGGTGATATGTGCTTTCTTAGAAAAACTCAGTGTTCCTGAGAAAGACTGCTGGAAATCATAGCCAGCGGTGCACCTATGCTATTGAAATGCTGTGTTCCTGCTTTTTCTTTATCTGTTGTTTTTAAAACAGTGACTACTCCTAATCACAGCCTGTACACAATTAATCATTGTCAGGTGGCATATGGCAAAAGAGTTTGAAATCTGATCTCTTTATATTTTTTGGGGGTATGCTCACATTTTCTGTACTTTATGGCTTTTTCAGCCTGCAAAAATAGAACTAATATAAACCCACAATCTTTCCTTTTTAAAACCTCAATCTCGGTTGCTATTCATAGCCTGTGGGATTAAAAGCTAGCTATTCTGTAGCATGGTAATATTTCTGAATCAGCAAAAAAGGGAACATATGAAAATACCTGAAACCCAGTTTCTCCATTCTAACCTGTGATATGACCACCAAGCAACAGCCTTGTGTCTGTTATACTGTGTTTTGGGAATGTTTTCTTTCCACTTTGCACAAGTGCCAGCAAGACCTTCAGTGACAAATTAGGTTTGTCATCTGTTTTGCTGCTTCATAAAATCTTTGCTAAATAAGCCTGTTCAGTTATTTAAGTGTGCTTAGACCTGGGGTCATGTTTGCCAAGACTCAATTTCTTGGTTATTTCTCTGTTAATTATTTAACTGTGGTTTAAGGGATGCAAAATTAAGGCTTTTACTTTTATTTTCTTCTATTTTTAATAGAAGAAGTAGGACTTTTCAAAATTTTAAAGTATGAAGATGGCATCCAGGCTTTAGTAAACAGGACTTTTAATAAAATTCGAACTGATCCTTAAGAGCTGGATAACATTCAGTTGATTAAATAATCTATTTGTTAGTGGATTATTAAAGATGTTATTTGCTAGGGAGAAAGGGGTCTTAAAAGGCACTATTTTAACAAGTCCAGCCTATTTCTTTTCAGACTCAGGCAGTGATCTTCATCCATGTATCAGCATAAATGAAGCACATGGCGCGATGTCAGTATTGATTGCCAGGCTTGGCGTGTGGAGCTATTATGGGCACAGAGTGAATTTCCCTTTCAGAAACTAATTGGCATCTTTGCAGACATCAGCAGCTTGATGAGGGCCAATGTGAGGAGGGATGAGGTCCCAGCATCTGTCCTTGATGATATAGGGGTATATCTATTGATTTCCAAATGGGAACAACAATGTCAGCGTGTTGTGCGTGTGCTCTGTGCAGAAGGTAAGGTACCACATTCCCTAGAGGAGACACGAGCCTCTTCCTGCATTATTTATTCCTTTTCTACAGGTTTCTTACTTGCTTCTGTGAACAAATTTTAATACTCAAATGCTCAGGAATGTAAATTCAAAAAACAAAATTTCAGCTTCAAGTGGCAGCAACGTCAGAAGGTATTGGAGATGTGCTTAGAACTATAAATATGAATAATTTTCGAGGAAAAGATGCAGATGTTACAAAAATGAAAGCTGCATCTCAGTGTCAATGGGGTTAATTTTGTTTCCTTAAGAAAAGAAAAAAATAAGTTGTTTTAGTCAAGTCTCTAGTTCTGAAAGTAAAATAATTTAATTTTTTTTTGTGTTTGAAGATTGTCTCATTTTCAGAAAGTACTTTGCATCTGTCAGGCAGATGAAAAATATAAAATCTAAGTAAAATAACCATTTAGAATTAAAAAAAAATATTATTTAATAATAAATTATTGTTTTTCTCTTATTTCAAACTGAGAAAATGTAATTATGTAGAAATCCTTAACTTCTCAGTAAATCAAGAAAATTAACTGGGCTTCTTCCACTTCCCCCTCTTCTCAATTTTCTTTATACTAATAACAATTGCATTATAGTTATTACTGCAGAATATACTGGAATCTAGTTAAGAGTATACAAAACAAATCCTCCAAGAATCCTCCACTAGATTCAGCTCCCCAGTCTTTTTCTGAAGTTTATAATTTCTCCTTCAAGTTAAAGCTATTTCTTGGAGAATAGGGAGAGAGAAAACCAAACCCAACATCTATATACAAAGATAATAAAAGCCTTAATTACTAATCAGGGAGAAGATATTCTATAAGGATATATCAGTGAAGAATAAATACTGTGAAATAATAAATGCACTTAAAAAAATAGCATTATATAAGTAATTGAAGGAGAAAAGAAAACCTCTGCTAGATGGCTGATCAAGGAGATTAATGATTTCTTGTATTTTTCCTAAATATGATGAAATTAATCTTAACATTTATCCAAAACGTTTTTTCTTGTACTGCCAGTTTGAACTGAGTTCAGTACCTTATATGTTGTACAAAATATATGCTATTAACCTTTGTAACATGGTAGAAAATCAAAATATTTTTATTCTTCTCACAACCTCTGCCCAATAATAGTGCTGCCACAGAAGTTTGCATATTACAGGCTTGGCCCCATTTCACATGACTGACCCTAAAGAACTTAGCTCTCACTCTGTAATTTACCTAAGAACTATCTACTAAAGGTTTTATGAAAAATGGTGAGATCAATACTTAGATGACTCATTTTTCCAGAATTTCAGAATATTTTAACCTTTAAAGAAGCATGTAATGCTTTAAAAAAAAAAAAAAACATAAAATTTGCTAATGATGCAGATATTTTATTCTTACTGTAAAGTGGTTTAAATTATTAGGAGATACATTGACGTAAAGTGTGAGAAAATTGTGAAGAAAAAGAACATACCCAAGAGGTAACTCACTATTTCCTGAAAGTAACTAATGGGAAAAATAAGACACTTCAGAGCATCTTGTACTATTCTAGGTACATCTCAGTTATCTGAATTTCATATTAGTGACAAACTAAAATTTTAATCTCATTTTTGCACAGCTCGATTTTGACTTGGGCTATACTAAAAGGTGGAAAGAAGAAAGGCATCTAGTTTTGTTGTAACTGGGTTAGGAGGAGGTGTTTGGATTTGATTTTGAAATCAAAAATCATGAAATCCACCTTGCCTCCTTCAGCTCTACCAGCGCACATTGTGCACAAAAAAAAAAAGAAAAAAAAAAGATGGCACAAATTATTTTGAGCTTCAATTATTGTTTCTGTATTAGTTTTTCTATTTTGTGTTCTACCCACATGTTGGAAGATCTGCCTCTGTCTTTGTGACACACTAGTGACTTTTGAAAGGGGAAGCTACTGCAATCATATTTACCACCAGATTTTCTGCTAGTTTTTGCAAAATGAGGTTCAAAGTCACATATGCTGAACTTCTTTAGGTATTCCCACAGCATCTATTTAAATTTAGAGGTAAAAATCTCTTGTGAACCTTTGCAAAGATTTCAGAATACATGTTACAATACATGGAATTTAACTCCAAGTAGTTTCAGTTCTCTTCCATGAAGGCACAGACTCTTTTTCAGAAGTCAAAATATGCCTTTAAAATACCTTATTTTATTCCAAACCACCTCTTTAAAAAACTCACTTTCTAACATTTATAATGAAATCAAGCATATTGAACAAAATAATACTAGAGTACTTTTATTTTCTTACAGGAAAAAAAAACAATGATTACCTGCATGGAAAGATATATTATAATAGTCTTATGATAATTTTTTTAATTGCTTAACCTCTGTCTACATTTTATTCTTTCACTTTCACCTTAATCCATTAATTTTAATCCTGTTACATTCTTTCTTATGAAGAAGATGAGAGGTTGCAATCAGAGATTACTTGCTGCTATGTTGTCCATATCAGTTGAGTGACAAATAACATGCCTGTCTGAATCCTAAATAATTCATCAGACCTGTGCTCCTGGTAATTGATTGAATGTACATTCAGTTTACACCTCAAATTTTTGTATCAACTAAGGCAGAAGTCCCACAGATGACAGCTTCATTCACTATCTAACCCTAATTTATCCCTTGAGCACTGTCAACCCTACACAAAATGCAATTAAGTAATTAAAAAGTGCATCAAAATGCACACAGGCAGGGGGATACGGGGAATTAAAAACGCAAAGTCAGTTTTAATTCTTGCATTTCTTCATTTTTCAGTCCTTGACTTTGAAGATTAATGACGTTAACAGAATTTTTACATGTAACTTTCCATGTTTTTTTAACAGTAAATTGAAAGCAGCTCAGACTGGCTGCTGGGGAGGAGAGCACAGAGGCCCATGCCAAGTGAACAGCTCAGACAATTTCCATTCAGCTAACGAGATTCATAAGCAGTAGAATCTGCAAATTGTCACCTTTTATGAAAATCAGCCACAAAAGGAAGATATGGCAGGTATTTTCCTATTTGCTGATAGGAAATTGCACTAATAGCTGTAGTATATATTCCAGATTTTCTGTATATTCAGTCATTTCTTCCTTTTGTTCCAACTCTGGGCAGTCTAAGCTCTGTGAGTCTTCTCAAGTCCTGAATTCCTGTTCTGCTCCCTAAAATGTAAGATTATTCATTTTAATAGTATTAATTGTAAGGCTATTAATTTTAATATGACTTTCCTCTGCCCGCTAATATTTTAATCTGAACATGACAATGCACGCCAGGTGTGCAGTCCAACTCTGACTTCAAAAGACTCTGACAGGGGTAAGACCAGACTCAAAATTAATGGTATATGTGACAGTATCTGAATATATAGACAAGGGCAGGAAGGTAATTCCTCCTTTATTTACAAAATTATTACCATAATAATTATCCCTAATAATATAGGAATTTTATGAACATCTATCAGTAAGGAATCTGTGATAAACATTGTTGGAGGCTGTGGTTGGAATGTTAAGATTTGTTGTGGCACTGTTGGGAGCATCAGTGTCAGAGCGTGTCAGAGAGATTTTGGGCATAGGGTGGAATATTTTTTATCCTTTAAAAAAGCCACTAAAATTCTTGCATTCTTCATAACACTTGGTGAACCTCCATGCATTTAAAAGAGAAAAGGTTTATATTTTATGTCCTTCTATGTGCATTTAAATTATTTTCCCACTTTTTAATTCTGCCTTTGAAGAACATTATCTGACCTGGCTGTCCAGTAAAATTATAGTTTAAATGAAAGCCCTGGTAATTTTTCATGGATCCCTGCAGTCTTTCAGCAAGAACTGAATGTGCTCATTGCAAGGTGCAAGTGCTGCGTAGTCCATCAGCACAGTGACATGGGGAGCTGGTTTTATTTTAAATCCTATTTTAAACAAATTGCTACACTTGATTTAGAATCTATTGAATCAATGCTTGTAATCAATACCAGAATTTTCTCTGAAAATAGTCTGTAACTTACTCAGGAGTATAATAAATGTCTGCATGAATAGGCAATAGCCTGAAACTCCTAAAGGAAGAGACATGGCTTGACAGGATAACGTTAAAAGAAAATTGAATCTAATTGCAATAATTATGATGTCAACAAAATATTTTTAGATCTAGCCTTTCACTGAAGTAGTCCAAAATGTTGGAGGAGGGGTAAAGACAACATTTTTTTGTTAAAATAATTACTGTTTTCCTGACCTATGTCTTTCTTTGTCGATTTTGAAGTGTGTAATAGCCCTCGGGGGGGACAGTGCCTTTCTTGAAAAGTGTGAGTCTGAGGCCTGTAGAGATCTTGAAAAGAATGAAAGACAGATGCCTCTTTCTACATTTGACTGTAATGCTGTTTAAAAGAAAATGCAATGTTTAAATGATCCCTGGTTTTCTTTTTGACATATTCTGATTGTAGTTAGCTCTGCAGGGAGATTTAGCTATCTCTTCTGTCACATGGAAGACTGGGAACTATAAGGAAGTTGACAGAAGTCACAGATGAAATTTGCTTCTACAATTTCATGATAAGTTCTGTTCAAAAGAAAATATTGCATTCCAATTTACTTTTAAAATGAAATTTCCATTCTGTTCCCATCATGCCGGGCCGCTCTGACAACCTTGCAGCTGGAGGCTGCTATCAATGAGAGCAGGTGAAAAACACTGACCCCAGAAATGGTCAAAAGCTTGGGACATTACGTATGTGAAAGTAAATATAATTCAAGAAGGATATTTAAAGTTTAGTGACTCCTAGGGGCTATACTTGGGGTTTAGCTTTTGATTTCCAATAGGTGTATGTGAGGAAGTTTCCATCATAATGATAATTATTCTGCACTGTTTCTTGCCCTAGAGAGGATCCAAGCCTCCTTGCACAGGAGTACAAAGACAGCACAAAAGTTTTCTCTCTTCAGGTTGTAGTGGTGACACCACACTTCCAAGGTGTTGTAATAACAAAAGTATAATCTACATTTCCTTTTTGTATGTTGCATATTAGGTGTGTGCAAATTGGCTGAAGAATTTTCATTTCTGAAATGTTCAGTTGTGAACAAAATGGATGAAAGATGTTTTTATATATGTGTTTTAAGACTAAAGATGAATGAATGGGACACCCATCTCAGAAAGTCTCTAAGCTGCTCACAATTGTGGTCTGTATAGTTCCATATGGGAAAGTGTCACTAAAACTTTGCTCTGTTCCTGTGTTCCTATTCCAAGCAGCTCCTGCTAGTTGGGTGTGTACATACTAATTTATATTTGCTTCTCAAGGTCACAGCTGAGATGTACATAGAATAATATGTACTCACTTGTATAGTTAAAAGAATGGAAATCTAATTATATAGTTAAAAGTGTTTCTATCTTTCATCTTTTAAATGAATGTTTCTTTACAATTTTCTACATCATTATTTATTAATGACAATATTGAGTTAATATTCCTAACAGTATTGTAGATAGATATTTTTTATCTCAAATATGCTAGAGTCACCAATGTAGTTTAAAAGTTTATGTATTTTAGCTCAAGTTTTATACAAAACTTCTTTCCTTCAGAGATTAAATTTGTCCATGATGACAGCATTGTCTGCAAGGGCAGAAAGAAAACACTTTTCTAGCGAGGAAAGCAGTGAGTTATAAGAACAGCTAAGGGCAGGATGGAAGAAAGACCATTAGTAAACTCACAAAGAAATCTGGCCAGTGCGCCTCACCATTCAGAAGAATTGATCAGTCACCATGCACATCCCTGTAACCTAATAACTTATGATTGATTAACCCCATCTAGCCTACCACCTTCAACATTTGACTCAACATTTTGTGTCATACAGCTGAAATTTGAGGCACAAGAAAAAAAATCACTTTCAAAGTGATTTCTGTTAGCTAAGATTGTCAGCTGATAATTTTTTTTTTAATGCAAAGAGGTTGAGCTGACTGTAAGGTGGGATTTTTCTGCATTAATGATAAAGCAGGTTAAATAATGCCTGCTTTGGAATGGGTACAGTCTTTAGCTTGTTGGAAAGCAGAGAGGCTCCAATTTTGCCTGTAAATGAAAGAAAGTAATGTTTGCCAATTAAATCAAGCGGCTGTTTCACAGACAATATTGCTAATAGCTACCAACTAAACTCCAAGCTGTTACTCTGGATTGTTTAATGAACTGCTTTTAATACATAGTAAATGCTAACCTCTGTATCTCAATTTATTGAGCAAGAAGGGAGGGCTATTTAAAGACATCTCTCTTCAAAATTCTATAGCACTGTAGAATTTTCTGTGCTAAGGAAGCACAGGAATTTGAGACTATTTCTTACACTATTTATAAGAAACCTGGAGAGAATAGTGCTACCTAAATTGTTTTTGACGGTGCATGACAAAATTGCCATGTTCTGATGTTATACAGTGACTGTAATTTTTTTCTTTAAAGGAGATATTTTAGGCATGCCATGCAAACTTACTGCTTGAACTCTTCACTGTAAACTGCACAATACTGATGACAAAATCAAAATGCATCTCACGTTGGACACACTAATGTATGCAGCAGTTTTGTGTGACTAACAAACGAATCAGAAACAGTACATGGATTTCAACAAGAATCATTCAAAATTCAGGAATTCTATCTTGAATATATATATATATATATTTTTTTTGCATGCAAGGCATAGTCTCTGGTATTTGTTTTCATCAGAAGGCCTTCTCTACATCTCTCAGCTCTTCTCTGAGCATAAGTAAACAAAGCATCAAAGCTATCTAACACCTAAAATAACTGGTTTAGAAAGAAATTGTGAGCTGGCAAAACTGCATACCTGGAGAGCATCCTTAGTCCATTCCTTGTTATTACCATGTCAAAAAGGTTTGAATCTCTTGATTGACCCTACCTGCTTTCTACAAACACTGCCATATATAAATAAATCTAGCAAGACTAATTGCAGCTCAGGTTGATATGACAAAGTTTTGCTTTAACCATACAGAATCTAGAAGTAAATGGCATTTCCTTTTTCTTTCTCTATTTAAAATCTCAAACAATTAAACAACACTGAGAAAAATGAAAAGCTTCCATTTTCTCTCTTTTTATCGACATCTTGGACATTCATTAAATGCAGCAGAAGATGAAAATTTCTATCCTTATTTCCAGGTTACATCTGTCGCTAAAAGGCGGGGAAACAAAAAAAAAAAAAAAAAAGAAGACAAGAAATGAAGAATTAAGGAAATTTCAAAGACCTGTTGCAATCAGCAATCTCTCTGGATTTTTTTTTTGTTACTATTTTATAAGTAAAACAGACCATAAAAATTACATTTATAAGCCAAGGGGGTGGTGGTAGTGGGGAAACAGCCACAAACCAAACACACAAAAAGCAGAAATGCAAACTTCTGACTTTACAGATGGCTGTTTTTCTTAATTATATGGATAACAGTTTAGTAATACCTAATTGGTCATGCTTGACAAGTAATAGCAGTTTTTCCAAGACAAACAAATGTTCACATTTTTCATACTTAATCAGGGAGTTTATGTGCAAAAATGACCAAATGTATCATCTATTCTAAGCCTGCTATGTTATTTTGTAATAAACTACCATCTGTACTTTGATTTTACAGAATCTGTGTGTGATGACCACAGAATTTAATTATATTGCAGATGGGTTTGGGGAAGAAATTAGATTTTTTTAAAAGTTTATTTATTTATTTATTTAAATAAGCTACAAAAGCTCACATCATTAATTTAGAAATATCCCAAAGCAATGTTATTTTTTGCTTTTGTCTGAGAGGTAGGGCCCTGAACACCCAATAACTGCCCTAATCTTTTTTTCCTGTGTTTTCCAATTGCATAGACATTTCTTGATAAGTGCATTCAGATTGTGAAAGTGTGTATTTCTTCGTGCTGTATATTTACATATTAATTGCCTATTTTCTGAGTTATTTAACTTTTAGTGAATAAATTTGTCCATTATGGTTAAGATATTAGTTTATTCATATTCTTAGAGCCTGTCAAGTTATACATCTTATTTTCTAGTCACTTGTCACAACTTTGCAGACTTTGTTCTAGTGAGTAAATATGCCTGAAATAACTATTCTTTACTAACTTTTTATGGTGTGCAGTCCTTTCACATTAATAGTATTTCTGGATTTTCTGTGTGATTAATACAAGTAAGGTTTTGGGTTAAAAAAAAAATTAAATCATGTGAAAGATTTAATAAATTATTCAATAATTCCAAAAATTGCAAGTAAAGAAATAATTTTAATATTCTTACATGATTTGAAACGTTTTGGCATGATGCTACCAGATGGAGCTGTGCCAGGAGGGAGAGCTGCAGCAGCGGGGTTTGTGACGCTGTGCTGTTCTGTCTCCCCAAAGGTCAGATGTGGTTCTTCACCCTTTGTCCTCTGTTAGAATCTGTGGGTATTGATGATTCCGAGATTGTAGAAAGTCTCTGTCTTTCTGCCCCGCTGCCAAAGCAGAAGCCATAATTGGTCTGTGCTGTTTCAAGGTTGTTTATTCTGTTTATCTCTAACATGTTCTGCTGCCCTGCCGCAGCTCTGTCCTGCAGGGCAGCGTGTGGGGCTCTGCCCTCAGTGGGATGTTACAAACATTAAATACCACAAACTACCTGTGCTGGATTTACAATAACGTGCCAATATCTGTCACCTACGTTGGACAGTGTGTCCCCAGCCTGAACCAACAGAAAAATGCCAACACCACAGTGAAACATGGAGGGCATGAAGAAGGAGAAAAAGGACAAGACACACCCAATTTCCTCCATCTTGTCCCCTTTGAACCCCTAATCTAGAATCCAAAAATTTTACTTTTGCACCCGTGCCACGCTAATTATTACTTATATCAAACACTCAGGGCTTGTAATTCATCCTGTAAGACTAAAACTCTTTTCCATGGACAGAGATCACAGACAGTGTCTCTGGGGGCTCTGTCCAGGGGGTTCCTGACCCCTGCCAGGGTCCCAGAGCTGCCAGGGCAGCCAGAGGGAAGCCCTGGATTCCCACAGTCCTCAGAAGAGCTTCAGCCATGTCCCCAAACCAAACTGGGAATGCACTGTATAATTTTCTGATTCTACCCATGTGCAAGTTAAGAACATTTGTTCTTGATTTCTTTTCTATCTCTGTCAAGGTCAGAATTGAAAACGCTCGAGATGATATTCAATGTTTGGGCTCAAATGTTTATTATGTCTTATCTATATCACAGTCTTACAAGTCGTGAGTTCTACAGCATTCTACTAACGAGCTACAGAATGGCTATTTATCTTTCTCTACAAGGTCTTTTAAGGCTGAACTATCCAATTAAGAAATGACGCCCAAGTTATTTTTACTTTTAACCCAATAACCAACCACCTGTGTCCCTCAATGCGGACTTTTCTGTCCAATTACAAAACACCATCCAAACCCATGAAGAAGAAGGTGAAGAAGGACTAGCCTTTGCCCTAAACCCACCCTCTTGCTTTATATATATTACTATATTCTAAAACCTTAAACTAAGTGCATGTGATACTATGCACTTCTAATCAAGCTATACACTCATAATCCCAATTCTACCCTTCAATTTTGGAAACCTTCTCCACAGCCTCAGGTCAAATATAGTGTTCTCATGAGGGTCTGTGCCTTTCAGCACAAAAAGCCCAAAACTCTCAATATCCAGAGTTCCAACAAGCATTTAGGTAGGAAGGTTGTGAGGGATACTTAGTGGAATTCAATATCACACCTTTACTCTATATTCCACCAACTTCTCCATTTACAAAAGGTCTTCCTATGTCAAAGAAAATATCCCGTAAGATGATCTTTTCTCTTGCCCCACCTTCTGATTATGCCTACTTCAATTCCATGGCATCTCAAGCACCTCCTCCCTCCCCTTCTCCACTGATCTTGGTGTCTGTAGAAAGAACTCTACAGACACCAAGATTTGGGATTATGAGTGTATAGCTTGATTAGAAGTGCGTAGTATCACATGGTGGAAAACTTAGTTTAAGGTTTTAGAATATAGTAATATATTTGGCCTGTCTTAAGTCGTGCTCCTTAGGTTGCTTTGAACATGCTGCACTCCAGAGAAATTTTATCATCTACTCTTCCTGCTTTCAGGGAGACTAGATAATTTACTGGGATAGATGCTAAAAAGATTCCATGGCATTAAAATGTGTGGTGAGCAAAGAGTCCCATATGGGCATAGTCTTGGCCTGAATGTCTTGAGAATGTAATATTTCTCCCCTGTCATGAGATAATGTGAGCTGATTCAGATAGTGTGAAAAGGCAAAATCACAGTGGAAAAGTATTTATAAACATATTATAAAATTTGGGTCAACTTCCAGTTCAGCTGAGTTTAGACGAGCAGTACAGGCAAGAGCATCTGCTTGTGCATCTCATCTCTTACAGATTTGCTATTTTTGTAATTGTGACTATGAACAAAAGATGAACACTATCATTGAAAGTATTCACAAAATACTTATGATAGATGGAGATTTTTCATTCTGTACTGGCTGTAGATTTTATTTTTTTTGTCTTTTCCCCCTTCTCCCTTTGTTTGTGTACTAGTTTTCTGTTAGAATTGGGTTGGGTTAGATGGTTATTTACTGTGGTATTTCAACACTTTTGCTCCCAATCTCAGCTTGGATCAGGGAGTATAAATATATGCAAAATAGAAACTGGCTGACAAAAAGATAAGCCTTTTGATTTGCTTGTTTTCTTGAAATTTTTTAGGGTTCTGTTTGGATTTGTATCAATTATGGGCTAGGATTTGTGTTTATTTTTTATTGCATGAAAATTTTATTGCATTTTCCTGTTGACGTATGAATAAAAATAAAATGTGGAATGGGATATTATAAGAAAATATGTAACAGTATAAACACAGCATATATAAAATTAAACATATACCAAAAATTTAAAGCAAATACTTTATTCCTTACACTAGGCAAAAACCTTGTTGAATATTAATCTATATGTGCATTGAACTTTCATAGTGTGAAATTCAGTGTTTCTCAAAAAAAAAAAAAGTAGTAAATAAATAGCATAACGGGAAAATAAAAGTAAGGCAGAAAGGAAAAAATCTGATACAGATTATATGCCATATGCATGTCATAGGCTGGTTCATATGTTGTCCAAAACTCATTAAGATAAATAATCTTTTCTTCACACTTAAGTTGAATTTCAAATTTACAACTATAATTTCCAAGTGTTCATTGTGTTCCATTAGTTTCATTGTATTCCATTCCATTTCCAAACTTGAAAGAGATTTAAACAATTTAATCTTATCATTTTAAATCTTGTGTGCATAGGCACACAGTTCCCAAGTGGATTAAAACCACTGAACATCATTTAGATAGTTATCAAAACTTGAAACACAGAGGAAAATGCCAGAGGAGAAAGCAAAAGCACTGTTGTGCTAACATACACTAGAAAAGCTTGAACATGATCAACTTGATAAAGATTGAACAGATAACTTGAATTGTTGGATAGCACATGATTTAATAAGTAAAGGAAATGAGTGTGATTAATATCTGTCATGGTTTGGGGAGGTGAATTCTCTTTAACATATTTGTTAGCATTTTTTTTATGATGTCATGTTTGCACAAATGTTGATGATAACTGCTCCAAACCATTTGAGATTTATGGTACTCGTCTCAAGAAATTTTCCATTTAAAAAACTTTAGTTCTTATTTATTTGTCAAGTCAAAATACCAGGATATGTAAGTATCAAAGGCCTTAACTTAACCCTGGCAGTGTTAGAGAATAAAGGATGAGATCCTGTTTGGAGCCCCTCCGAGGTGCAGCATAAAGTCCCACAGCACAGAGAGGTGGTGCAAGCCAAAGCTGCCAATTATACAGCAGCAGATTATATAATTATATAATTATACCAGAGCCCACATACCTGTCTCTGAGACACCCATGAGGTGATCTGAACTGACAAGAAATCAAGCAGGGTTAAGTCTTCCTGGTGTCATCTGTAGTGTTCAACTAATTCAAGACAAGCATCTGACTTAAAAAAAAAACAAAACAACAAAACAAAACTCTACAGAAAATATATTGTACTTGAATTACCTGTACCCTGAAACTGGGCAAAGTCCACATAAAATGCAGGTGAGATTTTCCTCCTGGAGCTTTGTCCCTCAGCAGTTACTTATTGTAAATGCAGACAAACCCAATGGGAAGAAATGATGATGTCTGACTCAATTCAGAAGGCTGAATTATCTCTTTATTATAACTATGCTAAAATACATCAATATACTATATAAAAGGAGGATACTAAAACTACATACTACTTTCTCTGACTCTATCTCTAACTCCAACACAACTGGTGACCCTCTCTGGAGAATTCAGCCCCAGGTGGGTTGGATTGGCCACCAGGCTCAAACAATCCTCACCAGAATCCAGCCAAACACTCACTTCAGGTAAACAATTTTCCAAACACATTCCACATGGGAAAAACAAGGAGCAGAAATAGAAATTGTTTTCTCTTTCATTTCTCTCTGTGCACCTCTATGAAAACCCTGAGAGGGAAAGAAATGTGCTTGCCACAGTTACTGACTGTTTGAGTGCCACTCACTGAAGGACGTGAGTGTGTACTCTTGTATTTAAGCAGTCTTTCACAGTTTTTCATCATTTCATGAAAGAAAGGAGCAGCAGCCACTGCTTTTGCTTTGATCTAGTCATGCTAGCCTCACTGTTACACTTATTGCTGTTCAAATTGCTATTCCCTTTATGTTTTGTTTTGAAATATTTTAATTTATCTGCAGAATCAGAAGCTTCACAGATGGCAATGACTCCCAAACCAGCCCAGTGATCAGAGCAAAGATCCACAAGAAGACCTCTCTGACCCAAACCTCCTCCAGCTCGATTACAAAGGTAACAGTCCCTGCCTTCAGCAGTCCAGGATTCTCAGCAGTGTTCCATCATGGTTTCTGAATGTTGAACTTTGTAGAGGATCCCAACACTAGACTTCTTTCAATGGGTCATCCCTCATGCTCTCACACTAGAGGATATAAAATTCAGTGAGTACTGATTACATGGTTGCACCATGGACCTCATGCACAGCAGCTGCTGCTTCTCATATTTGTGAATGACAAAAGTTAATTATATGAAAGCTTGCAAGTTAACTCTATTTTTAGGATTGCCATATTATGTTTCTGATTTTCCCTTCTTTGACATAAATTATTCTAGATTAAGATGTCTTTACATTTCGTGTGTATCTCAAATATCCATTTTCCCGCTGATAGTGTTAATTTTATACTCCAAACTGTTTTATTGATGTTGAGAAAGATTTTCCTGTGCTTTCCTAGGCTTCCTGAGGTCACACCTAAAAGTGTCTCCCACTTTTTGAATGTTGCAATCATACAAGCTGAAAGATGCCATTATCTCTTATTCTTATTTCTTTAGAGAGTAAATAATAAAAGATTAGACATCCCTAGTAGATTTTTAACACCTCATATGTATTGTAATCAAAATTTCCCTGAGTTCACTGGAGCTGGGACAGCCCACTCAGGTGGATCTGTTCCCACTAAGGGAAGCATGACAAACCAGTGCTGCTGATATGGATATTTTTCAGTGGTTTAAAATTTTTATTCTATTCTCTGTGCTTTTTTTCCTACATTTCTCCATTTTCACAAGGCCTCAATTTCTCAGTGCACAAACTTGAAGTTTCTCGAAAAATCAAAACACTAAAGCAAACAAACTCTGGGCTTCTCCTACACTATATAGGATTTTCAAGATCCCAGAAGTTTCAGAATCAAAGAAAATATATCATGAAAGTCATTTTCCTTTGTGAACCACAGAAATATGTGCTGTCATGAGTCTGAAGTTTTAGTTATTATGAACCTCTAGGTTTTTACAAGTCAACAGATGGTTATCAATATTTTATTCTTTTCAAAAAACCTGAATATAATTTCTTTGTGCAGAATTCCCATTACTCTGTTCATGTCTTTCTTCTGTGAGCATTGTGTTCTTGTAAAAACCTAGCAGGTGATACTATAAAAGCTGCCCACAGATGATTTTAACACAACTTTTTATTCTGTTCTATTTTTTAAGCCAGTATTTTAAAGAGAACTTGTCTTGTGCCAAAATGTAAACTTTCAAATCTTATTAAAAATTAAGTTCTGAATTCTTCTAATCAGAAAGTATGTGCTGTCATATATAGTTTTTACTTAATATAAAGAAAAATGAATGAATCAAGCATAGTCTGAACTAGGCATTGTTTTGATGATATTTTCATACATCATTTTGGACTTTCATATATCACTTTGTACTTTCCAAAGGGTTATTATTTGTACCTCCAAACATATTTTGCACATTTTGACAGGTAAAGGTTCAGGGTCATTCTGAAAATCTGCTTTTCTGCTCTGCACAGCAAGGAACGTATGTAGTGAATAGTTCCCTCTTACTAATTACAGTCATTTATTTTCAACATTCCTGTCCTGTAAAGCCTGGTTCAAATTCATTTGTAAGAGAGAAAACGAAAGTTAGAAATATATTTTGATGCAGTAGATCTGCATAAGATGGGAGCTGAATGTGTGCCTGGATTTTAAATCTCTGAATCCCTACTTAATAAGGTAATTTGGACAAGGTTTGTTTCCTGCTAATGGCTTGTGTCAGCCTAGAACAATGTCCTGGTCTTTGGCTTGGTTATGAAGGTGCTGCTGCAATACAAATACATGATAATAAAAGATACTCATCCTGCTAACTTAAGCTTTAACATCCCATTTCTTTAGCAACAAGGCCAAGCTCTTCTGCACTAAATCAGTCCTTCCTCTCATTTGAACCTTCTTAAAATTCCACATGCAGGTTGCCAGCTAAGTCATTGCAAGGACATATCCCAGAGTTTTAGCCATTTGAAGCAGTGCAAGGAAATAAGTGGAAGATTGATACTTGAATTTATGTATTTTTCTTTACTGATCTTCTGTTTAGTGCACTTAATTTATGTCAGATAAATCACTTGAATTCTTTTCAAAGATCAAGTGAGTAAAATGTCATAGCATCAAGCCTAAGTATCCATTTTTTCCTAAAGGTCTTGTTGTCCCTAGGTACATGCATGTAGAAGGCTCTTGGGGAAGAGCCCACATATTACAGAATCTTCTTGTTTGCTTTTTGTAATATTCCAGTCTTGTTTTTATCTGGATTCAATTTACACCAGTGAAGATTAGCTTTTTTATTTAAAATAAAGATTGTTGAGATTAGCAGTTGAAAAAGAAGCATCTGTATCTATGCAGCTGAAAATGCAGTTGTTTTTTTCCAATCATTAAGATTCAAGTCACCAGGTGGTGCTATTACCTAGTATTGCAAGACCTTCTTTGGAAATTTCTTTAATTACTTTTTTTTTTTTTAAGGAAATGTTGCATAACCCCTTTGCCTTACAGTTGAGACAGGCTATAAGGGCACATTAACCTTATGACTTATTTTGGGAGTAGAAAGACTTTGTGAGAGGTGGGAATGGGTGACTGAGATGGTTTTCCTCTAAAACACTATAGTTTGCATTCTGGCTGTGGTGGACTTCATTCCTGGTCTGAAATAATACATAACTTATGTGACATGAAACATTTTTTGGCCACTTGAACTGTAAGATAAACAAAATAAAAGTTGAAAGTACATCAAAAGTTATGTTAGGGAGAGAAAATAGACATGAGGAGGGATAACTGTGCTATTGTTTGCACGGAGAATATTATCATGACTTTGAGGGGATGTTATCTCTGTAAGAAAAAGTCTTCATGATTAGTTTCCGTCTTCATTGGATTAAATTAGAGACAATAAACATTAGAGTAACTATTAATTGAGGTGACATTGATTTAGATTTTTATCAGCAGAACCAGTGGAAATCCTATAAATGTAAGTTGAAAAAAATAAAAAGGAAGAAAGGTAAATAGTCATTACCTGCCAGTACGTGTGGTGGCATAATAGTGATAAAGAAAAATACCTAAATGGGAAGGTAGCCATCTGGAGTTTAAGAGAATAATGATATCTGCAACCAAAGATTCAGCAATTTTAACATAAAAAGTCTTGTTAGAGACTAAGATGTGACTCCTTTATTACCCTACACATGGAATGTGGATGGTATTGCTTATCTCACCTCATTAGCATTTTAAGTAAGAGGAAAGACAATTGTGTAAAGAGAATCTGATCAGTGGAGGAGGGGAAAAGCCTTCCTGGTAGAAATTGATATTTATTTATATAGTTCATATAGGCATGTGCATTTTTTTTTTTCCAATATAGGCTTAATTTTTGAAATGATTCCTGACAATGGTTTTCTTCCTTTGATGGTTTAACTAACCCATGATTCTCTACAAATTGAATGCTGTCACTTTTAAGAATATCCAAAGTTAATGGTGCAGCTGCATGATGATAAATATGAATTGTGTCCCCCTTTTCTGCAAGTTTTTAAGTAACTTTTCTAACTTTGATGCCTTTGGCAGCACTGACAAAACTATCTTACTTATACAAAATCCTTTGTTGGATACCTAAACAATATCTGAAATATCATTCAGTTAATCTTTAGAAACAGATATTTATTTATGCTTGAAATATAATTTCAAAATGCCTCAAAATTAATGTAGGTATGTAACAATTGTCTAAATCAGAAAGAATAAGAACATATATGTTTTTCCAGAATGGTGTTTTTCTTATCTTTTTACTAACAAGTTATGATGAAGCTCCATGGTTAATACAATTTAGGACATGACTGTGTTGGATGGACTGGGATACTGGTACAAGTAAGAGCTCTTCCTGAGAGAAATCAATTTTGTTTTTTAATTTTTCTGATGTAATAAACAATTTCGCATATGAATAATAGTAAATAGAATTGGTAACTGCCATCTTTAACAGTTTAATATTGTCTTTCATGTATACAGTGTTGAAGAAAATAATTCACGGATTGTATTTCTCTGTTACGCTAGATAACTCACTAAAATGTACTTTTAATAATTCACATGATGTTCATTAACCTCTTGATACTCTATTCATCTCCATTAGGGTAATATCATATAATAAAACCAATAGAAAAACACAGATTATTTTAGAGGCAGAAATCAGTAAGAGGCCGTGTAAGAAAAAAGAGATTTCAATGAGATCAAATCTTCAGGTTTTTTCTTTTTTCTCTTCTCCAATTTCCTCTGCCTGAGCAAATGGGGGAGTGAACAACTGGTGAGTGACAACCATAAATTTGCCTGAAAAAGTGTGGAATTGTGGGAAGTTGCACCAGTCTCTCACCTTTATATCACATATATACCAGTGTCTCACATTTATATCACAATAAATGATATTGTTTTCCCTAGGCATCCCGGCCCTCTCTTCACCATGGCCTTCTCCCACAGAGGCTGGCAAAGATGAGAGTTTATCACGACAAAAAGGAATGCTTGCTGAATAGAACAGTTCTATTTATACATGTTTGAACACAGAAAATGTGTATTATTATAAGCCCCCTTTATTTATTTATTTATTTATTTAATCTCTAGAGAAATGCAAACTTCAAGGTGCCAAAAAGATGTTTTTCAGCCTAAGAACATCTGGGAGACTTGTTCTGTTGGGATGCACTCCAAATTGCTGGGATTTGAAGAAATAAGATTAAATATTAGAATAGTCTTCTGTAGAATAACTTGTGGGTCACTTGAAATTTCTCCCTACCCTAAGAGAACAAAAAAGGACTTGAGCTGACTTCTAGGCACATCTAGAAGATATTCCTTCTAGAGATGCCTAGAAGAAAGGATGTGTCCCCTGAAAGAGGGATTTAGAAGATCTGCTTTTTCACTCTTGATATGCAAGATTTCCTCCTGAAGTGAGTGGAAGTCTTAAGTGTGTACAGAATGAAAAATCAATAGCAAGGTTAAAAGAAGATCCAACTGTAAACCATGAAAATTTGGGAAGCAGTGCGAGCAATAATGCCACAGGCTAATGCCATGGAAATTAAAATGTATTTATGTGTAACCCCTACAGAAAGCAACAGAAGTTTACATGTGGTGAAGTTTATTTTCTCTAGTGTATTAATTCTGTTCCCATTGCAAAAAAAATTCCTGCTTTTTACTGGATCCCAAAACAGATTGTGCTTTGTTCTTGAAAAATTCCCTCTCAATATTTTAAAAATTATTTTAGAACAAATTCTCCTCCACCTCACTCATCAATTTTTAATGAAAAATTTTCCAAAGTCAGTTTATAAATTTTAGGAATCTAATCCTGAACAGGATATCCAAACAGAAATAACTAAATAAGATGAATACCATCCATGGCTATATTCTATCTTTAATGAATTTCTGTCCCTAATTATAGCTACAGCTACTATTAAGAGACATTTTCAGGAAATCAGAAATAGGCTAGTAGGACATGTAGAGTGTCTAGATGAAGAATGGGGATAATAAATACAGATTAATACTCTTAGTAAAATCCCTAAATATACCAAGATATTTACTTTTGCATTTAGATGACACACACAGAAAGCAAGTGGCTTTCCACATATCACCCAGAGTAGTTTTAATACACATTCCCTGGACTATGATGGCTCTCTTAAAACTTCAATTTTTTCCTCGAATTTGTGATATCCTAAATAAATCTCCCAGTTCCTTCTCCTTGCAACTGAGTCTCGCTTCTGAAAGAAGTGTTTTGCCAGCCCACTTTCCTGAGACCTCTCACCTCTCACATTTACAAAATGAGGGTCTCAGGCATCAGCTGAACCTGAAATTCTCTTTCCCGATCAGTGCTTGGCCTCCTCTCTGTTAAATGCTGCAGATATGAACAGCATATCTGCTGTATAAGGAATGGGGTAGGGGAAAAAACTTTGAACCATATTTTAACACATAAATGTGAATTTGAGTGCATATGCACAACTGCATTTAGCAATACATTTTACATTTTTTTGGAGCAGGAATGAGACATTTTCTGACAGAATAAAATTACTTTTGAACTTTATAATCTCAGGTTATAAAATAAGGTAAGATTTCCTTTTCTAGCAATGAGGGACACCAGCTCTGTGTACATTTATTTGCATTTCTGATTGTTTATCAAGGTTAGACTTTTCTGAGAATACCAGAAGATGGGACTGTCAGCTATGAATGTAATCTCTGTTGCAATAATAACAAAATTTAATTAGTCATATCAATACAGTTAGAAGGATATTCAATAACTGATTTATATTATTAGGAAAAGAAAAGGTACCACTTGCTTATTGAATCACAACTTTATTCAGTATTCATTTCAGTTATGTGAAAAAAATAAGATCTTTTAAAAAAATAGAAAAGAAAGGAAAAGTTCTTCATAGATTAAGCCTTAACTACTAAATAATAGATATTAGGCAATAGATACAATCTAAGAAAGTTAATTGATAATGGCTCACATTTATCAATTTATCACATTTATTACATTTGTCAGTAGAAAAAGCACAACTAGTATCATTCTACTAAGATAGAAAGCTGTGTACTATAACATTTCTGAGCTAGACAAAAAAAAACCTAAATAATAAATACTAAACTAGAAGAAAACCATAAAAAAGGAGCTCTTTAGAGTAGTTACGATAACAAAACAGATGGCAGACGACAATATGCATGTTAGTAAACACCAATCAATTTATTTTCTTGATTCTACTTTCAAGGACATCACATCAAGAGCATCTCACAGAATAAACAACAGTCTCCTGAGAGCAGTCCTTTCCCTGGAGGGAATTGATATCTAAACCAGCAGAAGTATTTGTGAAAAACAAAAGAATTTACCATACAAACCAAAATTGGGCAAGGAGAAAAACTGAGAGTGATGACAATAGAAAATTAGTCAAATACCATAGTCTTAAATCTAGGAGTTTTATGGGCTGCTTCTTCAGGCTTTTACAGTGAATTAAGAATTCAGGACCCAGTCTGAAATATCTGTAGAAAAATTGTTTAGGGGTCAGACACTCCGGTAAATGTATGCATAACATATCAAATTAAATAACTGTACTATAACATTTTGTTTGAAATGTTTTATTAGAATAAATCTAGTTGTTTGTCTTTCTTTCATGCATATTTGAAATATGAAGACCTTCTCTGTAATGTGAAGATCTTCTGAGAAATAAAGACTTTTTCTTTTTTTTTTCATCAAGTAGGGGTGGTCTGTGCACTGAAGCACACAGGATGTTTTCATGAGAACATAAGAACATGATCTCTAGGACCAATGGTATAGCATTAATCCTTTGCAGGGGCCAGTTTCTGGAGCTGAGAACATGGAGATGTCTGGTTTCAATCTTTACTTTGAATCTCTAAGCAAGATTTACCTAGTGCAGGACTCTACACTGCATCCTGAGTGTGTGTGAACTTCACATCATATATTTGATTTCAGCACGTAGTGTGAAGGTATTCACTGGAAGAGCCAACTTCCATTTTATAGTTCCTAAGGGATGCAAAGCTTTAATGCTCTCCACAAGCTTCATGAGGCTTTGAAGTGCTCAATAACTTCTGTATTTTGCTGTTAATATTAACTCCACAGGGACAGATTAGTCATTCAGAACCAGTTAAGATTTTCTGTACTATGTATTTGTTTCCTTTTAGGAAATATTTAATTATACCTTTCTATCAAAATAAATGCATAAGAAAATAAAAAAATACAGATATAATTTTCAGGTCCTGTGGTCATAGACACATTATTTGAAAGATCATAAAGTATTTATTGTCTGTTAATTCTCATTTATATTGGCTGGGTTTTTAAGATAATTTGCATTTTATACTGCACTTATTCCATCAGGAATTACTTTGATGATAACATTCAAAACAGAAACAGAATCAGCAAACTCAAAAATGCATACTGATAAAAATTTTGTTTAGTTTAATTAGAACTGTATAAGCTAAAAATATCTATATTGATATGTGCATACATTGAGATTATGCTATTGAGTTATAGGTCACTGTCTTTTAACTTGTTTCAGTCATTTATGTCTCTTGAAGTCCTTCTAAGATATAAATACTGAGAAAAAAGATTGCTTATAATTAAAGAAGAAATAAAAAAAAGGAATACATGTATCTATTATATTTAAAGTTATTTATCTAATTTCCAAGATGTCCTTGCAATATTACTGCATTGTATATCAGTGAGATATTATACAAGGTATTATTCTACACATCAGAAGAAGTGAAAATTACTTGACCTCACAGGATAACAAGACACCAGAAATGAGATTCACTTCAAAAAAAAAAACAAAGCTAAATTTACAAAACCTGAGCAACATCCAAATTCAGGTTTTTCTTGTGTTTTATTTTATTATGTGTTATTTCATAGGAGGAAAAAAATGTTATTGCAAAACAATCTCCAGAACTTAAAGTAGTTTTGCTAATGTAAGTAGATTTTCTCAAATGAGTATAAACTTTCTATTTCTCTTCCTGAAATTAAATTAATGTGTAAACTTTCTGAACAATATATTATGCATAAAACCTGTTCATATGTACATATGAGACTTCCTTATTAAGTCAGTAACTTAATTTTTTTTAATGCTTGTAGACCTCTTAATCTGTCAAAAAAAAGAAAATATTCTACAAATTTAATAAAAGAAACTCTTGTAAGAATGTGGGGTTCATAACAAAACATACCCTAATGTAGCATCTCTTTAAAAATTCCATAGCTAATACAGAGACTTGTTTATTTTATCATGATTTATGAATAATGCCATAAAAAAAACTGGGGACAGGATGGGTGGATGGTGTGACTCAGGTAGTGTAGTAGCACGTTCTCAAACTGGGTGATTTATTCACAGAAATCAACTTAACAATGCCCTTGTATAACATTTGCCTGCAGACTTCACTTTGTCAATAGTTTTTGGTAGTATTATCTCTGACAGAACAATAGCAGATGATTGGCAAGGAAGAAAAGCCAGTGTATTATTTCTTGTAGAGGGGAAATGGCTTTTACTGAATATATTTTTCTTTGATGCACTATTCCCCAGATGTAAAATAACTATTTTAAAAGTTTGTATTTCATTTCTCCTCCTTAGGTCATTGCGCCAAAGAAAAGAGGGTTTTTTTTTCCTTTGGGGTTTTGGTTTTGGAGGCTTTTTTTTTAGTTAGTTGGTTTTTTTCCTTTCATCATTTCTCATGATTTCTGTCACTATTGAGTTACTTGCTCTTTGTTTAAAACCTGTTTCTTTAACTGCAATATATTTTTCTTTCATTCTTTGTAAACAAGATCCGTTCTGGTAGATTTTTCTTTGCTGCTGTATTCCATTTTACTGGGAAAAGAACAGCTGTGTATAATTTTACTAGCCTCCAGCAAACTTTGAAGGGTTTCTGAAGTATATGATTTTGGGGAGAGAAAATAAAGGAGAAAATCTCTGATTTTATATCAGTTAACAGATTTCCTTGGCTTTTCCCAGATGCTCAATGAATAACTATGTAGAGATGCAAATTTACATAAATCTGAGGGGCAATTAGAGAAAAAAGAGGATGCCTCATATTTTTATTGCATTCCCTTACTTACATGAGTAAGACATTAGAAATGTAAATCGTACATATATTGAGCTATCCATGGAGGAGGGGAAAACTCTTATGTGCAAATAAGCAAGAGAAATAATCTTTTGTAGCCATGAAGGTATGAAAATCTATATAAAGGCAATTGAGACATTAAACTACTGCAGAGTTCTTGGGTCAAGTCTGTGAGTATAGAAACTGCTTAGAGAAAATTAAAATTGTGGCCTTGAGTTATTATAATAAAGACCTTCATTACTACTTCTGGATAATTTAAAAAAAATCATTTCACCCTTTTCACCATTAATTTTTTTATGTGTGAATGAAAGAATTGTCTTAGCATAAAAATTCCCTTTATATTCACTTATACACCAAGGACAGTTAACAAACTCTTATCCTTTACAGCTGGTCTCATGATGACACAGACTTTGGGGATTTACAGAAGTCAGGAAAATGTTTAAACATGTTTAGCTTTAAAAAGTAAAAATATATGGATAAATAAAAAGCCATCAATCTGCACCCTCAAAACAACATGGATTCAACTAAAACATATTCCTTTATCAGTCTAGCTTTGCTAGGCAAACAGATTTTATTTTTGCTCCCAAAATGCACATAACAATTTCTTACAGGAAAGAGCAAAAAATATTTTTGTTTGCAAGTTATCTAGAACTTTATTTTTGCAGAATGATTTTTAATATTATTACTTTACTACATTTATTTTTGTTTTCAAGACCAAAGGAGCAAGAAACTTTTCTCTTAAAAGAAGAAGAAGCTGACATGAAAAGATGAGAGCCTAATAGAAGGTTCTCTTCCCACTTGACAATAAATATAGGCACTAAAATTTTTTGTTAAACATAGATATATTAACAACCTATGGAAGTTTTAATTTTCTTTCTCTTTGGCAACAATAAACATTTACATCAGAGACAATGAGAAAGTCTTTGCTTGCTAGGACTCTTTCCAATTTTCCTACTAAAGCAACTTGTAATTTATCTGGTAACACAAAATTTTTTCTGCTGATTTAGTTTAAATAAAAACAAACTGATGTCTCCAATTTAATAAGTTCATACCCTGGAAATTATATGTGTGTATATTTAGCCAAATTCTTTGCAAAAAAATCAAGTTTTCATGAAAAATGGTATTTGATCTGAAGGCACATTCCCTGCAGAGTCAGAGAACAGATAAATTCTCTCCATCGTGATCTCACTGTTCTTCATGGAGAAGATGTTTTACTCTAAAGAATGATTTTTTTTTGTAAATAGATGGTCATAAAAGATATTTTATGGAGCTATATGAAGTCTTTGGAGCTTCCCATTATCATGAACCACCAGCACTGCAGTGCCATGGAACAGGGCTCTTTTCCTCTTCTCCTTACTGAATCCCAGAGGATCAGGCACTGTACCACAACTGCCTGTAGGACAATTACTCAAAAAAGTGTCTGATCTTTTAGACTTTTGAATTTCTGCTGTCCTAAACATTCTCTGGAACAAGCTCTTACATCTGTTCAAGAAAAGATTGTCATCAGTAATAATTTTCTGGGAAGATGTTCAGGGATGAGACAGAAAATGTCTAAAAGAAATTGTTCTGCTTTCAACAAGGCTCAAATATTGGGGGGAAACCAATTTGAGGTCTGGGTAATTCTCATTCCTGCACTCTTCACAGAATACTATTCACAGAACACTATTCACAGAACACTATTCTTGAATTAAGGAATGTGAGTTAGCAGTAGGACATATGTGATATTTTGAATTTTCTTTCTATAAAGTGAACTGCAACAATTTTATCCCTGAAGTGATGTTTTTCATCAATTGGTGAAGGAGAATATTTTCCCCTTGGAACTGGATTATAATTCTGACAAGTTTTCTTATTATTATTTGTCATTTCAGTGAGGCATCCTTTCTGATTATAATTAAAATCCATTGAAATTCAAAGGTACTTATGAAGGAATTGATATTTAAATATTTGAATCCTTCATGTACTTCATAACTTGAGTTTTCATACCATGGGAGATAACCCAGCATATATTTATCTCAAAGTTGAAATACTTTAGAAGAAAATACTTTAGAATGCAATACTTCTGATTGCAGAAGTAGAGGAGGCAGACACCATTCTATAATATCTCTTTTGTTTTGGTGAAGACTTCAATAATTAAATTTATATCATTCATCATCTTGTTCCGGCTGTTGACTGCAATGCTGACTTGTTGGAGCTAAAAACTCCCAGTGAGATCAAAGATTTCAGATTAATAAGAAATATACAGGCAAATTCCAAGTTGGATTGGTCTCTTCCAAGTCACGTAACGTGTTTTTTTAAATTATTCTATTTTTATTTCTTGAAAGCTAGAGGGCAACATTGTTTCAAAAGACACAGCAAAAGCACATCACTAACTGCAAGAAGTTTTGTGCTAATAAAATCTTTGTACTTTAACTAAGCTGAGACCCTTGCCTAAGACATCATTCTACAAGGCTCCCATAATAAGGCATTTCAAAACTTATCTTTTCATAAGCAGAATGAGTATGGATTTATGATGCTGGTGGATTGGATAATGCGTAGGAATATTCATGATGGAAGATTTGTTCTCTGTCCAGTGATAAGGAGAAAGTTAATTTAGTAGATAATATTATTCAGGGAAAAGCTTTTTCGTAGTAAAGGTGTAGGACAACCAACTAACCAACAAACTCACTGGAGACATCAAGGGATTAGATACGACCATGAATGGCTCACAACATCCAGTTCTGAATCTGGTCAATGTTTTTTGGTCAAAATGATCTGGTGTATAATAATAAATTAATTTTCTTTTTGATGGATTAAGTAACACTCTTCTTGCTTTATTCAAAAATATGATTTTTTTTTAAAATAGATGGTCATAAAGAATATCTTATGGAGCTACATTAAATTTTTTGAGCTTCAGGAAGTTGGTGAAATGTCCTATCTCCAAATAACCAAAATATTTATTCAAAAAGATGGAATAAAACTTTCAGGTTAAAAAAAAATCTCAGCATCCAACAATAAATTCTACTGTTGTGCATTTGGCATCCAAACATAGAGTAGCAGCTTAGTTAAATCAGTATTCCATGGAAAGTGAGCTCACAAGCTGTATGGCTGGATCATCATGTTCCACTTGGAAAGGAAATAAACACTTAAAAAATCAATCATCACTTCTAACAGGAGTAAAACCTGAGGTTGCAGAAATGATCCTTATGAAAGTGCTTTTCAAGTAAAGTGTTTGGAAATATTGACCTGAGGTCCAAAAAATTTGCCTCCTTTATATTTTATTATTTATTTTATTTTATTTTATTTTATTTTATTTTATTTTATTTATTTCAGATATATGGTTCCAAATGAAATTACTGAAATGTATTAAATACTCTGGTTTCAGCTTTACTCTGGTTTCAATTTATTGCAGTGAAATAAATTCTTAGGAAAAAATATTATGACTGTTGTAACTTGGTTATAGTTGCGTATGGTGAATAGATTTTAATTTTTGATTACAAATAGTTTTTCAGATTTTAGTGCAAATTGCACCTGAAATATGCAAACCTGCAAATTAGAATAATGTCTCCCTTACAGAGGCAAATTAACTGAATAAATAAAAATGTCAAGTTGTAATTTAATTTTAGATTGGTTTTATTTCTGTGTTTTTATTCTAGTTAGATATTTTATACACATTTTTAGTGGATTTTGAGAGCATTAAAAAGCTTAATATATTTTTACTATTTGTTAATCAAGACCTGAAAAAATATATAGTAATATTACATTATTTAATGCTTTAAATAAATATTTATATAAAAGTTGACTCATCCCATTTGTTTTCTATAATCTCCCGCATGCTTTAATTGTCCATGTCTATTTTACTCCACAGGAATCTTGCAAGCACTATTCCCTCGTGGTCACACAGAGTTCTATTTGTCCAACACTGAATTAATTTAATGAGTATATTAATTTCCCTTCATACTTCTTCTGCTGATAAACAGATTGGTGTTTAATATTTTTACGTGAAAAAATTATGTTTTAAAATAGGAGGGAAAGAACCCCTGAAACACAATAACCATGGTCCCCGTTGATAACCACTCCAACAGTGGAAATGCAAGAACAAGGAAAGAATTTTATATGTCCAATTGCTGCTCATACCTACATGACATGAAAGTTTCATTTTAGTACTTTTCAACACATACTGTTATTTTTTCTTTTTGTATTTATTTTTTAATTTCAGTGTTGCATAAATGAAAACAAACATAAAACCAGAAGTCAGTGAATATCTTTTCAACTGAGAAGGTGTAGGCAGGTCCCATAATTTCATAAGACATAAATATTAATCTAGTATCACTTAAAGATATATATATTCATGGAGTATTTCAAGAATTGTAGCAGTTCTCCCAAACATGCATTGACAACAAGAGGAAGATGTGGTTTTTAGATCTTATGTTCCAGTCTGCACTTTGGCAAGGATTAATAAGCTAATGCATGTTCAGTCCTCTGATTTCATCATAAATGGGTCTAATTAAGAGTGTTTTAATTATACAATTTCCAGTTCAATTTCTGATTATGTTCAGTGGGGATGACTTCAAGGAAAATCCTTTCATAGGTTTGCTTAAGTGAAGTAGAGAATTTTAAATTTAAAGAAGAGTATTATATAAAAGAATATTTCCTTGCTATCCCCAGCGTGTTCCTGCTTTATAAAGGTCACTTTCTTTCTGTAACATTGTATTTCTCAATTTAAGCTCAAAAATAGTACACTTTTTTAATAACATAAATTAAGGTGCTCTTGTATGTAAGAGATAATTGCAAGCTTGCTGCACTTCATTAAGCCAGTACTCTCATCCTGTCACACAATTTAATAACTTTTTTCTATCCAGTTAGAGTATTTTCATGTTTGCTTTTCTTCCTCACTCCATTTCCAGCTTTTTCATCACCCTAGTATAAAGACTTATTCTTTTACACCAAACAATGATCATACAATTACAACAATTTTAACTAGCTCTGTCACAATTTCTTAATTTTTTTTTGGTAAATTAGTATAACTGTAATATGTGTCAACAAAACACTCAATAGAATTTCATAACCTAGAAATTACTAAGAATAGTTAGAGAATTAGCTATTCTCTATTCTTCTTCCAGGCCAGAAGTGTAATGATCCTACCTATTTCCTTCTTACATATAAGGATTAGATCCTGGAAACATGTCCTTGCTACATACCAATTATGTGCTTTTTGCAGCATGGCATGGAACTAGGAAAAATATTTCCTTGAAAATGATTCATGCAATGTGCAATCAAATATCCACACAATGATTACATAGTGGCACTAAATTAATATAAGTACTAGGTATCACTGAGCTATTACTGATTTTTAGATACTTGGTACCTGAAAATCCTTCCTTTAAAGACTGACAACATGTAGTGTGTTTTCACAGTTCCTGAAATCTGGTAATTTATTTCATTATGTAACTGGTGAAAGCAGTTGTGGAAAACAAAAATCATACAAACAAGCAACCAACAAAACCCCCCAAAAAACCACTCCAAACAGAAAAGAAATAAAAACGAAACAAAAGGGAAGGGATACTATTGGGGGAATATTATTTGTAATGGTATTTATTACAGTGAATTACTATAGGTGTGATTCCATTTCCAGATGAAAATACATGAAACCTGGAAAGTTTATCCAGAGAGGTGTGTGGCCAGACATTGTGTTAATCTGTAGCATCATTGATTCAGTAATATTCTTAGAGTGAAGCTGACAATTAATTTTTAACTATCTGTACGCGACCTATCATAAGCAATTGGCTGGTGGTGAAGAAGAGGAGAGGTAACATGGCATCTCAACTGTGCCATGAGCAGAGGAGGCAGCTTGTGCAGCACCTGAGCCAGAACTGGGGAATCCATTTGTCTCAATGCAGCTCTCAGCCCTCTTCATCTTCCCGTGCCAGGAAAAGCCTGGCAGCAAGACCAACTCCTTGCTTTGTTCTCTGCGCTGTCAGTGGGGCAGCTGTGCCATGTGGCTCTCGAGATGGTGATTGCAGACTCCATGTGGGCTCTGACTGCTGCTCTGTGAAAGATTAACAGCTCCAAGAT
The DNA here is from genome assembly GCF_048771995.1 of Taeniopygia guttata. NCBI lineage: Eukaryota > Metazoa > Chordata > Aves > Passeriformes > Estrildidae > Taeniopygia > Taeniopygia guttata. The sequence goes on from NC_133028.1 coordinate 71,211,030, forward strand.
CTGTGTCCGATACATAAATTATTCACGGCGCGGTGTCACATAGAGGTATGAGTGAGTTCATCTTGCAGGGTTGACTTCAGTTCCTTCTTCTTTTACAAGGGGACTGCTGATGGTTACACAGTGAGAAAGGGGGAAGGATCAGCACATGATCATCTTTCCTTTCCATTAAGCTGGTGTACTTTGGCTTCAATTCACAATGCACAGCATGGTGGAACAGAGTCTCCTATGGAAACAGCACAGCCTATGGTTCTGCTATGCTTAGACACACTCACATAAATTTTTTTGTAATTTGATTACTGCCTTGGAGTCTGCTAAAAAGGTGTTTCAAGTACAGCAGTGACAATTAAACAAGAAATTCTGTTTAACTCATGAAAATACCCCAATGAAAAGCTTTTAAACTGGTAAATTCAAAATTAAGCTAATATTTTATCTCGGGTATATAAAGAGATAATAAGATGAACTGAAATGAATTAAAGACAGAAAGTCAGGATCAATTTCTGTCTTTCTAATTTATTTGTCATGAGGTAATGATTTTTACATTTCTATATTTAATTATTCCATTTCTATTTTAAACAAATCAACCACAGTCTGTGGAAGATTATAAACTTCAGCCTACATATGTCAGGACTGTAATGACTCCTCAAAGCAATTTTTATGTTATTTGCTTGTTCTATGTGGATTTTACTTTGCCCATTTGTAAAAATACCTTAAAAATCTTATCCTTCCAAGAATTTACTGCTTTTAAGCATGGTTTATTCATAATCAGTGTGTGAAGTTTTTTCACAATAGAAAAAAAATTGATGCATGTATTGCAAATTCAGAAAGTCTCAAAGCAAGTTTTGAAAGACAGCTCTTCATCTGTCGTGTGCCTTGAATTTTCGCACACCTGTTAAAAGGACTTCACAGTAGTTTTCTGCTCCTTTCTTCTCTCTTTTCCTGTTAAAAATCAATCATAGGTATTTATGTAATGAACAAGCACTTTCTAAGTGCTGAAGAATATACTGATAATGATTTCTCTTGTACCTACAATAAGAGAAAAAAAAAATTGAAAAGTCTAATCTTCAGTTATGTAAGGGTTAAAACTAAAGAGTCCTTGCTGAGTTCAGATACACTAGATGAAAAACTATTAACATCATTTTACTCTTGGGGATTTAATTAAAAAAAAAAACAAGCTAACAACTTTTGCATCATTCAATTATTTATAATCCCTATTTAACTGAGATGTAGGTATCATTACCCCAAAGATATTTTTTTGTAATCACAAACAGCTAACCAAAAAACTTACCAAAGTGGGGCTTAAACAGGGCTAATGAAGGTATGATTTTTTTTTGTTTTTACCTCCTGGAAAAGCAATGGAAAGTTTGTTTTCTCAGCTGGGGGTACTTAGGATGAGCTCTCTGTTTCAAAGGGCAGGCTGCCTTGTGAACAGATTGTATTTAATGCCATTTTCATGCAAAACCCCTCAATACTGGAAGTTGCACAAGTGTTTCCCAAAATGCTATTCCATGCCTCAAAGCCCAGCAGATTTGTATCCATAGCTGATGCTTATAAAAAGAAACAAAACCAAAGGAACCAAAACACCAAACCATATGATTTTTTGTGTATGTTCCCTTGCCAGGAGGCTGTTTCTGCTCTTTCATCTCCAACACTTGGATTCATTTTGATATGGAAAAGTTAGTGCCGAATTAAGCAAGGAATTTTCAGACTACAGAATGTTCTCCTGATAAATATAAACTAGGTGAAATTCCCTGCTGTTCTGTGAAACCCAGTGTGATCACCAGTAATCCCTCAGGCTCCCTCTGCTCTGGTGGTGATAAAAACCAGGAGTGATTTGGCTACCTGCTGACTATTTTGCTGTTTTATTTGCTGATTCAAGGGGTTGCACGCTCCCCGTTTTCAAAACTAGTTGCTGCTTTCCATAATTCTTGATGGGGAAAAGCCTCTTCTATGAAAAGTCTCTGCAGGCCTGAAAGATTTCAATATTGTCAAACATGGCAGGAATTTTGTTTAATATAGGAATATTTCAAATCTTCCACGCAGGTCTCATATTTAGGAAATGCAGAAATACTGCTGAAAATGCATCTGCAAATGATGCCATATATAAGTGATGATTTTATTTCTCTTGTATTTTTTTTTATTTAGTATTAACAACTTGCTAAAAAGAACAAGCAGCATATTTGTGTGAATTATGTTCATTATGTGACGAAAAGAAAGTTTTTTTTTTCCTAGTTGTCACAAGGTTATATTTCTGCAAAGTAACAATGTTATGGTGGTCTTTGTAAATGTTGGCAATGTAATAGTTGTTTCAAATTGAAATGAAGGTTTTACTTAGAGTTGGCATGATCATTGGTCCCGATCATTTGGGAATAAAAATGGATTATCAATACTGATGCATTACTCCTCAATGCAAGAGGTATTTTATTGTACATTTCCATGGCTTATCAAGGTTTTTTAATTAGGTAGAGGACCTGCTCACACAACAAGCTGCAGGCAAATATTTTCTGCTAGTTTCAGCAGAAGAATTTCCATCAAGTGAGAGATCACTGAAGTGTGGCAAGAAAGGATTTGGTGAATCACTTTTTTACAGAAAGGTACACATAAGTGATCTTGAATTGTCAGGCTCATGTACAAAGGTGCCTGTTGTGTTTTCAAGTCAGAGAAAATTTCATTTTCACAGAAAAGTAAATTATATTAATAATCATCTTTTTTAAGCAAATAATGTTTATGATGAATAAATGTGTTCAGTGGAAACATGTGGTAACTAGTTCTTAAATTATTACCTGCTTTATTAACTGGCAAAAAAATGAGAAAGGAACTGTGAATGATTTTATAATTTCTAAGTAGTAAGCTGTGTTCCAATTGTTTTCTCAAACATTTTAATTCTTTTTTGAACCTTGATCTTCATTCAAGCAATTGGAATACTTCCAGACATTGGCTGCAGAAACATAGATACTTAAAAAGATAAAACAATCTGCAGGACAGAAAATAAAATCCAATTTTATCATTTGTTTCTTCCCCATGGACCACTTCTGTATTGTTTTAATCATTGCTTAGCTTTCCTAGCATTAGCATCAGTCCTTGTTTTGGCTAAAGAAGTAAATAAATATTCTACCAAGTTTTATTTATTTTAAATTTTTAAATTTTTTGATATTTTGTATGTAACCAAAAGCTATTTAAAAGAAAAATCACTTTAATGAAATCAAATATTAAATATAATTTATGAATATAACTTCATTCAAAGAAAGTAGTGTCCTGGGTTGACTGTATGGTCTGGCATCCCATCATCTGTGTTTTTTTCTATCCAGAAATGGGTCCTGAAGCTTTAATCTAAGCCCAGAGAGAAAGGGGGAAGAAGAAGTGGAACATTTGAGGTGTTTGTATTCAAAACAGAGAAATAAGAGTTCAGTTCGCTCCCAGCTCCCAGCAGTTGCAGAGTGAGAGAGATAGGGAATTTTCCTTTTTTTTTTTTTTCCTGCTGGTTTTCTTTGTTAGTGACAACAGGAAAAATTTTCCCAGGCCTGTGGTTTTTTTGGGACTGTTCAGTCTTTTTCTCCAGTCCAGAACACCAGGACAACTGCCCAGGGACCCCCAGGGTCCGAGCCCCAGAAGGACTGGGAGAAACTGAGTGAGCCAAGGCACACCCACGAAAGGACTCTCTGAACTACAGGACTCTCTGAATTTGCCATCTCTTCAGAGCAATGACAGGTTTCATTGTTTATTCATTTTTTTCCATGTTTATGAGTACTGTGCTTGTGAAATAAATAGGTTTTTCCCACTTTTCTCCAAGAAGTTTATCTCCCAAACTGGTTGGTGAGGGGCTGCTGGAATCAACTTTTTAGAGGACAGCCCTTTGGGAAGTTTCCTCACAAATTTTATCTCAAACCAGGACAAATAGTTAAACAGATTGGAATTTTATTTATCAATTTATCGCATATTATCAAAAAACCCAAACCAAACCATTCAGCAGAACGGTCAAAATAAATATTTTCTTTTAATTGTTGTTTGCCTTTCATATTTTATTGCTTTGCTGTCTCTCTGATCCTTATCCATAGATTTGCTGTGTGTTGTTGGATAGGATCAGCAGTCTGCATTCTCTGATGAGCACCTTGATGTTAGTCTTGGCAGTACTATTCTTGCCTGAGCAGACATTTAATGGGACATGGAAGAGTTTCAGGAGAATGAGCCAGGTCATCTCCACCCCAGTAACCAGCTTGTTTGTAAAAGGCAAAAGGTTTTAAATCCTCTTAGAGAAAAGAATTGAACTGTGATTTCCAAATAACTTCTAAATGCTTTGGCTGTAAAAATGCTTAATTAAAAAGGAAATGTTTATATGTGTAACTGACCGTCTTTGGAATAAAAATCACTTGTGCCTCTGCCAGCTGCACTAAATTCCAGCTCTGAACCATAAGTTTAAGAAGATTTCTTTGTATAATAATGCTAAAGATATATTCAGTTTAAACAACCTCCTATCCTTGTGTCATGGTGTATTGGGTTCTGCAACTCTGTTCATTCTTATTAATTCTCTTTTGAGGTGACCAACTCTCCTAATAAGTAAGAAACCTAAGGCTAATTTAAGGATGTGAATATTTTACAGGGATAAGACTCATATAAGGGATGTTGTTTTGGTGGTTCTATCTTTCCTCTCTCTTTGATTATTAATACGACCCTAATTTTAGAGAAAATGGTTCTCAAGATTCCAGTCATCTTATGTTTTCCTCTTGTTTGAAGGCATAAAACTGGCCTACTAGATTATTATATGCTTCATATTTTTGTTTTCTTTCAGTGATTTAATGTGACAAGAAATATAATAATTTATCCCTGGCTATCAATAATGTTCTTTTCATAAGAAAAATATAGTTTGCAGTCTGGCATTTATACTCTGTTCAGATCAATAATGAGCACAAGGAGTAGAAGAGAAGGATTAACACATTGGGTTAAAAAGCCCTTTGGGGAAAACTCTAAACACTCTTTATATGATATCTAATTTTATATATTTGTTGACTTCAAAAATACTGTGTACTTATACAGTCCTAACAATAAGTAAATGCTGTCAACACACCTGCAACACTGCTACAGAATAGTCCTATGTTCTTTCTATGAGATGGTCTTTTTCTTTTTTTTTTTTTTGCAACAGATATCAGGTTTCAGGTTCCATTTTGACATTATGGTTATAATTGTCAATAAAAGGGGAAAGGAGAACAGGGGTATCGCAGCCCATGACTGTATAATAACAATGGACATGGTTGAATTATTCTTGGTTCAACATTCAAAAGCCCCAAAAAATATTATATCAGAAAATAGATCATTTTACCATTGGCCCAATTAAGTGATGCTGTTCTAGATATTTAATGCTTTCACTTTTTAATTTGGTAATGTAAAAATTCAGCAGCCTGTGGCATACATGAGACCAAACTTCATGGTCTCAATGATCATCTCTGAACATCTTGGGAACCTATATGGATGAATAATTTTCTTGAGGTCTGATTTACTATACCATATTTTTCTGAAAAACATTTCTTAAAACACTGAATAAAATATGAACTTGTCTGATGCCAAATTTCTTGAAACCAGTCATTAAGATTTATTATTTCCATTATGAATAATGTCCATTATAAAAGAAGAAAAACATGACTGTAAGGCAAGCATATATTTTCTGTCATAGCACAGCAGTTTGTCTTCAATGACTGATGTTGTTTGGTGTTTGGAAAAGTAATAACAGAGAAACAGCAAGTAAAAATTGTATTTTTAGCAGAAACTCATTGTTTATATTATTTTCATTCTTTGATAAAGTGAATTCCTATTATTGTCAATAGTGACAACCAAAAGGCACCTGACCTTCTCTTGTAGCTTAATAAAGCTACAAACATTGGTGAAATAGCCATAATGTAGAAAGCATTTACAAGAGGCCTCACCAAAATGTACACATCGTGGCATATCTTATGAAACTTCCTTAACAACATGTAATTGTCTCCTTGAGTCCTGTGTGCAGTTTGGGCACCACAATACAAAAAAACCCATTAAACTATTAGAGAGTGTTCAGAGTAGGGCCATGAGGATGGTGAAGTGAGGAAGCCTTGTGAGGAGCTCACTTGGTTCAGCCTGAAGAAGACTGATGAGAGACCAAAGAGAGGTCTTCAGAGGCTTCACTCTCCTGACCAGTGACAAAACTCAAGGGAAAGGTATAAGGCTGAGTCAGAAGAGGTTTAAGTTGTATACCAGGAAAGGGTTCTTCACCGAGAGGATAATTTGATATGGAACAGGCACCCCAATAAAGCCATCACAGCACCAAGCCTGACAGAGTTTAAGTAGTGTTTGGACAGTGCTCTCAGGCACGGGGTATGGTACAGGGTCATGAGTTGGAATCAATGGTCCTGATGGATCCCTTCCTACTCAGCATATGCTGTGATTCCATGGTTCCTTTCTTAATAAGTGTCTTGGGAGTGGTGTGTATCATAACAATTTTGTTTTTGTTTTGTGCCCAAAACTACCACTGCTCCCACCCACTGTTGTCCCACATGGTTCCTGTGGTGGCCATCAGGAAAGACATAGGTGAAGGTCTTCAAAATTAACACAAATATTTCCTTCACAAATACAACTTAGATACCAAAGTAACTGATCACAATTTGTTCTGTGCAAAACATTCCACAGCTGAGAACATATTTATAATAAAAAACCCCAACATTAGGACTTTAGGACTGAAAAGACATCTTGATTCCACTTTTTTGAAATAATGCTATGTGCTATTATATATTTAAACTGATGAAACTTCTGTCAACCTTTCTATGATTCTGTATAGTGATGAGGCTTTTTTCATGTGGATTCCAACTATTTCTCAGTGAAAAACTCTGTGAGAATATCTCTAAGTAAGTTTCTAAAATAATTTCATCTAACAGGATAAAAGAACTGCAGAAAATCACTTTCCACAGAATACAATAGTGTGTTCTTACAATATCTTTCAAAACATAACTTGTATAACCTATACATCTGTAAGAAGATTTAGATTTGCTTCTTTGCAATAACAAAGTTCTAGACAAATTTTCCAAAGCAAAAATCAAAGAGCACTTGGGAAGCAGAAGAAATAAATTTGTAATAAAGACCTAGTGTTTTGTGTAGATAGTGAATGGAACTCTAGGAACATGAGCATTTTTCATCGTAATTTTTTATAGTAAAGATGTCATTGTAATAAAAGTATGTTTTTAAATTAGTGACATTTTTAAATTGGATTCAGATTTATGAGAAAGCTGTGCTGGTGGGAAATAATCCAAGAAAAAAGCTCAAAAATGTTAATTAGAAAGTACAATTCTTGTTGTGTCTTGAGCTACCAGAAATATCTGCTAATTGGTACCAGTCATCTCCTTTCACTTCAAGCTGATCTAATTAATTTCAAGACACCCGTGAATTTCAGAGCCTGGATTTCTAGGTTTCATAAAATTTATTTGCTCTTGAAGGCTTTAATAAAAACTCACATGTCAACTGAATCAGGTAGGTGTATTAAAGTAGATCCCATTTTAGGTAGATCTACAGCAGACTTTTCTTCCCATAATCTTCTTTCTCAATAAAAAATAGTTTTGATACACAATGTATGTGATGTAAACATTTGAGATAACTGTGTTTGTATTTAGGAAATATTAGCTCATGCATAACATACACAGAGATAATTTTAAAAGATGCCATCTACTTATATAGATTTTTTTGTTAATCACTCACCTCCCATGAAGGTGAATTATTAGAGAAATTAGCTGTATGCATGATATATTTTGCATTCTGGCATTCTGTGTCCCTTCTGAATGAAGTATTTCAGCTTCATTTATATTTTGTGTTTAAGAATTACCCTAGAGCAGGATGCAAAACAGTTCCTTGTGCACACTCAACAAATTTAGAACAAGCATTTGGACATAAGAGTTTTGCTTAGAATTATAGTTAACATCAGAAAACTCAATATCTCAGTTGTTTGAGTAGCATATGTGGGGGGGGGGGGATAACAATTCTTAAACACAACTGTACATTAAATTCAGATGAAAGTGTGAAATCAGGTGTTTGATGGTTGGTTTTTTGGTTTAGTACAAGCAGAAATTACAAGTGTGATGATGGTGTTCAGCTTTTTTCCCAGCTTGTTTTCCTGTGCAAAGGCAGCCTTCGGATGCCCATTTAAATATGGTTGAGAGATTGTTAGCTTTAGATGTCTGAATAGTCAAAGTGTGCAGTGAATAATCACAAAGTGTGCTTCCTTTCAAGTATCTGGCCAATGATCTCCCTTTTAGCCTGAAGCAATAATTGTCTGTGCATTTTAACAGTTCATTTGCTTTTGCTACACTACTTGTTTCTTAGCACATTGGATTTTACGCTGTTTTGAAGAAAAACCCTTGTGATGGTTGAAATGAGCATTTTGTATTAGATGTGGTGCAGTGGAAGGAATTCTGATACTGGCTGTGCACGTTTTTACATGGATAAGCAGTGTCTATGGATGCAATCTCTAAAAGGATTTATTTATATCTCTTCTCTTGTAGAAATGATGGATGAAGGTGCCATATTTACCATATAATAGCATTTTCCCTGGTATTGTTTTTTTGAAAATACAAATACAGCCATCAAACAAATACTCTCTGTGGGCTCTCAGCACCATTTAGAGTGAGAGTAAAGTTTATGTAGCACTCTAAATGGTGACCAACTACAAGAATCATTTCCCAAATGGATAAAGACAGGAAAAGAATTAAGCACACTGACTTCTAAGCAGTTCTTTAGCCCAAGGAATTATGTGAGGATAGTGTAGCATTCATAAGAGTCCTACAAAGTTATGCAATCAGCTTCTGCTGCAAAATGTCAGTTTGTACAAGATTAGTATAAGGGATGAACTGAAATATGTGCTGCAGCCTCCAGAGGCAGTGTAGCTGGGGATTATAAACATTCTTCTATTCAGTTTAAATACAATACAGCGAAATTACCTTATTTCAAATGCTGTTAACTATTGAAGTTTTTTGGAATGCATTACTTTGTTTCTCTCAGTGCAGTGGAGAACTTGTTTTTTATAGAACAGTTCTGATCCAAACTGTAGAACTGCTTTTGACATTGAGTAAAATTGTCCAACATATTTGATTTCTAAGAAGGAAAAAGAAGAGGGGGGGGGGGGAAAGATGAGGGGAAATAATTGTCCCATGGAAAATTTTTCTGAATATGCTTTTCTTATTTTGTCTCTGAGATACTTTCAAGCACTGTAACACTCTTTACTACAGAAGAACTTGACATACAAGGCTTTGCTCTCCCTTTACCAAAGCTGTTAAATTTAGCCATATCTCTTATTGATGGCAAACATCAATAAGCGCCTCACTACACCAAACTTATTTCTCTTCCTCTTTTAATTGAAAATATCTTTTACTCTGTTCTGAGATATCTTACACATGCAATACAACCACATGATGTTATATAATATGTTCAAGTTGACAGCAATCTGAAAATGTACCAAAACCATCAAGAAGTTATTTTCGTGTAGATGATAACAGGTTGCAATACTTATATGATGTGCTTATTGTCTTAAATGTGTGTTCAATGGTGTGAGAAACAAATATAATGGGTAACAACACAAAAGCAACACACGGTTGTGAAAACTGGAGTTTATCTGAAGGATGCAGAGACTGGCTGGAGCTGAAAAGAATGTTGTACCAGATGCCTATTGGCTAAAAATTTAATTTATTATTTTATTCCAGAAATTCATTAACTTATAATGTATAAGTTCAAAGTAATTCTTAAAGTAAACAGCACTATTGCTGTTCATTAATTTTTCATTTTATTATTTTGGGAATTTTTTCGCTTCCAGGAAGGTATTGCCATGCTTTAAAAAAAAAAAAAATAAACACAAAAAAAACCCCCAAAAAACAAAAACTTTACCTTTTTCTTGTTTCCAAGGCATTCTTTAGAGAACTGCTGGATGACAGATTGTGACCATATGTCTCTTCATATCTGCAACATGTGTCTAAATGTTACCAGTGCCACTTTTCCTTTTCATGACAATTTGGAAAGAAGATTTTTTAAATGGTAAGGCATGTATGTGGAAAATTTTAAGTCCCTTTTGCAGTGAAACCTGACCTTCTGGATTGTAGGGATATTAGCTATTCCAGATTTTTAAGGAATATTTAGGTCTTAGACTTTTTAAAAATGTATTTAAATCACTGTGAGTATAATACAGTATGTATAGACTTCTGGTTTTCTTTAGCTGGTAGGAAAACCCCATCTATATTATTTTTTTTTCATACATATTTGAGCTGTTTCTCTGTTGTGTTCCATAGTGTTGTTCTGTTCTAGTGTTGCATTAAATTTCCATGCCCTTCATTTATATTTCTGGCTGAGCTATTAATGTGGACTCAAAACACAGGGTAAATCTTTAACTCTCTAACTCTCCTTGAGTGGTCTTTTGTTATTTTCTGTTTTATTCCCTGATTGTGTCAGCATAACCCTGAGCTGATTTTAGACTGCACAGTATGTTCAGTCATTAAACACACAGGTTTAAAGAATTAATAAAGAGTAATGAAGATCACAAAGGTAACTGAGATCACAAATCCAGGGAGTGATAAAAATTGGTCTAATCTCAAGTAAGGTATGCACTTAGCATATGCTTATCATGGCTATCTACATTTTAAACGTGATAAAGCAAATAAAATCTTTGTGCTTGTGGCAAGCATGATAGCAAAGGAGGAGGGAATTTTAACTGCTGATAATTTAGATCTGAATTGTTAAAGAAAATTTTTTTTAAATTCTAATTCTTGGCTTTATGCAAACTAAATTATATGCTACAAACTGTTAAATAGTTAGGTACGTGAAGTTATTAAATTATATTTCAGGTATAAACTGATTAAATATGTGCCATTGTCATAATCCCTGTTTTTTGAAATCTGTATGGAAAATAATAAGGCTCGTTTATTCAATGCTAGAAGACTTAACTTTAAGACATTATTCAATGCTAGAAGACTTAACTTTAAGACATTTGTTCCCACTCTCTAGCCTTCTGTCATCTGTGCTCTTTGACATGGCAAGAGTTCTTGCTGAAAACAAATTTAATTTATCAACTCATCTCCAATAACAGCTCAATAAGGCAAACATTGTAGCCTATATGCAAACTGAATTAAATTAATTTTACCCAAGGAACCAAATGTTGTACCAGAAATTCTGTGAGCAAAAGCACTCAACTATGAAGTAGCAGAAGACACTTACTCAAGATAAGTTAAGGGAAAAAAAAAAGGGGTTTGTACTCAGTTACATTACTTACCAAACCACTCCTCCTCCTTTCCCTTAGTCCTGACTCCTAAGGGAAACCAATAAATTATCTTCAGAAGCTGACTCTGGAGTCATAAATCTAAAAAAGATTAACAAATCACAGACTCAGCAGATGTATTAGTTTTCTGACATACGAAAAATTTCCTCACACCTAACATCCAACTAAGCCATCAATGTTCTAAAATCAATATATGGCTTTTTTTTTCTATCCAAGAGGGTTAATGACTTAATCATCTCCTTGTCTTCTAAAAGCCTTTACTATTCTTTTGGTTCAGATTGTTGTTTTAGCTCCAACTGGTTAATTGACTTATGTAGTGAATTAATGCCAATGAAAAGCTCTGATGTCTCCTGTTCTACATTTGTGTCAGAATTTTGAAAGAAAAGTGAGAAGCAGTAGAAAAGCTAGACTCAAGAATATAGATGCTTCATTAATTTCAAATTACAGTTGTATTTAATTTTCATTCTAATTCCAATACAAATGTGATATTTACTTTCTAGAAACACTGATAATTTAAATTTCATTAATGTCTTATATCAAAAATTGTTCTGTTTAGTGCAAAATATTTGGAACTAGATGACTACAATGAAGATGTTGTAAAAGCTACAATTTTGTGCAAAACAGCTATGTTGTCTTCACATTTCTGTGTGAACACTGTCTACAAAGTTGATCCTTACAAATACATGTGAAATTATATTCAGGGTATTCTGCTCAAATTAAATTTTCACTGGTAAAATATTTTAATTTATCATAATTTCCTTAGTGAGGATTTTTATTCTTGGTTAAAATGCTTGTCATCAATTTCTGTAGGCAAAATTGCCATATTAGCACCTTACACTGTAAAATCCAGTATAATTACTGTGGCAATGCTTTCAGTAGTTTTGTAAATTGTCTGAAGCTGGAAAAGCTTAATGAGCCTTTCTAGTGTGATAGATAGATTAGTGTGAAAATTAATTTGGGTTAATCCACTTTACATGGAAGAAGTATGAGTGTAAAAAAAAATGTAACTAGGAATTACCTATTTCAAAGTATCAGTAGCAATTTTGCTGTTAAATACTCATCCTTAGAGACCTATTTTATGAGTTGTGGGGGTATCTAATCATGTGACTGTAATGGATTATGCACATCAAGTCTTCCTTTACATAAGTTTTTTTAAAATTTAATTTCATATTTTTTTCAGAAAAATACTTTTCAGTCCTGCAATCTGTTACATAGCATTTTTTTAAGCTTCTGCTGTCAAGAATAGATGAGGATTGTGCAATTTTTGTAGTGTGCAAATCTAATATATCTTAAGATTTTTCAAATATGGAATCATCAGTTTCACTAGGATGAAAACAGCTAAAATAAACTAAATTGTGCTAATACCCTCCAAAGCTGCAAAGTAAAGGCTTTACTTTAACAGACAGTGTCACTAGCAGTAAGATAAATTTTTTTATATGGGCATGTTAAGGAAATAAATACACTTAAGAGCACCTGAACAGGTCTGGAGCTTATGTTCCCTTTTCTGAATGAAATATATTTGCAATTAATAAAAGGAGAAAAAAATTTTGAAAATTTCATCAGATTAATTGTAGAATTTCCCCAATGATGTTAGATTTAGTTCTATTTCAATAGATTAACTGATACAGACATCAAGAATGTTGTATTAAAAAGGCTATATGCATTTTTTAATTCTTAAAGCAATAAATCAACAAAGTTTTCAAAAAAAAATCCATTTGGATGGCACTTACAGACATCATTATTTTTGAAAAGGATACAAGGTTGCCCAGGAAGTATGTGGAAATATGTGGAAATATTTTTTCAGCCACAGTAGGAATTCATAGGCTGAACTGGGATTTTAGAGATATGGATTTTTTAAGACTGATATCATCACTGTATCGTTGACTCGGTATCTGTGGAATGGGAAGTAAAAACTAGCAAATAAAAGAAAGATTAGCAGATGAAAGCTAACAAAGGAAAGTACTAAACTTTTGCAAGGACAGTAAGATTTCCCTAATCTCTACATGGAGAAAAATGAAATATTTTACAAAATGTTTGAGAATAAATTATTCTCCTAAGGAAATATATGTTACTATGTTGACTAATTGTTTATTGATTCACAGGGATTCAAGGAAAACTAAAAAATAATATTTTTTGTTAATTTGTCCAAAAAAGAAACCTTTTAATTACTATGGTAGAAATGTAAACAAGGTTTTTGCCTTTTTTTTTATCTAAGAGATAAAAGAATGTCAACTTTTGAAAAAAAAAAAACCCTTCTATGAAAGGTCAATACAGTTGTTGTGAAAGCCAAATGCATGTGTAAGGGTGAGGTACTCTAAGGGTTGGAAAATTTAAGGTGAATGAAACTAATTTTGTAAATGGCAGCCCTTTTACAATTTTGTTTGTGAAAGCCTCCAGAAATGTAAAAGAGAAATGTAGAATGTAAAGGGGATCTGATAGAAATGTGATAGGAAAAGCTTTCAGTACCATTTTGTCTGCTCTTTTGAAATCTATCCATAGATCTATTTTTGGAGGTATATCCCTTCTTTTCTACATAATCTAACAAGGGATTGCTGGTTGCAGACTTCAGGTGGTAGCACAGACTAAGTGATCACAGGGAGGGGATGAAACAATTTAGATATAGAAGGAAAAAATTACCTAGGTAACCAAAACCCATAATTTAGTAGCATTTTTCTTCTTAGGTGTCCTTCTATGCATTCTTCTAAGGGGTATGGATGAGCAGAAATTTTTCAGCTTGGCTTAGCTAGCAAAGTTGATGTGTGTGAAAGAATTGTAAGTATAACATAAATTATGCACTTTATCCTTAACAACATAATTCTACCTTCAGCAGTGAATAAAATGCCTGGTAGAGAAAAGAATGACAATTCTCTCTGTGAGTGTGGAATCACTTTCCTTGCTATGGCAACGCAAGACAAATGCTTACACAGATGATTTGTTAAATTGACCAAGTCAGAGAGCAGTAAGCTTTGAAGAAAAATCAACTTGGAAAGTCTATTATGCTTGGTTTGAAATAATAAGCCAAATGAACGTTTGGATGGAGAAAGTGTGAGCACGATTGCTGGCTGCTACTCTGAAGGGATATGGACATATTTTTCCAGCAATTTGTCAGAAAAAGACAGGAAAGTGTTTCCAGGCATTAGCAACAGCTATATTATTTGGCATTCTGGAGATGGACATCAAATAAAATTGGCAGAGCTATAGAATTGTAATGGATAAAGTGAGGCAACTGTATCAGAACTGTCTGAAGATGTAATCATTGAAGATTTCTGTGTCAAGCACATCTAGATATTTCTAAAGACCTCTAAACTAGATTATCTAAAATACACATTTTAAAATGCATTAACGACAATAGAAAAGGTAATAAAAGCAAACTGTTTCTTAAATGCTGCTAAAATCTATGAAATATACCTTGACCAGCATCACTCAATTTAGCAAATCTTAAAGTTGAAAGTAAATTAAAGTAAGTGAACTGAAGAAAAATTATTTAATCTGACTCATGGGTAAAAGCTACATTGATCAGGAAACTAACTGGATGTCCCAATACTAATGTACAAGCCTGCCAATTATTGTAACTAGCACCAAAAATATATGAATGATGTTAACTTAAAATAGAAATTATTTCTCAAATTACTTTAAGGGGATCTGATCTCTTATTTATAAAATGGAAAAAACATCCCTTCATTTTTCAATCTACATCTAGATAGTCATAAAAGGGAGAAAAAAGGAAAGAAAATGAATCCATACATTCTAAAGAGTTTTACATGATATTTACAAAACTAATTTTTATGTTAAGTATGGCATGAACTTTGCCTGATGAGACAATATAATTTAGATACATCGGTAATATTTGTACTATAAGTTCCTGCAAATAAGAGATAGAAGGATACTTCCTACCATATTCCTAATTCAATTAGGCCAATTCCTAAAACTAAACATAGTATATAGATTTATATCAATTTACACTGTTGTCCTATGTGTTCTTGAAAAAATAATTAATAGAAATTTTTTGATTATTTGCCTTTTGAAGGAAATAAGCTTTTGATTATTTGCCTTTTGAAAATAAGCTATGCAATTTTCATCAAGCATGCAAATCAGAGAGGTGTGCTTTTTGTTTAACTTTCATTTATCCAGATGCAAACATTCGATGGAGAAATTTGAAAAGTTCAAAAATTGTGATTAAAATTAAAATTCAAATTAGACTTTTTAATCAGCACTTTAAAATCTTCCAAATACTTGACTAATAATAAATGCAGTTTTATTCATTACTGTGGCAATTAAATGCTAATTTTTTTATTATTATATTGAAAGCTTAAAAGAAAAAAAACCAAATTGTTTCCAGTTATCAGAAAACCTGCAAAAGTATTTGTAATTTCATACTTTTCTACTGTAATCTTATGTGTGTTTGTACTTTTATCTCGTTGTATTAGACAAAACCTTTTGTTCTCTTCCAGTGTCCATTCCAAATGTTTGAACCAGAGGGAAGCTGCATTACTAGTGAATTTTTTTGACAAATCATAAGCATTTAGACCAGCTACTCTGAATGTCAGAAGTGCCCATGGTCCCTCTTCTGATTTATGCAGAAAGTGCATGTCCTAAACAGCTCTGAGGCTTAGGCTGCACTCCTGAATGCTCCCATTTAGATTGCAATGTGAATTTAGATGTTTACATTATGGCACTTGACTTTGCTGTAGTTGTAATTCTTACTCATGCCACCAAAATATGAAGGATGAGCTGGGGGATCTGGAGTTTTGCTTTCTGAAATGTGCAAGGTCAAGGCAAGATTCAGGTGAGCTCCTGCTTTTCTTTATTGACGTTCATGTCCCTGTTAGCTGTACACATAATTATGTCAATAGGCTGCTCAGAAGCAAAAAATCTGACTTTGGCATCGATGAAACAGACCTTTTCAAGTGGCAAGTATTTTCTGAAAAATAATTTTGGAGTATTTTCTAAATTAATAAACTCAATTCACTATTGCTGCAACAGTCTGTTTATTATATTTTCACGTGGGTAGAAGTTAAGAAAAGCACAAAAAGCCACAAATTTTGAATGTATTTAGCACATTCTATTTATTCTCTTAAAGTGGTTTTAGCTTTTTTTTTTTTTTTTTTTTTTTTTTTTTTTTTTTCTTTTTTTAGGGTTAACATTAGACAGGAAGAATCAGCTATTTAGTCTCCTGTGAAAGCACTCACACCTTCCATCAGTCCCCTCAGAACTGAAGATGAAATCAGAACAACCTCAGTGTGGAGGTGCTGGGACTATGGAAACTCTGCCTGAAAAGAACATGACGGTGGTTGAATGAAGCATCTCAGGAAATAATTTCCTTTACAAAGAGGCACTTTAGGTTTACAAGTGTGAGAGTGTCCTGGGATTTTATTATTTTTTTTTTACTTAGTTTTACAAGACTGTCTTTACAAGCATGTTTTGTTACCCAGAGTGCAGTACATGAAGAGATGACTGCTGGTGCAGGAGATCCTTACTAAGCAAGACAAGCAATAGAAGTTTAGGATAGTGATAGAACCCAGACCATTGGGAATACAAAATTTTCATGGACAAAAACTAAAACTTTCTGGACACGGAAAGGCATCGCAGAAACTGGATGCAATAACTTACTCTGGTTATTAAAATTAAGAAAAAGATGGTAACGTTTCTTCTATTCAATACATGAGTTATTTTTCTAAGCAATCTCATGAGGAGGGAGAAAGTGGAGGATGAGGAAAAATGGAGATGACAGTGCCAGGAATAAAGCCTGACATGTTAAAGAAGCTGATAATATTTTTAAATTAGTACTGGCAAAGTAGACAGTATGCTTATAAAAGAGCCAGAGTGCCATTTTTTCCTGGGTTTGTTGTTTGGTTGTTTTTGTTGTTTTTTTTTTTTTAATTGCTCAACTTTTGCACGCAAACTACAATTACTAAAACTGAGATATCACAAAATTAAAAATTTAAGAAAATCTGATTTTTCAGTTTTAGTTTTGACAGGGAAGGGAGTTTAGACTTCTCAAGAATTGTAACTGGTCTATTTTAATTCTCTGGATTTGTATTGCTGTTTTGAAAGAACTTCCCACACCCAAATGATAGATGTGGGAAGAAGAACATAAAAAAGAACAAATAAACATGAAAATAAATAGCCCTATTCCAATTTTTGTTAAACCAAATTATATCAGACAATACAACTACCGAACCAAACTTGGTCCGTTGATTAACTACAATTATACCCTCAAGCAACCAGATGTTATAAAATTAATGTAGCCAAAAATATCATGAGAAGATGAAATCAGCTGATAGTAAACTCATATGAATTCCAGCCTCAAGAATATGCTCATTCCAAGGCACAGACCAAGTGTGGTGAGTAGGGAATATTCAGGATAATCTCCAAATAGTTTGTCCATTATTTCCTAATGCAAATGTTAAATGCTGGTTCCCTAATAAATACCTGACCACTGTAAAAAAAAGAATTTATACAGATCTACCTTGCTAATATTTTTAATTCAACTCTGGTAAAATTGTGTCTTGCAAATTTTTTTTATTAGATTCAGGAGTGCAGAACATATCCATTCATATCTCTGATGAAATTTAGCAGAGTGTGATTTACTTTGCAGCATTTTCTACAATCTCGGGATCATCAATACCTCAGATTCCGACAAACAGATAACCATGTGCTTGAAATGTCCTGGCAGGAACAGTCAACTGAGAGCACTGCAAAACAATGTATATTGTGCCATAAGTGACAGGTGAGAGAAGCGAGCTTTAGAGGCAAATATGTGCAATCTCACTCTTAATCTACTGAAAGGCTTGAAAGCCAAAGGCTTTATAGAGAATGGGAACTTCCTAGTTATTAGTTTGGTTGCATGTTCTGAGGAAGCTTAGTCATGACCGAGGATCAGAAAACTAAAGGTACATTTTGCTAAGCATTGTAGCTCTGACATGCTGTGATTAACAAACAGCTGCAGCAAAAAATGATGGGTTTCAAATACTCAGAACCAAGAGGATGTCTGAATTCAGACTGCTTTTTTGAAGTTATGCACCACACAATAAGGAATAGATTTTTTTAGTGCTACAGGCAGAAAATTAATGGTCAAAGCAGGAAATCGCTGGAGCAACAAAGGTGCCTTCAGCTGTGATCAATATAAGTCATAGCATATCCCAAATTCCTTTCCTGTTTGTGTATTTAATTCTCTTGTGACTTTTACCAGAAATAGGGAGAAATTCATGGGTTTGGCAGATAGCTCAAGTGATTTCTGAACATTACAGATAGTATTATGATTAGAAATAGAGCTAGATGCAGGTGACTTCTGGAAGGACCTGTCAGTAGTCGAGGGAGAAAATTTCCTGAGATAACATACTTAAGCATCAAATTTTAATGCTGGCTGTGTTTTGGGGGAGTAATATTAGAGTTCTGTGGAGAAAGCTGTACTTAGAAGTGAGATGGTCATCTCTATTCTTCCTTGTTGCTCTTTTGCACTTAGAAAGGGATAACACAATAACATTTCTGAAAGTTTCAAAATATTTCACTTGTTTTGATATCCAGTGTAGGTAAAAAAAAATGTGTTAAATTTTCATATATTTTTCCCTAGTTTTTAGGCAGATAATAGATATCTAGATTATTAATAATTATGCCGCCATGAGATGTAAATTTGAACCTTTAGGATCCTTTTGCATTGCAACTGAAAGAAAAAGGGAGAAAAGAGCCCAAGAAACAAACTCTAAAAAACAATTCATGAATACTTAATGAATGAGCAAACATATGCATCATATAAATATTTTCTTTCTCCTCATCAGTATTCAGGGGCGGTATTGCCATCTGGCAAAGGTTTCAGTTGACTAACGCTGAAGCAATAAATTAATACAGTAAAAGATGCTGCCAACAGTTTTAAACCAATTAAAATGCCGAAAGCAGACTATGTGTGTTAAAATGTCATGTCATGATCCTGCAGCAGAGAACCAAAGAGCTGTAATAATCCAAGTGTGAAAGAACAAAGATTGCAGGATTCAAGACTATTGCTTGGTGTGAGCCTTGTGGCATGCACAAATATTCTTGTATTTCAAAATGGTAAATATTCTGACTCATAGGAAAGTGGACAATAGTTTTATGATATAGCAGAGTTTGTCTCCATTTTTTTTTTTTTAGTCTTTAATTTGGATCCAGGAAGAAAACAAAGAAAAAAATGGGTAAGTGATGTGTGTGCTTTAGTTCTCCTATTACCATCCAAATGCTTAATGGAAAAATGGTTGAGAAAACTCTCAAGCTGCAAAGTTTCAGTACCTGGACACAGGGAAGAGCAAAAGGGCACACTGGGGGTCAAGGAGAAAGCAACAGCTCTGTCTTTGGCTCTGTCTTGTCGGGGTTTAGACTTCAAGATAAGAACCAGGCTCCACAGGATCACCCATCCAGAGTTACCTATTCCAGCACAGGGCAGCTTCACTCTTCAAAGGAACTGAGCAGAGTTTGCTGCTGCCTTTTGAAGGGTCTGGTTTCCTCCAACTTTTTATGGAGTCTGCTTAGGAGTTTGAGACTTTCCTGAAAGAAATGCCTTGTGGCCAGAACTCCTTTCTTGGGGAAAATGTCACTGGATTTGCAAGCTGAGTGAAGAGCTCTTGTAGTGGTAATGCAAAGCAATGCCATAACCTCTCCTGAAACAAGCCAAAGAATTTCATTGAACTTTTGAGGATTTTTTGCTTCCTTTCTTTTTCTTTAAATCAGGACAGGATACTTTAAAACAGTAGGGCAAAAGGATGTTATCAAAGATCTTTCTGAAGGTTTCCAAGGCAGGGAATACCTGTGGGAACAGTCAAGACAGGGCAGAAGCCCATTCCCAAACCTGTCAGTTAGGTATGTCACTTTTGTACAACATAGAAAGGAAAGAAAAGAGAAAAAATGTTCCATATAATTCAAAAATGACAGTATATAAAAGTGGAAATATTTTTTCAAAAATTTCAACCACTTATTTTCTTTCTACAGGTGTTTATGAAGGTAGCAATAGTGTGGCTGTGTTACTAGAAAATATACAACATTGTTACTGTCTTCTGCAAATATAGTGGAGGATGTTTTGGATTTTAAATTATTATAATTATCAGTATGAGAAACAAGTTGAAACAATGCAGTAAAACCTGCTAATAGCAAAATTATACCAGGGTTTTTTTTTTCTTCTAAAACTTCATCACTAAGAATAGAGCAAGATGAGTGACACATACAAATGTGCCAGGATGGAGTTGTTGCCTTTAGATATATGAATGCTATTAGATGATTGTTGTTGAAATATTTGAAATTTCAAAGTGATCTATTGTAATAGTTTTATGTATTTTGGAAGCACAAATGATTGTTCTAATGTTGCCTGATCTCATTGCTGTGGGAGAAAATCTTGTACTTTTTTCATGAATGTCAATGATTTAAAGATTTGAAAGGCAAACACTGTGGTTTTCCTGAAGTATATGCTACTACTGACTTGTGCACTTGTACAAGTCAGACATCCTTAGCTTCCTTTTCTGCTAAAAAAATCTTTCAATTTAAGTGATTTTTAAAACAATTACTCATATAAAGATTTACCTACATTCTACTAAGTTAATTTTTGAATCTATCATATCAAAAATTAAATAAATACAAAAAAATTACAATACTAAAAAGCTCTAAATCTATTTACTGAATGAAAATGCCATTTTCATTTGGGCTGTAAGATCTATCATAATGTCTGTTATAATTAATTCAAAATGCTCAGAGTATAGGAACTTTAGAGGGGAAATGCCATTAATTGATCCTTGATTATATAGAATTATATAACAAATATCCGTAAAGGAGTTCTCTGGATGAAAGTAATGCTTATGATTTATTAAAAATCAACTATATTTCATGGACATAACAAGGTAAGGTTAGTTTCTTTTATAGTGATGCAACACCTTTGCAAATTAACTTATATCTCCCCATGACAGCCCTTCCCCATATTTTTGTTTTGCAGGAATCTTTTTAAAATAACATCACAGACTATTATTTATCAGGTAGATAAAAACAAAGGAGTAATCAGGAATTAAGTTTTGTTTTCACCATCCTCATCTTCGTAATCACTGAGGAACATCAGCTTGCACCTAGAGCAATCTGCATCAATCATCCATAAGATCCAACAGATGGAGATTTTAAGAGCTTTCAACAAAATGATTGTAGTGCTGTGGTGACTGACACACCTGCACTCAATTCTCTTTTCTGGTAGCTCTGCAGCTCCTTTGATAGATTAGGAAAGCTGATTTTAAATGCTTTCCTTTTATAAACACAAAACCCCTCAAATTATGAATTATTCATATTAAATTTTGATCAGTGATATGTGAGAAGGCAATTAACTATTAGAAGATATATATAGTCTTATCTTTCAATAATTTCCAGAAATAAGAGTGTCTCCCATGTCTTCACTAATTTTATGTTAACAGAAAGCTATGCTAAATTGCCAAAAATAATAGTAATTTTCTTCTGAAACACCTTTTACTTTGTTTCCAGCCTAGTTCCAAAGCTACCTCGAAAAGCAAGGAATGCGTTATTGTGTATCAAATAGTTAATTTAAGAAACCTTCAATCAGATGGGAGAAAATACACCATTGAAAATGCATGAAACAAATGGTATCAAATATTGTCTTTTTAGACATATTGGTAATAAGAACTGGTGAAATTTTCAGAGCCAGCCTGTATCTACTTGTAGGAAAGGGTTAAATTGCCCCTGCTGCCAGAGGGTGCACCAGGCTCAGGATGCAGCAGCCTGGGAAAGGCGGATGGACCATCTCATCCCACCTTTCAAGAGAACATCACAATGCATCCTCTTTCTTGGGCTGCATAAACTATCCCTTGAGATCACATCACTGGTCCTGAAACCTGCGAAATGATGGTGAGATGGTTACAGGGAAGTGAAGCAATTTCCACAATGACAGAAGGGACCTGGCTCCTGTGCTACCTTTCCCTGTCTTTCCCAGAGTGGACAGTGGTGGAAACAACCCTCAGCACTGATCATCTGGGGTCCTCACACAATATACACTCCAGAAAATGAACCTTTTGTCCTATTTATCCCTAGAAAGTACTTCAAATTTATTGATTTTTTTTTTCTTTTTTCATTTTGCTAAAGACACTCAGTTTGAAGCTTAGCTGAGCTTGGGTATCGTCATTCTATCTTGAAGAAGGTGCCAGCATGACCTGCAGTCAGTAACAGCCTGTATATCCAGGAGTTTACAATTTCTACAGCACCATTTTTTAAAGAAAAGGGCAAACTATGCAACATAACATGAGCAATCTTTAAATTCAGACACCAGGGATCTTCTGGGGAATCGAGTTAAAATAAACAATTTGAGAGTCTATTCAGTGTTCTTGCAGAGGGTTTTATAGCTGCAGTGAACCACTTAGCTGGCATGTTTTAAGCACTTTTCTCTTATTTGAATAATGTAGTGTTGCTATGAATGTTTAAAACACAGATACTCTTGTGTGCCTTCCCAAGTGATGTATCTTAATGAACTAGTGTCAGCTGAATGGGATGAGTCATTGTCCTATTGACCCATGTTCAAAATAACACTCAAGATTTGTCTAATTTTGTCTAAAGATAAACAGGGAAGGCAGAAACTCCAGGGGAGCTTCTGTATGGAGATGCTGTTTCCAAACCAGATAGACAGGATGATTGAACAGATAATTTGCAGATATGATTGTTATTGCAACTGCTTGCCTTGAGCTTTAATATGTGCAGAAAAAAACCCTTTTTGTTGGTTTCAGGGCCTTTGCAAACTGCTGCCATGGTAATTTCACCTCAGTGATTCCAAAACCAACTTCAATTATATGATCAGTTTTTTAAATAAAAGAAGACCAGGAGAATTAGGAAATGTAAATGGATCTATTCAGTCATAGTCATATTTATTTTTGCGGTCATAACTGTTATAACTGATAAAAAACCCCTCTTCTTTTTCTGAAACAAAAACATTAGCAGTATGCAAATTAGCAGAAATATCAGTGCAGCAATTCCCATGGGTGTAGAGCACAATTCAAAGCTTGCCTCACAATATTTTGCCCTAAACTTGCTTGGATAGCCAGAGAAATGTGTGGATTGAGCTTCTGAGTTGTTAGTGCTAAGATGCTGTGTTTATTTTCTCATTTTAGTTGCAAAATTATTATCTCAAATAAACCATAATGGAGTTGTTATTGTCAGCACATTTTATATCCTAAGCATGATGCTTCCACAAAAAAAAAGACAAGGATTTAAATTTTTTTCATTTTACAGTTGTAAAATAGAGACTTTGTGAGGTTCATTATGATTTCAAAATACTGAGAGTCAAAATAAAAATGAAGATTGGGAACTTGAAGGCTAACCCTAAACTATATAAGTTTAGTCCCCTTAAAATTTACTAGATTGAGAATACATTTTTAATTGGGATTTTCTGCATTCTACAGAAACCAGGAATAGGGATAAAATTTGACAATATTTCTTTCAGTGAATTATTTCCTTCCCGAACTAGTGTCTAAATCAAACAGCACACAACAAGAAAAGAATTTTAGTATAAATATTATATAACCATAGGTTTTCCAAATACTTGAATTTTATCTTAAATTTCCCTTCCTTAGTTGCCTTATGTGAATACTCTGTTTTTCTGTAAAGTGTAAATTAATAATTCACTAAGCAGAATAGCTCAAAATATATATGGATATATCAGACAACTCTTTTCTCAGGGTGGAATTTAAAATCCAATTGTCTTATTCAAGAGTACTGTAACTTCTCTTACTATTTTCTCTCCCTGCTTGTTTTGCATAAAAAGTGTAATGATGGTTAGAATATTTTTGTGAAATATGTTTTTCTATATAAATAAATAATTATATTTAGAAATGCCAACTGCTGCCTAATCAGTTGATTAAATAACTTTTTTGTACAGTATTACCAGATATGTTGACTTTCATGGCAGAGTGTTTACTGTAAAAACACAAAGTATTTATAACACTATATAGAAAAATGTAATTTGCACACCTGAAAGTGTGTCTTACTGAAGCCATGTATTGCTGCAACTTGCAACTCCTACAGAAATATGCATTTAAAACTTGGTGAGTGTGAAGAGAAATGTTTTGAGATAAGCTGAGAAACATCACACCACAGCATGGGGACATGAGTGGAATGTGCTATTGGGGAGTTATTCTGCCTCTGAAAACATACAGAATTGCATAGGACAATGTTATTGCTTGTCCTGACCAGGGATCCTCAGTTATAGCCCTTCATTAAAACCAACTTCATTTGATGCCATAAGTCTGTCCACCTGTGATTTCTTCATGATGTCTTCCTTCGTTAACATTCTCTTCACAAATATTTTGCCAAAAATACAAGAGTTAGCATTTTCCTACTAATTTCCCAGAATTTTTTTCCTGTGAGATGACTCTTGGCCAACCAATGGCACTGTTTGCCATGCTGGCTATGTCACGCTGCAAGGCAAATGACCTGACCATTGTCAGTGGTGTGGGAAGCATGGAACAACACCTCTATGGTATTTTGTTAGACAGAGAATTCTTCCCTTAATATTCTCATCCTCAATGTCAAAAGTCACCTAATCAGATGAAAGATAACACATATTCTATGTCGCTGTTGAGGCAGGACGGGAATGAGAAGACTCTGATTCAGGAGGCTGTGAGAGTAAAACTCCAGTTTATTCAAAATACACTTCTCTTTTATACAGAGCTTCGTGAGGACCAATTCCATTGGTCCTAAAGTGAAAACAACCCAAACCATTGGTGCAGAGTACTTGACACACAGTGATAGAACTTAACTATAAACAATGTGAATAGCAAGAGAGATAAAGAATTATTTACATTCTTTTCCAACTCTTTCCCAGGCTTCTGCCTGGCTAGAAACTCTCAGTTTCTCTCTTTGAGACCCACAATTCTAGATCCTGAGTGCCTCAGCTTCTATTTGCTGCTTATCTTAGTCTTCGTCATTTGAAGTAAATAGAATGAGGTATGTTGCTACCACAGTTTGACCTAACAGGAAAAGAAAAAGGTTGATGATAAACCTCCCAGCAATGCTTAAGAAGGCTGAGCTGTTGTTTAGCAGGTTTTTTTTTGTATTTCTTCTAACAGAAACTGTGATTTATAGACACGCTCCTGGCAAAATATCAGCCACAGGGACATCTTGGGTCATCATGACAGGTATCTATTATTTTGTCTTATAGCTAAATAGCAGAATCTAGATTTTATTTCCTTTTGTAGTCAAAGGGGAAACTACACTGTCTTTAGGCCCTCTGTTCCTCCTCTGAGTTTCGCATGGGAAGAGATGTTGCATATACGATTTTCTTCATGCAAGCTACAAAATGTTTTCTTCTATAAAATTTAATGTTGCAAAAAGCTTTATCAAGCTTGACATTTTTGGGATCTGCTACGATGTGAAATACATTTATTGAGAAATTTTCTTAAGCTATCTGAAGGAAGAGCATGTGTGTATGATGATTTAGAGAGAAAGTCATCATCTTGGTTTTTTTCTTGTGGCTTCACCACCCCCCACCACTCTGTACCCCCGCCCCTTTGTTTTGTCACATCTGAGGAGATTCGTGGAAGGAAAGTGTAAAGTGATTTTCTCGGTTTCCTAGGCTGCAGGCTGATTAGACATGTTGAGGTGCACTTTGACTCTGTGACAGTGCTTGACAAAACTGGTGGGGCTGGCAATTCCCTTAAGGGACATTTTTAGTGCATAACTCTTAAATAAGAAAACATCTGCTGTTTTTCATACTGTTTTTCTGGATTCTCTTATTCTATCTCTCAAAATTGAAGGTGTAGAGACAATTGAAATTAGTTTTATTTTCCCTCCAGAACAAAAGAGTAAGTATTTTTTAAAAACTGTTAAACTGTTGTTGAGATTCATTACAGAGGCAGATGGGTCAGAAAATCATCACAGAATTGAAAGTAGTCCACATAATTGCATTACTTGCTAGCTTTTTTTATTTCTTTTTCTCTTTTACTATTTATTTTTATTTTCTTGCTTTTGTCAGGAATATTCACAAAACAAATTAATTTATTCTTCTGTGTGATATAAGAGGAATTCTAAGGTCTTTCCAGGATATCCATTACAAGCACACAAAACAGAATTTATTGTAAATTACTGTTCTCGATGATTTTAATAGGTCAGTCATAAATTGTCATCTTTAGTGGTCACACAATTTCCTCTCAAACCAACATTAATATGTTTCGAATAAAGTCTTATTAAAGTCAAAGAAGCAAATTATCTTAAGTCACTTGGGAGTAATGCATTCAGATGCAGATAACAAATACTGTGGAAAAACTCACTAAAATATTCACAAGCTGGGAAAATCAAGGTTTGCCTTACTGTGTATCCAAAAGGACTGTACTTCTGATTCAAAATGTCAGATTTACTCCAGTCACTTAATTATTTACAAATGTAGTTCAGATAGAGCTAACTGGAAATTTTGATAGGTTTTATGTGACCTCTTCTTTAACATGGCTTAATTTCTCAGGATTGTCTTTGGCAGATGGAAACAACAGACTCCTTCTGTAGTATACTTGGATGAAAAAGAATTATCACAGACTATATCATGATTTACACTTTGGCTGCTTCTTTGCTCCATGCTCAGAGGGAATATGGAGCTGGTATCCCTGTCAAGGCTGAGTTTGACACACAAGGCTTGCTTCTCATTGATGGTAAAGTCCAACAATCCCAATTAGGCAATCACAATTAATAAGACCTATGGTAAAAGGCAAGACATCTTTGCAATATGCTAACCTTCAGATGTCCAGGTTTCCACAGGAACCTATTACACTACCTAGGTTGTCAGGATCTTTAGAAAATGCTTTCATTTCATGCTTTCATTGGATGTACTTATGGAAATTACTGGCTGCTACAGGAGGAGAGAAGAGATATATCAAAAAGAATATTGTAGGAACCCAAGAGAGAGATTTAAGGGATGAAAAAAATCTACAACTTTCAAATTGGTAGTAGTTGTATTTTGTTCCATACAGCTATGAGGAACGTTTTGAATATTTGATTGTTTGAAGTTATGAAATTTATGGTTTTGATAAAAAATTTACTGTAGATTTCCAGTGCTGAGTTCTTTTTTGGTACCACCAAGAATTATTACAGAGCAGCTCACTGTCATTTGTTTGACAGGAAGATTTTTGGGACTTGGTTTTCAGAGCACAAATTGCTTATATCTTTGTGTTTGTGAGGTTTCAGAGCTTCTACACTCTCCTCATAAAGAAGCTGCTGAAACAAAAATTACTTTTTTCCAGTTAGATGCATTCAAAACCTTGCTATCAGTTTTTATTAAAAATGCGAAATGAATTTTCAGCAGAGCTTTGACACTTACGTTGTTAATGTGCCTTCAGGCATGTAATTAGTAGAAGACTTTAATCTTTTATATTCCATACTTTGATCAGAGCAAATAAGCTCAGAGAAGCTATAAAGTATTGACCAGCATCTTTGATAAAAGAAACTTGTAAGCACCACTTGAAGATACTTTTATAAACTGGAATGCACATCATTAGTTCTGCTTATAATAGAGAGAATGTTCTCTTACTGTTGTTATTGGTATATCACTCTATCCCATAGAGTGTTGTGGTTTTCTTCTCCCTTTTCCCATTTCTTTTTAAACTTGTGCTATTTTTCAACATTCACAGAAAAAAAAAAAAAAAACCAACATGAAAATTGCTCTCTGTAGCCGGCTGACAAATAATTTTTTCTATTGTTGTCACTAAGCTAAAAAAATTTACATTAACAAAACAAGTCTGCTTGTTTCCATTAATGAAACAAGTATTTTTGTTATCCTAGTTAGACTCACTGGGAAGATGAAGTTGTTTGCATTCATATTTTTGAACAGGTAATAAAGATTAAAATCCGAATGCACTTAAGTAAACTGGGAATTTGATATTAGATTAACAGAACAAAAGCAGGTTTGAAAAGTCAGCATTTTATAGTAGTTAGATTTAAAACTTTTAGCAAATATTACATTAAAAGGTGTGAATTCCTTAATCCTATAATTTTTCTTATTCCTGCACAGATCAGACCAGTCACTAATAAAACCAGAATGAGAGAGGTGTTGGGTCCTGCCTCAAGAGAGAAGGCAAGTTTAATTAGAAATTACCAGATTCTGTTAATTTTTTCTTGTTCCATCTATTTCCATAATGAAAATGAAATTGTCTTTTTTTGGCCCTGAAAATTAAGAAATTAAGTTGATATTTTTGTGACTTATGATTCAGATCATACTCTTGACAAATCCCCAGAGGAGAGTAGTACATGAAACAGGGACACATAAGAAAAAAATTATGACCCCAAACTTCATGCTAAGTTTAGGAACATAAAAAAAAGACACTTATTTCGTGAATTCCATGTAACTCTCAGTTGTTTCATGGACTACAGAACACATTAAGTATCCAAAGGTTATAAATAATATAAATAATCATGCATATATATCTCCTATAATATAAATAATCCAATATGATCTTCAGGGCATAAAATTTATGTATCTTAATTCTTGCTTATATAAACTCTCAAGTATAAAAGCATTTTAAAGAGTTATGTCTTCTCTACATTATGAACTGCACTACTCCAATCTCTCTTTGTCAAAAATCTGAATGCAGAACTCGAATTTTATCTTAAGATAGTATTTCATCCCTTCCCAGAATAAACATCTGCAAGGAAACAAGAAGCAATAATTTAGCAAGAAAAGAATATATTTTCAAATTCTTACATCCTTATAGACATATAGGGTAGATCACTGCTTCTACAGTTTGTAATGATGTTATTGGCACTTCAGGCTTGGGGGAAAAGGAAATTTGACAGACATTGCTTTGAGGTTATTAATTTCAAACTCTTTTGCAAAATAAGATAACAACAGTTTCTTGTCTCAAATATCAAAATCATTTAGACTGACTATTTTTGAAAATAATATAAATCAAAGGACTAAATAAAATAGTACATTTAAGGTGATTTCAATTATTTTGCCTCTCTCTACTCAATTTCTCAGTAATTTTCCCCTTTCCAAGGCTTTGCTCTTTATTTGGTTACATTTGTTCATAAGCAAGTTATCTGTGAAAATACAAAAATTAATTCACTTTTCCATTTTTGTTCTAAATTATTCTTTCATGGGTAACTTCAGGTGATTGATTCACCAAAAGAGAGCTCATTTTATATCAATATGTATAAATCTGGATTATGAAAAGAAATGTGCTTTAATCTTTCTAAGAACAATTTTTATAATTTCCTTCAAAAAGAGACATTAGTCTGAGGATTGTGATGGAAGTATGTTGCATTTACTGTTTTATGTTCCTTTTAGTGATAAAAATCAGAAAATCCTAGTTTAATGTGTGCCTTGGAAACAAGAGTGGGTCACTCTAGTGACTAAGACAAAGGGAGTTAGAACTCATAAAGACTATTTAAAATAATACTTATCTTGTCATTATTTATTTTTTCTACATGAAAAATTCAAGACTATCCAAAACTATTTCTACAGAACTATTCAGGACTCTTTTCATTAAAAATACAATACTTTGCACACTACTTAGTATCTTCTATATTTAATCAGTACATTGAAAGAGATAGGAGCATGTGAGGAAAAAAAAAAATCATAAATTGGCATTATTGAAGACTGCATCATAATGAATATTTACCAAGAGCTATTTTAGAATAGTCTTACTCTAGAGTATCTAAAAAGACTCTGAATAATATTTTGTGTTTGAAAATTTTAGATTCCATTTTCAGAGAAGTTATTGATCTAATAAATTTGAAAATGTATTTAAAGTGAAAAAAATTACTTAGTGTAAGTTGTATATTGCAAGAATTTTCTAAAATAGCAAAAATAATTGTGCTACTAAAGATAATAAGTGATGCCTGCAGACAGGTTACTGAAAAGCTTTAAAGCTTACAGATATTGAATAATATCATAATGCATTAGATGCATTTGTAAACAAGGACTACAAATTTGATTTTTATCCCAAATTCATTACAAGACAAATAATTGTTTAAAAATAAA
Source organism: Taeniopygia guttata (assembly GCF_048771995.1). NCBI lineage: Eukaryota > Metazoa > Chordata > Aves > Passeriformes > Estrildidae > Taeniopygia > Taeniopygia guttata. The sequence continues at coordinate 71,241,257 of NC_133028.1, forward strand.
TAAATAAGTAAAGCAGAGGGTGAATCAATGCTATGAAAAAATACCAGGTAGTTTTACCCTGAAAAAGAAGAATTTCAGCAGCAGAGTAGCACTGATCCAGCCCAGCTCTGCAGCTAGAAGTCGATTTGTTGTGCCACAAGCTTCATTTGGCCTGAGCAGCGGCAGGAGAAGTGAGGCACCGTCTCAGCTCGTTACTTGCTGATGGTTTTCTTCCTCTTGCTGATGGTTTTCTTGCTGATGGTTACTTGCTGATGCTTTTCTTCCTCTCCTCCCTCCCAGGCTCATGCCATGGATGCCCAGCGGTGCTGAACGTCACAGCTGGAACCACAGCTTGCCTAGCAGGAGCAGAGGGATGATGGATCATCTTCAGCCCAAGCAGGGAGAGTGGAGGGATGCAGAGGTGGGCTGTGATTCTGTGGTTCACTTAGAGAGGCAACTTTCTAGTGAGGGAAGGCGGCAGCTCCTGTATTTCCCTCTCCTCAGCAAAGAGGAAGTGTCTGGGGACAGGGACAGTACCTGTGAGATTGACACTGGTTCTCCATTATCGGAGTCCAGAGCATCCCTCTGGCTGCCCTGGATGACTCTAGCCCCTGGAAAAGAGCCCAGGAACCTTGGCAGCAAATAAAAACACCTCTGGATTTGATTTTAGCCCCTGGGAGGGGCTGCCGACCTTATATGAGGAATTACAAGCAAAAAGGGTTTGAGTGATGCAATAAAGAAATTGACACAGGGTGGGAAAGTAGAATTTTGGGATTTTTTAGAATGAAATTCAGGGGTACAAGATGGAGGAATTTGGGCATGCCCAGCTTCTTCTTCCTTCTTCTTGTCCTCCATGTCTTGGTGTGATAGTGACACTTTTCTATTGGTTTAGGATAGGGACACCTTGTCCAACGTAGATTTTAGGTATTGGTACGGGAATTGTAAACATGGTACACATAATTTTGGGTATGTAATATAGGAACTGCCTAGGATGGGAGAGAGACTGCCATTGCTTCTGTGCTAGCTGGACCTCGGCAGGTCAGAAAGAAACTGTTATAGATAAGGAAAAATAAACAACCTTGAAAACTCAGCTTCACGCATTCCAGACCTCTTCTTCAGTGACCTTTCACACTTTGAAAGGACTTTCACACTGTTGGGGTCTTGCCAAGTGACCCCAACACTCCATGTGGGCTTACCCATTTGGAGACACTCCACAGTAGACTAAACTTTCTACTAAAACAGTGAGAGGTCACATTTCCAAATCACAAGTTATCTTTTATTAAAAAAGTAGTGTTCTTTGTGGCCAGTGCTGATGTATCCATGAAGATCCTCACTAGGCATGTGTTATATTTCCAGCCTGAGCCCAGTGGACATGAGGAATACCCTCAGCTTGGAAAGCATTGCATATATATAATGTGACAGAAATTATTCCAGTACCTCATTCCACATGGTCATCCTGCTGCTATACACAAACTACTTTAAAAACACCAGAGCAACCAACTATATAGACTCCTCTTCTGGTTTTAATTTTCACATTTCCCTGCAGTTTTCTTATGGTTTTGATGAAGTCTTTGTGTTTTGAGAGTAGGATTTATACCACGTGTTAGAGTCATTGTGTAACAAGCTAAGTGCATTAAGGTTAACTGTGAGGATCAAAAAGAAGGCTGGAATGAAAATCTTGGGGTACATCTCAGTTATAAGAATCACAACATTCATTCCTGTGTCCAGTGGAGAAGAGATCTCAGGGGCATGGATGCCATAATTTTAAGGAACTGCCAACAGCATAGGCTGACTTAGAGATGTGAATACTTGTTTAAACTTTCTCTGAGGGAGGAAACAGTGTTTAAAACTACACACAGCTTATTTCCATGCCTTTGTGCCAAGAATGAAATTCTCCTAGTTTTGGAAATGGAACAAACCAGCTGTTTATGTAAATTAGCTAATGGAGTTAAAAAAAAAAAAAAAAATCAATATTTTCAGAAAATCATCATATGAACTTAATAGACAACTGTTGAAGAAAGCATGAACATGGCAATATTATCTAAATTCAAGCTGCTTGGAAGCTGGAGGCTTTTTCCTAGTTTTTGTTTTATTTTGTTTTGGTTTTGCTTTGAGTCTCATAAAATGTGCTGCTTGAATAGGTGATACACAGACTGTTAAAATGTCACTTCAATTCTCTAGATGAAAGTTAACAAATCCTACATGCTGAAGCAATGTGAAACCAAATTTAACAAAAGTCAGGTGGCTGTTATTTGTGTACTCTAGCATGAGTGCTGGCAACTGTGCAGTGATAGAAGATCAAAGCAAACCAAACAAAACCTTACAGTGCTTCTATGCTTCCCCAAAACAAAACAACAGTAATTAATGTTGAATAAAACACTTTTGGCTGTAAGCTGCTAAATATACTCACAGAATACATTATCCTCCCAAAGTAGCTGTTATTCATTAAATAAATTATTCAAGAATAGTCTTTTGCAGTATTTGACCATCTCTCTATCTGGTTGAATGCCAACTCATTGGACAAATTGTTCAAAAGATAACAGCTTGATTCATGTATAATGTATTTGAAAAGCTTCTTTTCTGGTTCTTACCATCTCTGCTGAGACTAAGGTATATTCTGTGCTTTTATTAATCATTTGTCATATGGCTGACAAAAATGAATATAGGCAGCAACAAAGGACAGGATCTGACTTCTGAGGTCAGTGGGAGTTTTGCCATTGACTTTAAGTGGGTACAGGGTTTCACCCAAAATATTTATATGATGACTTTGAAATGTGATATGCATTGTTAGTGTATTTTTTTTTTGTTTATATTCTAAGGAACTGGTTCTATTCTAATATTCTACAGTGATGACAGTGTGCCATAATATTTGGGTATAAACTTTCTATAGATCATTGATACAGCAACAGAATAATTTTCCAACACAAACAAAAATGTTTGTGTTAGTTACCTCTCTTAAGAGTCATTCTTTGAGCTTATCTCAAACTATAAATCACAGAAAGTATGGAAATTCCAGTATGAATACAATTTTTTTTTTTTTTTGTGATAAATATATGAATAAAAAAAACTTTGCAAAGTTATACTGTCTCTCTGCTTTATGAGAAGCTAGAGTCAGAGGTGATACACAATAAGAAAGTTTCCAGAAGCCTATTTGCTGAGCAGCTTCTGCATGCTGAAGACAAAGTGACAATGATAAAAGACCCACGCTGTTGATTACATTAGACAGGACAGGACAAAATAGCACAAGATATATTAATGTTGAAGTTAAATTTAAATCCAGGTGTAAACGACTTTAGGCAGTGTGTATAAAGCAAAAAAGCTCAAAAATAAAGCATCATGCATTTATCCAAGGCTGGGGGTTCATCTATCCGGGCTGAGAATGTTTTAAGATGAAGTTTGAAAAAACAGCATTGTAATTTAAGTTGGAAATAATTGGACTGCCTTACTGCTTGTGACCATTGCATTGTATGTGGAACTAATAATATTTTTTTTTCCTTGTATCATTCCAGCCTTTTTCTCAAGTCATTACTTTCCAAAACACTGTCATCTTGTATGTGTGACCTTCAATTTATATTGCTACGTTTAGACAAAAGCAGTTTATTAAATATAGTATTGGTCTATTACAATTAATAGCATTCTAGTAACTGATGCTTTTTTCATTCATTTTCTAAATGCAGTAAAAAAAAAAATATTTGATACCATTAGGCTTTGTAAATTTTCTTTGCAGAATCCCCACTTGAAGTGCCTCGAAGGTAAATACATAGGGACTTTTAAAGAAAAGATCTTTTGCAATTTGCTTCTGTGTTACTTTGAATTTGTAAAGTATGACAGTTTTACTGAGTGTTAGAGCTAAAGGGAGATTTAAAGCCAGAAATGCTTTTGTACAAATGAGTCTTCCCAACTGCTGATCACAGCTCCAAGGGTTGTCATTTGGCTTATTAGGGAAGATGAAAGTGTGAAGAATATTCTCTGGGAGGGATGAAAACCTCTGAGACCTCTTCCCCATCTTGTTCTGTTAAGCTTTTAGACTGACAGCTGCCTTCTGAGTTCTGATTTGGTGTGTGCCTAGGGTGGCTGATATTTGGGGTGTTAGTCAGACCTTTTCTTACATCAATACAATGACTAAATCTTGGGATGGCCTAAAAATTTTATGGCACTAGGAAGATCATCCTGTTGATCTCTAGTGTAGCCTACATATTCAGGTAGACTGAATATTCGCACCCATCTTTTAAAAAGAAAAAAAAAAATTTCTAAATTAACTCCAGGTTCACTTCATCTAGGATTTTCTGAAGATTGAAAACTTTACCTATCTGAATTAAGGAGGTGCTTGCCTATAGCTAATGAGATTAGAAACATTTTTTTTACAGATTAGTGTATTCCCAGAAGAGTAGTGTAATGGAATAAGATGCTTACTCTAGAAGAGCTGAGAGCCTGCAATGATTAGAATATTGCAGGGGGTGAAGCAGCCCCAGCAGCATGCAGGTGTAATATTCTTTTCCCCCAACCCTTTTCCTTTTTGCTGCTATGTCCTGCAATTTAAAGGGGCAAAGAATTTAACTAACAACTACAAAAACCACAACTAATGCTTTTCCCTCTAGCTCTTCTGTTTTGAAATAAGAGCTGGAAATATTACTTTTTTTTTCTTTCTTTCGTTTTTGGAGAAGTGGGTAAAATATTTGGAGCTTTATTTCAAGTAGTAATTAAAAAAACATGAACTCAGCTCACAGCACTCTAAATGTTTTTCTATACATTTGAAGTCAGTTTGAGTAGAGTATTTATAAGATATAGATACAAGACTAGTCGTCTGTACACAGTTTCCTAACTCCAGAGTCATGGCATTTTGTTTTTCTTCCCATTGTTCTTCAAGTTCCATTACTGCATACAAATGGCAAAGCACAGCTGTGGCTATTAGATTTGGTTTCTTACACTCTCTTGCGTCATAAAAAACTTAAGATAAAGGCTCCTTTGAGAATTTAAAGGCTTGAAACTTTCACTTTTATATCAGTACCTAACTCATACCCTTATAACTCATACTCTTATAATAAATTTGGCAGCTTTCACTAGAAAGAGCAGCTACCAGGTCATTTCTGCATTCTGAATTGAGTACCAGCACAGAAGAGTTGTATATCCCACATCTTGTAACTGAAGACTGTGAAGTCAAAAAAAAATAAGAGCAGTTTAAAAATCTATAACTGGGTATTTTTCTAATAGCATAAGTATGCCTATTTCTTGATTTCCTGTCTAGGAAAGAGAATTTGAATAAGTGTGGGTCATTTTTTCTATATAGCTAAACAGCACAAGAGTTCACGTGGATAAATTGATATTGAATCAAGACAGAATGCTGTAATAATATTTTGAAAGAGAGTTACCACAACATTAGCTATTGATATATTGGTGAAGATCTGTTTAAGGAGGTTGTCAGAATGCAATTTCATATTAGGTAGACTTTTTTTTCTCTAATGGATCGTATTTGATATGTGAAAATATTTGGATATTGGATTTATATTTGAGTATTTATTTCTTACTCTATTCACTTTTTCAAATTCTGATACTTGTGTTTTGGCAACATATCTGTTCTTTTAAATTTTCTTCCTTTTTCATTTCAAGCAATTGAAAAAATATCATATTGCTTACCCAGGTACCAAAATGTGCTGGTTTGGAAAGAAATGTGCTACCTCAGGAACATTAAGTTGATGTCAGTAGTGGAATCATGAGGAAGAAGAAAGGATGAGTTTCATGATCATTTTCACTTTCTCTGCAATCTCAAAAGATATGTCTTTGTCCAAGTTTACAATCAGAGACTGATTTTTATTTTGAAGCCTTGTAGGAGTCCCACAGAGAACTTATTTAGGAAATTTCTCTAGTGTGTGTTTGCTTGGCTTGTTGTTTGCAGCCAGAGTCATCTCCTTACCACATACTGTAATCAAACCACATCTCAGAAAAATGGGACAGACATATGAAATTTATTTGTATTGTCTTCTAAAATTTTGATGTCCCAAATTTCAAAGGAAAGCATCAATCTTCTTACACCCTTGCAACTCCCTCCCCTTCAATATTGGTTCCAACACCAAGTGCAAGAGGACAAATGTGCAATGCCATTCCAACAAAACATTTTGAAGCAGATAACATTTAAATGGTAAAAAGAAGCCTAAAGCTCCCTTGAAGATTATATTTATATCCATAATTAATGCTATCAAAACAAAAGACTGAAAAATAAAATATTACAATAAAATGCTTATGTGAATTTACACTTGTCCTGGAGTGACATTATGATGTTTATCCCCACAATTGTCTGTGATGTTTATGGTGGATATAAGTTCAAATTTGCCCTAAACCAGGACAAATACATATATCCAGAACTATGATTTGAAAACAGAAATATAAGAAACTACTCCTAGATAATTTCATTATTTTCTTATTATTATCTTCTCAGGAATGAGCTTATTCTGCAGCAGATGTCCCATTGTTGTCCTTGGAAACTTAGCACAGTGAAAGTGATCTTGCCTATGCAATTGGGTAGGTATTACAGCATAGTTTCAATGCTGCTGCAGTAAATTGCAGTGATGTGTTTATGTAACCTCATGTCTCAGAATTCCTAGATAAAACATCAGCCTATTAACATTTCCTGTGTCATTGAATGCTGTAGGTATACTGTAAAAATTAAAAGATGGGTGGCGAATTAAAGCAGAATTCATAACAGTGCCCATAAGAATTGCCTTTTGGTGGCTTGGCATGTCATCATCAGTAAGACAGAGGTAAGTTTTCTCAGTAGAAATAAAGTAAATATTCTCTAGATAAACAGCTCGTTACATCTCAGCAACCAGTGATGCTCCTGGGTGTGTGTCTGTCTGTAGCTTGCTCAGTTTTGCCACAATGCAGAGGAAGTATTTTCCCTTAAGCACAACTACAATCTTGTCTACATGATTCTGTGTAAACAGCATTAATGAACAATTGTCACTTTATTTTGCATTTTTTTACAAATATTTTGCATTTAGAACAGTATTCTTTTGAAAATATAAAATTGTTGTGTAAGCTTTTGTTATGAAAACTACACAGAACAAATTCACAAAGGTTGGCTATTTATTTGTAAACTATGCAATAGGAGATATCCTAGAAAAACTTTTATTTCAGGTAGAAATTGAACTGTCTTCTCTTGAAATGCTGCCCAAATTAACTGAATTTTCATAGCAAAGGAAGAAAATTGTACAAAATTCTTTGTGAGATAGCAGTTCATTGATACCACTGGAGAAATTTGGCAATGTTGACCAATTTGAACGCAAATTTTCGACTAAGGAGAAGGTATCTTTGAAGAGGCATAGTGAGAAGTGAAGAGTTAGAGCACCATATCTCTTTGACAGTCATAATGACAATATCATTCATTTGCCCTGAAGAGCTTCTGATCTAAAGAGATGAGATGAACAAAAGAATAATAAATGAACTGCACGGGCAGCAGGTCCACACCAGACCTGCAAAGAGAATTCAAAGTGTCCATTAGCCCATCTACCTTTGGAAAAGCTTGTGTGCAAAGGCATAAATGGACAAACAATGATGAGAGATCATTCCTGTGTAGTAGATTTTAAGGTCTCACTGTATTTTTTTTAATCTAATAAATGAAAATCATTGGGCTTCAGCATACTAGAAAAAAAAGAGGCCGAAAGATGAACAGAGCTTGTCACAACTCATTAGAGAAGCTATAAACTTTTCCTTCCTGAGAATTAAAGCTTATCCAGATCTAGGCAGTGAAAAGGAAATGAAGTAAATAGCATTTAGATTTTTAAAAAGTACTTGTAGCTACTGATGAAGCAGTAACCATATCTAACTTACATTTCAGCAGCAAAAATCACTGCATCTCTGTAGTGCTGCTCTGTTATCTGCTCCTTAAGAATCTTAAAAAGGCTTTGCAGGTCAGTGATTATATCCTGTGTGCCAGAGGTTTGTTTTAAGTCTGCTCAGGTTCAATAACCAAATGTTTCTTAAGTCACTGCATTTGAGGACATTTCTGAAATAATTATCCCTTGAGAACAATTAGGAATTGGTTTCTACACCAAAAAAAAAAAAAAAAAAAAAAAAGTAATACCTTTTTTAAAGTTTGGGAAAGTAAAAGTGATATCTTCTGATTATTTCTTAAAAAAAAAAAAAATTCCCCACAATACCTAAGTTGTCTCAGTATTTATATAGATATAGATTCTATAGATAATATGAGTGTAAGTACGTGGAATTTATGGTACCTACTCATGCTGTTTTCTGTCTGAGACAATGTGAAACTGTATTTTTCTTGAGTCTGAATATTCCATCAAAGACAAGGTCTGCTGCATCTGAGCTGCAAATGTACAAACTTTAGGTGCCTGCAGCTGATGTCTCCATTCTTCAGGGGCAATAAGTGACTCTTAATTTACTCATCCCAGCCTCTGTCAATGTCAGCCTCTGGAGTCCAGCTATTACTAATTCTTGTTGCCCATGGAAAATCGGTGCAAGTCCTCTAGCGGCAAGGAAGAGAGAAATCAAAATAGACATCTGCCTTTGCCTCTGGAAACTTCTGCCCTTCTTATCTTCTTTTTTACCATCAGGAAAACTTTTACCCATCTCTACATATTGTAGGTATTGCCTCCAGGTTGCAAAAAAAACCCCTAAGAGTGTCTAATTTCTAAAGCTTGCTGTCAAGTTGTCTCTGTCTAAGTTTGGAAGTTTAGTTGACTAGGAGTTTCCACAGTTGGATAATAAACTATAAGAGATTTTTAAACTTATTTCTGTATCTCAATATAGTACTCAATTAAAACTGTGCTTTTTCAAAGACATTGATTCATAAGAGTAATGGTAATCTAGGTTTCGTACACAGCTACATTTATTTTGGTACACAGCTCACTTTGTGTATTTGAACTAAAGCAATCTCCCAGTCAGGAGTTTCTGGCACTGGTCATCATCTCGAGATGCTTTTGTGACACTCCCTTTGGCTTTTCTTTGCACCAAAATCCTATATACATGTGTGCTCATCTTACATGTTGGTGAATACTGTGTCTTTCTTGGCAACCTGTTTAACACCCAAACAAGTTTGCCTGAAATGAGAGGGGAAAATTGAGTTTTATAGTGGGACCATGTGACAAAGCTCAGCAGTGCAGTGGCATGGAAAACAGTCTGCCACACTGAGAGCCCTCCAAAGGTCCCAGAGGCTGAGTGATGCAGCTCAGACCAGCTGAGTGATGCTAATTTCCAAGATACTTTAAGAGCAGAACCAAAGCAAGTGGCTGTTCCTTCCATCTTTCTGCTCTGCGTCGTCCATCTGCAAACTGATTTGCTTTGAGTATTACACAAAAACTCAGTGAGGCCATATTAATTCCATCCTGTTCTGCCTAAATTATTTTCATATTATAATTTCTTTCAGAATTTCTTCTTTCACTGTACGTTCTTCACATATATAGAATATATATATTCTTCCTCCATTTGTCTAAATTCTGGATACAAGAATATGCCTGGACTTTTATGAACTCTGCACATGTATACCAGTCTCATAATGGACTGAGAAAAATGGATTGAAAATTCAAACATGCAGGCTGGAGATAGTAATGCTTTGTCCTGGACCTGTATTTGAATGACTGCAAGAACAGGAACTAAGTGGTTGTTATTATGCAAATATTATTCATTCTTAGCATAACCTTTGCCTCCTCATGAATTAATGAAACCCCATAAAACACATTTTTAAATGAATGCTAATTCAATCTCTGTGTGAACTGGATTATGGGAGTATGTCATATTTCAAAAATAGTATGTAGTTATCAAAAAAAAGATTAATTGAAAACAGAGGCTATGTAAACCAAATATTGAATACTGAATCAAGCAGGATATCTGGAACATGACTGGGTTTCCTGTCACGTAACACTACTATCTCTAAAAATGCATGCCTAAAGTTATGGAAAATAACTTTCCAAGGTTGCACAATGACAGCTTTTCATGTCCTCTCTCCATGAAAAATTTTTTGAAAAGAACATTCAAAAATTTTGCAACAGCAGTTTTCTTGTTCTGGAAGAAGCCTGTCTACCTTGATGATCAGCTGTAAGTAGCACCGTGGTCAGGAAGACAACAAAACTGCCTGCAAGGTAAACAGGCCTTTTATTTCCACTTTCCCTCTCTGCTCTCATTCCTCTCCCCTTTTTCAATGCATTTGTTTCTAAATGACAAAGCCAGGCTCAGCCTAGCAGTGTTCTCTTATCAAGATAAATTCCCTAAGTTATGGTGAATGTTTTCAGACTAAACTGTTGACCTTACGATAAAAAATGTCAGTTGTCATCAACAATCAGGTGCTCTGCACAAAGAGGCAAGAGAATGTCTGCAGATGTCTGCAGCCTGACACATGTTGTGCATAACACATTTCTGCACGGCTGGAAAATGTTGGGCACATCCCTTTCACAGCTCCAGAGTTCTGCATTGAGCCAAACCTAAACAGGTGAATGAGTGTTGGAGGTTAGGATTAGTTTTTTTTTCCTCTTTTGGAATTTTTCTGCCATTTTTTTGCCTGAGAGCCCGGAATAATGAATACTTTTATCAAAATATATACCTTTATTAAATATGTTTATTTATTTATTTATTTATTTATTTAATTAATTAATTAATTATAATTTAATTCCATCAGTAAAGAACAGGTATTCCTTCTTCCACATCTTTTCTTGAAAGTCCCTTAATTCCATAGCTACAATAACTACAAGGGAATGGGGTCATATTTCCCATCACAGGGGAGGTTCCTACCTTCCTTGTTGGGCATCTTTCTTTCAAAACAAAACAATGAGCTACTATTTTTGCACTTCAGCAGAGCATATCTGGACAAAAGAAAAATATTTCTATTAAATAAATTTCTTAGTCCACATGTATTATTTAAATGAACTAGAAATTTCCAGAGAAAATATAATCAGCTTATTTTTCCTTATTAAGCCAATAGATTTCATAGAACCATTGAACCATTTCATCTGGATATTCTGAACAGAAACTGATTTTAGAAAGATGAGTTTGGCAACAAATAGGCACACCTTAAATGAAAAATTTGACACAGAAAACACAAATGCTTCTGAATTGGATCCCACTGGAACTACCTGGACACATGCCTTCCCTTCCTGTCATAACTATATCATTACACTTTGCTGTTTGCTTTCCAATTTTGGTTTGAATGCAACAAATTTGCTGAGAGAATCAAGCATAGAATAGAAGAAATATCATTAGTGCAGTTAATGTTTTGATATTGTCTGTGCTTCTGTACCCAGCCTTCTAAATTACTGCCAAAATGTTGGTTCAGTTGTAAGGCTGGTACAGCTTAAGAATCTTGGGCACAGGTCTATAAAATGGTTTTAGAGATTCACAATGGCAGAACTTATTTTCTTGTGTGATGCCCGGGGAGGTGGACAACAATAACAGCATTCACGTGAAGCAGTCCTTGGGGAAAAAAAATATTTTACAGTCCTTGATGTGGAAAGCAAAACACAGTTTTCCTGGATAAGTGCATTAACTGCAAGGCTACCAAGTCCTTAAGCATCCTCAACCCTAGGTTATGAACCATCTGCTAAAAATCATCTATCTCCTCTCACTCCATCTTTGAGTCCTCTGATCATTTTCATGAAGAAAATGACTTTGATGGACTTTGATATGTCCAGAGCTTTCATCCTAATGCTGTTTTTGCAACACCAGTTGTTCATATGTGCAAGAGTAACTTTCTGGTTGCATCTACAAGTTCCCTTAGTGGAACTGCTGCACATTTAGAGTTCATTACCTGTACTCATATAATGAAGACAGTCAAAATCCACAAATTTATATTTAATATTTTTATTATTTTATTCTGAAGATGTCTTACACGTGCTTGTTCCTTTTTGTTTTTTGGGGATGCTAAATTTTCTGATCTTCCCCTTTAGCACCTAACACTGGGAACTGTTTCGTGCTAAGAAGTAGAGTTAAAATTGTCTATATTTTTATCATTTTACCATTAAAAACCACAGTTCTGATCTAAAGCTTTGAATTTCCCTAAAAATTATAAATCATCATCTTAGTTTTGGAAAAATATTATTTCTCCTAGAAATTCTGAAATTTGCAGAAATTGAAAATTGATATACTTTAAATTCCCTTATAAAAATATTTTCCTCACGCAATGCTGAGCATAAATGCTATTCAAATAGTATATCTAAAAATAATGGCAAAATAATTACCTTCCAAAATAAAGAGTATCTCAAATTAAAAAAAGAAAAAAGAACAACTAGCTTGTCTAGGAGTATAAAGGTCTTAATAGGAAATAGAAAAATGGATGATGTGGTGAAGTGCAAAGAAAAATATCATCATAATAGATTTAATTGGTACTCTTTTAAAAGGGCAACAAATAATGGGGAGAAATATGACAAGAACAGGATAGAGCAGGAGGTGATACAGGAGATCATTTGAAGCAGGGATCAAAAAGTATCAAACTGGGAAGATCAGATGTAATGATTTGGTAGTAAATTACTATAATATGATTGTCATATATTTGAAAATATTTGAAGTGCTGATTGAAAACTTTATACACCTTCCCATAATGCTGAACCATATGGCAATAGCTCTTGCTTCACAATATGAATCCCCAAATAGTACAGAGCTAGAGCTAATTAGAAGAAATTGCAGTATATTCTATATTACCATAGAATGAGTTAAAGATTCTTGCTTAGAATACTGAATGGCAGTTGTAGGAAAAATTCAGTATAGAAACCCTGTTACCCTTCTGCCTATGATCTTCTTGGTGTAAAAAAGGCCCAAAGAGACAAACTCATTTTATTGTACTTATGATAAATGAAAATAAGTTCTCAAAATTACAATGACATAGAAGATTTGTTCCTTTTTCAGCTTTTCCAGCCCTGGGTAGCTCCCTGAAATTTTATAAAATTTGTATGAAGTCCTCTTATAATTATTTCATTAACAGACTAATTCTTCTCTTTAAGAAATTGAGTCTGAAATACTCATTTAACTTTCTTAAAATACAAATTATGTCATAAATGATGTGATTCCTTATTACATCCATGTAAATCAAATAAGACTATATCTAGTCCCATAGTCTATAGTTGCATGACATGTGATTGAAATGACACAATGAAAATTATATCAATTTCACGTTTTTTAGTGAAATATATCCTTTGTGATTCCACAGCATAAACCTTCTTGGTTTGGGTCTGTTGTCAAAGATATCGAGGTGATTTTCATTTGGTCTTTTTACAATATAGTAAACTAACTAACTTTTAGAATTTCTAATAGAATTTCTAAACCTTTTATAGATTACCTTTATATTTCCACAGAGCTCCAATGGGATAAGAAAATGCAAAAGTAGAGCTGTAATTCTGAGGAAGTTTTATGGCATATTTGTGGCAAACCTTTGCTTTCTGCTGTGTTTTTCAAGAAAGGTATGGCTGCATATTTCTGGTCTTTATTCCTACTGGAAGAGGAGGAAAGCTTAAGATGTTTTCAGTTATCATTTTAAAATAGAGTTACCTTGTCTGTACAGCTTCTCTTTCCAAGAGTAAATGGCAAATCCTTTATGACTGCATTCAGGTTGAGTTTAATTCACCAGGTCCAAAGTTATTTCCACCTTTGAGTATCACAAAGAACCCAACAGCACCACTCTACAAACTGTGACAGCTGTGGAATATGTGCAACAGCAGGACAAAGTGACATAAAATTCTCGGTTGTTATGAAGCAGAAAGTGATAAAATAACAGATTTTTGTGTTGTCTGTTTGTTGGTTTTTGCTGTTTTTTTTTTTTTTCTAAAAATATACAATTTAAATACTATCAGTGTTGTCATTGTCATTTCAACATTATACATGCTACTTCACTTGAAAGTAGAAATTTGACAGATGTTATGACTAATTAGGCAGACATGGGGATTGATAATATCTTGTCTTTTTTAACAGATAATTGCATTCCTTATTCTCCTTGTTTCCTCCATTCTTTTTCATAACCTTATTCACCCATGAGGGAAACAGCATGGAATGTTGTACATGATCACTTAGGACACATGTATGTGAGAATAACTTTACTTAATATTGTAACTGAATTATATGAAAATTCCAGAGGATTATTTTATATAGAAACAATGAACAAGTTTAAAAATATATCTATTGTCAGTCTGATGGGTCCAATATAAAGAAAGAAGTTCTGTCCAAGCAAGAGAGATTTCCAGGCAGACAAATGGACAGATTTTTGCATTTCCTAATGTGAGTATGCTCAGGCTCCTGCACTAGTTATTTGATTATATATTTTTAATCTGTGTTTTCTTCTACTGAGAAAATAGAGTAAGCCAACAATAAAATTTGAGGTAAAATATATTTCCATGATGTGGACTGATGTCCATTAAGTTATGAATCAAGATGTTGAACAGCAACATTTCATTAATAGCAAGAAATTGTTATTTAATGCCCTAAAGGGAAACTGGATGTTTTGTTGACCTAAGTATTGTATTCAATTATTTCCTTGCTCTGTGAGGTAACCATCTTTACTGATAAAATGGAGATAGGCATGGTAATTTCATTTCCATGATGTGCATATATATAAATAAGTATGCATATATATGGAGAGAGTTGCTGTATATAATAATGACATTTCACTATGGTTTGATTAATGTATGAAAAAAATGGTAAATTTGTTTATAATAATTCTTGATTACCTCACTCCAACTTAATGAGAAGGATGTAAAAGAGCCTCACCTAACATGTTGTACAGACTGCTGGCTGCTTCTAAAGCTCTTTTATATTTGAATACCCTCAGGTTGAGCACAACCTGGATCCCAAATTTCCATTTGAGCAGATTTGCCTGTTCCATTGTTGAAGTGCCTATAAAATTATGATCTCATCAACAGCTTTATAAAATAAGCTCTATCTCTGCTAGTGTCCTCTGAAAACACAAACCATTAGTCATTTGTTCAACAGCACTAAACCAGGGGTAGTTTTGTCATATGTTAGATGCTTTGTCCTTCCTACCTTCTGCTTTTCTCACCTGCATCCTGGCCATAAATATTTATATTTGCTCTTTCCAGTGGGATCTGATGTGATGGGTTAATATGAATGACTCTGAGCTGACATCACAAAATAGTTTTTTAAAATCTCAGACCTTTTCTGGGCCCTATTTGCATTTGGAATGCAAGTTTTGAGTCCAGAGATAACATTTGTCAACTTTGCAGTTTGGAGTTGGTAATTCAAATTCCAGAGAACACCTCCAATGTGACCTTCCCTACTCTCTCCTTTTCCTTCCCCTTTGTCCCCCCCTCAGTTATTTGAAGCAGCATTTGCTGAACAACTCTGTTTTTCCAGGTGATGGTAACAGCCAGTCCCAGCTCTGGCTGCAAATCCTTTCTGAGTGAGTCAGTAATTAATGTTGCATTGATGACTGGTGGCATCTGTATGAGTTTATTATCATCTGTACTGAAACACAATGTACAATGAGAACATGGGGGACTTTAAAGCAAGAGGCTAATAAATTTACATGAATTAACATTAAATTTAATTTGCCACATGCCAACCAAACTGTGCAGCAGATCCAAATCCTTTAAAAGATATAGATTTCTCTGTTGCAGCTGCTTCCCAGGCCTGGCTGCTGCACTTACTTCAAGACTTTGCTCTATTTCTTAATTAAAAACAGTTTCCACACATGCTGACTGATATATGTGAAATATTGGTTTTTTGAGTGGAGAAAAAAAAATATTTACTTTTATTTTTTAAGAACACTGAAACTATTAATTTACCCATGCTCATAATATAATGCACAGAATAAATATCATCTATTTCTGACATTTTGTCTCTTGCCAAAATATGAAAGGGTACTGGAAAACTAACAGTAATGAAATTATACTTTCCTTTGTAGTATTTAGGCTAAAAATATGATAGCATTGAAACATGATAGTAACATGGAAATAAACAGGACATTACCACCTAGTTACCTGTTCTAATAAAGAACTGTAAGTTCCTTACTAATGGATTATGTGGTGGATTCTTGCATTCCCCAAAACACCAAGTATTGGAATGAATTATGTTAATATTTATGTCACACATGGTTTAACAACCATGGTGTCAAAAACAGCTCAAATTCTCCCTAAATATAAAATATAAAGAAATAGAAAGAAGACAAAGAAAGACAGCAGGTGTCCTGGTTTGGGACAAATTTGGTAGGGAACTTCCAAAGGGATGGTTCCCTATATGTTGCAAAATTCAGTGGCCCTTCCCCCCACCTGTTTGGCAGATAAAACTTGTATGACAAAATTGGAAAAAACTGCTTATTTAAAAAGCAAAGTACTCATAAAGGTGAAAAAATGAATAGCATTAAACAGTGGGACCTTTAGTTGTTCTGAAGAGATGGCAAATTCAGAACAGTTCCAAGAATAAGAAAAGCCACAGTCCAGGGAATATCTCTGCCTCAGCTAGCTAAAAAAAAATAAAATAACTAAAAAACAAAGAGAGCTCTGTCCCTCTGTCCATCTGTGCTGTAAACAAACACAGTCTGGGAGAGAAAAAGAAATGTGGGGCAGCAAGTGCAGTTTCTGCTAACAAACTCCATGCTTCTTTTTTCCCACCTTCACACTCAGAATTAGTCTTTAAGGTGCAGAACTTAATATCCAGCATAAAGAGACCAGACAATTGGGGATACAAGCATTATAAAGTCACCCTACGACAGCAGGACGCAAAACTTTTTATCAGAGAAGTTTGTCATGATTTCATATCTCAAAAGCATACATTTGCTCAGTTTTACAGGGAAGTGAATGTAAAATCAAAGTCTAAATACAGGTTTCATGATAGACCATGATTCCACTGAAGTCTTGAGTGTACTAAAGATGTCACAGACCAAAAAAAATTACATTTTCCTGGGAACTTGCAGGTCAGAATGAATAAAATTTCCCAAACCAAAATATACAAAATTACATTGAACTAATTTATCTTCTGCAAGGTCTTTGGCTTGATTTACTGAATCTAGTGAAACACTGGAAACTGAAAGACTCTAATAGCTGCAGAAAATTTTATTGATTTTAAACTTTTGCTTAAAATCTTGGCAATTTGTGCAGTCCATCCATGGAACAGCCAGAGCTGGTTCCCTGTTCCTTGGTAGCTACTGGTTTTTCTGAAGCTATAGCTTCTGAGGACATCTGGAGCCCTAGATCCCAAATAAAAATCTGGATGCACTGTGTACCAGAACATCAGTTTGATATTACAATATGTACTTCAGAGGAGATACCCTGTTTAAGCAATTTTTCAGTGCCTATAGTGGCTGCTACTCCTACTGTAGCTGCTTTAGTAGGTTAGGAAGGAAAAAAAAAAAAAAAAACTAACAAAGAATCATTATAATATTTTCAAAAGTAATAAATAATAGCAAATAAGCAAATAAGTAGGGTGAGAGGGGCAGCAGCAATCTGCAGAAGAATTTATTAGACTCAACATTTTCATGATTGATGGTGAAATCAATATTAAATGACACGTGAATTCCATTGTAATAAAATCTTTTATGATTTTAAGTTGGTGAAATGGTAAGAATTGGAATTCACAATCTTATATACCTGCATTATTTGCCAGCCCTGGCAGAGCCAATAGGTGAGTGAAGGCAGTGCTGCTCTGACTGTGTGCTGTATCCTCAGGAGTGATTCCTTGCAGGAAGGTTTGGAGCCATCCTAAGATGCTTCATCAGTGCAGTGGTGAGTGGATATGGCTTTTCTTCAGTATCTTTGCTCCTCACTAATTACATTAGTTGTAATTACATGCTGTTAGTGGCTTTACTAACAATGTTAATGAGTCAAATACACTGGACTTGCTCCTGTCAGATAAATTTTTAAGGGCTGTTAAAAAGCTGGAGTAGGTTTCAGGAAAGATCTATGCATTATTCAGTGGGTAGTAGACATGTCTTAATGTGAGAGCTTTAGAGAACTCAGTCTGAAAAGATTTAGAGGCAATTTGATTATTCTGCACAAGTACTTCCAAGGAAAAAAAGATAGTGGATTCTGAAGGACACATAAATCTACTGTAACAAGAGCTAGAAAGCAAAATCAAGAATGTTTGCTTTCCCTGACATATAGCTGTGCAGGCACTGCCCCCAAACACAAATTGTTTTCAGGTGGAAGGTATTGATGACCTACCAACCATCTTATCGATGATCTACCAGCCATGCTGTGGAATAATCAGTGCCATCTATATTATTGTTGAATGAGATTGGTTTCTGCAGATATAAACTACCAAAAAAAGGTGCCCCTTGTCTTGGCAGAGATCAGGTCAACTGCTGTCATTATCTTTTGGAAAACTAGGCAGAAACTATAAGATATTTTATGTTAATAAAGAAGCCATTTGAAAAATTATTTTAAAATGGGAAGTGTCTACTCTTTTGCTAGCTAGCATTCTATTCTGTTCCATGGAAAAGTATTGAACCACTTTACCTTCTTTCCCATCTATCAATTAAAATATAAAACATATTCACTTTTCCCTAAGAATATTTTTATTTAGTTATTATTTTCAATATCTTAAAAAAATAATATCTTTAAAAAATCATAAAGTTATTGCAATGTTTTAAAAGGATCCTTAGATCCCAACATTTTCTCTAATTTTCCACATCTGCAGTTTTTTATTTGATTCTTCCTTTGTACTGTTATTTATCACAGTGAAGTCTACTCAGCTTGTGGAGTTACACACATGTATGAGTAATAAAACCTTTTCAATTTATTAGACAAAACTGATAAATTTATAACACTGATTTAGAGAATTGGTGAAAAGAATTTTCATTGTATCTTAAATTACGGCAATGTTTATATTAAAGTGAATTCTTATTCTTTTATTGGCTGGAGTTTCAGTTCAGCTTGGGAAAACTGACTATGTTAGACTTATAAATACTACTGGAACTTAGTGGCATTTGCTGCTTTGGTGGTTTCCCAAAATCAAGAAATTATCTCAATATAATAAAACCTATTGAAATGCCCACCCTGCTGAAAATGAAAACAATCTATATTTTAATAGGAAAGAATGAATTAAGAAAATATTTTATGAACAAGTTGTACACAAGAATTTGATGAATGGTATGCATTGTAATATGTACCTTTTAGTTATGGCCTTTGATTTTGATTGTCTGAATTTTTACTAAGATCTTCATTAAGAGCAATTTGATAAATTACAAGCAGAAAACCTTAATAGAACAGTTAAAAACTAGAACAAGAGCATTTTTCATATTATCTTTGTAGATGGAGTAATGAAGAAATGTCACAATGTTTTTTAAATTCATTGGTAGGATAAAATTTGGCATAACATAAGACCATGAAAGCTTTATAAACTTTATGTCTTTTTCTTTGACTCAAATAATAGTTTTTCCATATACACTTTGTGGGAATTCAGTGTGGGAGGCAAAGCCTAAGGCTGTGATCCTTTTAATTTCCAGGTTCATCATATTCATAAATGTGACTCCAAAAGAAGGAACATTAATTGAGTGAAATCTTTACCTGAAAAAAAAAAAAATGACCTGGAAAATATGTGAGTGATTGAGAGAGTTTTTGAGATGTTTATTGAGACAGTGATTGAGATGTTTATGTCTCTTTGTACATTTTTTTATGCACATGACACCAGAGTTCACAGTAAAGAGGAAGGGTAGGGATCAGTTTAGGGAACAAAATTGCTTTTAGTTTAATTTAAATCAGTGATTTGGCTTTGCCTGAGAAAACTATTAGCTTTGACCTTACCTCAGGCATTCCATTTTTCTCACAACCCTTAAACTAGATCTTGCAAAAAGTCTACTAGAACCAGCTTTATGCCCAAGTGGTACACAGAGTTTGCCTTTAGTTTTGTCCTGTCTATATAGAAAACATTTCTTCAACCAGGAGATGGGAGTTTTGCTGCTGGAAATCACAAAGGAAGAGAAAATTAAGCATAAGATTTATACACTGCATTAATTACTAAATTTAAAGCTTAGCAATTAAGGTATTAACCACATTTTATTTTCTTCTGAATGAAGAAATATGTATTGTAATATCTTTTGAATTATTCTATATTAATCCAAGAGGTTGGGTTTTTTTTTTAATTATAATTTTACTATGCTTATTATCTTTTCTGTCATATTTCACTTTTTAGGTTGAAAATAACTTTTTAAGTTGATGTGTATCCAATATGGAGAACAAAACTTTTACAAAAAGGAATCAGTATAACATAAGGAAACTATAAGAGCACATCAAATCACATGAATGTAAATCAGCAATTATAAGTACTACTAATAATTTTGTTAAAAAACCCCAAACCCCCAGTTTTTGATTTACTTACAAATTATTATCCATATATAGCAAAAAGCAATTCATATTTCCAGATGACTTTTTTGTTTTTTATGATAAAGAGTTGTTGGATTGATTTCTTTTTTGAGGGGAGGAGGATGTAAAAAGAAAAGGAGGGAGAGAGAAATGTTTGTACATAACTAGTTAATAGATTTTTTTAAAGTATAGTTATTCTACATGGTAATATTTATGAATACTTTATTTGCTTAATTTAAAGCTACCCAATGCATATTGAAGTAGCCCCAGGAGCAAAAAACAGGAAAAATATAATAGAAGTATTCCTGTATCTGGTGAAAAAATATAGCCAGTTGCTTCTCTGGCCAGAGCTGGAAAAAAAATTGTTTAGGTAATTCATCTGGCACTCTGACATAGAGGATTTTTTTATCCTGATTCATTTTCTTTAGGCCAGGGAGGAACCTGTGTCTGATAATTTAAGTGTGTGTCCTTGTGAAATGGCCACAGCCTGTGAGAATTTCTTTATTGGCCTCTAATCTTTCCCTCATCTTTTTTCTAAAAACTCTCCTATTTTGCTAGCACTCACAAAGTTAGAAAATCCCTTCGGAGGCATTTCAATATAAATTACCTGGTGGGATTTGAAAAAAGAAAAACCGGAAGGTGTTCATGAGGAGAATAGTTGAAGAAGAGAGATTTAAGAGAGAAAAATGTCTATTTTCATAAAAGGACTAACGCCTGTTTTAATTGATAACTATTTTTCAGTATGTGAGATGAAACTCATAGCTATTTAGAAAGAATTGAGCCATGGACATGATGCTTAAACAAAGAGTCTTTAATCCTTTAAACTTGGGAATATTCCATTTTTATCCTCACTTCCTTAACTGCTCATGGCTAACTTTTACCACAGTAAAATACAAATCAGGGCATTACTTTGTCTCCTCCTTTCCAGAAGCAGTTGATTCCTCATTGCTTCACAGCCATTAGCCACAGACACACAACCCCAGCAGTTTGTTTGTTATACTTTTATGATTCAGCAACCCTAATACAAGTCATTATAATTTTGGTAAAACAGCTTTCCTACCCTGTGACTGGTTGGTGGTTTTGCTATTAGAAGGGATTAAAAAATAATGTGAATTTTGAATCCCTGGAAGGTTGCACTTAAAACACAATAAAGGTTCACCTCATTACTAAGTCTAGTAATATTAGATTCAACTTAGCATGAATATTATCCAAAAGTAGGGTTTTGTAGGTAGGATCTACATTATTGTTAATGCCAATCTGCTGACATTGCCTTATACAGTATATTGTTATTAAGTATCTAATAATTCCACAGACTTTTATTACAGTCAGCAGGACTTCATTTAGTAGGACATTAAGAAGATGTAGGAAACCAGAACATTTGCAACAAGCCTTACACAGCACTGCAGGAGCTCTGCTTTGCTCTTGCTATGATGAGTCACCTTTGGGTAAGAAAAGAAAACCTCATAAAATCCTTTATTACTTATACCTATTAGAGAGGATATTTACTGTGCTGTGGCTTAGAACTTGGTGTTGAACAAGTAGGGATTCTAAGAAAGCCACTTCTGTTCTCTCCCTGCCTGCTTTCTTTCCTCTCCTCCATTTTTACTTCTTTCTCTAAAAGTACGTCAATCTTAACGCCAATTTTTCTGTTTGAAGGTTTCTATCAGTGCTGAATCCTTACAAATGAACTGTTTATTTGCAAGCACCAGGATCCTCCATTCCCCCACAGCAGGCCCTGAAGCTCAGCCTTCTACTGCTCTGATTCAGACCATTGGCAACCTCATGGCTTGGAAATGTGATTTTTTTTTCCCCATTTGAAGATACTGTACACACTACGTGTCTCATCTATCAATGGCTTTCTGGTTATTAATTGCTCATAAATGTTCATGAATTTGTGTCACTCTGATGAGCCTCTTAACTTGCATACAAGCTATTAATTATTCATTTGTAAGTAATTATGCTGATGGTTTTTGCATCCTCTATAGCAGCTCATTATATAAACTAACCATGTTAACAGTCCCTGTACTGATTTAGACCTGAGATACAGCTTTCCCTGACAGCAGCTAAAGACTGCAAGATTAAATTACTTCTTTTAACAAAGTACAAATTATTGATAGGTATTAGTTCTTGCCTTTGTAATTGAAAAAATTGAAATCTGTGCTCAGAAATACAACCAAAAATGTCGCACTTTATTTTATTTCTTTTAAAAACCCACAATCACTGTCTTAGTAAAAAAAAGGAAAATTGAAGTAATTTTTTTTAATAAATTAGTATCTTGAAGAAAAATATGTTGTTAGATAACTGGAGGTCAGGAAAATATGGCTGGGGTATTGTAGGGGTCTTTGGGATGAATATCCCTGATGAAAGGTGTCTTGGAGATCCCAAGGGACTATTTGGAGGAGTTAGGTGGGGAATGCCACTCTGAATTGCAGCACAGTGTTTTTTAATCCCTTTTTGATATTCAGTTTTGAGAAGGTCAACACAAAATGAGCTTGAGATTATGACAATATCCAGAGAGGTCAATAAAACAGGGTATTTAAATCCCTATGAAATAAATGAGCATCTAAAAAAATTCTACATTTTTGGGAGAAAACAAGAAGTTGCTTTTCTTGGAGGTAAAGGGTCTTATGATAGAAGAACAATGATCTACAATCACTGTTTAATTGGAAGGGTTAATTGCAAGATAAATTTCAGCAGAGATACAGAGAAAAAGACAATATCCAAGCATGACTTAGCAAAACCATGCTAAGTAAATTCACGATTTACTGAGATGATAAAGCATTTGAGAAGTCAAAGTTCATTGAGCTGTAAAAGCATGCAAAATATTTGCAAACGCTATCGAAATGAATTTTTTTTTCTTGATTTATTTTATTTTCAGGGGAATTGAAGAGGAGGCTAGAGAGAGGCTTATTTTATTCTTACTTAAATTCTGCCACTCTTGATTTACATTTTTCTTCCTGGCTTTCTGTTCATACTGTACTGCTGGGGAGCTGACATGGAAGGATAAATGGAAAAACAAATAAAAAAACAAACAAATCCTGAAAAAAAATCTCTGCTTTTCTTAGGTCTGAATATCCTAAGAATCCCAACTCCTTGAAATAACTGGAATCCATGATGTCTGCTTGGTAGGGCTCTCAGTGACTCAGGGACAACCTTCTAAGGACATTTCATAAATGTCAACAGCATTCTAAGGACATTTCATTTCCCCATAAAATGGGGAAAGCAACCAACCACGACCTGCTCGCTTTTCCTTTCTATTGTGAAAGATTGTGTCAGACAGATGTCCCTTTGCTTAATAAATATATAAAAGAAATGCAAGAACAATTTCTTTGTCAATGGTGTTATTTTCATGGATCCTGGATAGCAGGGCTTTTTGCCATTTCTCATGTGGTCTTTACTGAAGGACTGGCGAATCTCCACTGCTCTGCACTGAGATAATCTTCTTTTAACTTGTAGTTCAAATCTTGAATTAGGTCCTGGGGATAGCTTGAAATGCTCTTAAATCTTTCAGCTGGTATACAGAGGAGTTTAGTAGTTTAAATTATGTAACACATCCACATTCTGTCTATTATCTCCATTTTCTCACTGTGGAGAAGAGTTATATTAACTTGGGAATATATAATTTTATGATAGAACTGCTTTTGAATATACTCCTTACCCATAGGAGAAATAAATATTTGGTAATAATGGTGATAGCATTGTCAATAATTTCTAGCTTAGTAACAGATTTAAAGAGTTGCTGGACTGTGTAAATAAATACATTTTCACAGAAACTACCAAGCTGGTGTAATATTTCATCTACTCACTTTACTAAAGAAGTGGGAAGCTATTTTTGAAATTGTTATATTTATTTGTCAATGAGGATCATGAATACCATTTAAGCATTTAAATAGCACATAGGTATTTTCCCAAATGCAATCAATAGTGCAGATTCATCAGAGACTTATTACCAGCCAACACAGCACACCTATCAAAGTGCTCTTCCTTTCAGATGAGGTGCACCTCTCTTATTAGTGACATGCATTAACCATCTTCATTTGGGATTTTGCATCACTCAAGTGACTGCAGGATGATAGTTAGTTTATATAATGAACAACAGTGCAAGAAGCAAAATATTCAGCATAATTAATTATAAATGAATAATTAATGTCTTCCATATACTTGCAAGTTCATCCAGCTGTCATGTACTATAAATGCATGAGAATTTTAGAAAATTAACAGCCAAAGTGATTCGAGTACATGATAGTTGAATGTTATTTTTATACTTTTTGATCAAAATCTTGCTGTCTACATCAGACTTCAAGCTCTAGGGAACGGTGGGGGCTTTGCCTATGACTAGTAAAATATTATTCATCAGGAACTGTAGTGATAGGACAAGGAGTAATGGGTTCAAACAGAAACAGGTGTAATTTAGGTTAGATATATGGAAGAAAGTATTTACTGTGGGGGTGGTGAGGCATTGGAACAAGTTGCCTAGAGAAGTGGTGGATGCCCAATCCCTGGAAGTGTTCAAGGCCAGATTAGATGGGTCTTTGTGCAAACTAATATACTGGAAGAGGTCCATGCCATGAAATCATTCTGTGATCCAGATTTGAATAACATCCATTTTGATAATCAAATATGCAAAGATAAAAGCAAATAAGGTATAGCTTCTCTAAGAGTATAAAGATACTAGTTTTCTGTCTTTTTGTTAACTCAAATTCACATTTATTTTTATATACGTATAATTTTCTGTAAAAAACCACAGAGAACTATCCTGTTTTTATTCATGTCTGAGAAGCCTTCTTGATTGATAGAAGTAGAGAGTTTCCAGGGAAAGCTGAGATCTACACATTGATGAAAACATGTACTTGGAATATAGATGATAAAATTGTCTCAAGTGAACAAAAAGCCAACAATCATCTGTTATTAGATATTTCAGCATATCCTTAGAGAAGATACATCTTATATGTAAGTCTACTTCAGGAAAAGTTTCAGTTTCAGCTCACACATTTCTTGACTCAGAACACATCTTACCACAGGGCACAAATCAGAGGACAGGCTTCATTAGTTTCAGTTCTACAGTTTCATTGAACTACTTGTTTGCTTTTTGTTTTTTTTAAACTCAAATCCTTGGTGGTTTAATTCTACATAGTCTAATTTATTGGCCTATAATGGTAGTTTTGTTTTCAATTTATGATTGCTTTACCTTATTTTAATTGACATTTCTAGGTTTTTAAATTATTTCTGCATGGAACTCGTTCTCAAAGGGTTTAATTTGGATCTGTGTAAAAACTGATGAATGTACAGAGCAATGGGAAATAATAAAAACAAAGGGCTGGATACAAATCTCGCAACTCAAAAACGACTCCCCAAAGGGATATTCTTTCAAGCAGATCAGTGTCTTTCTGTGTTGAAGTCAATGGAGCTACACTGGTTTACACCTCCTAGGTATCTGGATACACGCCATTAAAACCTGATTCAAAGCCCATAGAAATAATTTGCTCTTAGTATTGTAACTTTATGGCTGGAATAATCTGTTGGTATTTATGAGCCTCCTTGTTAATGAGTTCTGACATGTTCGTTAGGGAGCCTGCGACTGTACCTTGCCCAGGGTAAATCTCTGAGGAGCAGTTTCTTCCCTGGGATGCTCTTGGAGTAGTGCACACCTTCATGATTGCTGGATATAAATAGGCAACCCAGCTGTTGCTGTTGAGATGTTGACTGTGTGTGGGGAGGGAGGGAGATATTCTATAAAACTGTTTACTGTTTGTTTGTTTGTTTGTTTGCTTTCTGAAACATACCTCAGGCAGTTTTTGGCTTCTAATACTAGGAACTGAAGTTGCTCATTTTGAAGCCCCTGTGGGAATTGTAAAGAAGACCAAGGCTTAAAAGAGTTTGCTAAAATGTACCTCCCACTCATTTATTCACAGCAACAGATCTACTAGGTAATTTTGTCTTCTAACTATTTAGGTACTTAGGAAATTTGTGGGGTTTGCCCTCAGGAACAGGTAGAGTAATATGCCTTGCATATATGCATGAGAGAGTTACCCTGAACCTTGGCTGAAATAGGTTTCAGAGCAGCAGAACTGCAGCATAAAAATGGGTGGGGGATGACTCAGTGCCTGCTTGGTAGCGACTTTGTTGATTTTTGATGTCTTAAAATATGAACATTTTACAATTTTTCTTATTCCTTTTCTGCAGGCCTTGCTTGAGAACCTCATGAGACCAGTAAGAATTTTATTGTGACCCTTTTCTACATGTTCTATTTTTCAGTAAGGTTTGCCTCTACTGTTTAGGCATTGTAGTTCCTGTCTCAGTACACTTAGGCCTAGGTAACAGTAAACAGTAAAGCAGCATGACAGACAGAGAGAGATGGAGGAAATACAGATGGCTTTGCATCCACCTTGGGTTTTTTCTTTAATTTCAAAATTATCTGCTAATATCTTCCATTCACTACATGGTTTATCACTGAGATGCCTTATTCACTTGAGATAGCTCAGATGAATTCCTACCAAATATTTTTAGTGTGTTTCTTTGTATAGTAGCAGATACTTGATTAAATTATTGCCAACACTTTGGGATGTTTACCAAAGACAAGGAAAAAATAATGCACATTGATGTATTCTAATATACAGGATGAAGTGTTTTCATCTCAGCTTATTAAGATGTAATGGCAATCTACTGCTCCAATAAAAAAAGAAAATATGAAATTGAAATAATCTGATAGATCTCAAAAAGCACATATCATAAATTGATGATGGAAAGGGTGATTTCATCATTATAGTTTGATTATTTTTGCCTTATTTAATGTCATTCCTTGTTTAAATTTGCAGCTATCAAAGTCACCAGTCTGTACTCAGATTGGTAAACAAAGTTGGTGAATCAAAAAATAGAACAATTAGAATTTTTTTTTGTTTCATTTGGGAAAAATACTTGCAGTTACTGAAGTCTCTCACAGTTATGATAAAAATTCTCATTTTTCCAATAAATTCAACATGACGAAATATGTTGAATACTGCCACTCTTAAGGCTAAGAGTAATAAAAATTAGAAAAAACCACCAAACTCTTAAATACAGATGGAATACAAGTAATGTGGTTCTCAACTTGTTCTTGTGCTTCAGACTTTTGGCTTGATGCCATTAGTGATCTTTTAAGCCCTTTTCTAGACTCCTGTGCATAGACCCCATTGGTCTTTGCATCAGGGTGCACCTGTATCATAAACCAGGAGAGTTTTTGAGTGATACATTTAATGTAAAACTTTTAAAGAGAGATGTTTATAAACTTTTAACAGAGATTTATGTCTCCTAATTCAAAGCTAAAAATAAGTTTTCTCAGCTCTTTCAATGCCTGGATAGCATAATTCTCATTAAAGGAGAAATTAATTTCATTCATACAATAGGGTTTATACTTTTAGAAGAAATAAAAATTCCAAAAGCCCAGACACAGATCATTTGCATTGAATTTAATTGCTGAGATAATTAACTTCAGTAGCACTTAGTTCCCACTTAAATCGAAATTAAAAGTGCTTTGTTCCAGGAAACTTGAGACCAGTGACTTTGTGACAGCTATAAGATGGTTTTCCTAGTTGTTAGGGAGTTGAGAAGCTCTGAGGCAGCAGTGCCAAAATTTTTTGGAGGCTGGTATGTCCCAATTTCGTGGAAAGATGCTGTTCTGGCTGGCTATGAACTGGAAAAGCAAAGTGCACACTGACAAGGACACTGTTAGGAAAGTAGGCAAATCTTCCCAAAACACAACATTATTTTCTCACAGACAAATTTTTTTGAGTAAATTTTCATTGCCACATTTTGCAGCTACTGGGATAAAGCCCACAAATTTCTGAGTCAAGCTTAGGTGTGCAATACCTAGGAGAGAATTTGAAGATCCCCTGTGCATTCCTTTGGTCATATATTACCTGTTATTGGTAAGAAGTTGCATTTGGGGGGATATGGCATGCTAGTACTAATTGTCAATAGAAAGATATCTTTTATGAATAGTTTTCTAACATTTTTGCTATTTAGTACCTACAAAACCCTATCTTCCTCTGGGATTGGGAGCATTGTACATTGATGCTCAAATAATGAAAATATAAGAGCTATATCAAAGTTGGAAACTTTAATGGGCTGGATATTGTTTGGGATATCCTTTGGGATAAGCAGAGGGTTTCCTCTGGGGTTTTCTGCATGTGTTCCCAGTATGTTGATTCTAAACCTCTAGTTTAGCTAGACTTTTTTACCAAGGAATAAGTAAACTGTTGGAATGAATGCTGAGTAATCTTCAATGTGAACACTAAATTGGTTGAACATTAAAATTATATTTACCTCTCCTTTTTCATGGTCAATCTGCTGATTCACAGATTGAATCAGAGAGAGAGGACTTCTGAACACTACAGAGTTTCCTATGATTACATTGCTGAGCTCTTTGTTATGTCTCTGTCATAATTTGATAACAGAGATGCCCAAAAATATGAATACATCACTGCTGTTCATTTCTGCAATATTTCTTCTCCTATAGGGAGTACAGAATGAAACCAGCTATCTAATTCCAAAGGTTCACACACTGCTGAGTCACTAACCAGGAGCAGCAACTTCTTAAAAAATGCTTTTTTAGAATTCAATGTGACTACTTTATGACCCTAAGAATGTCAGCAAAAACTATCTTAGCACTGGTGTTGTTTATTTGAAAATACAGTCATCTTAATACTACATGTATTTACTGCCTGTGCCTTTTAAATAAAACCAGAGCTTTTAGAAAGAAACCAACGCCTTTTGAGATTTGGACAATATATGCAATATTTACTTTATATGTTTAATCTCTCCCTCCTTCCCTTCCCTCTATCTCAAAGCAGTCAGTTATTGGATAGCTAAGTTATATTAAGAAAGCTATGAAAGATTACTTCTATTTTTGGGGGAAATTACCTTACTACAACACATCAGATATTTATAAAACTACAGCATTAAAAAAGAAAAAGGGATTTTTTACAGTGAGCAGGAACGATGAAAAAGATATATGCCTTGTAAAGCTCACTATAGATATGAAAATAAACACCCAGAATATAGGTATGAGCTTACTAGAGAAATATAAATGATACAGATAATATTTTGCAGAGATCAACAAAATCCCAAATCTGATAAATTTTGTATTAGAAGAAAGATTAAGGCAACAAAGGGCAAGAGTACATTGAAAAAACATTTCTTACACTTAAACTAGTTGCAGAGTTTCATAAACACTTTTTAGTGACTGACTTTCAAGGGTCCCAAGTTGGATAAAGGGCAAGTTGGATAAAGAACAAGAAGTTCTTCTCCTTTTAATGATCTTATCATCCTCCATCTATTTTATACCTCAAAAAATAAGACAGATTTTCCTATATGTTTTTTCCTAACATTGCCAGAGGTCACCTGCAACAGTGCTGCTGAACATAGGCCCTCCTCAATAGAATATTTTCTAACAGGCATGTATCTTGTTTCATCAAAGCTGAGTAAAGTCATGTTTTCCAAAAGAGGATGTTTTTGATTGTACATCAGATTTACATTAATTAGGTTTAGGAAAGCACTCTGAAACTGATGGTTCTTTTCCTTTAAATTAAACTGTAGATTTTTCCCTGTCTACATTTTCTACCCAGAAAAGGCCTGAAAATAAATACCTTCCCAAATTTTCCTTAATTAATTTTATTTATGCTGTGAATAAGGGTGCCATAACAAGAGCCAAGCTCTTGAGAGCAGTACCCTCAAACAAAGGAAGAATTATGCATTTGTTTCTGCATCAACATGTGCATTACTTCAGTCATCTAACATAACAAACCTCATCAAACTGGCATGATTTCAGCTTCTATAGATGTTTCCTTAAAAGCAAGTAGAAAAAAAAAAAAAAAGTGGGAAACCATGTAGTTCTGATTAAGAATCTGGCTTTGTAAAAAATTCAAGTAGTCCTTCTCTGAATAATTCTGATTAGAGGGAACACACACAGCAGTGAGCAAAGTGTCTCTCCTGGACAGAGTCTAGAATGGTCTAGGGGGAAGAGTGGAGACTCTTGTTTTTTGGGTTTGTGGGGAAGGAGAAATCACTCATATAGATGAAAAGACAGTTTGAAAGTTTCAAAATATTTGGTGTTAAAGGCCCACAGAATTTGATGTGGGCTTTACTTCACTAGGATTTTCCTTCCAGAAAAGTATTACTTTTTTTTTTTTTAGATTAACCTAAATATAGGATAAACACTGAATACACTAAAGGATGAAATCAAGGTTAATTAAAACATCTAAGTCTTTGATTACAAAAGTGATAATTGCAGTAGAATTAAGAACAAAATAACTCTCTTGAATAGTTCCTTATTAGGTATGCTCAACCTTTTTTATCAGATCCTCAAAGAGTTTTTAATACCCTTTTTGTCTCTTTATTCTTATACTCTTTGTTCCCTAGAAAGACAGAGAGTAAAGAAGAAAATGAAAACTGAAAGGGAGGAAGAAGGGAGTAAAAGAAGTCTTGGTACATTTATGCAAAATACCCGTCTTTCTGTGGGTAGCCTGCTTCCATCATGATATACTTTATTTCCTTACTTTCTGAGACACAAAAATATTGGCTGTTTACAAGAATTTGGTGTAACAACTGTATGTAGAAAAGCAAAGTCAACACATACTGATATATTGGTATTAGTAATGTAGGATTTTGTTTCAAAGGCTGAAACAGAGAACAAAATATTTTACCAGGACTAGGAGGAAAAGCTCCGAGCATAGCTAATAGTCTGTGCTGTCAGCTGCAACTGTGACTTTCCAAGAAAAGGACTGTAACTGAGAAAGCCACATTTCTTTTTATCTTCCACTTTTTTATTCTCTTTCCCCTTTTATGCATAGTCCATCTTATAAGAAGACTGGACTACATTGTAGCAACTGGAGAAAAAGTACTGCCTCTGAAATATATTCCTTTCTTTTCTTAGCAAGGACACTTCAAATTCTTGAGGATAATAGCTGAAAGGAAGGAGGAACAGGAAAGATTATTAAAATGGAAGTGTCCTTAAGATGGTTATGAGGAGATTTCCTGTTTCATATTGTCAAATACATTTCATGATGATGGATAATGTGCTCACTGCTGGAGGCCCACCTTAGTGACTCCCACATCCAGGTTTTCTGAGGCAGGGATGGTTGGTAGGGCTGAACATGCCCTTTGCCTCCCAGGGAATGGATGCTGCTCACTGTTCAGCTTTCTCCATGAGGGGCCTCAGTGTCTGACTGTTCAATGGCTACAGGTGAAAGACCTGTGCAAGGGATAACAGCACCACTAGTGCCCTGGATCGCTTTCCATGATCATGGCTTTAAAGGACAGGCTTAGCTACCCTCACACAGTCAGCTTTGCTAGGATGCTTATTTCACATAACACCTTGATGATCAACAGCTCTGCCTTGAGTTAGAGCAGCACATATAAAGCAGGCTGGGATCAATAGTGTGAAACAGGGGGAATTCAT
Source organism: Taeniopygia guttata (assembly GCF_048771995.1). Lineage (NCBI taxonomy): Eukaryota > Metazoa > Chordata > Aves > Passeriformes > Estrildidae > Taeniopygia > Taeniopygia guttata. The sequence continues at coordinate 71,272,910 of NC_133028.1, forward strand.
TATGGTGTGTCTTGAAGTGAGCCTCCAGAGGTGTGCCAAGGACAGGCTGTTCCCAGTTTCCGTGAGGACACAGGCACTGCCTCATGAGGGGGAGGCAGCCACAGGCAGGGATTTCCAACCCTGGGGAGAAGTTGCAGCCCCTGGGGTGGTTCCTGCCAATGTGTTCATATATCTGTGCCTGAGAGGGGTGAGCTCTATGGGGTGCCAGCTGAAAAGCATCACCCATACGTTTCCACCTCACTGTGCCTTTGTGGAGAGACCCGTAAGACAGGCAGATTTTGCTGCTCCAGGTGTTGTCACTGGAAGATGGACACAGCCCCGAGGCTTGGTCAGGGGCTTCTGCTGCTGCTCTCCACCCTTCTTCTGTCTCTCTTGGCCCAGAAGCAGCGGGCTCAGCCATGGGTCTGCCTGGATCCAGGGGCTGGCACACTGCAGGGGTCCTGCAGAGCTGCCTCAGCACCTCAGGGAACCCCTCGGTGTTGGTGCAGGGAGCTCAGGTCGAGATCACAGACTTAAAGACTGTCCTGGTTTGAAAAGCAAAAACAGTGAGAGGCTCTAAGTCAGAAATACCATTTATTAGGAAAAACTGGAACAAATAATCAAGTACATACTATAGCACAAAAGAAGAACCACTGGCAGAGTCAGAGATACAGCCTGACACTTGCTGGCTAGGGCGATGGTAGCAGATATGGTTCTGTCCAAGCAGTGCTCCTGTAGACTGATGTAGTTTCCCTCTGGAGGTCCAGTGCAGAGAATGTCTCAGCTGTTCCTCTTGGAAGAGGGGATCTCCTTGCTGTCTGCACAACCCCACTGATATCCTTGATGGCATCATTTGGCTCCTCCCTCTGGGCAGAGCATCTCACAATGGAATGCTGTGATCTTATCAGCCATGTGGCTAAAAAACAGGTCCTCCTGGAGGGACTTATCTCTGAGTCACGAGATAAGGGAAAAAAGGAATTGCAGCTCGAGGTGGTAATGGAATACACCCCAATATTATAACCTAGGACACAGACTTATTTCTGTCCTGACAACAGCCACAGAACTCTTCCTGCCTGAAGTGGCTGAAGAGAAAAGTGCTCTGCAGCAGTGTGAGCCCTTGAGATTGAGATGAGTGGGGGCAAAATATGTTTTGTACCAGGGATTTTCTTGCAAAAGTTTTGCCGTCCCTTCAAGGTGTCCCATTACCCTGCACTCATCAGGGCAAATCAAAAAGTGGGAGCCCTGAGTGTCCCTCACCTTGGAGAAAAATGCCTGGCTCATGTTGGCAGGATGCACATGTATATAGACACCATTATTTAAATCCCAGCCCATTGCCTACACTGCAAAAATTACAAAGACTTCAGAAAACCCTCAAGGGATTGGGCTAAAGACCTTGGCTGTGGTCAGAAACAGAAATTGGCCTTTGGCCCTTTCATACATGGGAACAGAAGAAACAAATAGGAAAAGAAATACTGTGTTCCTCACTTGCTTTTAGGCAGATGCTAGAAATGCTACAGCTTGAGAAGTGTCACATTTAGCTGTCTTCATTGTAATTAGCTGTTATTCTGTATATGCTGAAAAGCTGGAAATGCATTTTGGCAAAAGGGGCTGGGAGTATTTTTCAGCTGTTTCTTTTGCTGTACCATATTCTTAGTCAATTAATTTTAGTCTTTCTGTATGTTACAGCTAATAGTGCAATATTACTAGAACAGTGCCTTCTCTGACATCTTTAGTATTCTAAAATTAAAAGTTATTAAAATGGAAAAGGCATTTTCCAATGAATTCTTCATTATCTTTTGTAGAAACAAGTGAATTAATTTTGAAATTCATGGTTCTTATTACACAAATGAATACTTTGTGTTGTTAGTAGGCAAATAGCTTTTCTTCTGTTTTCCTATTAATTCCAATAAATCTGCATTTGAATGTTAAAGTGGCTTTTTAAATTCGTATTCAAAATATTATTTTGACTTTAAGTTTTGAATTTCATAATTTTAGGGAAAATTTCTTAGAAGTTTATGAAATTAGCTTACAATATGGTGTTATGGATATAGTCTTTTCAGATCATGGTCTTAGATGGCGAGCTTCCAGAAAAGCAGCCCCCTTTTCTGCTCTTCTGGTGAATGCAGCATGGAAACATACCTGATTGCTTAACTCTGTCAAGTTTAAATACTGCTCTTGAGCTAACAGACTTCATAAGTTTCTTTTAGATGGACAGGTGTGTATAAAGATATTTTTGACACTGCTTTGAACTGAAATTGTACCTACACTCAAGATTGTTTAACCAGATAATACCAGAAAAAAGGAAATCTTAAAAATTTGGGTTTGTTTTATTTTACTTATGTTTTACATACTTTTGCATTTTGGTTATACAAAAATAGAGGGCTGTGGTGATATTTTAATTTTCACTTTTCCAGCTAAACTAGCTATTGCACTAAATTAGTTATATGCCAAAAGAGCTTCCAAATTGATATGCTTTGCTGGGGTGGCATTAAAAAAATGAAAGGCATTTAGCTCCTAAGATTTTTTTTTTACTTGTTTTAAAAGATAACACAGTCTGAATATACATATTTATTGCTTACCTTGCCACTTTTTAATTTAATGAAAATTAAACATGTTTTCATATTAATTTTCTCTCAAGTATGGTTAAGAAATCTATTTTCCCTGAAGTATAACTAAGTTCAGTACACTGAAGTCAGTACTGTTCCTTCCCTTATAACACACAAGACTCACAACTTGAGCTTTGTCTCCATCTGCAAGGAAATGTTTAGGAGAAATATATTTTCTAGTACTTTTTTTTTTTTAAGTCCAAAATTCTGAATGATGGGTTTTCACTATACATGAATATGTCCAATTTTTTTTTGTAACAGATAAAATCTCATTACATTCTTTCAAGTTTTCTGCTAAATTTCAGCAACACAAATGGACTGTGCTCTTTTTCATTCTAATTTGATTTTGATTGGATACCCTGCTTGTCTTGATATAAAGTATTAAAATTCTTCACTTATCCTTGGGACAAAGTGTATGAACTTTAACTTTTCTTGCATTATTATTCATCCTTCTTTGATATCATTGGCATGTTATTTTCAGTGCTCTGACACTCCTGGCATTCTGCCATGTTCTTCACGCTTTTGACCCAGAAATGTTAGAAAGGGAGGCACATTTTCAAAGAACTTTGTTCCTACAGGAAAGGTAAACACATTGTTTTAAAGAAGCTACTTTTCTTCTGCCCTTTGTGCTCCTAGTTTCCCTTGTTGTTCTTTTCCCTTTGAACAATTAACTTTAATGTATGTGGTCACCTGCATTTGACAGGCTGTGAGGTCCCTGATTTTTTGATATAGGATAGACACATCTGAAAAAATCTGAAAACTATTTCTGTAGTCTATGTTTTGGGGTTTTTTTCTTCTGCCAATGGGAAAACTCGGACTCTTTAAATAAAACCAATGGGAACTGATTATTAACTGTGTACTCCAGAGAGGCTTGGTAGCACATAGAAGTTAAATTGGTGTTGGCATTTTTGATGCCTAGCTCCTGGAAAAGATCCTAAAACTCAACAGTCCTGTTTTCTTAATTTATCCATGGAGATATGAAGTTGTGCAAGGAAGGAAATGCCATGAACTGGCAAAGCTTTGCACACAATCTCAACAGAGACATGTTGGCATTTCTACCATATTTGGAGGTTTAGACATCTTAGGTCTGATGTATGTCCAGTCTATGCCTAAGTGGCCATGTTAGTAATAACCTTTGTCAGGTGTGATAACTTAGACACTATAAAATTCCTGCTTCAGAGAGGAAGGAGATGATGTGCACTACTTGACTGTTTATAAATCTAAATGCTAGAACATTGCTCAGCTTGTGGGTGGTTCACATTAAACTGCCTCCAGGTAAAAATCTTTAATTTAAGACCCCCTTTTTTTTTTTTTTTTTTTTTTTTTTTCCCTGCTATGTGTCCTGCACTACCTTTTCCTTACTCTTTTTCCAGCAGCAGGAATTTTATATTCCTTTGTGATACAATGAACCAGGCTGCACATAAAGGCTGTACACTGGTTCTAACCTCTGACCTGCCAGTTACTAAATGCCCTGGCAAGGGAACTCCAAGACTTCAAATACTCACTGACTGAGATAGCATGTGCTCTATTTTCTGCATGAGCCAGTTTACTTCTGAGATAATTGAACGAGACAAAATGACAATGTCTCTTTTTGTGCCCATTTAGAAGGCAAAAAGCATTGAAAATAATGTCTGGGATTCAGGTAACATCTAGCTCTCAGCGGGACTTACCTGTTTAAAACGGAGCTGTGGTGGACTTCTGAGCACAGAGGATCTGCAGGTGCAGAAGGAATCACAGATTTATGAAGGCTGGCATATGGGCTCACGTTTCCTCTACAATTTCTTGTAGTTTGTCCTGAAAATATGTGAACATCACTTTCAACCAGCTAATGCTGGTTGTGCTAGTGAGCAAGACTTAATACAACAGTCTTTCATTACATTTTCTCAAGACTTGAATGACTAAATGAAGGCCCAGGGTGACAAATACTGTAGACAAAACTCCAGTATCCTATGCACAGGTTTAACATAAGAGGTCTTTTTAATGAATAATGACTGAACAATTTATAGTGCTCAAAAGAGAATGAAGCAAGTCTGATTTATGATTCTATCTGCTCACATGAGAGGAAGGAAACCAGAAATGTATGACACATTTTATGATTAGCTGATGGATTCACCCAACTCCATTAATTTAAACTAGTCGTCTAATAGAGACCAGTAGGGCAGAATTCAGACTCTGTCATGAATTGTATGAAACCTTGTTAATTTTTGCATCTGTTGTTACTTTGTTAGCCTGGTGACTAATTAGGACAGGGTAACTGAATTCTTCTTTACATTTAGAGAAATTTTTTTTGCAAGCTCAATAAATCTCATATGGTTTTCAAAGAGAACTATTTTTTTGTAAGATTGACAAAATAAACCATATTAATTTTTTATTCAGCAGTAAGAATATCAGGATGATAAACCTAGGAGATTGATACAGGGTTTTTATTAAACTGTTTTCCAATCCTCCCTTTGATTGATAGTTTGAAAATCATTTGTCTCAACTTCCTTGCATTTGCAGATAACATGCACTGAGAAGTCATACAGGGGGATTGTGACATGCAGTGTTACCAGCTCTTCTGACAGTAATTTCTTGTTCCAATAGTTATGAGATTTGATTACTGTTTTACTGTGAATATATTGCTCAAGACACTTTAGCAACAAAGAGTCTACTGGGGGCAGTGTTTCTAAAGCACTAATAAACACTCAGTTTCTTCCTCAGACTAAAAGCATAATTAAAGGCTATACTGAAATCTTGTGAAAAATAATCTATCATTCCTGATCATTTGAAGTAGAGTTTGAATGTCCTGCAGTGATCTGACTGGAAATATCTGTAGGTATGATCCACCTTTTGGAAGCTGAGGAGTTGTTTCATATACCATCAGTTAATTAAAACAAGAATATGGCTGGACTACAGGCTTTGACTTACAGATTTCAGAAAAAAATTTGCAATCAATTTCACCTAGTGATGAAACTGGGGTTCCCTGCCTTTTTTCCCTTTCTTTAAGGGTTTCAAGTGGACAATCTTATCTTGAGGTAATTTCAAACTTCTCTTCAAATTTTCCCTTCTTTTCTGTGGACACACTCGTTTAGGTTCTTGTCTTACCTTACACACAGAGAAAATTAACTTTTTAAAAAAACTGTAATTTTTAAGCAAGTACCAATTACTTCTGCATAATACTGTATTTTCAAAACTATTACAGTAAAAACAGATCATATTTGACCCAATCTTTTCCCTTACATGATAGCTCTGTATTAATTCTTGCAATCTTTTTCTGATAAAAAATGCTAGTGCACAAGAGTAATGAATATCAAGAAAATGATGTTTTAGTGTTAACTACAGGCTTGTAAAAGATCTTATTGGTGACTCTATACAAGGGGTTTCTTCCATAAGGATTATGAATCTGAATAAAGGCTGGTCTAATAGACAATGAAAGTTTAGTTTTTTCTAACCAGGTGGCCATAGCATTCACTTTTAAATAGGAAATTGAGATTATTTGTCTATTTTTAAATCTGTTACTGAACACATTATCATTTCATCCTTAAATCCTTAGTAATGCTTTTCTTTCAAAAATATGTTCTTGGGATTATATAAAAGGCTAAAACATAATAAATGTTTGAAAGATTCTAATTTTCCATCTTATAACTGATACTATATGGCATTTTCTCCAAAATTATGAAAAACACTATTGTAAAACAGAAGATGACAATCCTAATATTGTTTTCAAGTAATGACTGATAAATAAGTTTTACCTGAAAATGTTTTGACTTCTTTAGCTCTTTCAGATATATTGAATAACTCCATATGAAAAATAATTTAGATTTTGTAATCACTTAAATGGCTTTGCATGCATATTGTTTCTTTAATTAATAGAAACAGATTTTTTATCACTTTCTTTATTGGAAAATCTGTGAAAATAATATTATGAATTTAGTAAACTTAGCTGAATGCACTGAAACCGAGAAAACAACTGAATTAGTTTAAACTAAACCTACCATGAAAATATTTTATTTTGAAGTATTCTTCCTTCACATAGTAAACCAGAATTTTTGTACATGACATTTTTATAGCATAAAATAAGCTTTGATGAGCAAACTGGTTGGATTGCTGAGAATGGGCTGACCTAGCTGCTAAAGATTTCAGACACAGCAAATCATGTAACAGTATATAAAGCAACATGATACATACACACACACACACACACACACACATATATATATATATATATATATAAATATATATATATAAATAAAAATACAAAAATTATTGACCCATAGGAATAAAATTGTTTATAAGGCAGTGAACTTGACAGGGAGAGAGATTAGTCCCCAAAACACAGATTACCTTGGGTAAAAAAAATACATTGGATTTTTTTTTCATGGATCAACTATGTTTTCCATCACATGCTTCTGCAGCTCCTAGGTTTATGACATGTCATTAGTGATAGCATTATTGATGGCATTGTTTCTTTTTATACAGGGGGCGTGTGATTATTACATTGACATTGTTATATTTTATATCAATTTTGCATGTTTTCTTGAAAATAGCTGCTCGTGAAGTCAACACTGTGCAGCTTCAGAATTCATCATTGTAAATCCATTACACTTCCTTTTTTCCAGTCAGTTTGATCTCTCTGGGAAAGTATGTCATGCATCTTTATAAACAACATGTTCTGCTTTGTGGAGATGTGTGCTAGTAAAAAAAAAAAAAAATCAACAAAACAGAGACAAAAGAAAACAAATATCCAACATGGGTTCCCCATATAAAAATGTTTTCCCGTTGGTGAGCTTTCTCCATAGTTATGCAAATTAAATTTGGCAAGATTTTTGTGACAGCAACAATGCATGTTGACAGTCGTGTCAAGACTAGGATTTGAGGTAATTATACTGTAGATTTTACTATATGGTGCCATGTCTTGATCTGAGACACAAAGTCACTCACAGTGAAATCCACCTGCTTATAAATATTGATGTTCCCAACATGACTTGTCAGATTGGTGATGAGTACAAGCCCTTTCTTATAATCCAGCAAATTATTGAACAACATAAGTTCACTGTTGTTTATCTTGCCAGCTTTGTTGTGATCAATTGCTTTATACCAGATGTCAGCTGCCAAAGCAGCACATTGAAGTCATCTGTGATGAGCAGTTTGCCTGCTACAGGATCTATGCCAGTGTTGTACTGAGGGCTGTTGAACTTTTTATTCCCTTACAGAATTTGAGGCTTTTTTATTTCAATTTCTAGTGGCAGCACTGTTGAACTTGCCACATAATGGTAGTACCACTGCACACCTATATAGTAAAAACACATAATCTGAAACCTCTGAACCAGAAATAGTAGCAAGTGTGAATGTGTTGCAGAAATACTTTGTGGTCTTGAGCCACTTGGTGGCATAATTTATTGAAATGTCAATTTAAGCAGAGTTGCAGCAGTAGCTCAGGTGCTCTGATCTGGATTTATGAATGTGTTAGGCAAATGGCTGCATTATTTTGTACCTGATAGATTGCATGAACAGTGGAATTTGCAGCTCCATGATCAGCTCATTTTCACTACTTTCTCTGACAATTTTGGCTAATGTGAGTCTTTCCATTGAAGTAGATTCAATAAGACAAGGTGCCTTCATCTTTCTTATTGATTTATTTAATGAAATTTCAAATTAATATTTCCATTAAAGTATTTAGAGTTGAAGTTGAATTTTAGTTGAAGTTCTCTTCAATTGCAGTAACCAAATGCACAATACACATACTCTGACAAGACCATTTAGTGATAAATAAAGAATAGATTCATAACCTCCTATTTGCCAAATATTTGGCTGTTTTATATTTCTCACTAGTCACTCCAGAATATAAGGAATATTTGCCTCAGCAATAGAGGCATAACGTGCTGAAATATCACAAATTAATTATAGTATCTTTTCTGATACCATAAGGCAAAATATGTGTAATAATAAAAATCTGTGAGGTAATATTTCCTGACCTATGGAGTCAAAGTTTGTACAAAACCTCTCTCTCAATATTTTTCCAGTAAAGTTTCCTAATAGTAGCAATTCATTTTAATTTTCAGAAGTTTAATTTGCAACCATAGCATTCTGAACATATGCACTTAAGAATTACTAAGTGAATATTCTGAAACTAATTCTGAATAAGCCCTGATAGCACTTAATTCAATAGAATGTAGAATCCCCTTAAAAATCCAGGTGCAATTAATCACTGCTCTGATAAAGTAGTCAATGCTTTATGATCTTTAGATGTTTTATGGTAAGGTAAAATTATCTCTACATTTTATGGAGATATATCCTCCTCATTTACAAAAAAATCTAATGCCGTACTTTTTCACCTGATTCAACTAAACCAGCTGAATGATCTTGAAATTCAAATTAATTGGTTTATAAATGATCTTATACTGACAAATGGTTTCTGTGGAACTGGGAGACTTGGTGTAGTGTCAGCATATTTTTTGTGAATAAAAGGGCTTTCTCTAAATGAAGACAAACTAGTCTTTGCACTATCATATTACAACCACTGGTTTTTTTTTTTTGTTTGTTTGTTTCCTTTCTATTTGAAGCTGTGTGAAGTTTTTTTTACTTATCTTACAAGTTTAAAAGATTCATAGTAGTCTTTTGTAAAAAGCCATCACAATAGGAAAGAACAAAGAGATTATTAACCAGATTGTCTGCCCTGTTGTTACAGAGATGTATAGGACTATTCTCTTCACCTATAACATCAGTTGGTACTGGCAAATACCAGTCTAAATTTCAAATGGTTATGACATTTCATATTCCCTGTAATCCTTCAGTTTGTTTGGAAATCTGCTTTTGTTCCATGCATGATTTCGTTTGTCCAAGGAAAAAGTTTGACCATACTCACTTGTTAATCAGAAGATAATAAAGATCATTTCTATTTTAGGGTGTTAATATGAGAACTTGCATATGCATGTGTATAACTTATGTACAAGTAATAAAAATTATTTGCTACAAGGGACTATAATTTATTTAAGACAGTTTTCCAGTCTTCTCTGAAACAGAATGTACCTTTTAGTACATCTGTGGAATTCCATGCTCAGGGAATTTTGTTGGTTCAAAACAATTAAATCACTTTGGAGATAGAAAGGTGTTTGGTTAATTTTTGCTTTTATGAATATGTTCTTCCAGAATCCTTCTGCTGTTTACTCTTTGTTAAAATCCTTTGAAAAACATTTAAAACAACCAACCACTACCTCCTGTGCAAAAGGAAATCATAATATCATTACTCTGATCACATCCTTTTACTTTTGCAAGATAAACTGGATGTTCTTGCTGTCCTCAGGAGTGTTTCCAAACATGTCTGTAGGAAGAATACAATAATATATTGTGGCTTAATTTCTCACAGAGGCCACTCTTGCCTTGCCAAACTCCTAGAAAGAATGAATGCCTATATAAAGAATATAAATTATCTTCTAAAACTCTTCTCTAAGGCTGTGAAAGAATCTGGGTAAGTTTCTCCAGCTTTCCAGATGAGTATTATTATCATTAGCCTGAGGGAATTCTGCTTTTAGAAATACTTTCAAAGTGGTGCACTCCAAAATGGAATTATTCTTTCAAAGCCTGTTTTTAGTAGAGGGCTCATTGCTATGAATACTGAATTCAAGATGGTATCAAAGTGCCTAGTTTTGGCTAGAATTTAAGAAAAATTCCTCTCATTGGTGTTTCCTCCAGACACAAATAACTCTCCAGATTACAGTTGGTTCCTGGATTGCTCTGGACGTGAAGAAATTTATGTGGTAGAGAAAATCAGACTGAGACTGTGTCTTCCCAGTTATTGTTCACACTGTAGCTCATTGAAGGAAATCTAAAGGTTGTTTTTCATTAATTCAATGGCATTTCTACAACTTGCACAAAAAGTTTAGATTTCTGGTCTATTTCTTGGTCTCTTCTATGGCCAAAAATATAATATTATGAAAGGGCTGAGCCATTTGTTTTATTTTAAGAATCTGTACTAGAAACAGAAAAGTGCTGATAATTTTTGTTGTTTTTCAACGTGGGCATATTGAGAATGCCCCACTTAGGCAGACCACTCATCCATCTAGCACAGTGATCAGTGTCCAGAAGAAACACCAGGATTCTCTTGCCCTGTGCTCTGTCAGCATTGACAACAGTTGTGTTAGGGATATTTGAGGGACTGACACACTAATCCTGTTTGTATGTCTGTTGTCCAATAATTTAATTCATATGTTAACCTGCTGTGTGCATGTGTCTTTGTGGCTACAAATTCTACCACCTGCTCTGGTGAAGAAATATTTTCTTTTATCTCTCTTCATCTGATCCCCTGCTACTTTTATCAAGGACACCCTTGACCTTGTATGCAAGCACCAGCTGTACATAAAATGCCTCTTGTCATCATTATTTTATAAATATTGGTCTACATTTCCCCTTCAAACAAAGGACCACCAACCATATTAGTCTCGTACAGCAGCTGCCCCATGCCTTTGATCTCCTTCTCTAATGCCAGTAGATTCTTCCAGAAATGGAAAACCAGAGCCACATGCAGTGTTTATATGTAGGTTCAGTCTTATGTGGCAAGAGAATGAAAAATTTTGTGCTTTTCTGAATATCTACCATGTTGATGTACAACATGTCACTGGCTGCTTTGCCAAATCCTGAACGTTCAGCTGATGAATTCCAGGGACTCTAAAAAGTGATTAAAAAAAATCTCTTCTGAAATGCAACAGCTAGTCCAGTTTTTTTGAATTTATTTTGCTTGCATAATATCTCATTTAATTTTTCTCATAAACAAATAATTGGCAATTTGGGGCCTCTGGTAAAAAGAGTTATGAAACAATATTTCAGTTGGTGTTATTCTTTATTCATTTAAAAATAACCATACAATAAAATAGTGATAGAGTTATAGTGCTGGTACAACTTGGAGTAATAGTTTGGATACTTTCCTGTGAATTAGTTTGCACAAGTAGAGGACAATACAACAGTAATTGTGCCTTGCAGAACTACATTTTTTTTTTTTTTTTGTTTATCTGTGAAAAATAAATGAAGACTGGTCAAACATTCCAATCAGCTGAAAAAAAAAATCAGCTGGAAAAGGCAAAAGAGAGACAGATTGCATTCTGAATGAAATAAAAGATTGTATCACCAGGGAATTTTTTTTTTACCTTGCAAAATAGGAAACAAAAAATTGGAAATAAGAGGATGAAAATTAGTATATTGAAAATTACATTCCAAGTGGAAAAAAGAATAGAAAGGGTGACTTGCTTAAGAGCTACTCAGAGGCCTGAGAAGACATAGAAGAAAACTTGTTTTATTTAGAGGAAGGAAAAAGCAAGATTCTTCACAATTCAGAATTTATCAACAGAACATATTCTCCTTTTTTTTTTTTTTTTACCATAGTGGAAAACATGTAAAAAATATGTTTCCAGAAAGAACATTTTATTCAGTTTCTTAAAACTGAGTATGATGTTTTAGTTAGTGTCAAAAGTGTCAGCGCTCTCTATCATGAAATTCAGAACAGCAGATGTCATCTAAGACTAAGGCACTGTGATAAGTGGTAGATCTTTGTGTTTAATACAATATTAATTGTATTAAAATTGATAATGTGGTACCTTTCAAATTTTTTTTCTGGATATTTCTCCAATATTTTGGCTCTACTGACACAGTTTGCTCTATTTATTCCATGTTTCTTATATTTTTCATTTATGAATAAAATATGTAGAATGCTGTTCAACCACACAGACTGTTTAGCAGAATTAAAATTGGGTTACTCAAGATCAGGCTCTCTACAGATTGATTCAGTTTCTTTGGTGTATGACGCACAGTGCCAACTTCTGCCAGCAGAGAATTTTCTCATTTAAGGTTCTATCAGCTCATTGTATTATGCCCTTTTCCATGTGCCTCTTCTAAATATTCTTTCATTATATGATCATGGAACATTATGTTACCTAGCATACATTAATATCAAGGAATTATCCTCTTCTTTGCCTGCAAATGTCCACAGGTATGGTTTGGTTTTTGTATGTACACAGTCCTTTGAATGATAAAATAACCCTAGAGTGAACACAAAAGTTTCAGGTAGCAATATAATTAATAATTTCTTGCCTGAACCATCAATAATGCACTACCATTGCTCCAGTTTCTAAATATGCTTGGCTTTATCTCTGTTTTTCATGTCTACTATGCTCAACTTTTGATTTTTGACTTGATGGGGTTTTGAAACCTGTTATTAACCTTTCTTCATTGGTTATTTATTCTGTTCCTTCCAGATCATCTAGTGTGTGAGGAGCACAGAGAGTCAGAGGCTTGAATTCTTGCAAAGATTCTTGTTCTTTGCATTAGTCAGTGCAGGGCTGCTCTCTCTGCGACCTTTCTCCCTTTATTACAGTCTGTTCTGCTTCTCAGCAAGGTAGAAAGATGCTGTTGCAACGAGACATTAAATTTCCTTGGCTTTTATAGCTTGTCATCCATATATGCAAAGCTTTGTGAACTTCAATTTCCAAATTTTCTTGTCTCTAACAATCTGCTTTGCTGCATCTGTGCTTGCTCAATACTTATGAATTAAGGCATGCTGCCCTAAAGGGATTTGGTCAAAGTTATGATGCAGCTTTATTATTCCCCCTGCATGCAATTCTTTCTCAATCTTACCATTACTTCATTGTAATACACCCCAAGGCCACTTTGGGTTGCTTTGAAGAGCCTTGAAAGACAACAGTATAAACATTAGCAATTCATGTGAACAAAACATTCTAATAGCTATGCTGGAAATATTGAAATATTTACTGGAAAACAGTGAAGATGAAACATTTCTTTACAGATTCAGCACTAAAGAAAAATCAGTAGGCTGGTAAAACTTTTGCTGTTTCAGATCCTCTGAAAGAATCTAAAACATATTGTTTGTTCTCTGTGCTGGTGATACTATAGCAGCAATTAAAGAACAATGAAAAGAAAGCAGAAAGCCATCCTGAAATGAAATATTTCAAACACTTTATTCCAAATGAGTAAAAATTAAGAAGCCATAAGAATCATATAAGCAAGAAGGCACAAAAGTAAAAAAAATAGACATTCATTTAACCATCCTTATACAAACACATCATAATTCAAAATATAAGTGACTGGAGAAATATCAAGGCTTTACTTTCTTTTTATGTGAGAGTTTCTTACAATTGCAAATAATATTATTTGCAGACAGATATTCTCCATATTTTTAAGTAATTGCTGACTGTCCTGCACAAAATCTGTATCTTTCTTTTTCCCCCAGCTTCCCTACATAAACAGAATATGGAAAGACTTATGCTTTGGTATACCTAGTGTTTTCTGCAGCACATACTGCAGGGTCGAAAAAAAGACACACACACAAACAGAACCCAAAACCAAACCATCTTTGATAGGACTTGCAGTGTCAAGATTAGTTATCATGCTGTTAAGTGAATAAGTAGTATATCATCATGAATCAATACCTTATCAGAGCCATCCAAAAACCCTAGAATCAAACAGTATAAATGGCAGAGTATAAATCAGGTTACTGTATTTCCAGTTTGCTGGATCAACCAGTCTAGGTTGATAGTAGGATATTTGTTTCTGCATACAAAAAATTAGATTTTTAATTTGATAAGAAATTTTCAAGAATTGATAGACAGAAATATTTCAGAAATAATAGTAGTAGTCAGTCCTGCAATATAACGTGGAAGTAGATTATATGACTCTTGCTTTCATGTCCTTATATCTCTGCCTCAAAAGCAAATATATTTTGTATTGTCAGGCCTCACAAATTTGCAATGAAGTCAAGGAGCTCTACTTCCCACCTCAGTTTTTGAAGTGGTGGATCAGAAAAAAAATATTTAATTGCTAAGTACATGCTATAGCAAATAATTACTTTTGAGAATAATATAACAAAAGCCCTTTCATATGTGGTGTGCTTATATTCCAACGTAACATTTTTTTAAGAGTAATCAATTTGTTCTGGAATTCCGACAACAGTAAACAGAATCCTGTTATTTTGATGAAAAAATCAAAAAGCTGAGAGAGCTGAGAATTGAATATATGAAGCTCAAAGTTCTGTTTACTAGAGCTTCACTTTGGAGAACATTTGCAACTGTGATATCAGATGTTGTGTTGTTCCTGTAACATTTCTGCCTGTCTTACCAAATATTTAATGTATTGAATGACCTATTTCTCAGAAAGTCATAACAGGACAACCCAGAATGGGAATAAAAATCATTTGCAGAACTTCCTACCAATGAAGGGAGTGTCAGACATTAACTCATCATTCATCTCCTTGCCCCAGCTTAAAAAAAAATACCATGAGATAGTTGGTTTAATTATCTTACAGGTCTTTTTCAGCCTGATTTATTCTATGATTTTTTTCCACCTTTAATTCATGATAAAGGAGGTAATGTAAAGGCACACGAAATACAGAGTAATTGCAGAAAGAAGGAGCAAAGTGACAGATGGTTATAAAAAGTTCCTAAAAGAGAGGCGAATGCACCACCAAAAATAATGGTGTTATTAAAAATGCTTAGTTTTTTAATAAGAAGTTATTAAAAAACTTTTGTGGGTCTCAAATGATCAAAGGGAATATTATATTTTGAGGATCTGCCTTTGCAGCCTTTTGTAGACATGCGCTTTTTGCACATCATAATGGCACCATTTAGCATCTTATCAGCAGCATTAAAATAATTTAATAATAAGCTGCCCATGTGCAGCTTGGGGTTTTCTGGTCATGAAACATATCCCTCAGAGCAACAAATTTAAATTTCTTGAAATTTCCCTCTGTATGGAAAGCTAAGGTGTCCATATTGCTAATCTCATCTGTTTGTAAAATAAATGGTTTATATAAAAGGAGACACTTGTACAGTAGGGTTTAAAATCAATAATCGAGTTACATAATTGAAAACAAAAGGTTACAAGTAGAACCAATATCACTAGCATCTTGTTTGTTAATTATATAACTGGACTTTGCTCACTTAATCTGCTCCCCAAGTATAAAAAAAAACCAAAACAAACCCAAAAATCCCCCAAAACCAAACAAAAAGCCCCACCTAGGATATTTGGCTAACGCCATCAGAAATGCTGAAGAAATGTGCTCTTCATGGCAATGTTCACAACTTAAAGAAAGCCTGTCTGCCTAGATGTGAATAGTCTATAATGGTTTTGGCTTTCTGTAGCTCTAGAAAAGATACTTGGGTTTCTTTCTTTCTTCTATTTATTTTTTTGTTCTTCGGTTCTGTTTTAAGCTTTCAGCATCTATAATTTCATATATAGAAACTCTGCTACAATCTCCTCAGTTCTATATACCTTTCCAACCTCCTGGGTATTTTTTTGCCTTTTGAATTATCTGATAGAGTTGTAATTGCTATGATTTCTATCATCCTTAGTTTTGAAAGTTGTGGTTGTAAAAACATCATTGTTCTCGAAGGGACTGTTTTGGTGTTTTATTCCTCTCCCACCCAAACAAGTGCTCCTGTATGAGACACACCTTTGCAAGACCCCTGATGGTTTTTGCTCTGCCACTCTCCCTGGAATATCCATTTCACACTCCACAGACTTAAGTGTCAGCTGCTATTTTATTCATTCTGTATTAGGCACATTTATTCCATTACTACAAAAACTGTGGTGAGTTTCCAGGTGTCAGTGGAGAGTGGCAGTGATGTGTCTATTAGCACATTGTCTTGCTTGGACCTGGCTGTGGGAGAAACTTATTTCTTATAACCACCATGTGCTCATCCCCAAGCACTCAAAGTTTGTTTGCTGTGATTGAATTTTTATTAAGTAGACATCATTACAATTAAAATAACTATTCAAGTCATTCTTCAGCAAAACTGTTAGCAGAATCAACTTCATAACTAATTGGCCACTGGAGATCATTAGTGCTGTATGAAATCGTTGTCTGAAAAATAATATTTTCTTTGTATGTTGAAAAGCCGACACCGCAGATTTAGATAAGTGCAAATTTTGCCTAGTCTGTGACAAAACTATAAACAAATGAAAAGAAATAGTCCTTAAATTGTAGGATGGAACACATTCATACAAATTCATAAAAAAGGAAAATACCAAAGCATAAAAGAAAGATGCAGAAAGACAAAATGAAAAATAAATTGTATTGATTCCAGCTAGTTGCTACAATATCTCTTAATATGTGTGAAAAAGTTTCTTATAATAACTTCAAATACATATTTAAATAAATAGAAAAAAATATTATGTAAAAAATAATCTAATCATACACCATTACGATGAATAAACACAGTTCTAATGTTTCAAATTGATTTTATAATCAATTTCTGATTGCACTGACAATTTTGATTTTAAGTTTCTGTGAACATTTTTTTATTCAGTCTATCATGCCACCATTATTTTTACTGGATTTTGTTTATTTTATTAATAAAGGTCAAATTCCTAGGAAGTATTTCAATTAAAAATGTACCAACAGTAAAATCTATGATAGTAATTATTGATTGCCACAACTTATGGAAAATTCTACTTTCTTGATATTACAGTGAAAAATATATTATTTTTGTAGGCATCTGCTAGTCATGTACCTTAGTACAGATGGCTTGATTTATTTATAGAGTAAAAAGTAGCTATTCTAAAAAATATATTGCATTGTATGAGAGAAAACTAACATAATTTAGTAATTATATAGCTTTTAATTTTATAAATGGTGGTTTAGGAAATGCTCTAAACTGTTCAAGATACCAAAAAACTCATGGAAATCACATGGTTTTTAAAGTGCTCTTAAAGTTGCAAATGGTCATAAAACCCTGAGAATGGGAAAGGTCCAAAAGAAGCAGGTATGATGTTGTTCCTCTGTATTTCACAGCATTTTATTCTCTGACATTTTATTGTGTGTTAACCAAGCTGCAGCAGGGAGAGAATGTGCACATGTTTGAGGTCCTAGAAATAATCTGGGGGAAAAAAAAGCAGCTGCTAAACACCTGCTGACCTGTCCTTGCACCACGTGCCGGAGCTCACCTCTGGGTCAGGGGTGGCTCCGTGTGGTGGAAAAGTCTCTCCTCCAACCTTTGCTTCCAAAGAAAGGCTCAGCAGTCTCTGTTGTTTGGTCTCAAGGCAGTTTATTGCAAGTTATCTAAAAGATTTTCTCCTTGAGCTGCTGTGGAATGTAAATAATAAAGATTTTCCAGAAAAACTTTTATTGCACTTGGTTACATCTCTCGGTTGTTTTTATGTTACTGTACCTGAATAAGTGAGAGTTTTAAAGTACCAAGCTAGTTTAAAGTGAGGTGAAAGTCAGATGATCAAACTAAAAGTTCAAGATTGGTCTTCATGGCATTGATGTGACATCACAAAAAAAGTTTCTCTTCATTAAGTCAGAAAATTTAATTTTCTTGGAAGGCTCCCAGTGTGAGTGGCCAATCATAGATGAAGGCATCCTTTCTGCTTTGTTCTGTAATCATCATCAGCCACTTGTGAATTCCTAGTTCTCTTCTTGCTATGCTGAAGGTCAACAGGCAGTGACAAGAAAACTTTAGAATTGATTTTGGTAAATATTACTGTTGCAAGATATGCCTTATATTCCTCTCATAAACTCTGATGTGGGACCAGTTACAGTGATAAAAATCTATCTCAAGTATATTGGATGATTATCTTGCATTCTCTATAGAATTTGCTAAGAAGAGCTTATTCTTTGCCCTTGCTTCAAATTGCAGTTCTCAGTCAAGCAAAGATTTCTTTGTTGAATATTGTTCATGTGATGCTTCTTATACTGTGTATTTACTTTTTTTTTTAATATCAGAATTCTGATTCTCTTTGAGCTTATGATTTATAATTTTCATATGACCTTCAAAGACAACACAGAGCTGAGGCAGCACATGCAGCAATGTTGTTAAAAGCTTGCTGAATAAAGATTGTTGTAGAACAATTTTTCTTTGCAAAATCTGACTTACAGTACATTAATCACCAGAAACATTTAGATTCAATGTGTCTTCTGTGTGTGTATTGTTATAAATATGGTAAAATACAGCTGATGGCTAAAAATGCTGAAAGTACTCTTTTTAAATTCTCTCCCAAATAGAGTAACTTTTTAGATTTATAAAGTCTTATGAAAAGTAAAGGGGGTTTTGGATATTAGAGAAAGAAGGCATCTTTTACAGTATATTTTATCTTATCACAGATCATAGAAAACATGGATAGTTTCCAATTCCAGATAACTTGAGTATGTATTACTAGAACTTTTGAAAGTTATTTGTGATAAGGCATTGGATTCTTAATCTTAAAGAAGTAGGGTTTGGTTGCAAGATAGTAAAATGTGATATCAATTCATAATTTTTTTCATATGTTGCAGGTATTTTCTTTAAAGTAGAAGTGCTTAAAAAAGTTAATGCCTATTGTCTTCTTGATATACTGCAGACACTGAATATTAGGATATATAAGTATCTAATGTAAATTTGGCATTATAGTTGCAGGTCAGTCACAACAAGACCTTTTCTATTATGGTATGAATGTATAAAGATCAATTCTTAAAAATGAAAACTCATTTTATTATCCAGATATGCTGTTGTTATCCACTAGCTGCTGTTGAAGAAAATTTTGCAGTTGAATTATTTCTTTCCTGTGTGCAATGCAAGAATTGCAATAATGGGCAATTGAAGTAGAAAAAAAGAATAGCAAAAGTTATTCAACTGGTGTAATATCAGGATTTTAGGCTGATAGAAAAAAAAAGTGATACTTGTTGAGACACTCATTATAGATTTTGAATGTATTATAGATATATTCTACATCTCTGGTTTTTTATTGGTTTAGTTGTAGAGAAATGCTTAACTCCTTAAAATATATTGTTATTGGCATGGAAAAATGACCTTTAGTTTAACAATGGATATAGTATATTCTAAATTAAACTTTCTTCCAAAGTATTCCCTCTTAAGCAAATAGAATTACTGAGAAAATAAATAAGAAGTCATGAAAACAGTTATTTGTGTGTATCCTGAACTTTTTTTAAGACCAGGTAACTGGTAATAAAGAATTTTAAACAGAAAAAGCATTAATCACAATTTTAGAATTACATGAAGTGGATTGAAATACCCATCAGTAAGAACAGAAAACTAATTTAAAATTAAAAAACATTGAATGACTGCAATTGGCAGTACATATTCCACAGCAGTTTGCCCCTGTTTGGACTTCATTGAATATTGTTGAAGAAATGTTTGGTTTCCCTATCAAACAAACCAAAATTTTGTCATTGATTTAGATGAGTGGTGGATTGTGTTGGATTTTGTGTTTGTATTTCCATGTCTTTCAGAAGACAGATAAAGATCCCCAGTCTGTCCTCAGCCTTTCCAATTCACAGGCATGGTCTGCAATTTAGAGTGTGGCTCAGAAGTATTCCCAATTGACTCAGTAGCAACTAGATCCTGTTGTTTGCTGTTAATACCTATTTGATTATTTTTGATTTTTGTTTGTTGGTTTTCCAGCTGAGACAAAACAGAATTAAAAAAAAATTATATACTTCATGCAATCTAATTTTTTTCAGTCAGCTTTGTTGAATAATCTTTCTGCTCTTTTCTTTTGATTACCTTTAATATTAGAATATCATTAACTAATCATTTGTTAAGTTTCATTATGAAATAATCATTCATTAAGTTACATCAGTCTTAGAAATATTCATCAAAATATACAAGCCATAAGATTCCAAGTATTTTCAATGCCTATTGGCAGTTGTGGTAAATATTTGCATATTAGAGGAAAAAGTTATTATGATCTTTTTTTTCTTTATACTGACCAGGTAAGCTTCCAGTTTGTGAAACAAAAGATATACATCAATATTTCACTGTTTATAAAATTGTTCTATGGATGATTTGTATTGCATTGAACACAACTTTTTATGGTCCAAACTAATATAAACATTACTTGAAGCAAAGAGTATTTTCATAGCACATTACATAATAGACTAGGTGTGAAATTAGTTTTATGGTGAATGGAGACCCTGAAGGTTGTTAGCCTTTTATTATGTATGGCTTCTTTTCTATAGCTACATTAATTTTTTCATAGATAATAAGGTATGCTTCAATGAATTAATTAATCTTATGGTATATAGACAGATACCCAAATATCTCCTCAGTTATTTTTGTACTGTTCTATTAATAACCAGATATAAATTTACATCATCTACCTTGTTAAAATATATTAATATGTCAAGAAAAAGATGAAAATATGTTTTTGGTGAAGTTTGACATTTGTGTCAGTTCTGTGGTTAGTGTTTCCCTATATCTCTCTGATATATCATTTCAGTTAAACTGAAAAGATTAAGGATGAGGATTAGGGTTAGGGTTAAGGTAAATTTTTAAGTCTTGTTCTTGTTCTAGAGTTTTTCTGATGCTCTTAGGAGACCTCACCTGTGCTGTTACATATGTTTGAACATATGTCCCCAAGATTCTCAATGCTATGAGAAAGACTTTTACTGCCTATGTCATTCTGTAAAGCTGAATTTCAGTTGTAGACACACATGAGAAACTTCCTGGGTATGGTTTTTAATGTTTAATCTGGGTGTTTTTGTATAAGGTAGTTTCAGAGAAGATGATTTAATCTGAATATTCTGATTATATTACATAAAAAATCGGAATAGATCAGATAAAGCAGAACATTCCTCTCACAGAACAAATCTGGAAATCAATGACATTTCTTGTCTTTCTGGAAAGTGTCTGTTTCCTAGAACAGAACAATTTCCTGTATGTACATGAATTACCATCTGAGTTTTTTAGCTGCAGCAGTACAGGCTCATAACAAATCTAATAGCTCAGTAATTAGAAATTTATCAGTTGTATAGGACACAGAAGTGTTGTTTTTTCTTCTCTACCTGATTGTCATCTGGGTACTAAACTAGCTTGTCCTGACATCTGTAATTTCTTTGTGCACTGCTCCCAGTTCTGAGGGTACTCCAGAAGAGCTGCTGCCTGGTGAGTTAAACCCTGTAAAGGGATGGATTCAGGTGTGTGTGTGTTCTGTGCTGAGAGAGGACAGCCAGAGGGTGAGGTGGGCTGGCAGGCTGGTGATGCTGCAGTTGGCATGGGAGCTGAAATCCAGGGTTGCCAAGCTTGCCCTCTGTCTCTGTATTTTCAAGCATCTCACCACTCTGTGATTGCACTCGAAGTGGCTTGATGCTGTTGTAATGGGAACACTTAAAACTTCAAATTCAACAGTGGATGATAATTTCTCATTGATTTCTGGTACATGTTTTAGTTCCTTGACCTAAATTTGTATCAAATTTCAAGAGATGTCAATGCAAGTTGCTTCTGAAGAGTACGCAGAGCATGCACTTAGCATTTTAGAGTGTTTCAGTATAGATTTGTAGATAAGCATTAACTTTTCCTTAGCAGTTGTAAAATAGGTCACAGATAATAGCTATAAACCATCACCATTTCTATTTAGATGATGTACTTTCCTATTAAGTTGCTGTCTGAGTAGTTTCATGACATGTCTAGTCTTTAATTGAAATATTTATTGTTAATCTGTGAGCATCTCTTGCTATAAGTTGTTTCATATTTCACATTCTTTCTGTAATTTCCCTATACTGACATAAATCTGATTACAGGAACGTCCTGCAGAAAGTCCTCTGGGGAAGACTGAAACAGTCAAAAGCAACACACTTCTCTACCTAGAGAAAAATTGGGAAAGGCAGGGCTGTCCAGAAAGCAAGAGTAGTTTAAACTTGTACTCAGTCAGTGCATAAAGGGACTTTCATGATGACTGAGGCAATCCAGTAAACTCTAATAAATGCTAAGAGATGGTTTACTATTCTACAGGAGGTGGGGTCTAGGAGTGGAACAAAATAAAACACAAGAAAAACTTAACTTTTAAAGGTTTTTTTAAATGAAATTGTTATTACTTTTCTCTCTGTAAGAGTGTTGTAGGCTGCATAGAAATTAAAAAACAACACCCAATCAAACAAAAAAAAAACCCCAACAATATTTCCAGGAGGATGTACCTGCTTCTAAAAAAAGTAAATACAAGTTATCTTCACAGAAAAAAAAAAAAAAAAAGGAAAAAAAATTTGTTTTAGTGCCCTTGGAGTAACCATTGAATATGTTATATAAGGAGATATGTTCACATTGTTAAAAAGGTCTAATGGCATGGGGAGAAGGATAGGGGGAGTTATTTTCATCTGCAGTATACCTGTAGGAACTGAAGTGGTCTTTTAAAGGCTTAAAATCTCTAGTCAAAAATTTAAAAAGAAAAAAGATAAAATAAACATCCCATTACAAGCTTTAATCAGAGAAGAAATAAAGCAAAAAGTCTACAGGGACATGGAAGGTATTTATGAAATATCTTTCAAGAGAAAAATTTTTTGTACAGATAAGAGTAATTAATTTACTAAGCAGCCCAGGAGATTTGGTAAGGGTATAACAAAATGTTTGGTAACACTGATCCCTCTGAGCAACTGCACAACTGTGGTGGAGTTTGCAGGTTGTGCTTCAAAGGTGGTGAAGGCTAGGGAGATAAATCAGTGTGATAAATCACTTTAAACTTTATTTTAAATAATGGGAAAGCAGCTAAACCAAACAAGCGATTACAAATTTAAAGTGTTGTAGCACAAAACCAAAGAAGTAAAAATCAGGGAAAAGGACATTCATAATTATCAGGGGAAAAATTAAACTAGAAAATCATAACTAAATTTTCTAAAAAAGATATCAGTAGAAATAAATCTTCTTAGATAATTTATAATTTCTGTATCTTTATAAAAGACAGAAGAAAGAATTCTTTCTTTTCTTTGGCAGTGTTGAAATTTCCTCTTCATAGATGTCCTTCTCCATGTAGATTTGACCATGTTATGCAACAATTTCTTAATACATACAATTTCATGCAGAGGTTTGAAATCCTGTATTTTGTTATTTTGTTAGAAACTTGGCATGTACAGAAATATGGTTTTTTACAAAAATATGCAACTTAGACTACCAACTTCATCCCAAGTAAGTCTCAAACTTCTCTTATCATTAGTATATTGCACAAGCAGTACTCCAGCTAGATTAAGTGCTTTAGTATAAATTTTAAGGCATTAATATAAAATAAATGATGGCAGGAAGGAAATTATATTTCTACAAAGTTACTATGAAATTTTTCACCCTCTGCTTATTTTTAAACTTATTTTTAAACACGCAAAGATAAAGTATGCACCAATTAACACCTTACCTAAGAAAGACTAGAACTATGAAAAATGGCAATAGTCCATGCAGAGAGTAGGAATAATAAAAAGGGTAATGAGTATATGCATAATTAATTCTATTTAGTAATTTGCAGTATGAATATTACATATATTGGATTGTATAAAATAGTCTTTGATTTTAGATGGAAACTTCCTAAAGCAGCCACAGGAGGCATTTGATGAGATTCTGTTTCTGTTCCTGAGTTTGCCACTGGCTACTGCATGATTTTAAAATGTAAGATGTGGATTTATGAACTTCCACTATAAAGAAAAAAACATATTTTATACATTTACAGAAAATACATTATTCTCTGAAGGACTTTTTGAGTTAGATACCCACATACTGTGTTTATTTCTTTGAACTCAACCACTGCAATGAATTTAAAACTAGATTATAAATCATTAACTTTCACATCAAGCAGCTGATGCTTAGGATTTCTGAATACTGGGAAGATTCTTACTTGCCTAAGGATGTCATAATTTAAGACAATTCTTAAAAGGCAGAGAGACATACCAGGGGAAGAGATTTATAAAAACTTAACTCACGGGTCCATGCATTACTGCAGAATTCAGCTTTTCATCATTTACTGAAAAAGTTACAGATATTTCCAGCTGTTGACCTAAGTTATAGTAATTTTCAGTGCATGATTAATTGAACTTTAACTTACTTTATATAATGTCCTTTTTACAGTATATGCAGTTCTTTGGCCTGGCAAAGGCCAAGGATAGGGGAGGGAAAAAAGCACCAGAACTTCTAATTATGCTTTTGATAATTAGGCTGATGACTTAATTTTCCCTAGGAGAGTGTTCATTGCATTTAAGTGTGAATAGGTGTTATTCAATTAAAATGCACTTCACTTTGTAGGGGAAGAACATTTAATAAATGCAAAATCTAATAATATTTGTGTTTCTGTGTGTTATGGATCAGCAAGTCCTCAGGAAGAATTCTATCTCTAAAAGAACTGAAAAAGCTAATGAGAAATGAAATAGCAGTAATTATTACATTGTAATTAATTCTGTCCAACTCCTTTACATACTGAGATTAAAAATTTGAGTAAAAATTTTGGACACCATTTTCCTCTATGTAGTAAATAGAAAAATGCATATAACAAAGGAATTTGTAGGACTCCCTGAAAACCCAAAAGAATGTGAAGCTGATAGAAAACCCTGGCAATTTAATGCAAACTGGGTACATAAGCTGTGGAGTTCTACAGCTCAGCCTTTTCAGAGGTCACTGTGATCATCCCATAAATTAAGGTTTGCTTGATCTGAGCAATGTGGGGCTGTGTAACCTACTAGTAAGTGAATATTATGATTGTGCCCTCTCTACTTGATAAACTAAAAAGCCCAGTTCAGTAATTTAAGCAACATATCACTCTCAAAATTTCTGTTGCTGGTTTAACCAAGCAGTTACTTACCACTTTTGTTAGTCTCTATACATGCTGCTACTGCGGAGAAACACAGATTTTCTTTCTGGGCTTTTTTTCTTCCTTTGGTGTCATTTGGGTGCAAAAAGGTTATTGAGATCAAAACTCTGTTTGTTCTTTGTGCATGAAGCTGTTAGAATCTAAGCTAGTAACTTCTAATAATGTCTAAGAGCACATACTGGGAGATAGCTGAAGCCAGTCATGGGAGAGTAAAGTTTTCAATAAAAATACAGCACAGAATCCTCAATAGCACAACAGGAATAAGGGCTAGCAGAGAGAGCTACAGTCTACAGTAGAGGAAATAATAATGATTAAGGTGACTGTTCTGCTAATAAATAATAAATCAACAAGAGAGTTCACTGATAATAATACTATTAAGGAGCAGAAAAGAGGCTCTTTCTGTAAAGTAAGGATTTTACACAACGTGAAGAATTTAGTACAGCTCTGAAGATTTTGCTCTAGTTGATCAAAGAGAATTTAATGATCAAAGGTGCTTTTTAGAGAGGTGAAGGAAGAGTGAGAAAATAACCTTTATTGAGTGAGCATAAACTCAATATGTAATTCATGAGCTCTAACAGCATAAAATCCTATATCCTGGACAAAAAAATATCAGTCTGTATCTACCTTAGCACATAATAATGGGGAAAAAAAGCTCTTTTTTCTTTTCTATGAAGAAAAGGAATGGGACAGCCTTAGGAAGGATGTATAAGAAATTATCTTTAAAGTGAATAACAGAATGTGCAGGCAAGAAGCTTTGAGCTTTGTTTTTTTTGGGGTTTTTTGGGGTTTTTTTTTTTTGTTTTTTTGTTTTTTTTGTTTTGGTTTGGTTTTTTTTGGGTTCTTTTTGGTTTTTTTTTTTTTTTCTTCCACATTTGAGGATCCTTCACAACTGGAAGGAGGAAGAGTCTTTATAAAATGATCAGGTAGGAGCTCAGCTTTCTGTTATCATGGGTTGATAAGAACAGTGCTGTTGGAATTGTAGAGAAATCACCAAATAAATAAGAATTACCTGACTTCTCACTCATGAAGGTTCAAAGCTAGGCTGAGGATTCTTGTTGAAGCACTCTGTAGGGAAGTGCACTCTTCAACATCTGTGATAGAAGAAAGCTCTGAAAATGACTGAAATAATCTCAAACAGTATGTTTTAGCATTTCATTTACACTTATTCCAAAAGTAATCACTACTGAACAAGTAAAAAAAAATCTCAGATACTCTACTGGTAAAATGCACCTACAAAGAAGTCACGGAGCAGTAAGGATTTCTTTTAAAAGAAATGAGTTTTTTTCATTGTGGTTACATAAGTTAGTGCAGGTAGCCAGGTACAGGTTACATTTATTTGTGTCATCCAAATAGAATTCTGAACAGACAATAGACTGAATTTAAATCTGCTGTACATATTCAAATGGATGCTCCTAATAATGCATTGCTGAATTCCCCTTTGTTCCTTTTAGTGTGGGGTTATTCACACTCTGCTATTGTCAGAGGGGTCCAACCCTGCTGTTTTCTGTTCCTGAACACTCTCTGCTTCTGGAAAGAACTCCTCACACCCAGGCTCTTGGCAAGTGGCAGGTGTTTGTGCAAAAAGAGACACACTTATTCCTCCTGCAGGCCTTCTTCTGCTCCAACAATAGGAATAAACAAAAAAAAAAAAAAAAAACCACAGAAGATTATCCCCTTCCTCCTGTGGAAGCCAGTTATTTAGCATTCATCACATGGACAATACTATTCCGTCATTGTTTTCTCAGGTCTTTATAATTTATTTTTATTAATGAGGTTTTAATGACATAGCTCCAAGTTGGAGCTAGTATGAATAAGAAAAGTTATTTTCTCAGCACACATACAGAAAGAACCTCTAGCTATTCACATCCTTTTATAGCTTTAACTAACTTACCCTTCCAGACCTAGTCTGTGGAACACTATCTTAGTATGAGAAATGGTTCTTCATTATTTTTCCACAGACAAGTTTTGAGGAGAGTTGATCCTGTTAAAAAAAAAAAAAAATTAAAGTAAGAACTTAGGAATTTTGAGTGGCTGCTGCCAAAAAAAGTATATAAAATATAATATTTTATTTTCAAGGCTATTGTAATAATAAGTTGAATATAATGTTTAAGACCATAGATTGTCTCAAGGGAAGGATTTTAGAGATTTCAGTGTTTCAATAATTTAATATCTTACCAGCTAAAATGTTGACATCACAAATTATCTAACAAAGAAACAATGTACATTCTGATCTGTGGAAGGTCATTAGGTATCAAAAATCTAATTGCAAAGGGTGTTTTGGATCATGGAAAGAAAATAATTCTTATACTTATTAGCAGTGTGTGGAAACACATAGCACCCATCTGCTGGACAAGTGATCTGAGGGAATAGAACAGGTGAAAGGCTTGAGTCATTAGCAATGCCTGGCTGAGAAGTCTAACACCTCAGATCTCACCTGCTTTCATGTAGATGAAAGTGTACATATTAAAAAAAAACCTGAAATCAGCATTCAATATTTTCTTTTTGAAAAGGAGTTCTCTGTCTTGTTTTTTTTTTGTTGTTGTTATCTGTGGTATAAAAGCCTTTAATAGTCCATAAAAAAGCATTAGTTTGCTAATGAAATAGACAGCAGTTTTTCTATGTTAAAAATAATCTTACTCCAAAGCAGTTATTATGAAATATCTTAAAATCATCTCTAAATTACAAAAGAATGGGAAAATAAAAATGTAGTACAATAACTTGCAGTTAACATAAAATTCCCTAATGATATAAACATTTCTCTTTTCATATGCTGGGCAAAATAAGTGAATAAAAAATCCTGGAAGAAGGGATCATAACTCAGAGCTCTCTGGCTCCATGTTAGGGCTCTAATCACCCTCCTACAGAGTCATTCCCATTGTTCTTCTCCCTCTCTTTCCAGCCCAATCATTTTCTCATTCTTTTTTCCCTTTTGGCCCAGCTTCAGTGAAGAATGGTGAAGAATGCTTCCATACTTCCGTGGAGACCTTCTTTCCTTCTCTGTAAAATTTCATAAGCCTGGTAAGTAGATGGCTCAATGATGAGAGGAAGGACTGAGAGAGGTATTAGAAATTCCTGAACTTTTAAATATTGAAATATATTGTTGCCTAGCCATTAAGATTTAATTTAATATTTTGTTTTTGTCATTTCCAGGACACTATGTACAAATTTCTGGTTTTCATCACATTCTGGAATAAGTTAGTAAATTTGCAAGGCTTAGCAAGGAACCCTGTGGAGCAAGATTTTTGTTCCACTTTTGCTCTTTACATTGCAGTTTTTAGGAGGATCTAAGAGACCTAAGTTCACTACTGGAATGTTCTTGAAGAAATGTGGTAAGTGCACATGAAAATGCAGTAGTTTGAAGACTGAAGGAAAAAAAAAAAATGCCTGCAAATTGATAAATCATAACGATCTCTAATGGAAGCTGAGGGAGAAAAGGTCAGCTAAGAAATCTAATAAAAAAGAAACTTGTGATTTGTGCTCTCTCCTCCTCCCTTGGTTTGGTTCTCCCCCATTCAGTTTCATCTTAAAGGTGTAAGTGATGTAAGTTTGTACTAGATCTGAGCTTGATTATATTTATACTGAAATATATCTCATTGTATCAAGTCCTTAAATACTCATTGTAAACATCACCTATCAAGCTGAATGTACAAACCCTCTGAAGGTTTACAGTCTGAGAATCATTATCTTTGTTCCAGAGGAATAAAATATGAAGAATTTACAAGAACATGATTGTAAATGGAAAGTGATGGCTTTAATTAAACTTTAGGATGAGAAAGAAGGCTGAAGGTATTAAACAAATTTTAACGTATTACTGAAATGCCTACTTGAATATATTACTGAAATGTCTATTCAAATCACCAGTTTGTTCTCAGAGATATTTTCATACTGTACTTGGGAATAAAAGACTTGGGACAGCAACAATAATATAGAAGCTGTATAGGAAAACACAATATAAAAAGAACCAAAAGCCAATATTGTAACTCAGAAGAGAAAGCCTGACTCCTTAAAATGAAAAATATGCAACTGTGACAATGTTGGGAAGAAGACATTCCCATTCAGCTCAAGGCTCAATATTAACATGCAAACAAATGGAGGATGCCTTTTCAAGGCATAAGGATTTATGAAGAAGGGTTGGACTTGATGATCCATGTGGGTCCCTTCCAACTCAGAATATTTTGTGATTCTGTGACTCACAAAGGGTCCAATCCTTCAAATGCTTCAGCTGTATAAAATTACAGGAGAAGTGAAATTACTCAAGGAAATATTAGAGGAGTGAGCCTACAAAGTGGGTAGGCAAAGGGCAGATGGGAATCCAGGGGCTGTGGAAGTTTACCTCCCCCACTGCCTCAAAATTACTACAATTTTCTTTTAATTGTGAAACAGGAAGACAGAAATCGACCATTAGGTTAAGCATAAGCAGAGGGTGGTTATTGAACAGTCAATTAATCTATAGCTCTGAGCTGAGCACCACTTCTGTGTTAATACTACTAATTTTAATAGCACAGGTTAGCTTGATGGTTTATTCGTAAGGTTCCTTTTATAAAATTGTGACTTTTCACTCCTAGGTGAGTGATTTCAGATGGGATAAAAACTATTATTTTGGTCAGACACAAGTGATCTTACTGGTGTGTTTTCCCCCCTTTTTTCTTCCTTTAAGGGACAGTAAGATTTTAAGTAATTAATTGGAAATTGAGGAATTGATTTTCAAAAATGTAGATGCCCAAAGCATTTAATTTTTATCTGAAGATGTTGCTTCACTTGCCTCTGAAAACCCTTTCTATAAGAGTCTGCATCATAATCACAGGAGGAATTTCTCGGGTCATCACAAATTTGTAAGTTAGCCTTTGTAGATTCACACCATCAATCAAGAATGTTTAATTCTAATTCCCATCATCTTCTAAAATCTCATTGTGTATGGATACTTTGTGGACAGAAGGGGGTACAAGTACTCAAAATATCATGCTTTTTCTAACCTCAGGTTAGAAAATTGAGATTATTCCTATACAATGTAGGTGGAAAACACCTGAGTTAGCTCTGGCATAATGTTTTTTAGTGCACCTTCTTGCTGGCATGCTATGCTGTCTCAGTGTGCCTATGCTATAAGTCTAATGTGCTGATGCTATAGATTGAGGCAGAAGAGAAAATGTCTCTGTGCCAGCCTCGTTGTTCAATCTAGCAAAATCCTTCCAGCAGTGTTACCAGATTATGAGGAACCTTCCAAAACTTTCTCAGCTGAGGGAAAGGCAATTTTTGTCAACAATAAAATAAACTCAAACTTTATGAAAAAAAAAAAAAATCCCATGGAACTGACCTTTAAATGTTCCAAACACCAGTAGTTCTATGGCATTACAATTTATTTAACCTTTGAAAGTGTGTTCATTTAAGTTGCTCCAGCTTTATTGCTTTTTAACTGTAAGAAAATGAATTGTGTCACAGAAGCTGGTTTTGTTCTTATTGGATAACAAACTTCTCTGCATTTTGTATTTTAAGTCATTCATTTACTGGACAAGTAATTTGATATGCATGTCTCAAATAGTTTCTTCGATTTTTATTTAAAATATTATTTTCAAAACTACGTTAACAATATTTGCTATGAGTTTTTCCTCCTTCATAGCATTGCCCTCTAAGATTTCTAATCTAATGATGCAGTGCTTAATGACACCAAGTGACTCTGCTATTAGTTTAGGGCTTATTTTATCTCTTTAATTTTAGATTAACCATAAATTTCAATTGTAACAGTGTTGCATATCAGAATATTAAAGTCATAAATACTAATAGTCATAAGAATAGAGGACCTTTGAGTTAATCTGATGCACCCTTTTTCTTTTTGAAAATGGTCTGCCTAATCTCCATTTCAAGAGCAATGTTCAAAATGCCTTATTTCATGCACAGAATTTAACTATTCTTTTGTTGTTTCTGAGAGAGATTCTTCTTGAAAAGCCAAGTGATGTTTATTTGCTAGAAAGAGAGCTTTTGGCCTGAAAAAAAAAAAAAATGGGAAGGAGGAGATAATGGTGCTCTTTTGCTTTGAATATATCTTCTGAACAGTAACAATTGGACTTTGGTTTTGAGTGTATCATCCTGGATATTTAGAAAAAATACACTGATATTCCACTTATTGTTCAGGCTTTAAAATAGAGGGGGAAAAAAGTGACTATTTTCATGAAAGCAAGAACCAATTCAGGATGCCATTACACGTGTTGTGTCTGTGCACAAGAATCCTCCATCTGCTTTGGAGCCCTCCACAAGTGTGATTTAAGGCATTGTTGGGAGCATCTACGTGTAGCTCTACATCTTCAACAAGATTTCAAAGCTGAGACATACTATCACCTTTCATAGCCAAGGCCATTGAGAGCCACATAAATTTGGGTCAGCAACATTTAACAGTAAAAGTTAAATCTGTCATTAAAGATAAGAAATCTCAAGGTAAATACTGGAGAGCTCTTCTGTCATTCACATGAGTGCTTGGCTCTGAAAGCCATAACATACAGAGCTACTTGACTGAATTTCCTATTGTTTGACAAGATCCATTGAAATCACCAGACACTTTGAAGCCACTCAGGTCAACTTAAGCATTTCTGCAAATCCATCTTTTCATGAGCAGGAAAATGTATGCGACCAAAACTGTCTTTTCTGCGTAGCCAGAGAGGCACATAATTTCTTTGCAAATATAGAAGTCTCTATGAACACCTTATCACTTTAACTTCTGTCAAATAACACATTTTTCATAAGTGTATTGCCTAAATTGAATGTTTTTGATTAAAATATTAGGGAATATTTCATGAACAGATTTTATAGCACGCTTTTAGATTTTGGCTAATATTGGCTTCATCCAATAGATCTGAAATTACTCTGAAAATTTTGACTTTTAGCAATGTTACACACTCCAACCATCACTTATGTACTGTAATCACCAGAATATAGTTCTTACCAGACAGAATTATATTAAATGAGGAGCATAATACAACTTTAAATGGCTAATAATATGCCTGCATGATTAACTTTTGAGTATGTATAAATCATATTTCTGACAAAAGAGTATGTTCTACTAGGTACTTTCACTCTATCAACTATATGATATTCTAAATTCAATTTTTTTAAAACTTCTGGTTTTATCATTAAAAAAAAGTCCAAGTAAAAATTTTCAGTTCCCAACCTACTTCCCTGATATGGCAAGTGAATTGACAATCACAAAACAGTTCAAAATATGCTTTCTGGCTTCAGAATTTTTGATAGTATTACAACAAATATTCCCTCGTTGCTATTCCTTTCATCTAAGTTTCTCATAAAATCCAAGCATAAAGTTTGTACTTGAATGGATGCTTACAGCTATTTCACAACATGATAAAGCCATGATTTATATATGTTATATTTTATATTTTTATATTTTTATTTTTTTATATTTTTTATATTTTATATAAAGAGCACAGATGAAGATAAGGTAGAATTCTGTCTATCTATAGTGCGAGTGCTTGCTGTATACTGTGAAATATGAAAGCCTGTGAATGGAGGAGGATATTGCTCTCTCACAGAAAATAACAACAAAACAAAAGTGCTCAACAAACTTCTACACGTACCAGTTGAAAGATGGTGAATGACACAGTAGCACAGAAACCTCTGTAAGTGTGGATTGTTGTATTCCTGAGAGAAGCAAGAACAGAGAGATCTGATAGCTTTGCCTCAGCTCTGACATAAAAAGGGCTCAAAGATAACTCTGTGGAATTGGTTTGAAAGTGCCTCCTGCCCTATCCAAATTCAATCAGGTAGGTTATTTTGGGCAACAGGATTAGATAAACAGATTGCTGCAATGCTTCTGCTACACTTGTCCTCTGAGCATCTTCTCAGTGTGAATACCCAGACATAGCTAAATTTCAGTGTCTGCATTGCTTTCTCCTGTATGTTTTCCTGTTTTAGTCTGGAGGGTATTTCCTCTTTCATACAGTCTATTCTAATCTCAATGGGACTCTTTTACAAAGAGATTTTTGTTATGTCTTCATAGGTTTCCTAATACCTACAAGTAAAAGTTAATTTTCCCCAGCGTCAGGCTGTATCTGTCCCTGCAAGGCCAATGTTTTGTTTTGCAAATGTAAACAGGATATATAAAAAATATAAGGAAAAAAAAAGCCAAACTTATTTCCTTTTGTTGATTTCTCAGTCTTTTCATTGCCTTCTTTAACACATGGAGTCATAGAGCACCCTAAAATTGTCTATGGCATCCTCTGTTCCAATTGGTAAAATGTCTTTCATTGTAAATTATGCTTTCAAGGGTTAGTTAATATAAAGCATCTGAGATGTTTAGGGAGAGGAGATGTTTGCTCCAGTGCAGCAATATGACTAAGAAAAAAGAGCTTCAAGTAGACTTTTTAATGTTTCAGAATTTCCAAGTAAAGAAGAAGCTGTTAAATATTTGGGGAAGAGAATAACTTATTTTCTGCTAATGAGTCTATCAGTTAAAAGAAGAAATTCAATGCAATTAAAATTAGGTGGCTAATATAGACTGAGGTTTCCATCTGGCATCGTATTATTAGAAGAAAAACAAGAACAATAAACAATTTCACTAGACTGATGGTTTCTTCCCTTCATTGAATCTCAATACTAAATGTAATTAGGATCTCTGGGCCCCAATGACTAATATAAATTTCTCTCTTCAGCTTTCCTTTGTGCAAGCTAATGAAGTAAGTAAAATATCTTTTTTTGTCTGCTGGAGGAGTATGCTGGAGTTTAGCTTCATGTTGGCATAAATCAAGCCTCACAGTACTTTATATCTCAGAAAATCCCAAGGAAAGAGAAATTCATCAAGAATAACACCATTAGTGAATGCCTGGAGGGCAGCCATCTTATTCTCTTAAAGCAATGAATAAACTGCTAGTACACAATCAGAGTTTTAATTGATTAATATTTGCACAGAAAAGGATAACAAAAAGCCTGTCATTATGTTCTTTTTAACAATTGAAAAATATTCTGCATCCAAGCTTTTATTGCTGAGATTTATCATATTTTTATCCTGCTGTTTCTCACAAATATTTTGTCCCTAATTTCATGTGTTTACTTATATACTCCTCACATACTCTATAAAAATGAATAAAAAAGAGAAAAATAAAAAGAGATAAGTCCTTATGCCAGAGTAGATTTAAAATCTTTCAGGGCATAAAAATACATTGTAGGATTTATGTTTGGGTATTTTGGAGTGTTTTTTGTGGTGTTGCATTAGAAATACTTCTATAATCTGTAACCAAAATTACTCTTAGAAACTGATAAACAAATTTTGATGATTCATGTGCTTGCACTTGGTTTTACTTTCTGTTTCAGTATCAAGATTTTTGGATGCCAAGATCTGATTTGGTGATATTTTTGACCACAAAGTCTTTCTTTAGACTCTGACTCCCATCAGCCTGGATACATATTTCTGCTCAGATACATCTCTGTTTCTGGAAGCTTTTCCTCACCCCATTATTAAAAAATAGAGTACATAATACCACAACATGAAGAGCTGCCGCAATTTTGTCTTCAGGCTGGCACTGGAAAGTTTTCTAATGCAATAATATCTATTTCAATTAATTTATTTAAATATCCAAAAATAATAGTAAATTACCTTATATCAAGGCTCATTTTTTTTCCCTGTAACCTTTTTTTTTGATATAAATGCAAGCTTACAGTCAAATTAAATTCTTGCAGTATACTTCCCTTACTAAAAGATACTTCCCTATTATTTTATCCACATTACTTGACTTAAGGCATATTATTATTTACTTTTCCAAAAGAACTCAGATGTATTAATAACTCAGACTTATGAAACACTGAGAAAAACCCTGTGTTTTTTCTCCTTTTTGATGAGTGAATCACATGATTT
Source organism: Taeniopygia guttata (assembly GCF_048771995.1). Classification (NCBI taxonomy): domain Eukaryota; kingdom Metazoa; phylum Chordata; class Aves; order Passeriformes; family Estrildidae; genus Taeniopygia; species Taeniopygia guttata. The sequence goes on from NC_133028.1 coordinate 71,307,878, forward strand.
TAAGGGACTTATTTTCAAACATTCTTTTGTACAAATGGTTATAACAATGTGATCTATGAGGATGAGAAATTCCATGCTGCAAGATCCAGACCTGGTTCTAAGTAATTTCATATCATGATAACTGGTAAAAAATTAAAACTATCTACATTTATAAGGAAAGCTCTGAAAACAAAAAGCACAAATAAAATGAATGGAGAGAGACAAATAAAATGATCTATCTGCTAACAAAATTGTTACTGTAGGTTACATTTTTTTGGTTTTAAATTCACATGGCTTCTCAGTAAGTAAAATGCTGCTGTTGCTACCTTCCACTACACACTTGGCTTCAGAATCAACTCAGTAATCTCAATTTTAACTTGTGTCTGGAAATACTAATGTAAATATATTAATACTAATATATGATATATCTAATAAAAATTATAATAATATATATTACAATATATATATAATATATAATATATTATAATATATATTATCTATATAATATATAATATATATAAATATTTTGATATAGTATTTATATTATAATATATAATATAATTATATTCTATATAATATAACATATTATATTAATATTATACGTATTAATATTAATATATTAATATTATATATGATGTAGTAATATAAGCATATTATACTAATATGAATATATTAATAAGTAATATAATACTACTAATAAAACCAAGGTACACTTTTCTGTATACCTTGGTTTTAAAGGTGTTCCAGCGCAATCAGATTAGATGTTCACATTTTAGATATTGTTATGAACTGCCTTAATTAAAAGTAATGTTTTAAAATGAATACTGGAGAAGAATGGAGGTGCCTTCACACAGCACTTCCTAACTTCTGGCTGTTCTACATTGTGTATCTGTCTTTTTAAGGGAAAGAAATTGATCTCTTTCAAATGCCTATGGAGTATTTCCACTCTGTATTTTTCTCCCAAACCTCTTGCAGTAGAAAATATAAATTCATCTTGCTCTGAATATTTAGGCTTATCATTGATACCAGCTGAAAGAGGGACACTTTGTATTCCCTGGACTAATAAATTGGGATTTTAAGCAGTTCAGGCTTATTTGTTCCTGGTGAGATTAATTTTGCTAGTCTTGGCCTCTATGCTTCATCAAATACATGTGCTTTAGTGCTGCCTCTTACTCTTTCTACCAGTTATATTCATATATGTATTTTCCTTTCAGATTTTACTATAGATACATGAAAGTTTCACTATAAATACTTTGAAAAAACAGGCAAGTAGAATTACATAAGGTTGGAGAGAACCTAGAGATTTATAATAGACAAATTATTTTAAAATCATCTTTCATTACATAGTCCCTCTCTGTTTTCTTTCAATTCCCTATATAGCCTGGGCAGACAATAGGAATGGCATTTAGAAGGCTTTTCTATACTTCTCATAGAAATCACTTATGTAACTGTAAATAACAGCTGAATAAACATGATTCTTCTTAGCAGCTGATTTTCTGTATTTTTTAACTTTCTTTTTGACAGTAGTCTCAAACTTTTTTAAGTGTAGTTTCAAAGTATAATAGGAATTTTGGTTGCTATGTGATGATACACACATTCATTTTAATTCTGTACTGCTTAAAACTATTTCTACTTTAAAATTCAAAATTGACTCAGGAAAGAGGATTATTTCTAAAACCAGATCGATTTACTGCTTTTTGAAGTAATTAAAATGAGCCCTTTAGTAGATCTTCTGTCTTTAAAATAGGATACAAATGTTCTTTGTTATGTATTTGCTGAATAAAAATTTAAATCTAAATACTATCAAAGGTGCTTACTTGGGAAGTTTTTAAATATGTATGGCAGTGGTAGGATCAAAATGAGTAACAGTCTAAGTACTGTATAATTATTTCTTTCTACTTCTAAGACTAATGTACTTTAAGAAAAAACACATCACTCAAATTCTTTCCTTGATCTTTAGGACACCCAGCAGTCAAGATTCAAGAACAAATGGGATTCTAATGGGTGATCATTCCTATCAAATGGCATGTAAATACAATATTTCTTTCATATATTCTTACTCTGCTTATAATTTTTCTGTTCAGCCCTTTTATTTCACTGTGAAAACTGAAAAGCTCTAATGTGTAAGATTATTGGTGATTAATTAATTTGGAGGAGGAAATTCAAAGATGTCACAAGATCAAAGTGATAATAGTCTAAGCAGGTAAAACCTGCATCTGTTGCCTGACTTAACTTCTGCTTAGTTAAAATTAATTTTATTGTTTTTTGTGAATGCATTGTTCTTTGGTAATAGTTACAGTATTTTGACAAAGGGGAAGGATTATAATATATTGGGGTTTATTCCACTCATTTAGAACCATTGCAAAATCATTAGTTTTGTAATATAAAAAAAAATAATGTGGTGAGTTTTTGTTGCCCTCAATATTGCTGAAAAGTCGATTTATACTTTTCAGAAAAAAGTATGCCATGAAAGCTTTTAATTAAATTCATTTAAAATTGCACTGCATTGATTATTCAACCTTACTTACCCACGACATGATTATACAAAATAGGGTAATCTGTTCCCCGGCTGTAACTTAGATAATAAAATATCTAATAGGAGTTGCCATGGCAATAAAAGTTAGAAAAGTCCTTTTTCAGACAGGAATTCAGAAATTAAGGGACTTCTAATGTTGTGATTTTTTGGGGGGCAGAGGTCTGCTTCTGATGGTTATAGAAGCCTGTCAGAAGTCCCCCAGATGTGACAGTTTTAGATACATGCCACTATATCAAACTTCTTCAGTTTCAGGGTCTGCAGAAAGTAGCAACACTGAAGGTATTTTATACACTATTTCTAAAGGATGAATTTTCAACATTCTAAACACTTAAGAAATACCTACAGAATCATATAAACCTGATAATCATATTCCATAAGAGTAGACAAGCATTTACAATAGTTTTTAAAATGACTGGCATTATTGAAAAATGCAAATAATGATATTTCAGATTATTTTGTGCAAATGTTCCTGTGAAATATAAGAGGCAATTACCAATAATCACTTTTACATTGGGAAAGTAATATTTTTATATGAATGAACAAATGATCAATGTTAATTATTTTTTAATCTTTCTCTTAAAATAAGATCTCTGCTTCTTGCTCTGCTTCAAAAATATTTTAATTTAGATTTCCAATCTCATAGCACAGACAGCAGTAATAAAGAGTGTATAGGAGAAAGAAGTATTAATCAGGAACTCACTGGCTGAAATTTGTTTGTCTACATGATTTAAGCAAATGTTAAAATCCAAAATGAGTTCACATCTGGTCCTGGGCAGAAAGTTGGATCAAATTCATCAGACTGTGTTTGTAAGTAGAAATTCATCAAACTCTAATTAAAATTCACCAGAGCAGTGATCACAGGGCAGCAGTATATTGTAATTAAATATAACATAAAAATCTAAAACATAAATGTTAAACATCTCCCATTTTGCTTTACCAATGAAATTAATCGTATTTCAAATCAAAGATTTCAATTTTTAGGATTGATTTCAATGAAGAAGTGATAAATAACTCCTTTATAATTACTGCAAAAGTGATATTAGGAGTGAAGGACTCAATAGTTCAGGCCAGATATCAGTGAAATAGAAAGAACAGCATTTAAGCTGTGTTTGAAAATAACAATAATGGTTCAGAGGACAAATACTCCACTTGTAATGGATCATTTTGAGGTCTCCAAGTTTTGGTCCCATTAAAGCATTTGGTTTTTAAGATGCACAGAAGTATTTAAAATCTGATTCTCCTTTTCTTTATCATAAGGTACAGGTTAAGTGTGCCTGGAACATTTTGGCTAAAATAACATCTGCTAATTTATTGGGAAACCACTATTTGACAAGGGCCTTAAGAATCCTACAAAAGCTCTTACATTAGAGTCAGGAGTGTTGCTGGACACAATTTAATTCAGTAAAATTGGTAAATTGCAAGTTTTTATCTTAACTTTTTTCCTGCAGTAACTTTTTCTCAGGACTTCTACCATTTCCAAGTGGTGAGTAATATCTAGTAAGTCTTACAAAATACACAAACTTAAAGCTCTGGTATAAATAAATACATACACTGTTTAAAATGTATTCCGTTTGCTTTTCCCTCTTCAATGACTTATAATAATACAGTCTATTACAAGAAAAAAAACTAATTTAATTTTCTTACTTATCTTCATGCTGTAGACATATATCAAATTAGTAATTCTCTTTAAATCAATATTTTTTTTTATTAGAGGTGGCTCAATTTTTTAGTCCATTAATTTTGAATATACTAGCTTCTCTTTTTTTTTGCAAAATTTAACACTGAGAATAGAGTACAAGGGGCCCTGTCACTATCTCTATAATCTAGAAAATTAGTTCAAGCCACTTTTTAATTCAAAGAACTTTTACTTCATCCTTTCCTAATGCTTAAGCTAGCTAAGTAATATTTCACTTACATTTTTATCAGACATTAGTTCTTAAGTGTTGACCTTACATTCTTAGTACATAACTAAAAGTGCCATGCTTTTAAAATGTCAAAAAAATTTAAATATCTTCCAAAAAATTAAGACCTTGTGATAATATATGAAGAAAAATAAAAATATGCTGAAAGTTCATAGTATGTAGAACCATGTTAATCATTAATAAAATGAATGACAATATACTTAAAAATAAAGCATATTCAAAAAAGCCTATGGTACAGCATATATTTTATATTTATGTGCAGTTAAATAATGTATGATATAGTTCTTGGATAGATGTTCAGGGTAAAGTTGTGCATTTGAAGCCAGACCTGGTTCTTACCAGTGGAAAGGGGAAAAAAAAATATTTGTTTTCTTTAATTGTTTGGTTTTTTTTCCTATTTATTTCAGATCCTCAAGTCCCTAGCTAGTCTTTACAAAACTCACATTATCCAGAATATTTCTCTTGATTTAAGAATGAATCAAGTACATTTCTTCCACTGTTCTAATTAGTAAATATTTCACTTGCTGCAAGGATATTACACAGGTCTCACATTAGACTCATATGTAGCACATAGTAAGGAAAACACATACCCTCCTAATGAAAATATGGGATTTAAACATTGTAGCTGTGACCTTGGAGATCTAAGATTTAAGACTTCATAAAGCCTTCAAATTAATTTGACTTGATATGTCAAGAAAATAACCAAAGATCTGTTTTATATGTAAACACCTACAACATGTAGATGTAGGACAATCTTCTTCCACAATATTGACAAGAATTTAAGCAGGCAGTTCTCAGAGAAATAGCAGGACTGGTGGGTAATCAAACCTCATTAAATGGGTGAGATGAGGGGTGTGAATGAGGAAGGCACAAGCATTAGTGCCATGAACACTGAAATACCATGGGTTTTGAGCTGAGGAAAATATGTTTTAGGGGGTACTAATATCAGTTTTTGCAATAAAGTCTTCCAGCACCCCTGCCTACTTTGAGCATATTGTTTTAGGCACGATCATTTTTAGAGGTACTTCCAGATGATAAGTAGTTCCTGTAACTTTCTTAGTATGTTCCACTCTTACAAAGCTAATAAGGCTAAAAGATACTTAAAAATTTCAGTCCTTCCATGGGATTAAGCCAATTAAAAATATTGCTTCATTTGCCTAGCATAAAGTATTGTAAATGCAGGCGAACCCAATGGGAAGAAATGACGATGTCTGACTCAATTCAGAAGGCTGAATTATTTCTTTATTATAACTATGCTAAAATACATTAATATGCTTTATAAAAGGAGGATAATAAAACTACATACTACTTTCTCTGACTCTAACTCTAACACAACTGGTGACCCTCTCTGAGAGCCCAGCCCCAGGTGGGTTGGATTGGCCACCAGGCCCAAACAATCCTCACCAGAATCCAACCAAGCACTCACCCCAGGTAAACAATTCTCTAAATACATTCTACATAGGAAAAACAAGGAGCAGAAATAGAAATTGTTTTCTCTTTCATTTCTCTCTGTGCAGGTATTTTGATTTAAATCCAAGGAAGACATTTTTTTAGCAGAAAGTAAACTTTTTAATTACATAGTGTAATAAAACTGGTAATATTAACAAAAACAAGCACAAAAGCAGGAGTAAAAATAGCAAATGAGGGTAGTTTCTCTATATTTATATTCAGACATGTCCACTCTCTCATCCAAATTATGTCTAAAATTTCAGGTCAGAACAATAATACTTATCAAATATAGAACAGTTTGCTTTATGCCTGTTTCCTAGCATTACCTCTGGTTACAGAATTTATAACCCAGTCATATCCAAATACTTGTTTTAAAATCTGTCCAAAATACAAAACTTTCTGATGCACCTGTTTTTCCATCTCTCATGCTTTATAAATTTCCTCCCTTACTCTAACATTTATTTTAGTTTGGAAGTTTACCCACTGCTCAAGAGTTGTTTCTACAAAGTTAGAGCAATGAGCGAAATATTGAATAAAGACTGTAATACAATTGTAAACATTTTAAATGAGTATTTCATCCAAAATCAAATCTTCAGTTCTTATTTAATTTGGTCGCTGCACAGATTGCAAAACTCATGTTCTTTCCCAGCACAACATCAATAAGATATTTTCTCCACCAGCTGCTCACACGTGTGGTTTGTTGTGACTATTAACCACAGAAAAGTTACCTCAGTATTGGATCTCACTGATTAATAGACTCAAACCATCTTGATTTCTAGAAGTTATTGCTGGATATTTTCTGGTTAAAGGCACTCATGGCAATATCAAGTTCTTCACCAATCTCTAATAACTATATTTCAAACAAGTCCTGCAAACATTTTTAGCTATGTTCATAAATATATACATATCTGTGTGTAAATGTATACATGTTTGCATATACATATATATATTGCAGACATCTCACTGGTAAGGAGCTGGGCCATATAGGGATCAGACCAATCAGCAGTTGAGACCCAGACTTCCTATAAAAGAAGGGATAAAACACCATAAAACAGCTTTGGTGCGTGTGTGATCCCTGTCTCCAACCACCAGCCCCACGGAACATGTGGCATTTTAAAGTAATATACATATATATATACACATGCACATACATACTTTGATATGTGTATTCTATTCATTACTTGAAAAGTAAATATTTTCTTGTAATTATCTACATAGTACAAGGTTAGGTCCAGGATAGAGTCACGTTTAGGTGGTTCTCTATTCTATAAAGGGTAAGGGTCATGTGGCAGGCACAAAAAAAAAGGTCTTGGAAGCTGCTGTAACCATTGATAGTGCAGGGAATGTTACTGTGGAGTGATGAGCAACACCTCAGAGTTTAGCCAGCTGAGCCAGGTTCAATTGCTTTGAATACAGTATGTCCAAGATATTACTTATATGTGAGGAATTTCAGTTAAATCCCAGTGTTTTGGTTCATGGTGAGCCATAGTGGCAGATGCTGACTCCTCAATGCCCACTTTCCATGCTGATGTTGCAGCCATGTGCTTGCTTGGAGCTTTGCAAGAAAAACATTTGACTTTTTTCTCCTGGCAGTAGGACTCAGGCAAGTCCAAGAGCTGAAATACTCTTTACTCAGACAGAAAAAAAAGTTTCCATTGACCAGAGCTATCATTTTTAAAGGCACACTCCATATGACAATTCTAATTTCTCTTCAATTCCAAATGTTAATAGTTCCCCTTGGCTTTCTTATCTTCTTAGTGCACAAGTGTATAAACCTAATTTTTTTCTAAGCCTACCAATCAAAGCAGCAGTTATGATGTAGCACACATGGGTCTACCGAAATACAAAAAATGTTAAACCCTGGCAAAGTCTCTATATTATCATAGAGTTTCCTACTAATTAAAGATCTTAATGATGAACCGAAACCCATAAGGAAAATTGACTTTTGAGTGTGACATGACCAATGTAATAACCACAGGCAACAGAGATGTTCTGCTGACAGACAAATTGCCTTCCTGTATTCTTAGATTTTGTTTGTTGTCATTAGTAATTCCATGGAAAGACTATAGGCAAGCAGAAGTATAAGGCAGAACTGGTCACAGAATTAACCTATGTTTTTTAAAGCTGTGTTTTAAAAAAAGTCTCTGGCTATAGGTGTGTCAAAGAATGAAATTTCTTGCCATGCATTTGGAAACCGGATCTTCGGAACCAAACATATTTGCATTTGTGAATGTTATGGAAGTAAGTGCTTGTGAGTTGTCATCAGCTTATTGCTGAGAAACTCCTGAACCAGAAACTACTGCAACAATCAAAAATAATTTTAAACTCTTTTCAGCTAATAGGATTATTTAACTAATAAAATAATGCAACGCTTTAAATATGAGTTTTTTATTATCTCAACTCATACACAAATTATTTTTCTGACTTAAAAAAAACCACCCATTTCCCCCAAGCTATAAATGCAGTTTTACAGATTGGAGCAGATGGTGGTTTAGAGGGAAGATGTTCTAACCCACTATAAAGGTATAGTTACTGCAATATTGTGTGGTGACAGATGTTAGTAAGAGCTTACGAGTTTTGTCTTTTTTATATTTTCTTTATTGTTGCTTTATAGTGTATTTCATGCAGTTTGAAGAAAAATAATCTTACTTTCCCATCGTTCCAATTTGTGTGTTGAATTTTTGGCTTAATAAAGATTCTGGGATGTTCCAACATTTTCAACTGCCTTATTACTTAAATTTGCTTTTTCTAAAAAGCATTTAAATACAGAAATAAAATCTATTAATATATTTTTCTATTTTTATTCCCCTAGAAAAAAAATGTGTTCAAAGATAACAGTCAGAAGGGCTCCAATGAAGAGAAAAGTGTGAGAGGATGGAAATCTGTACAATGCTCAACAGACTTGAAGTCTGCCAGAGCATATGGGAAAGAGAATCCTTAACTGACAAATCTTTACTGAGAATGAACCTGTTAACCAAAGCAATTTAAATGCAGGCAGTGTTCACTGGAGTGCTCCAGCTGACCTCAGCCTTTTTCTGATAGCAGAGGGAAGCTTTTAAGGGATTTTCACAACCAAGTGGAACTGAACCCATAAGTGCACAGGAAAATGATGCATTTCTTGCAGCTTATTTTTGCCTGAATCCAATTATGCCTAGTCAACAGCCAGCTGTTGCCTCAAAATAGACTAAGTTGGGAACTCTCTGCAGAAAATTTGGAAAAATGAAAGCCAGCTAGTTGTAAGAATGGATTAGAGTGGTGATTTTCAAATTTCTTTTTTTTTTTTTGCAGTGTTGTATTTCTTACTCTAACCTAGGATTGCTAGGTCACTCTGATCTAGATGCCAAAATGGCAGTGCCAGCTGAGACTCTCTTGAGAGTATTCTTCAGGCAAGTAAGTGGATTACATCTCAAGCACTGTATTGTCTGCAGTTTTCAATTCAGTTAAGCTCTGGGAATTGCAGATAGCAGCTGAAAGAGCCCTCACTTTAAAGAGAAAGGTATAAATGTCTGAAGAGGGAAAGGATTTTCTAACTGTGAGATTTGCCCTGAGAAATTGAAGATATGTTTCTAAGGTAAGGAAAACAAAGGAACTGTCTCAGAATCTTCATGGACAGCAAATAGGAAACAGAGATTTAAGATGGTCTATACAGGCATCACAGAATTTGATGAACTGAAGAGGAAGATCAGGTGTGGGACTGACAATAGCAAGCACAATGGAATTTATGAGTAAAGTGACAACATGGAAAGAAATGGATTTTTTATAATACAAATAGTCTTACAAAAAACAAAAAACCTAACAAAATTCACAAATATATGAGTATGGAATGAAGTGATGAGAGGTGATAAAATCAATTGAGGATAATTTTGAAATTAATGGGAGATCTGAGAATTAGCTGCCTTTAATCATTACAAGTCAAGATAGCTTGTCTTTACAGACAGTTGAGAAATGTTTCAGGTACTCAGATTCATAAGAAATATCTCTAAAATGTTGTCATTTTACAGGATAATTTTGCCTATGAAACACAAAACTTGAATGTAAACAGGGGTTTAGGATTAAACACTGAACTATTAGAATTGTATTTTGCTCTTATGCAGGTTGTAAGCTGAAACTGAACAGCCTGATGGTATTATTAATATTGCTATTCATTGCACTCATAAACTTTTTCCCATCTCTACTTTTCTTCAAGGAGGCTGAAGCTTTGATTTTTTTTGGCAAAGAACCAAGGAAGGACTGCAACAGTGTGTTTAGTGAAGATTTAGGCAAAAACTTGAGCAGTTTAAATCAGTGTCAAGTTAGTATGTTCTTTTAAAATTACTCCACAGCCTCCAGAACTGGCACCCTGTCTATAGTGCAGACTTGCAATTGCATTTTTGATTAGCAGTTTGCAAAAGAAGCTCTTTGGAGGCATCTTAATGGGCAGATTGCAATTCTGTGTCCATGCTAAAAACTCATTAAGGGCCAGTAAATATGAGTGGAATGAGGGAAAGCAGAAAGATTAAAGGGGCAATTACAATCCAGCAATGAAAGCAGGTATTTTCATTCACTGTGCAAACAAAATTTCAATTGCCCTTTGGGCACTTATGTATCACTGGCAAATAACCAGTCTGCAAGGAGAGCACTTTATATGTGAATACTGTAACTTGGTGGGCACGCAAGCATGCAGCAGGTATTAAATGGATAAATATGTGTAAAGATTGTGTTTGGCTGGGCAAGAGACAGAAGCCTGGCAGAGGAGATCCTGGTGACACAGCACAGCAAGCTCTGTGCGTCTTGTTGGATTAAAGACTAGATTTGTGTCTTAGCCAATATAATGTCATGTAGAGTTATGTAAATCCCATCACAGAAATGCAAACACAATGCAGCAGCAGCATTCTTTGGCATGGGCTCTTCAGCTGTTTTCCTGAAACCAATTTGATGTCTTGCTACAGATTGTTTCTCCCTTGCGGCACAGACACTCTGTTAGTTGAATTCAACTTTTTTTTTTTTTTTTCTGAATTATTATGATGTAAACCCCATAGTTTAATAACTTCAATGTTTATTTTGCTTAAATGTTATACTTTAGGACAACTAGAAAGTTGATGTTATAGTAAGTGAAAATTATATATTGCAATCGAGGAAGTAAGCAACCTTTAGCGAAAAAATATTTAATGTTCAAGGAAAAAATATCCTGACTGATAATGCAATATAGGCATTCATATAATCAGACAGAGACCAAAAATAGTGAAGACAAGCATTAACCAGTCACTGAGCACAGTAATACCAGTTCAGGGAGAAAGAAAAGCAGGACAGGGGCTTATTTCACCTCTTTCCATAAGGCAATGGCAAGAGGACAGAGCCAGCCCGATGACAGAAGATGACATGCCAGCCCTCATTTCTGTGCAAGGCAGCAAAAGAGGAATTCTTCCAGGGGGAAGAAAAGGGGTGAGGATGAGAGTAAAACAGCAGTTCAGAATAACTGTGGGGGAGTGCAAACCTGTCCTTTGATGAGGTTTGCTATGACTTTCAATTTCTCCTTTGCCCAAGGCATTCTAATTATGGTTCTAATCTAGCCCCAGGTGCTGCAGTTGTTGTACTAAAGATTCAGGCCTCATGCCCTGATAGTTTATGCTGAATTCAAAAATCACTTTAGGGGTGAAAGTTCAGACTTAAAGCACAGCTTTTGAATGCAAGTTTAAATGATACCCTCAAAATAAAATGCCTGCAGGTGCCCTCTTTTCACTTTATAATATGTTAATATTTAGCCTAAAGTAGCTAACACATTAGGGAATTTCCCTTCACTTCAGCTTTTTAGGGCCTCTGCTGTATATGATAGTACTTTGGACATCATGAAAAAGTGTTTTTTGAATATATCTACTTTAAGCTGTGTGATGCATTCGAAAAAGATTTAGAAAACATCAAGATTATAACATGATGTTCTCAAATTATGTATACTGGGTTTACTTTCCTTCATAATATCTTTTAAGATAAATCTGATTCAGTGTAGAAAAGTGAACAGCAGCATTTAGTTTGCTAGCATTCTTTGATTTTATAGATCTCCTTACGTTTAGTTCTTCGTTAAGATGTATTGAATAGCTGTGTGTGGCATTTAAAGTTTCTCCTTCCAAACCTGCTTCCACTTTATAGTAAGATAAAAAATCAAAACATTTCGCAAAAGTCAGCATTCCCCTTAGAGCTTCATCACTATCTTGCAACGGCACTATTATCCTCGTGTCTTAAATCTCCCTTTCAGAATATTTTGGTTTCCTGGGTTGGTTTGACGCTAATCTCATGTAACAGTTGTTTGCAAATGTGCAGCTATGCTGTCTGTTGAGATCTGTAAAAACACTGATAGCTTCTGGAGCTGTTTGCTGCAGGAACAGGAGCTTGGCTGACAGTGATGGAAATGGGCGTCAAGCTGAGGCAGTCCAAGCTTGTCCTGATGCTGAAGGATTGCCCACCTTGAGAGCTAATTGGAATTAAAGGATTATCTCACCTAGAGAGCTAATTGGAATGCTGGATCGATGGCTGAGATTTGAAGTTCAGGCCACAGGTGAGATGATTTGTCTTGCCTGTAGATATTGGTTCACGTGAACCCTACGCAATGCAATGACTCACCAGAAAATAATAATTTACTCCCAATGCATGCCTGTGTCAAGAGGCCTCATTTTTAGTTCATCAAAGCAATTCAAGGGTATATTGAATTTATTTAGGAAATTATTAGAGCTTTATAAGCAAACATTTACACTCCCTTGCTATGGAAACCACTAGCTATTTCTGGATATTTTATAACTTTAAAGACTGTGTGCACAGCAACATCTTCTCACCCACTTCCTCAGCCTTTTGAGGTGAATGTATTCAAATAAACACTGTTCCATGGGTCTGAAAGTAGATTTTGCCCTTAATTGTAATAGTTGTAAGATACATGGCATTGCCTCTTTTAAGCCAACATGTCATTTAAACTGCATACCTATGTTACTAATTTTAAATATATACCTGACAACTAAACTGAATTTTCATTGTTTTAATATTTTTTCAAAGTTTTTATTGAGTTTAAAATCAGTCTGTGTGCTAAAATTTGTAAGTAAGTCTAAAAATATAATAGTTGATGATCTAATTTTTGGGAAAACGCTGTTCTTTGAGCAATGAAGGCAAAACCAGAAAAAACTCAGCATTCCTAAGAGTTTCAACTCCCACAAAGTAAACTTAAAAGATGTATCTATCAATTAAAAGGAAGAATCAAATTAAAAGAGACAATAGGCATTGTTTATCATGCCTGTAGCTCTGAGGCCATCCAAACAATTTTTCCCCTCAGCGTCTGAAACCGAACAAAAAAAAATCAATTTATTTTCTGAGGAATCAATGTTATCAGTTATATTTTAATAACAGCGACTCACAACTTAAAGGGGCATAACAAGAGATATCCTTAGCTCTTTATCTTTACTGTAGAAAAACACAGCATAGAAGTTGAGCTGATGTTGAAAATATAGAGTCAGGCCTGAATATTTACATAGGTAAAGTTGTAGGCATTGAAGACACCTAAATAAGTTTTCAGGTACTGTTAAATGTACCATCTGTGCTAGGTACAACCAACAGGATTGCCAGTGTTGTAATTCAGCTTTAGAGTCAAAAATAAAGTCCTACTTTAGAAATTTTAATCTTTAGTGTGAATTTTATTGAGTTTTTTACACCTCTAATATAGCAACAGAGAGAAAAATGGTAACAGAAAGTAAGATCAGGACTATAAACTACAAAATATGACAGAATGAATTCATATAAAGCTATTGCAGGAAGAAAATTGATTTTTTTCCCTTTTTATTTTAATTTGTTTTATTTTATGCTGACACTTGAAACAGATAAGAAAATCCAGGGAAAAAACAGAATGAAGAAATCTCTTTTGCCTATTTTATTAGACAATGGGTATATTATGATCTGTTCAAAAAAATGTCTCAAATTTTCATTTTACTTCTCAAGAAGAAATGTATCAAAAATAAAATAAATATAGATGGTAAAAGTAAACAAATATTTGTTTTTGTAATATGAGTTTAATTTACATTATATAATAACTAAACTAGCCATTACACAAATGTAGGAAAAATAACAGTATTCAAGGACAGCAAAAGTAAAGATTGTCAATGCCATGAGCTTTACACATTTATGAAATACCACTATTGGTTTTGGGTCATAAAAACGATAGCTTCACTTGCAAAAGAGCAATGAATCATATATAGTAGGCTTGGGAAAAAAAAAAAAAAAAAAAGAGCTTACATCTACACTTTATTATTAACCAGAAAAGTTATTGCATTATCTTGAAAACCAACACTCCATCTGGAAGCTCCTCCATGGCTGAAGGAGCTCTGGAGACGTGCTTCAGTGGAAGGAATTCATTTATCTGAAAGCATCACACCTAATGTACGAGGCACTAAGCTTTGATTTCATGGTCTCATGCAGGCTGCACAAATATCTCTCAGTACAGCTTTTAAGAAATGACAGTCAGGAAGGGATGAACAGGAGCTAGATATCCTGTAATTTCAGAAGCTTACTGCCCGTATTTTAAGTCACTCAGTTGTCTGGAAGTTTTCCTCTTGATAGGATTAAATCCTTATTCTAAATAACAACATATTGATAGCCTTGAATATTTACCTCAGAGTTGCCTTTGGTGAAGAGTGAATTTCATTTCCTTCAAGACACAGGCAGCACTTGGATGGTCTAAAATCTACATATTTAAATCTGTGCATGAATGAAGAGAGACATGTTTGAAGTTAACAGTTGAACAGTTTTTTAAAAAAGTCAAATTAATTTGAGTCTAAGGCATATATCATATTGATTGGCACTGAAGGCATAACTGAACTGAGAAAGGAGTTATTATCTGTATGATCTCTGAGAGTGTACAAGATAATACTTTCACCCAGCTCCCTCCCAAACACTGATCTTAAGTTTTAGTGTTTTGTCAGACTTTGGATGACTTTTCAGAAGACCAAGAAAAGCTCCCTTTTGACACATTTCAGGCAAACATATAGAAAATAACTTCTCATAAATCTTACAGTACACTGACTTCCCTGTCTCTTCCACCAGAGACAAAGAATTAATCTATATAGAAAATGAAGGTAACTAGAATGGGCTTATCCAAACAGCTAAACTTTGAAAAATTGCATGTACCCAAAAAAAAAAAAATTAAAAATGTGAAGTGTTGCTGTACAGCACTTTGCCGTATTTATTTAGTGTGGATGCTACACAAATATAGCACAATAAAGGCATGCAGAAGCAATTCAGAACCAAAATCACTGCTGTGGGATTGGCATGGTTCCAGTTCAGGATAAACAGATCCATACTCTATACCTCTTTTGTTCAAACAAATGAAGGAGGTCATTAGTTCTTTGTGTGGAACAGTTACTAAAGTGGATAAAGTGTGCATTTAGTGCCTGTCTAACTAAAATTAAATGAGATACCAAAGTTATTCCTATATCCTTTTTCTAGAAATAAAAGCTAGATAGTTTCCAGGAATAATATATAGCCAAAATAATACATTGCTAAAGCCTTGCTGTTGAAAGATGCTGTAAAGAATCTGTTGGTGACAAAGCAATTGCTGGGGACATCACTGGCACAGATCCAGTGTTCACCAGCCTGGTGATATATCCTTCTTAAATCTGTACCACACTCAGAAGAATGTTGCTATAATAATAAAATGTGATTTTTAGCAGTCTGGGAAAGAGGTTGAATTTGAATCTGTGGTCTTTATCTTGCTTCCATATCTGCATTTTTCCTCAGAGTTGAAAGGGATGAATCTTACTGCTTTGCCTTGCTGGAGATCAAATTCCATGTGGAGCTTAGGATAAGTTCTGTAGAGTATACAAAAATACTGAAGCATAGAGTTCAAGGTTGTTATCTATTATCTCTCTAATTATTTTGCTCAGAAAAGTAAAACTAACCAAATTTCAACAAATGAAATTTCCTGTTAAAAAAATCCTATTAAATTAGTCAGTTAATTGTGACTGTAATATTTTAAATGTTTCCTGTCAAATATGCTGAAAGGTGTTTTTCTGGTCTTTTCATGGCTTCTCTTTGGACTTTATTTTAAGAGAAACATAGTCATTGTTGCAGTTATATTTGGAAAACATCATCTTCACTGGAGTTGGAAAGTCACAAATGGGCGACAACTGGTTCTATCAAAAGATTATATCTGTTTTCCTGCTACTAAAATTGTGATTTAATACCTCAGTCTGTCTGACTTGACTGAATTTAGTTAAAGATGGGCAGTAGATTTTAGTCAAATGCACACCCTTCCTACCAAGGATTTGTTGTCATAAATTCTTCTCTGTTTTTTCTATAAACATATGGTTATATCCTGCAATGTGTTGACTGTCACTTGGAATCGACATCTTTATAGGTTGTGTCAGCCATAAGATTTCTGAAAACTAGTGTTTCAGCTTTTATTAACATCACACAGGAGCACTGAAAATGTGTATAGGGAAAAGTATTGCATGAAAAATGTTTCAGTGTGAAAATTTAGGTATAAAAAGTGTTCAATCCTACAAGGAACATTTACTAAGAAAAGTTAATAGGTATAGTAAATCTTCTAAATGAAAAAAAAAAAATAAAAAAAAGCAAACCACAAAGCCAAAAAAGTAAAACACTCTATGCCCTAAAATGCTATTGATTTTGTATAAATCTAATGATTTCTTAATTTAAGGCAAGACTATACTTTCACATGTCAGACTAACAGAACAAAGTGGCAAATACATGCTTGAACTAATGAATTATTGAAAAAAAAAAACAAAATTCTTGGTTTTAAAGGCATTAAATATATATTAGAATGAAAAGTTTGATATAGATCATCTTTGTCATTGCTTTCCTTTTTCTTTAATAATACCATGAAGTTTAATTTTATTTTCTAGTAAATACAGAGAATGACACAAGCCTAATAGATGGATTATGTCTCCTGTAAACGTTGTCAGATACATTTCAGAAGTAGAAAATAGAATTTTTTTTTAATAATATTTGCTGATATATTATCATACTGTGATTTATATATTATATGAAGGCAAATAAGTAAATAATGGGAGACAGGGAATCTAAGATTACTTAATACACTAAAAATCTGTGAAATGAAATAAACACAAGTGTATTGAAATCCTATTATGCAAGTACAAGTCATCCATTTACTATTATTTCATTACTTTAAATAATATAAGATATTGGGACAATTGTCTCCAACCATGTGAGAACTGAGAGCAGAATAACAAAAAAAAAAAAAAAAAAGGAAAGAAAACAAACAAAAGAAAGTTGCCCATAATTTTAAAAAGGGAAATTAAAAGCTAGGAAGCAGAAATCAATGTTCCAGCTCTCTCAGTGTACATAATTATCAAAGTTAATTAATTATAATTAACTTTCATTTATATTGAATCGCTATTATTATTGTTATTTAATAATAATAATCATAATACATATTCTTTGATTCAAATTAGCATAATGCTCATATGTGAATAAACTCAAGTGGGCAAGAGAGAAAATGCCAAGGGGAATTGTAAAGTTTCATTATTTTCTTTCCAAAGATAGGCATTATATTTCAAACTTTGGCACTTTGCAAGATTCTAGCATGTTCATTTGCTTTGCATTATTTTTGACAGCAAATATCAGTCCTGTACTTGCTAGCCTTTTAAATATAAAATACTGCTTTATAATCTCTGTTGTGAGGCCTCTTACAGCTGAAATAACTTAATAAACACTCACTTGTAGATACTAGTTTAATTACTAGAATATATGGTTTGTGTTTTATCACACAATGCATGTGACAGTGAACCAAAATAATAAGCATTGAATTTAGACATCTTCCCCTTCACCACTGTAATGGAGACATGGCAGAATCAACCAAGTTTCCTATAATTTCTGCTTTTTAAGTACCATCAAAGGCACCTCAGCCTAAACTGGGTTTGGGAATAGCCTTAATGTAAGAGCTTACAGAAGTAACCTGTGTGGTAAACAAGAGTGCTGTGAAAGAGGAGCTCATCTCTTACATTTGGAAGAGAATCCACTAATTTCCCTGCTGAATTAATCAGAAGTGTCTCTTCATCTTACCTTGAGCTATTTTTCAGTCTTGGCTTAGTCTCATGTTTTGTTTAGTGTGTGACTTGCCAGCCAGCATGGTGTGAAAACGTTTAGAGTAACACTGCAAACATTTTACCAAAGTTTTTTGGTTTTTTTTTTCCTTTGGAGCAATTGTTCACTGCAATTCTTTCTGCAGCCTTTCTGCCCACCTCTGGAATAGTTCCTGTTTCCGTGTCACTTGGAGTCCAAAATCTCTTTGTGCTGACATATGTACAAGAGTAGCAGTGATGAAAAGCCCCAGTGGTTGTGGACAGGATTATACATGTCATTAGAGTTTCTGCTAATTTTTTTTTTTTTTTTTTTTTAAGATTAGGTGTTACTTATGTTACCTGAATACTGCATCATGCTTTCTGGAATCATTGAATTGGGTCTCAGATAAATGCTATCATTTGTGTAATAAAAAGGGCCCAGAAAGTAACATCTATGTAATTTGAATGGAAATGCTCAAAGGAGAAAGCCTTGAGTTAGTTTAGGACAGCTGCCATTATATTGCACTGTGGAAAAAATAAGAAATGTCATTTCCCTGGGAGCTATTGAAGGGCCCTTAGCTCTCATCATAGGTGGGAGTTGGGGATGATGTAAGTGCTACATTCAGTAAGGTAAGGATTCAAAACCATGATTTTGGTAACAAGAAAGTAGAGTGCATTTCAGTAAAATTCGAGCTAGACAATTTCTGTGAGTCTGCAAAGTAGGTTTAGCGCAATAGCTATTAGATTAATCTGTGAACCATCTGGTAGCTCATTCTTTCAGGTTCCACTGATCCAAGGCAAAGCCCAGGGTCAGTGTTATGATTATGGTTAGGGGTGAGCAGACTAAAACAGGAACACTATCCAGACATGATTGAACCTTGTCTTAACCTTATCTAGAGAGGGGAATAGAATGTCTAAACCAGACCCTGTGGCATGGCATGGACACTGTTCTAAGGAAACATACTCCTGAACATATTTAGTGTAGTATTCTTTACATTTCTCAGGGAGATAAGAAATTGTGCTTTTCTTCTGTATTCAATTCCACTTTGATGTTAAAAGTGTTCAAGTTTGTTAGAATAGATGGAGTGTGAGTAGGTGTAACAGCTCAGAAACCATCAGATTGGTCGGTGTGTGAATTCCAAATCCTATTGGAAAAAATTATGCTTTAATTCTTTCTCTGTTACCAAAAGGGAACAATCAACTGGCACTATGGACCCCAAATTATCATCGTCACTAGTTTCCTAGGGGCACAAATGAGTTTCTCAGTCTTGGGCAGATTTTAGGCCTGCTCCTTGTCTATCTTTTTGGAGGGCTCCCTGCCACATCCAAAGCATGTGGAGTGTTCAGAAATGCTGGGAGCTGTGAAAGGGGCAGAGGGGCTGAGTGCCAGGCACAGCCCTGACCAGTGAATCAGCAGGGCACATGGCAGGCTCCAGCCAGCACTCCTGCACTTGCCACATTGACTGCAGGAAATCTTAATCACAGGCTTTCTATGCTGTCCTATCACCATGTTCTATGGCAAGGAGAGGCCCAGGAGCCACCCACCAAAGGAAATGCATCCTGTCTGTCAAGTGCTTTCAGCTCTCCTCAGGGCACTTATCACTGACTGTGAAAGAGGACCCCATACAATGGCATATGACTTAAGAGGATTTCTCTGAGCTTCAGACTGGAATGAAGGGTTCTGCTCCTTTGATGAGGCTTTGAACCTGCAACTTTATGCAGTGCAAAGCCTGTACTAGCACCCTCACCTCCTCCCCATGCCAGGAGTGTGCTTCAGGGAGAGATAATCCACGTTCTCATTCCATGAATTTAAAACTAAGGGGGCTTGCAGCAAGCATTAAGCTTTATCTTAGGTAGTCAATACTAAAGGAGCATCCATATGTCACTCTGGTTTCAACAGTAGATAAGGCACTCAGCTGCATTCTTTAATGCAAATCCCTCTAAAACCTTATATGCTATTAGTAGTCTGCTAGTTATTTGATGAAAGAGAAAATTAACTTTTCAAAGAGCTAGGCAAAAAATAGAACCAAGTCTATTACGCCAACCAATCCAATATTCTGCACAATGAGATAGTGTTTCTTTCTACTCATTATGCCTAGCAAAAGCAATCAACAGAAGCCTGAAATGATAATTGTACAAAAATGCAATCTGATTAAAAGTAGAGATCGGCAGGTATTGGAAATAACCCACCTATCTCTCAAAGAAAATGCAAAGTCTCTGTGCTGCAAGGATGGGATTGTTTTAGCTTGGCATTGCAGGCCTGGTTTTCCTTCTAGATAAATTTGTCCTGTGTTAAGACAACTGTGCTCATAATGGACATGTGTCAGTTTAATACTGAATTAAGAAACATAAGAATTAAAGCCATAATATTCATCCAATTCAAATACTAGTATGTGCATTGTTGTTGTGATCTCTTTGCCACTTATTTTGCCCCAAAGCATTCAAGAAGCTACAGTAAAACAGAACCTAATTCTGTCTGGGTCACACCAAGGTTAATTAGAGCATATGAAAATGGTACTGGACTTGTCCATAAATTCTGAAGCAACAGATATCAACCATAAAATAACTACATAACACAAAACTGTGACATTCAGGAACCTAAATTATATTTGCATTAAGTAAACAGAAAAAAGATATTTTAGATACTGTTATTTGAGATTCTGGTGAATTGGAAACTGTCAGGAAGATGATCCTTTAAGAATAAATTGGAATAGATGGGAAAAGATAAGTGTGAGACACTTGTGTGTATTTTTTCATATACCCACAAGCAGGTTGGGGACTCAGCATGTTCAATATTAATTTGATAAATACCAGCTCCTTTTTCAGAACATGATGCATTGAATCTGCTGAATATAGGGAGGGATGAAGGGGAAAATTATCAGAGGGAAAAAAACTGGAGCGTAGCTCTACAATGTACCCAACTCCCATGTTGCATAATGCAAGATGATTTATGTGCACTCCATATAAACTGCAATGCATCTCTCTTTCAGCACACTAACAGAATTTGGAATTATTTTTAAGTTCATATCTTTTTTAATTCCTAGTTCATCCTCTCTGTTTCCTGTAAAGCAAACATTTCTGTTCTTGGACTCCTGCTGCCTTATCCCCACATTGCACAGGGAGTAAATTCCAGTTTGCTCCCAAAGGAGGGGGAGAGTCCTGAGCAGAGGGACTTCATGGAGGCAGCTGAGTTCTACACCTATTGTCCAGATGCAGGAGAAAACTGACACTGCTGATGTGCAGAATGGATAGAAACCAGTTCACCTCTTTGCTGTGTCATCTCTGCAGGGCTAGGGAGCTGACCTGATTTAATACTGGCAGCAGAGAGCAGATACCTGTTTGAAAATATTTGTCTGAGAGGGGAGGCAGCATTAGCTCACTGCAGAATATACCACCTGAGCTGTAATATAAGCAAGACAACTGTGACCATGAGTGTGTGATTGCTTTTTTGTAAGCAAGGAGTGTGTAATGGAAAGTATTCAGCTGAATCTCAGCTTCAGGAAAGCAGAAACTCAAAGTGAAGGTGTTTCTGTTAAAGAAAAGAAGAAAAACTGGAAAATGCTGCTTAAGAAGGCAAAGGGACTGAACTGCTTATTTTAAAAAAAGAAAAAGGACAATTTTCATTTTCTATCTTATATTTTGGACAAAGTGATGTGGAAGGTACAAATACCATGAGACTTCTCACTAGAAGTTATTTTAAGTGTTATTAGAAACGTTATTTATCTCAAATGAGACAAAACTGTCCATAATTACTCGGATACAGGAAGGCTTCTGTAATATATAAGCTGCTAATAATTTCCATGAAGCCACAACACTTAATAATATTTATGCAAAGAGATTGGTCGAGGAAAGTTGTGAACATAACTATAGTGGCAATCAACAGTAGAAATATTCCACAGCAAACCACACCAACACTAAACCAGCTGGAAGAACAGGCATAAAATCTAGATAAAGATGACAAAATTGGATGAAAAGCTACAGATGACAGGAAAAATAGACAAAGCCATTGTTTTCAGACAGCCTTGGGGCAAGTAGAAACTTACCTGTGCAGACACTCACATAGTTAACATACCTAAGGTGGCACAATAAGTGCTGGTTTTGAGGTACAGCTTTCTACCATCCCCACCTAAATGCTTCCCATCACAAAATCAGCCAAAGTAACAAAGGTTGTAATCATGAGAGGGGCTCTACAGGGTCAGACTAAGGGTCTGCCAGTGGAACAACCTGATTTTCTGCCTGTGACAGAATAAGGAAATGACAGTGATGCTATTGAGAAGGGATACACAAGTCATGCAACTACCTATGCTGAAAGGAGATGCTTCTTTTGATCTGTTTTGAGCTGATCTCCTGACAACAGTTCCTTTATTTTGAGATTTGGAATGCAGCAGTTCTGACTTCACTTTATCCACTTTATTCGCCGAGCCTTTCAGAGGAAATGGCTGCTCTGCCTATGGAAAGGAAATCAGCTGGTGACAAACAGTCCAAGTGGCATTGCCAGGCTTGCTCTACACACCCAGCATTTCTGCTTTGCTGTGTGAAGGAAGTGGTATAGCCTGAGAAATTTCAGGTTTCCTTGGGTTCTGACTCATCCCTGTTGCCCCAGTCATGCCCATCTCAACATTTTCTCACGCAGTCACTGCTAATCTTCTTCAGCTTTTATTCCAAGTCTGTTCTGATAAACATGATTATTAAAAAAAGTAATTTATTTGTGTTTCTACACATTTAAATTTTTCAACAGGCACACTAAAATTACTTTCTAACATTAGTATTTACTGCTGTCCATTGAAATTTGCTCTTTGGAGCAGCTTCTTAAAACTGACATAAATACAAAATATGGGAATTAGACATAGGAGAGAGACGATAACAGAGTAGGAAAGGGATGCCAGTGGTACAAAATAAATGCTGTTCCTTACAAAACTGCAGGAACTAAGGAATGTTTCCCATAAATATTTATTGAGGACCAAAATTTTGCAGTATTTCTGCCACGAGGCACCAGTATTCTAAAAGCAGCGTAGAAGGAGAACACTTCTATGCATTTTTCTGCCTTCCTCTTTCAGACTGTACTACTCACTATGACATCCATTTGCTGCATTACATTTAATTTACATATTTGACTGCTTCATCTGCATGAACCTCAATTATCCATCTTCTTTGTGATGACTTGCCTCATTCCAATTCTTCTAAGGAACTATAATTTTAAGACAGAAATAAATGGAGAAAAAAAAAAAAGCACATTAAGGTTCTAGGGTCCCAAATGGCAGACTAATCCTGATTTGACATCCAGAATTGACTATAATCTTACACAGGCTGTAATTTTAAGATTGTACAGTTTGTGGCTTTTTGGCCCTTGGAGGTGAGGATTTTTGTGTCACAGTAAGTAAGACAGAGTCCTCTATATGCTTCAATATGTCTGTGTTTGGTACTGAGATATTTACTATTCTACTCTCAGTACAT
This sequence comes from Taeniopygia guttata, assembly GCF_048771995.1. NCBI lineage: Eukaryota > Metazoa > Chordata > Aves > Passeriformes > Estrildidae > Taeniopygia > Taeniopygia guttata. The sequence goes on from NC_133028.1 coordinate 71,331,268, forward strand.
TGTCACACCTACCTTCCCACTTGTACCAGATGCCTTGAGACAAACAGACATGCAAGGAGGTAGAAAACTTATTGCAAAGTAGTTGGGACATTTCCAAAAAAGATACAAACTTTACAGGCTGAAAAACTGTACAAATTTTTTGTGACTTTCCCCTCCAAATATTTTGCTGAATAAACCCCCCCCAGATTTAATATGTGTATTTTAATTTGTATACATTTTATATGACTTATAGCTCTCTTTCGATGTGGCATCTGCTGAAATAAACCAGCAGTAATTAGTCTACCTGCTTTTTAAAATTTAAAATAATGGAGGAAAGAAATATCAGAATTTTGTTAGAGAAAAAATTATTCAATGCTAAGAGCATAGAGCAGACCACAGAACAGCCCAAAGAAGAGCCTGCTGGCAGCTAATGCAAAAAAAAAAAAAAAAGAAATTTTAAGTCACCTATTCTTATGCAAGATGCTGTGCCCCATTACATGACACACGAGAAGTGGGAAAGTGGATAAATGAGCAATTAAACATCTACCTAAGTAATCCCATTCCACATTTATCTTTATAAATGGATAGAAGTACAAAACACATAGTTCAAATTTTCATGCACAATGTTCTAGCCAACCCTCCTTGCACTCTTGAATTTTAATCATTCCAATTTTCAGTGTGTGTCCTCAAGTAGACAGATTCTAAATCCATTACGTGTTTTGTTAAAATAAACATTTTCCAAGTTGTCACTGGATGCTTCAGGAAAATATACTGTGTTATACTTTTCTTTTTTTCTGTAGAAAACTGAAGGATTCAACTTCTTACAGAGAGTTGCATTTTAATGTCACAGTGGTAGCCAGCTGACAGCAAGGTCACAAACAGCCATTCCAACTTGCCAGTCCAGTTGCCAGCTGCAGCAGGTTTGTCTTTCATGGGATTAATGTTCTACAATCACTTCTACCCAAAGCAGGTAATAGAAAAGGCTTTTTTGGGGTTTTTTTAACGATTATTTTGGCAACGTGGATTCCTATCCTGGTTTTATCAGGCTTGTATGCTATAAATATTTCACTTTTGTATAACACAGCCAGGATTAAGTGAGAGTAAAATAAGTTTCTATGGCATTAAATCACAAATGGCCTTTGCTGGAAAAGCTGTGTAAACATTTCTGCAGAAATGTTTCCAGTGTAGGAATGGCACAGAACAATGCATGGATTAATATGTTGTGTACTATACTTCTTGCCAAAGAAGTTGGGGAAAGGTGATAAAAAAGGTAAACTTGGTTGCTTTTCTGGTTGTAGGTCTGATTTACTCAGGTTAAAAGGTATGTTAAGATCTTCAGGCCACTTTGAAAAAACATTGCTTCAGGATTGCTGTAAAAGTGTACTTTATTTAGGCAGCATCCTGTACAATGAAAAAATATCAGACAATCTGGCTGTGTAGGCTGAATATTCTAAAAAATCTTGATTGCACTGTCTCTTCACTGACCACTCAAAGTAGAAAATAGCTTTTCTGCAAAATCTTATTTTGAATACTTGGGAAAAAAATTAAATCTGGTGAATCATATAGTCTTAGCAATTACTGTCAAAGTCCTGTCATTTTGAAATATTAGAGATGTAAAATACTTGCTTAAATTTAAAAATAAAATACTAGAAATTGACAATAAAGAAAAAAGGGATTTCAAAGTAGGTCCTATGAAAACAAATAAAAAGAATACAATTGCAAGAACAATAACTGGGTTTTCTACCTTCTGTCTCTGCTATGAGGACATCCTTAGAGGTTTAAAGACACACTGACTCAGTCTCAAGGGGAAATCAAGGTGAAAAGATGAGTATTTACAGGCTAAAGGTGTAATTTCATCCTCCAGTTGCATGGTTTAGAGAGAGGAAGAGACCTGGGAGGACAGAGCAGGTGATATACAAGCTGTGGGTTTTACAGTTAGTCTGTCATCATGAACTTTCTATTTTTTACTCCAGCAATATATGTGCTCCTGAAATCCATCTACACAATATTGTTCAGCTTCAGCTAGTCTGCTTCAGAATAGGTGATCATTACAAATAATAGGCATTAAACCTTTTGGTTTATTATTTTCCTTTTCTTTTCCAGATCACTTTTGACTTTTTTTTTTTTTATTCTGCAGTTCATTACAATGTAAAGTTGAATTCTGGTTTCCTTGCACTGTTGTAGATTTGAATTAGTAACATAAAATAATTTGAGTTTACAGGAAAAATCTGCAGATGAGTTTAGCTACTAAGATCAGAGCTACAAATGTACTGAGAGAAGCTTCTACAGATACGACAAGATTTAAGTCAATAAAACAGCTTGACACACAGTGACTGTGGGAGAATAAAACCAAGGACATTTTTGTATCCCAGTGAACCCTATCATGGCAGTAGGAAAATCCTGAAAAAGCAAACAAGACCAGACACTAGCTAAGTCAAACTGGGAAGCCTCAGGCCACCTTATCCAGTGGCAGTCAGCTACTGCGCTGCACCATGACAAGCAGTAAGGCTGTCAGTCTTCTTGATGTGGTGCTGAAAATAGCCACTCATGCAAAAACTGAATGTCCAAAGATCAGTCAGTGTGATAAGAATTTGAGAACCTAAAATTATTTGGAAATACGCCAACGGGTATCAGTGCCACTCACATGAATGCATTTGTTATCTAGCGCTGACAGATCAGGAATACACAGGGTAGAGGACCTAGGGCACTCTGCCATGTCCTGAAAGTGAATTGAATCACAGGGAGAAGCACAGAAATTGCTGATAAAATATGTCTTAATGATGAAAAACCCGTGTGAAGGAGCACCTGTGTGGTCAGATATTCTTTGTTGTATAAACATTCGTCACCACGGTCACAAATCATTTCTAGAAGAGAAGAAATGAAGAGGGAATTGAGGACGGTACTTTTGTATTTTCTGTCAAGACAGAGGTGTTTCACAGGAGAAGGAAATAAGGATGTGAGGACTTCATCCTACTTCCTTGATGCCTTGTGAAGGCTGACCTAGAACAGAGGCTAGACAGAGTTGAAGAATAAAGTAGGGATTTATTAAAAGGCCTCAATGGACACATCTTAGGCAGCACAAAAGCCCAGCCAGGGCTACACTCAAGATGAAACCAAAATGGTCACAAAAATGGACAACTGCTCACAGGGTCTCTCACTTTTGCAAGTTTTGGTTCATTTTCATATTGGAGTTAATTGTCCAATTATAGCTTTAGATTATGATGTCCCATCCTGCTTGTTTTCTCTCTGCAGCCCACATTGTTTGTGCTCCTGGGTCTGAGATCTGGATCATTCGTCCTTGGTGCCCAGATAGAGAAGGAAATATTTTGTCTCCCTACTCTGTGCAGAGAGTTCACCATCCCCTAATATGAAACTCAGAACTACACACTAATGCAGCACAGAATCTGAAAAAGATAAAAGCCAAAACCTGTGGCATCATCCTGTGTCAGTGTTGCCCCTGAAGAACTTCCAGTGTTCACTGAGATCATGGACAAGCTCTGCTGAAGACTGACCCTTCTTTGATTCCTATGAACAGTTTCCACCATTTATTTTAAAATAATAAAAATAAATGTTTTTGGTAACAAAACTGATGTTGTTAAGACTGAAAGAGGTACAGCTAGGCCAGAAAATGCAAAATGTTATCTTAGATTGATGCAAGTGGTTGTGTGGTTAATGCAAGGTTTTGTGTTTACTTTCCAGGCCTGCCCCACTCTGGTGTATTATATTTTCTGGTTCTTCATCGGTACATGCAACAGATCTGTTGTTGTGATGGAGGCAGGTGTCTTGATATAGGAATTCTAATTTTTATCTGTTTTCTGATTAGATTTTTTAAGAAGGCATTCTTTATGATAGTGTGTCTTTTAAATTACTATATCTATTGTATATAGTTACAAGTGATGGTTATAAAAGGAAAGTTATATTTCATGAAGTAACAGTTGTTTGACATTAATTTGAGATTTTTTTCTTTTGCTATGAGTGATCTGTAATGAAAATTGGAAATTATAATCTCATTTTCCCAAAGTATATGATTTATGAAAGTAGATCTGCAAGGTTCCAACTAATAGTTTATGGGGTATGATCAATTATTTACTCAGCTTTCTATTTACCTTGAATGTTTCATTGCATTTTCATAAACTGCTATCTACTAATTCTCCTGGCTGTAATTGGTACCTTCATTTTTAATGATCTAAAATTAGTTGCATAGATCTAAAATGGACCTAAAAGAGCTCTTCACTGCTTTTATCTTTGCACACTCTCAGATATAATATCTCATTATTAAAATGGCAATCTAATTTTTTGATTAAACACAGATGGAATGCTATACTGGGAAATGGAAGTTGATAAAATATGGAATAAATTGATAAACCTCCATGTAAGGTAGGGCACTGGGTGCTCATTCACTCATTTTCAGCTGGATTTGGTGCATTGCAGTGACAATACTTGTGAATATTTCTTGAGTTACTGAAAATTAAACTGCAGTGAAAGGTGTCCTTAATAAGACTCTGCTCATAAGAATATTGAATTTGTGTTAAAAGGAGGAATGAATCTATAATAGGAGAAAATTATTTGAACAAGCTACAAGCTGAAACTTCATATGTGCTTGTTAAATTACTTCTCAAACTTGGCAAGAAAAATTTTAGTTCCTCATTTTAACTTATTTTACATGAAATCCTCAGGAATATACATATTTGAAATATAAGATCTTTACTTTTTAAACACATTTGATCTTTAAATTATAAGAAACTGAAATAGTAGAAAAGGATTCAATTTTTATGAAAAATGAACAAGAGAAGTAAATGCAAGAGAAGAGTGGCAAATGCAACATATATAACTATAAAATGTCTTTAAATTGGAAGATAATCATTGTATGTCCATATTGAGATATCCCAACAACTAATTTGACTAAAATACTGAGTATCATGTGTTCTTTTCTCATAACCATGCCATGTATATATGCTTCTTAAATGAATTTCAATAGTTTATCATGAACATTTATGATGACAATCTTCACAGTTCCTTAGAAATGTGAAACACTGAAAAACAATGTTTCAATATACTGAATTTCCTTATCACAAAAAAATGATTATGTTTTAATTAACTATGGTATCAAGACAAAATCCCTTTGCAAGTGTATATTATATTAAAGTTGATCAACTCAGGAAAGCCTTTTGGTTCATAACTTAGGGTTCTACTTCCTGCCTTGCTGCAGAGCCCACGATAGGAAGAGAGGCTGAAGATGCTGAAAGAGTTGAAATATACACAGAGTGATGTAAAGTTCTAAGACAGATCTACATCCATTAGCTACAGTGAGTTGTAAACCTCCTCACTGCAACTCTACTGGGGTTTCATGACAGAAATTCAAATGATGAAAAAGACAGCTTTTCAGACAGTAATGTTTACTGAACCTGCTGGAGGAACTCAGTTTACTTTTGCATCATTTATGTATTTCAAAATGAAGAATATATCTTCAAATGATAATCTCAAAAGACAGGAGGTTTTTTTGGTTAATTTTATTTTTAATTAAAAAATATAAATGCCATTACAGATGGGAGAATATGGCCTTTGAATTATGAATGTCAAGCCAGACGTGACAACTAATTACATTAACCTAAGCTCTCTATAAATATATTTAAATCAAGAAATAAATAAAAACATGCTTTCCTTTACTGAATATCAAGATTAAAGGATGCTGTGTCTCAGCTAAAACATCAAAGCCTTGAAAGAGTTTGGAGAAGAAATGGTGTGCTAATTCATATTGAAAGCAAAAGTATTCCTAAGGGAGACTATTCTAAACCATATGTCCTTGACATAAACTGGCAATAAAAGACAAAACTACTGCTGAGAATTTCTGTGTGAGAATTGTAGCTGAAACGTTTCTTCCTTTTCAAACAATTTGACCTCATTGGAGATATTACACACCCTTGTTTTGAGGTTCATATAATCTGTTGAATTGAGCTTGGCACCATTCATAGCCTTAGAAGAAATGGAATACATTTGGAAGTAAGCTATAGCAATAAGATTATAGTGCTGCTAACTGAGGTGGAACCATCAGCAGAGTTCACTCGGAGTTTATTTGGTGCCTATCAAAATGCAGGATTTGGGACCATTGCACTAGGTTCCCAGATGGGCCACGTGTTTTGTGGTCTGTTATGTGCAGATGTGGCATTTAGGGACACAGTTTGGTTTTAAGTTTGGCAGTGAGGTTTATGGTTGGACTCAGTGATCTTAAAAATCTTTTCTAAGCCAAATGATTCTATGATTACATACACATCTTATCTCCATGTCACAGACAGGCAACCTCCAGTACTCAGTACTAGGATGGCTATTTGAAAGGTACAAATGTTTTGGGGTCTTTTCCAGGCTTTGAAAGAGATACAAGGCATGCTTTAGCCATGATGCTTCTCCCAGTGTTTCTGCTGGATGTACCCATGACAGTGAAAGGGTTTTAGGGTTAAAAGGAAAATTAAGCTTAGCAGGCCCTGAAAAAAAATAAATACCCTAAGTACATGAAGGCCTTGTACCTTGCTAGAACCGCACCTGTGTATCTAATACATGATAAATGATATAATTGTTAGATGTGACGATTGTTTAGGAATTAAATATAATTACTGTTTAATCCTAAGAATAGTCATGAGAAACTGTGATCAGGGGCCTAAGAAAGATCACGAGAAACTCATGTATACAATGTCAATGTATACAATAGAACAATATAAGTTTAATAATTAATACGTCAGTTATATAATGATAAAATATAAAATACATTCAGCTCGAAAGCCGTGTCAGAGTCAGATTTGGGTCTGTACCCCTGATTCCCAGAACTCTCAATAAAAGCACCTGCATATAATCATATCCCATGATTATGTTTGTCCTCCAGTATACAGTAAAGAGTGCCTCAATTTCTTCTTGGTGCTACAGTGCAAGAAATCCTTTTCTAGGGAATGCTTGCTGCTCTCTGTGAAAAACTGCACCTAGAAAATAACATGCAATAAATAAGTAAACAAAAAGATATATGAAATAAATATTTCTGCCAAAAGCTACAGAGCTGTAAATGGTAGGAGTTTGACAGTTGAAGCTGCATCACACAGTTAAACTACCACGTTTCTCCTCTAAGTTATTTCCTCTTTATGTGTCTTCTAAGTTTATTACAACACTTATTACCAATATTAACTCTTCAGGATTGAGTTTGAACTAAAATTTTGGCCATATGCATTGCAGGTGAAGGAGACGACAAATGGTAGATTTAAATAATAGATTTAGATAATTTCTAATTTCTGTGGGAAAAGGTCAGAATAATTCTATACTTTACAATATGTTTGCATTTTATTGTAATGGAAATCAAGGTTAAATCCTCATCATTGTACTATTTCTGCTGTAAACACTTGAAATCACTGAGTAAAATACAAAATCTTAATTGTTTCAGGGACTTAAAGACAATTTTTCTTCCCACCCCATTAGAGAAATTCCATGACCAGTTTTGTTTATACTCTCACTTTCACCCACTGAAGCTTGAATTAATTTTTGTGCAGTAGAATAACTTGGAGGGAATCAGTTCATTCCTTCTCTCTTAGTAATCAGCCCATAGCCCTTCAAAGGGGGCTCATCTCAGAAATGAGATGAATACTGGAACTCAAACATACAGGCAGTAGCCACGAGGTCTCTCTGTCTAGTCAGCATTGATTTTAGAAGAAAATGGCAGTTTTAGCTTTATTTTGCCTGGAGTTGATCCTGATGGGCATTCCTTGACAGTATCTATCATACTGACCTCTTTAGAGCATGTAAGTGTTCCTTAGCTTAATTTGTAACAATTCAAGGATGGAATAATCTGAAATATCATCTTTTTTTTTCTGATTTTCAGTAGTTCTGTTCAGTAAATGAGCTATAAGAGTATGTCATATTTGTTTACAATTTACAAATTATCAATTTGCATATATTTAGGAAAGTGTACAATTGGAGAACTGTAAAAGAAGTTGCTGAATGATTAAGACATCTAATTTTTTATTTAATTTTTAAAAATTAATTTAAAATTAATTAATTTTTAAAATTAATTCTAAAATTAAGAATTTCCCACTGAGCCCATGTGCTTACTGGTTCCAAATCCCTCCTTTGCAGACAGGTATACAGTAAATGTATTATGGAAGAAATGAAATAAATAAAAAACCCCTTCCCCAGATTCTCCTCTCCTATATCTCCTTTAAGATTCCATTTAAAAAAATGGTGCTATGGAAGTCTTGTAGCATTTCTCAAATGCTACAAGACTCCTATGCCACAATGATACAGAAATATATATATACATTGTCTCTCAAGTCATTACATTTCAGATGAGAAAATTGCTAAGTAAATGGATGTGTTATTCCCATACAATTTTGATGTTTGGACCATATTCACTGGGCTAAAATCCCTCTTTCTCAGATCAGCTCTCTAATACTTTATCTGAGGATTTGTAGGGAAGCCACTGTGTCTCAAGTAAGCTATGATATTTAATTTTTAGACAAAAAGTTTAGGAATTTGTTATTCTTAAAAAAAAAAAAAAAAGAAAGAAGGAAAAGCAGAACAATTTACTAACAATTTCTTTTTTTTCTACAGGGAAAATCTTAGTATTAACTTTAACAATGTGAGTGCTGGGAACTGAGCTCTGGAATGTGGATTGTTCAGAGTTGGCACTAGTTCCCTTTGTGTCTCTGGAAGACCTGTTCCCAAGAATTACAATTATGTGTAAGTGATATTATTTCCCAGTTAATAACTCTAACATAAACATTAACAAACACTTTAAAATATTTGGCATGGTTGAAACCCCTAAGCTCTCCCTGAATATTTTATTGTTTGCTTGAAAGCAAGGATAATTTCATAGATTCTAAATTCTGCAATGAGCCTTAAGGATTGAGGAAGCCAAACACTTGAAAGGTTACTTCAATTTTTTCCTGGGCACCATTTAATTGATGTCCATTTTTCATATGAACATATTTTTACCAGTGATAGGCATCTGTAATTTAGTAGTTACAGGTACTAATTAGAATTTTAATATCTGAGGACTGCCATACCAAGCTGGCTATGGAAGACTCTCATGAAGTAGTGAGAAAAAATGCTGGTGCATTTTCTGTTTGTTCAGTGCTATTTAGTGGTATACTTATGTTGTTAGGGATGTTTTTTTTTCTTGTTTGTTGTTGTTTTGGAATGATTTTGTTTTGCTTTGCTTTCTTTCATTACTAGAACTTCTTTTTAGCATTTTTAAAATATTGGTTTATTATTTTACAAAACTATATTTCAAAGGAAATAAGATCTATTACTATTCCTTTTAGAAAGGGCTAATATAATTTTCTTTGTAGCTTGAAATCTATGTTAATATTACAGTAACTTTCAGCATATCAATTAAAAAAACATAATTCCCTTTACTACTGCACAGTCTTACACTTTCAACTGTTCCCAACTGTAAATTGAAGCCCAATGAAATCTAATTGCCTGGTATGCAACCTGAGAGACATTTAAAGAGAAATTAGAAACTCTAATTATATGCTAACTTTCTTTCATTTATGTTACGTTTGCAAATTTAACTCCCCATACCTTTAATTTTCTGTCTACTGCTTTAATTTTGGCTTTTCATTATTAGCAGCGCTAAACTATCTCTAGTTGCATCAATATAATCTTATATTTTCCTAAATGAGCACAGATCAGTTTGTGCTCCCTGATGTTTGTGTTCCAGCCAGAAGTCTCAGAAGTGGTTCATTGCATTGCATTAGAGAGAACTTTTGCACAAAAAGATCAATTAAAATGACCCAAGTTTTAACAGAACATGAAGGGACATACTCTTTTTTAGTGTAGGAGTGAAGTAAGGGATTTTACCCACAAAACCTCACTGGCTCACTCGTGTTTTAGCTGTTTTTACAGCTCAGAGTGCTATTTTTTTGCAGTTTACCACATGCTGCAGAGGGTGTTGACGACAGACAGTCCCTTATTCTACTTGCATTTAGACTTATTTAATTTTCCCATTATTTTACCAATATTTTAAACATAGAGTGAGATGTACGGTGAGCTTTTATTTTTTAATTAGAATTTCAGTGTTGTTTCCCAAGTATGGGAAATAGATTTGAATATTTAGTATCTTCAGTTTTAATATTTTTAATATCTCCAGCATGTGTGTGTATATATATATATATATTTTTAATTTATGTATATAAGTGTGTGTGTTGACTTCTACAGAGTGCTCAGAGCACTAAGTTAAAGCACCTTAAATTTGTAAGGTCAAAATATAAGAACATGAAACTGTTCTGTGTCTAAAAGCAGACTACAGCACATGCTTATGAAAGAATAAACAGGGAAATTTAGTTCACTAAGCTATAGATAGCTCCCCAAGTTTAGCAGCCTTTTTTATATTTCACAGCATCCTAGACTTCCAGAATCATTTAGGTTGGAAAATACCTCTAAGATCATCGAGTCAAGCAATTAACTCAGCATTGACAAGCTCACCACTGAACCACGTCCTCAAGTGCCACGTCTACACATCTTTGGAATACTTCTGGGGTGGTGACCCCACCACTTGCCTGGGCAGCCTGTTCCAATGCTTGGCAACAAAAAATTTTTTCTAATAACTAATCAAAACCTGCCCTGGAACAACTTATTTGTTACTGCTGAGAAGAGAACAATTCCCAGCTGGTTACAGCCTCTTTTCAGGGAGTTGTAGAGTGTGATGAGTTCTCCCCTGAGCCTTCTTTACTCCAGGTTAAACATCCCCAGCTCCCTTGGCTGCTCTTCATAAAAAAGACTTTTTCTCTAGTCCCTTCACCTGCCTTATCACTCATCTTTGAGTTTTTAATTTTTTTTTCCTTCTGGTGAGGAAAGGTTTATATCATTCACACTTAATAAGAGAAAAGTAGTAACTTTCTTCAACCTCTGTAAATTTTAAATCACCAGAAAATCCTAGGCAAGGATGTACAAGGTTAATTGTAAGCTCTTTGAAGGCCTGCTAATGTTGAAGATAATGTCAGCAAATTTATCCTACCTTAATTCTGAGTTTCTTTCATTTTTACATTCATTGTAATGTTATGCATTACTCTTGAATTCTTGCAGTCTGACTTGTATATAGTTGGTTTTTTTCCCTTTTAAAAATATTTGGCTTTTTTCTGTACACTGTGAATGGTTTAATGCTGAAAGGAAAAGCATTACCAAGCCAAATGCCCATACTTATGTATATAAAAATATATAGAAAATGATTAAGTAGTCATTATGTGTGCACAGAGGCCTATACATGTTTCTTTTCCTCTCTGTTTTTCATGACCCTGAAATTTGTTTCTACATGAAGATGAAATGTCTTGGGCTTTTTATAAGGTTTATAAGATAGAGGAAATACGTAGAAAAAGTATTGTTTTAGGACTAAAATTTGGTTATGCCCCATGATATTAATGGAAATACACTAACAGAAAGTAATGCTTTATTTTTAAAAATATTTATAAATACTTAAATCTATAAATTTAAAAGATATACTTCAAAGTTTTTTTGTTTCAAAATTACATTCCTTCTATTCCACACATGAAGTGTTAAAATAAGATTTCAAATTCTACTCTTTTGTGCTCATACAGGTTTTTCAAAAATAATTGTTTACATGACTGAGTGCTAGAAAGTTTGCTTGATTGTTCTCCATTATATCAGCTGGTCTAATAAAAGATATTGCCTCTGCCAACAAACCTCATTTCTTCCTTCTGAAACTGCTTTAGAAACTTCTCTGCTTGCTTGAAAAATATCAGAGAAATGATGATTATCCAGTAACCACTCACCTAAAAATGATGCACCTAAAGCTAGAAAATGCATCACACATGAAATTTACTGTAAGTTCATATCAATGATGGAATAACTTTGCATCATTTAACATCCTAACCATCCATATGGTTTTTTCAGCATAGTGATAGGAACTAAAGTATTTATCAGTAAAAATACATGCTAAATTATTAAGAGACCCACTTTGACCACTAAAATTAGAACCAGTTGTACATTAAATGGAATGCCTTAGAAAATAACAATAGACTTGATTTGATTTCTACTTAGGTGTATATTAGGTGTCAATTACCAGTAAATAGTGTGCTAATAAAAACTTAATTATATTAATGTTGGAAGACTAATTGTGCACAGGCTATATGATATGAAATATAATTTCAAAGGAGCACTAAGGTTTTTACTCAGAATTATTGATAGTTTTGGATAATAAGTGAAAAGGACAAAATCTTATAGTGAAAACAAAATCAAAGTTGTGAAATCTGCATTTTGTAGGCTGAGAGCAAAGCCTAGCCAAGGTGAAGTAATTTAATTTTCAGTAGGATCTGACTTTCATATTTTAAATTTGATTCTGCAGACTTGTTTATTGAGTAAATAACCATCTCTAAGGATATTGCATCTCTGTGCTGATATATATTTATATGATATTACTAGACCTAGAACTCTGGGACAAACCTGGAAAAGAATTTAGACGTGTCTAACTTCTAGACATTTTGTACTACTAGCAAATTAATTTCTGAAATCTGAGAAGTAACACACAAATGAGAAATGGTGTTGAGTTGGGATCTGTAAATGTGTCCTTGTCTTAGGTTGCAAGATGTGGCTGGGGGTGTTTATTCTATTCCCATCTGTTAGGGATGTTACCTTCTGTCAAGTGGGCCTCCTGTTAGAACCAGATGTGGCAGTTGCCTTTTGTTAATTGTGCATTTTGATTTATCTCATCCACAACCAATCCTCCCTCTGGGAATTATATTCTGTCAATGGCACATTGAGTGTCCCTGCATGGCTGATAAAATTCCATCATCCCACTGGGAGATGCTGCACCCAGTGGGAGGAGCTAAACATTCCTACCTGGAGATAACCTGAGATTTGGAACACCACAGCAGCCTTTTCCCACTGGGTTCCCAGAGGAAGACCAGGCCCATCTACACCACTATTGGATTTTCAGAGGAAAACTCCACCCTTCTACAAGATCCCTGCTCCAACAGAACCACATCTGTCACTGCAGGAGCACTGCAGCCACCATTTAATGGGACTGCTGCCACCACCCTGACCCACAGGGTGTCAGGTCATATTCTGACTCTGTCAGTATTGTTTTGTATCACTGCTTTTTTATTTTATTTTTTTTTCCTAATAAAGAACTGTTATTACTGCTTCCATACCTTTACCTGAGAGCCCCTTGATTTTCAAAATTATAATAATTGGAGGGAAGGGGTTTACATTCTCCATTTCAAGGGAGGCTCCTGCCTTCCTTAGCAGAAACCTGTCTTTTCAAACCAAGACAGACCTGAAAATAAAGGAATGGCAGCAGACATTCTCTCTAACCAACAGCGAAAAATTGGCACAAAAAGTTGTTCAAGGGCAGATTTCACATTCACTGCAAGGAATGGCAGCTCGCACACAGAGCTGAAACCACCTGGCTCAGGGCCTTAGCCCAGCCTGTCCCACAGCACCCTGCAGCCACAGCTACTCCACTCCTGCCCAAACATCATCCTTGGAAGACAGAACAGGGACTTGTGGTCCCAGTCTGCGTCAAATTTGAATTTGAGTCATTCTGAGTCAGATTCAAAATCCTTCTTTTGCCTTCTTATAAGGTTTGTTACATATCTTAAGTTCTGGCTAATCATTCCAAGTGTCTGCTGTAATCAGCAGAGTTCTAATCAGTATCACTAAGATAATTACTTGCATCCTGAAGCAGACATCTAAAAGAAGCTAAATTAATTGCATCTTGAAAGTGGCTATTTTTTACCATTTCACCATAAATGAAATACAAAATTACTACCTTAGTGTCCATAATATATTTTATAGAATCCTAAAGTTAGCTGAGATTACTTGTATAAGTTTTACTGTGAAACTAAAAACCATATTTTTAGACGTGCTTTGAAACTGATTTTAGTAACAGCCCAAGTAAGTTTTATTAATTCCTCTTGTGGACCTTGCAAGCCTTCATTTGCCTTTTTTTTTTTTTTGGGGGGGGGAGGTTTTTTTATCATTATCAAAACCTAATTTCAAAGTTAAATGAGATTTCTTATATGAGAATGAGACTAGCTCTGAACAGATTATAATAGCTCAGCTCGTGTTGCAATTACACCAATTCTACAACTCCTGGTATGAAACTCTCAGCTTTGTCCACTGGGGCCTCCACAGAAGAGTGGAGAATCAAAGAATGATTCTTAGGTGTGCTGTGTTTGAGTTTACAGTGATCCATGCACCAGCCTGATATGGTCTGATATTATCATCAAGCACCATCTCCCTTTTGCTTCCACTGGAGAACTTTGGTGTGCTTTGCTACCTGTTCCCACCCTTTTGGCAGGCTCTGTAAATGCCTTCTCAGAGGCAAATGAGTTCATCTGGGATTCTTTCTGCTCTTCATTATACACAGGTTTCCATTTAATTTTTGTGTCAATTAAGCCAGATTTCTCAACAAATGCCTGTGCTGCTGTGATTTTTTTTTTTTTTTCAAATAGAGGGCCTTGGGCTTTTTGATCTCTGAAAACCCTATGTTGGAATGCATGGCAAAGTATTAAGGTACACAGAGACTCACCTCAGCACAGTACATTTACATAAATTATAATATGGTTTCATGGTCGTGTAGTGTTTAAAGATTAAATGCTGACTCCTAGATTCCTCTGATGGGCTTCTTATGGAAAAAAAAATCCATTTCCTTAAGAAAAAAAAGACGGTGTTTTCCTACTTTCATTTTATTTACTTTGTACCTTTCCAAAAGCTCATTACTGAGTGAGCAAAGTCCTTTCCTGTTTTGAAGTGCTAAACACTGACATATAATAAATTATTAGACCTAATTCTTGAAACGCAAAGATGCTGTAGTGGCCAGCTGTTATTTCTTGAAGTCATGAGTTTGTTTATTCTGGGTTAAAATTATCAGAAAAAATATAATTTTATAATGGTAATGTGATCTCTGTGTATGCTTTTTAATTTCATTTGCATAACTGAATGCTCCCTTTTGTGGGTAAGTCAGGGCATAAGAGCCTGACATCGCTTTCACATATTCATACTGACTTCTCCAGTTACTTGTGAACACTTCTGTAATAATACTTAATATGTTATTAGGTAAATAAAAAGCACTTTAAAATAATAATCAGTATTGAAATTCACACCAGCCAACATATTTCTTCTGCCAAGATATTTTTTTTTCTTAAAAGGTAAAATATTTGTTGTACAAATGAAAAAAAGAAAATCCAAACACAGCTCCTTGGTCTCAAATATATCTTCTTCTAGAGTGATTACTAATGCTCATTTTTGGAATGTTTTAAATAACCTTCTCAAGAAAATAAAAAATAAGTGGATTAATTTATTCTGGGATAAAAAGACAAAAGACTCGGGAATCTGTTTGGAAGCCACTTTAGCCTGTTCCTTTTTTCTGCTGCTGTGTGTTGCAAGAGAGGAGTAGCAACTGAAAGTGAGAATATTTGCTTTGCAGTTTCATACCAGTAATGTGCCGTATCAACTGCAAGTTCAGACACAGAAGATTATTTTGAGTTGATAACTATATGCTCTGTTGTCCAGGTCCTTTTTTTAGGAGCTTCATAGTATGTGTGAGATTTTTCTTTTTTTTTTCCTTTTTTTTTTTTTTTGCACCAGAGTATACTAAATCTAAGTCACCTCCTGAACTGTTCACAAACTTAGCAGCTAAGAAACTCTCAGACTATTCCTTCACTTCTGCTCTGTTAGCCTAGAAACAAAGACAATATAAAAACTCAAATAGATAAGTATATGGTGAGAGACAGTTATAGAAGGGATGACAGGAAAGTAATGTGCAGAGGGGCTTTCAAGTCTCCAGCTATACTGAAAACAAATATGAAATATCTTAGGTTCGTTGACCTGGAGAAGCTTTTGAAAGGCTTTTGTGTTTGTCATAAGAATCTCAGGGTTAGATTTTTGTTCTCCTTGTATATTGAAAACAAATACACATATAAGAATGATTCCTTTTTTTAATATTGTAATTTTTTATCTGGTTAAATGTATAAAAATAGTAAGATACTGCTGCCTATTCTGTGATTAAGGCTGAGTACAACATATATAGCAGCACAGGCTTGCGATAGACTCTAAAAGGGTAAGTCTGATGAACTGTTTCAAGTTTTTCTTGTTTTACATGACCTTGGACATGTCCTTCAATTTCAATAATTAAAAAACCTGTGGGTAATACAGTATTCTTCCACACTTAGCTTCTCAATTAAACTTTAGTATTCTTAACATCTGGAAAGATTAAGAAAAAATTAAGCATGAAATGAAATGATCCTATGAGACTTATACTAGACAAAGTTAAAATCAGGAAAAAAAAAAAAGAACAATACATATGTGTCAAGCAATTTATATTAAGCATAGATGTTTTTTGCAACTTGAAATATGCAACAATCCTGGCCACTATCTATCACTTTCTCACTCTTTCAAAAAGCAATCAATAAGAAACCCATAAACAGACAGTAGTTGTACATATAGACAGATTTTAACAGTAAGATTAAATTCAGGTCAAGGGTACACTCCACCTCTGGGTTTTAAAGTAACTGCAGTTTGTTCATATAACTAATGTAAGAATGGAATAACAAAAATTTTCATAATACCTAGCAAAGGTAAAATAAGATGAGCTTCAGCCTCTTAATGATCTTCTGCACAGCAGAATTTCATAGTGCAAGCAGTTCCTGTCTGAGTGTTGCAGAACTTCAGAAGATATGACGTGTCCTGTGAGATTGTCCTTGGCCCTGGTAATTAATGCAGTTTCCTCTTCAGCCCTTCATCTTTTTTGGTCACAGTCATTTGTTGCTCTTGGGTTACAGGAGGGGAGCTGTGTGATGTTTGTTGATCTGGGCCCTATGTGTGGTTTTATAGAGTGTGTACCCTGGCAATGTTCTATCCAGGCTCCAAGAGAATTGGACTCCTCTAATAAATTGAAAGCTAATTTCCAGCCCTCCCCCAAATATTCCCCACCCCCGCCAACCTCCCCAGTTAATTACCTTTCTCCTTTAGATCAATCATAAATTACATTTCTCAGGTGACTAAGCAAAGAGCTCCTTGCACTTTGGAGTACTCTTTTAGTACTTGGACTCAATATTTCTACTTGTAAAAAGGTGTAATGACCCTTCTTTTATTTTGAAGCTGGTTGTAAAGCCTCTCTTATTATGTTCTCAAAGGATGATACTGGAGTGTTGAGTGCCTTAGAAATGCCTATGCATAAACATCTGAGTTAAGGCCTTGAGTGGGATCCAAGGGTCCTGGGATCCAATTCACAGAGGAGCCTGAACAGCCATGGGAAGGTTTATTTACTTCTCTAGCTCAGCATATCTGTGGATTATAATTTTATTATGAAGTATAAAACCAATAAATGTAGAGTCTTGGCCTTTGTGTTGAGCACAATGCGTTTGCTACCTGCAGCGACATCTCTCTGCCAACCATCTGAACAAGTTCCAAGCAATTTGGAAAATCTCACAGTTCTTTAAAGTGTAAATGGTTTTATGGCAGCTGGAAGGAATCCATTTCAAATTTGAAATGAATATTCTCCAACTGTGCCAGTGGGGAAAAAAATACAAATTACAGTATACCAGTTTATTAGACATGACCATCAGTGTCAAAACCAGAACAAAATTGAGCCCTTTCTGATATTAGGGTGTAGACAACTAAGAGATAAAAAAAAATCCAAAAATATTTTTTCATGAATAGTACAGTAATATTTTCTGTGAGGTATTGAAAAATCATATCAGTTTGTATGTTCTTACCACAGAACATATTTTTAAAAAGATCTCAGTATATACCTGTGATTTCTAACTATCTATAAAATCTTGCTCTGAACTTTCTTAACATAGGTTTGTATATATCTATACCATACATATGTATATCTGTGTGAGAGTTTATGTACATCTATCTCTATGAGTCTATCCAAATCAGATATTTTCTTGGTGGATTTTCTTCTTCTTTTTTTTTTTTTCCTATTTTAGTAGAAATAATATTTGAGAAGGGCTCCATGTTATGAAGAATTTTATGAGGAAACTTCTATGTCCCAGGTATTCTTCTTTGGTATGAAGGCATCAACCACCTTGCTGTGTGTTTGATATGCAGTCAGATATTCATTATTAAGCACTGCGTGAAACATCATCACTGCAAACCAACCACATTATTTCAGTCTGGCTAAAATTAATGAATTTTCAATTTTGGCCAAACAAAGATCACTAAAATTAGGCTGGAGATGAACAACATTCCTTGCCAGAGGAAAAGCAAAAACTTACCTCCCTATTTTCATTTAATAGTACTGCAGAGCCACAATATTTAAATATATATCTGGCCATATTCCTTTCTCCTTAGGACAACTACTGAAAGAATTTACTGTTGATCAAAAGCAGAAAAAATATTTATAGGTGGATAACTAATTTCTCATTTTTACGCTGAATTTGCACAAAACAAGACCTTGCACAGCTGCTCTTTGGAAGATAAAAAGGATTCAAATTGTGGTAGCAGACTTGTGAGTAGAAATATTTTCAGATTTTCAGGAAATCAAATTGCATGGGGAAAGGAAAAGTTTTTTTCTTTTTTTCCCCCCTCTGGATTGTTTGCATCTAGAAGTATTTTATCCTTTACTTATTCCTCATTGATTAGCTCTTATGCATGGGTAGAGTATTTTTGCTACTGTAGAATGTGTGGAATGAAAAACAAATTAAGAAATTCACCTTTTAATCACTAGAAGAGACACCTGGAGTGAGAACTTTGCTAAGGACACAATTAGAAAGGCTCACAGTGGCTTTGGTAATGATGCTTGTTCTATGTCCACAATTTACTTTCATTATCTAGGCAATTTTAAAATTTCCATCACCTTACACCAACACAGACTTCCTTGAAGTAAACTTGGGTGTGTAAGAAAATGACTATGTAAGTATTTGCCATAGAAATAAATATTTCATAGTTAAAATAAACAGATATCAAAGAAGTGTTTTACTGAAGTAAATACAGCAAATGCATGCAAGCAGAAAATGAGAGAACTAAGAGGGAGAACCAGATTTTATTTAAAGGAGTTGTGGTGGTTTGTTTTTTTTCTGCACAGAATCTATCCAATACAATATTTGAAATATTGAATTTTCTTCAAAATTGCTACCCTATTCTGAAATGAATGTAAGGCATCTCGTTTTCTCCTCAGATTCTCAAAATCACTCATCATCTGGATTTTCTGGTGTCAGCATGACGGGGACTGTTTCAGGCATTTCTTCTCCCTGCTTGATTTACCAGGAGACATGTCATGAGATTCACCTGGCCAGCAAATTGGATCTGAAGAGGCGGAGGAGGACAATGACATGACTTCCAGCAGTCAGCCATTCATTAGATCGAAGTACCCTTCAAAAAAATCAGTGCCTGCCTCAGGTGAAATAGATGTCAAATTTGCCTGAAGGACACGGAACAAAGAGTACTGCCAACTCATACTACGCACATCAAAACAGCCCACAGCTGAATTGCTCTTTTTCCTACTGAAACAAAATTTCTCCTTGTGTAGGTGTTGCATAAAATATGTACTTTAATCAGCTTAAAAGGTATTTTAATTATTTACACTGATCTCACAATTTCCTCGACAGAAGAAAAACAATATTATATAAGATAATTGTCGGTGTTGGACCAATTCTTGCTGTCTCAGACCTGTGGAAAGATAGGAGGATTAATAAGTCTTCATGTTTTGTTTTGTTTGTTTGTTTGTTTTTTTACTGGTCAATGAAATGTTTGTCAATAACTTGTACTTTCTAACTATTGTTTCACTAACAATTCTGCCTGTTAGGAAAAAAAAAAATTGTCCTGTGATGAGAAACTGCCTCCAGCAAAGCTGTTCTTACCTACTTATTACCAGCACCTCATTTCCTTCAATTCTGCTGAGTGTTCTAGGCTCCTTGGACATGATAGCAAGGGGAAGTTTATTCCCTCATGCTATCAGCAACTGAATTCCAGATTTACCTGTTGAATATTTCAAGAGATTCATTCTGTTAATAAAATTCTAACTTTGGCTTACTAATACGTCTAAGGTGGACTGAATACTCATACTATTTACCTTTTCTTAAAGCAGGCTTCTCTTCAACCTCAGCCAGGTGAAATCTCAAGCATGATAACTTTACAAAAAACAAGTCTGCTAAAGGGTTTGCAGACACATCTCCTGGATAACTTGAGTACCTTTCTCCTAGAGCAGGTACTATTTAATCCATGTACTTCTGCTACTTGGTTACAGAGGACAACTCTATCCCACACCTGCCTTCTAATGCAGCATTTTCAGAAAAGTTCAGGTCATAATAAGCAAAGTATTGAATCAGGTGTATGAACCTCAATATCTCTTTCTCTCTGGATGTTAAAAAAAAAAAAAAAAGCACCTAAACATATTTAAGTTGTACCACAAAGAGTGCAAGAGGTGTATTGGATCACCTCTTGCCATGTTTCCACTTTAAACAGATTTAGAATGGCATTTCTTATTGTGCAAAACTGGCTTTTTTTTCTTTTTTTCTTTTTTTTTTTTTAATTCATGATATTAGAAAAATTGGGAATGGTAGACCTCAAAAGCTTCATGCAAAGCTTCATGGTTCTTTGTCTATAAATAGGGATAATATTTTTGTGGTAACAGAGATCTGAACACCCATGACTATTTTTAATACTCGCTGAAAAAAATAACAGTGAATGTGAGAAAAGTCTGTCCTAAAGCATTTCCTTTTGAATTTTGAGAGGATTTTTTTCCATTTATATTCTCATGGTCATTTCAACAAGTCATGCTATTGATCTATTGAACAGTTAGAAAAAAAAAAATCTGGTGCTGCATTTTTTCAGTTTAAAATGACCTGTTCACTTCTGCCAAGTAGGGAACATATGTGAAAAATAGCTATAATCCAATAAAGTCTCTTTTAAAATGAAGAATTTTAAGTAGAGTAGTTGTCACATAGTCTGCCCAGGGATGTGGTGGAGTCACCACCCCTGGATGTGTTTAAAAAAAGACTGGATGTGGGACTCAGTGCCATGGTTTAGTTGAGGTGTTGGGGCATGAGTTGGACTTGATGATCTTAAGGGTCTCTTCCAACCTTGTGATTCTGTGATTAAAACCCAAAGGATTATTTCCAGCTAGGAGTGCAACCATCATTGTGAAAATGCCAGTTTCACACCACATTTCCCTAAGTTAGCACATGAAATACTTTAATTCTTTAAGACTTGGTGAATTTTATTCTCAACCAATGAAGATAACTAAAATAAAGAGTTTCAGACTTTGTGATGACTTCTTTTGTACACCCAGTGTAGGTGATCTTCCGAGTTAATGTTGAGAGTTTTCAAAAATATATTTTAATATCATGTAAGCACTTTCTATTCATGCTTGGTATATTGTACTTTTGGAAATTATAGCATTCTGATCATTTTGAGGCCAGGGCTAGAAAGATAGATTTTTCAACCTTGGCTACTCTCTACACCACTCCCAAGGAAAGACAAAAGATGTGTCAGTGGCATCTACATACCCAAGTAGATGAGACTGCCCTTTGTCTGCTGCACAAGCATGTAAGGACACATCTGCAAAGTATTTCCTACGTAGCATTGACCATGACTTATCCAAGGATTAGATGAACAAAAAGGAAAACCTTGCATTTCCTGAATTTAATTTTGTGGAGCTTAGCCATGGTTCACTGTCTGACCTTGTGTTTACAAGATTTTATTATATGAAAGCACTACCCTTAGGAAAAGGTCTTAATAGAATTTAATAAAGATTAATCCAAAAGGTCTAACTGAATTATTCTAGCAAATCTTAATCTAGAATAATTTTTTTTCAATGGATCTTCATGAACCAGAAGAATCCTTTGTGAAGCCTAGGAGAAAACTGTATATATTTGAGCACTGTTGATAAATGTGCAAATATAGGAGAGCTTGCAGATTTGAAATAGGATAATTAAAGTCAGCAGAATATAACAACATACAGCTTTCAAAGTAGTTGCATACTTTAAAAACTGCAGCATATTGAAATAACCACGAACATTACAGTTCATGATCTTAGAGCATAAGGCTGTAGAAATCTAGGTATCTACATGTAATGTTACAGAAAATACAGCAGCAATCCAGGAAAATTAAATGTGTTCAAATAAATATCAGAATAAACATGAACTTCAAGTAAGAGGCAGTTTTGCAGTTAAACAATTATTTGTTTTCCCCTTTACTGCTTGAAAAATATTTTTGGTTGGTAGGGTGCCATGAGAAGTGGGAAGAGGCTGAAGAGAGGAATCTGATAATATCCTGCACTCTTTATGCCAACGTGAGATCTTATGCTATATGTGTTTGTATCTTATACAATATACCATCCTTAATGAGGAATTTCAATTTCAGTCAACTGAAATTGGAAAAGAAAGATATGCTAAACATTTTATAAATATTTTCATTAATTAACACATTCCTGAAATACAAAATACTTCTACATGCTGCAAAGTAGGTCTAAGTTGAATAAATTAACAATGATGCCAAAATATGGGAAAAACAAGATATAATAATAACAAAAATAAATTACTTAAGATAGCTTTAGTTAATTTTTAACACAGACAAGCATACTTTGACACCCAGTTTTAAATTCTATATAGGTATAAACAGAATCTAGGATAATTTTAATGATAGCTGTCCTATATTCCAGGGAATCTTAAAATACAAAAAGCAAAGCTGCTGTCAGCTAGTTGACAGTAGGCAAATGTTTTTCCAGGACAGCATATTGGTGATGATACTAGAGGCCTGAATGGCAGAAAGTGATGGATGACTTCGTTTCTTGCCATCCCAAAACCAAAATGAGTGGGTTTGACTTCATTTGCACAGTATCACATTTAAGCTTGGGGGTGGAGGAGGAGAAAATTGTGCAGGCAATCTGGCAGGGAAAGAGAGGGATGACACTGAGATCTCCATATGCTTCCCATTGCCAAGGCAGCATTTCTTCTGCTCTCCTTTGGATGAGAGCCTTTGATCATCAACATTCCCTCAAGGTTGAGGCTTGGAGAGGTGTCCAGATGTTGTTTCTGTGCTCCCTAAGGTCTGGCCCTGCCTACAGCCACAGCTGCCATGTCATCCTTTTCCTCTTGCTAGAATATCCTCCTGAAGGGGTGAAATTTGCTGAATGGCATTAAGAAAATATGGTTTCATATTCAGATCCAGAGGTAACTGAAACTAGAGTTGTTTCTTCTCCAGCTGATGCAGCTTTAATACAAACCCTTTTTCCCCATTTCTTTGTGAAAGTGTTTTGGTTTTTTTGGGGTTTTTTTGTTTGTTTTTTTTTTTTTCTTCAAGCACAGTGATACTATATTGAATAGGGTGCTAGAAACAGGATATTTAGTGAAAGCATGAGAACAATAAGTGTTCCATGTGCCTGCTAAAATGACTGGAAAATTCATTACATGGAGTTTAGCAAGGCTTTAGGTTTTATTTTTTATTTTTTTAAAAGATACTTGTCCTAGTTATTAGCAATGCATTATTCACAAACTGTTTAGTTCTGCATGTACATCCAGCCCAGTTTCTGAACAGCTAAGATTTGGATAAGTGGAATGCACTTTTCATTCAAATTCAGATGCTAACCAAAAGGCCAATGAAAACCTGCAGTAAACTCCTCTTAAAATATCAGATTTAATAACATTTTATTTACTCCTTTCTTTCAATGCATAAAAGATGCAAAGACCCCTATGGGAAGGCGATAACAGCTCTCATCAAATATACTTTTCATTTTGTTTTAAGACAGATGGGTTAATTTTTACTTTTTCACAATTCTTTTTAAGAAATATTGTTCTGCCAACTTTGGCATTGCTGATGTCCAGTTTGTTACCAGAAGTCAAACAGACAACAGAATCTTTCTACCTTTGTTGTGTATAAAAATTTTAATCTTACAATATTTTTTCACAAGATGCTGATTTTTAAAACGGATTAGAATGTTTGGAGTTTACCAGTTTTTCCATCTGAATAACAGACATATGATTGGTTTGGTTGTTGATTGCTTTTTTTTTTTTTTTTTGGTAAATATACCAAGCTAATGCTATTTCCCAACTTTAATTAAACACGTAAATTATTTACTTACATAATGAAAGTTATCGTATTGGCAGGTTCCTTGTATTATTTATATTGCCTAATGGCACAGAAACATCGCATTATCAAATCACTTCATTGTTTAATCATCATTCCATTTGATGTTATTCATGGTTAGATATGAATAGAAAAGGCCTATCAGTTTCAGGATCCACATGTAACACTGTGCATAGATATTGAACTATTGTAAGACACTTGTCACAACCACAATTCAGTGCTTGATACCTTATTTCTTTAAATAATCATTCCACAATTTTTGTTATAAATTCTGTATCTAAGCAAATGCTCAAGGGATTGGTCTGTGGAAAAAATAATGTAAAGTAAAATAGTGCTGATTTTTGTCATCTTTCTGATCCTAACAGCTGTCTCTGTCCCTTTTTGTACAGAACCATTTGGTGAGATTAGAAGATGCACTTTGTGCCCCTTTGCCTACCCTGCTATGAAATGTACTTTTTACCTTTATTTTTCTTTTTCAACACAAGTCAGACACTGGGGTTTTGTTCCTTCATTGAGATATAATTTCATTAAAAATGAGTTAAAGTAAGTTTTTTATGTACTTTTTGTCACCCTGTGTGATGATCCTCATGGAACAGGAAAGCTGGATGCACAGGTCAGCTTTGAAGAGACAGAGGGTGGTAGGAAAAAGAGTGGCCAAAAGTGTTAATTCCTTCCTTATTTAAGCCAGTACAATCTGTGGAACACCATGAAAAAAATATGAGGAAAAAAATCAAAATCGTGAGGCTGAAGAAAGCGCCTTTGAATACATGTTTATTAAATGTCTTGTACCCATCAGTATGTTGGAAGTAAAATGAAAAATGTGAGATGCTGAAAGAAGCTGAGCATTTTTCTTTTTGGTCAGTAAGACATTCAGCATCTGTAAGAGTGAGGTTGTTTAATACTACATGGAAAGATTTATTAATTCCCAAGGGTCCCATTAATCCTTACAGGACTAAGAATATGTTAATGCCAGGACTAGAAAACTGTCGCTGTTTAGCAGCTGGCTTATATGACCTCACTCAAATTGCATTCATATTTCAGAACTCTGTGTCCAAGTTTTTTAGTGGAAGCCTAATCTTGTTTAACTTCATAGAACAATTAGAATTTGCAAAAGGAAGAGCTCTTCTGCCTCAATGAGAAACCTAATTAGCTCCTATGTGAGTGAAGGAAATTCTTGCAAAAATTAATAAAGCCCAAATTACCTACTTTAGAAGTGATCCCAAAAAGGGTTACTTCCTGAAAGGGATGAAAACTCTGCAATAGTATATGGAATGAATGGCAGAAGTCTAGTTCAAAGCAGGCATCAATGAGCCATTCTCCAAATCCTTTGCCCTGAAGTTGTGGGATCACCAGTCGCCTTTTTGCTGACATATGATGTGTGTGTCAGAGCCAGAATATATACCTGAGGACTTTCTGTTCTTATTTTACATTTCTCTCCTCACACAAACTTATTATTCAACTTAAAATAATGTCAGAAGCTACAATAAGGCATATTTTAGATTTCAGCAGTAGCATATTTTTTTAAAAGAACTGAAGCTGTGAACATTTGTCTTGCTTTGACATTTTTTTAAAGGACAAACAACTGACCTAGAAATTGATCCAGTGGCGATGGTACTGAATATCTTCTATCACATTTTCTTTTCACAGTTTGTGGCATTGCTGAGGAGGATTTTTCTGCATGCTACTGTGTTTGACCTAACACAGATATTCCCATGTAAGACATAAGTCCTTTATGAGCACACTTGTCATCTCTACTAATACAGGGAAAGAGTACTGCCATGATTTTAAAAGGGATGCAAGTCAGAGATATATTTTAGCAATTATATATGTAGATTAAATCAGCAGACATTGTTGTTAGCAGGCTATGAAATTCTATATCTCATGCAAATTATTTAAAACAGAGAAAACAATTCCCCTTCCTCTTCCTGTGGCTAAGTAGTCAGAGTTCTTGAATCTGGGGTTAATGTAAAGCAAACACTTCCACTGTGGCCAGATTTTCTAACTCAATATGCATAAATGCTGAATAGAAATAGTAAATAAATTTTATCAAGTTTAAAAGTAACCTCACATTTGCAGTGAGGTAAAAGATCAATTTTAGTCTGACATTCCTGCATTCTGTGACAAATAAAAGTCCAGTGTCAAATAAAAATCATGTTTTAAATATTGGTCAAATACTGTTCTAAACTGAATATTGACTCTGAGGGCACCTGTCTTGAATTTTCCTTTTTAATTTTGTCCTAAGGACATTTTTTGGAGTCTGTCTTGATTAGAAAGAAGAAAGATTTCTGGTCTAGTTAATTAACCTGAAAGTTAACTTTAAATTAACAAAAATAGTCTGCAATCTTACAATGGGATTCTGCAAAAATGATACCTTTAGTTATACTCTAGTAGTGGCAGCTGTCTAATGATTTATTTCCTTCAGTGGGTTTTGCATGGGAGTTTAACAAAATTGATTAGTTGTGCTGAAGAGTTATATTTTTTTCTTCTATAATTATACTACCTTTCTAAAACAAGTGTAAAAAAATAAATGAAAAGTTCATTGTAGCCTTTAAGCCATTAGCATTAACAAATATAACTTGTGTCAGCTACGTACCTACATGTCTTCAGGTCAGTAAAGTAATTATAGTTATCTTATCATAACTGTATGCTAAAATGTTTTTTCTATGTATAGCTTTAGTGACAGGGTATTTGGTATTATATATAGCACTTCATGCTTAACTGCATACTAAAACATCACTTTTTACAACACTATTTAATGTCAGAATCACATTTTCTTTACTTGTTAAGTCCTCTGAATAGACTTGTCATAGTAAATAAGGAACTGATTTCAGTAGTGGTTTTTTTTTTTTTTTTTTTTTCCCCATGAACTATAATGAAAGTTATTTCGGTATAGATAGAAAATTTTCAGTTACAGGATGAAAATGTACATCATGTAGCCTCTTACAAGTTCTAAAGTTATATTGATTCCTCATATAAAATAGTATTAGTCATGATGAAGGATTCTCTAGTTATTTTGTTATCCCAGAAATTAAAGTATTTATACCAGAACAATTCATAATTTAGCTGCTGATGCTGTTTAATGAAATGTACTGGGTTTTATTTCAAACTGACTCTTGATACAACACTAAATTATTCAGAATGGTTAATTACATCATCCATGGTAGAAGTACCTAGTGGATCTATTGATTGATGCTCATTTGCATTGGAAACTTTTAGCTGGGATGTTTTTTGGTGTCTGGCTATTTCCTGCCAATCAGTGGCAGCACAAATATGTAACTTGGTGTGTATGTACAGCTTGGTTATTTATTTATTGTAATTAAACTATCTGTTGTCCTTTCCTTTGTAGGACTGGTTTTTCTATCTTTTTCCTGCCTCACTTCCTCTTAACATCTTGGCATGCAGATTTTATGTCGATGTTTGGGGATTAATTTTATGATTCAGGTAATGTTAATAGAAGGTTGTGTTGCCTGGAGTCCTGTCTGTCTTTACATTGTTTAGAGCAGTGGAAGAGCCATGAAATGAGGTGTGATTAAACAAACTCATCCCAGTTTTGGCATCTCTGCCTGACTCAGGCATGGTGAGTGACCCAGGGGTTTGCAGGATTATAGGAGCAAGGCTGCTGCACACACGAGGCAAATGTACTGCTGAGACTTTGTGGGCATGGTTAACAGCCCTCTCAAAATAACTAAAATAACTGCAGCTTCATAGCTTTGCATTCGCAGCTCCCTTTTTCCTGGTTGGCTAAGCATGCAAGCAAAATAGATAGATATTTCAGGAGACACTCTCAGTCACTCTGTCAGTGTATTTTTAGAGTTTTATGTCCCTAAAGGTATGCGAATATACATCTGAAAGCCTGTTTAGTGTCTCTGGAGTGGTCCTTTATTCCCTGCCAAGGCAGTGGCTCCAACTATGTCAATTCATGTGCAACACACATAGAAATCACTTGCTGTCCTTTAGTTGTCTTAAGGGCATGGAATCCACACTCTTGTCTCAAATATTTGCCATTCTAGTAAAAGTTTACCATTCTAATAAACCTTCTATAATAAAGTTCTTTATACTGCTTACTAACCTTTCTATTTTAAGTGCTAGAAAGCTCATATAGGACTGCTTTTTTACAGTACTGGTATTGAAAACATTTAAGATTCATACAAAAATTGTTCATCTTGTCAGGAAAATTTCTGCTAGAAAATACCATTTTATTAGACACTGCCAATTTTCTAAATGTTGGAAATAAAATATCCTCTGCAATTATGTCACCAGCAGTGGTGACATAAATGAAAATCCAGTTTCACAAGCTTGGTCAGTCTTCCACCACCATCACTATCACACAGCTGTTTCCTTGCCAGCATTTTTTTGACTAGGACCAATGACTAATAAGGGGAACATTGTCTTCACAGAAGGATATTTTTCTAGCACTGTTGTCTCTAACCTACCTGGAAGATCTTCAAGATCTGGAATTCAAAATTATGTTCTAACTTTTACAGCTTTTAGGTTGCTGGTGATGCATGGCCTCAGCTCTGTTACACATGCTTGAATTTCTTCAATTTGCTTAGTTAGCTGTGATACCATCACCTTTGAACCTGGCACATCTGCCAAAATACAGATATGAAAATAACATCAGTGAAAACTTGCTGTTTAACTAGAGACACTGCTGCACTAGACTTAGCAATTTACCTAAGCTTACTTACAGTATAACAGATGAAAATACCACAGAAATTTAGATTTGAAAAAAGAGAGGGAAAAAAACATTGATTTTAAATATTGTTCACATTGTGTGTTAGCTTTCTTTCTTTCTTTTTTTTTTTTCCAACCTCTTATATTATATTAGCTAAAGAAAATTAAGATCTGGAAACAAGAGCACTTCCTAAAGTTTGAATTAAAAGCCATGTAAATCTTTATATCTTTACTGCTAGAATGGAAAGTAATCACCTTGAAGAGGTACTTGGATGCAGAAATTTGAAAGAGAACTGAAAGCATTTACAGTTAATAAAAGGGATAGTTATGTAATTCTAAATAAGAAATCATACTCCGAGAATTTCTGCTTCCTGACTCTGTAACCACATGCAGAAAAACCATTTTCTCCAGCTCATAATGTTTTTTTCACTTACAGTGAATGCTTGTGATTAATGCTGTCATTTATAAATGTGAGTCTGGATTGCTTTTAAGGAATAATTACCTACCTGTGCTTTTACATTTTTCTTTTAGTCTTACAGAATAATTTGTCATTGGGAATAATCATACATTGTTCATTTTCTCCAAGAAAGCTGAATATTTGAAGTAAGTGGTAAATGATTTATGTTAGGGTATATCAGAAATTCTTCCCTTTGCTCAGTTTCTGTCATTGACTGCCAGCTCTCTGTAATACATACAAGTGTCCTAAACAGAAAACATCAAGTCTGCGTGTGAATATGCACTTATGTGCTTATTTGCTACAGTTAAAACAAACAAACAAACAAAAAACCAGCAAAAAATAAAACAAGGATCCAACAGTATCAGAGTTTAACTATGTAAAAATGCAGCTTCTTGGCATCCTTGTTTTCTTAGGTGTTTTATGTTCTTTTCAATAATGTTTCAAGACATATAAAGATGAGTGATGCAACTTTCAAATCTCAGTGAGTCAAACCTCTCTGACTTGTGCCTAATGTTATGTATGCATTAGATATTTAAATTTTTTAACTTCTTTAATTTCTAAGCCTAAAGACCTACTGCCATCAAGCTGGGGTTGAAGGTCATGACTAAAGTTTGTCCTGCTTCAATTTACCTCCAAGGAAATTAAAATGCTGATATTTGTTTTTGTGGAACTGGCAGGGGAATTCACAATTGAATCCACTCTTGAGTGGGAGATAACCAGGACAGAAGCAGCACCAAGGAGCAACTTCTCCTTGGTGATAATTGCACTCATGTTCTTATCCTGCACTGACTCTGCCTGATTCACAGCAAACTGTGAAATTCAGGATCAGGACAACTATAGACCAGGATACGCCTGATACAAACCCTAAATTCACATTATAGCTTACTGTATCATATTCACACATTGTTCTCAATCCTGACAGCATTCCCTGACCTGGAAGTCTGTGCCTTGGAACAAGTGAAGATGTAGTAAGAAAGTAAAGAAATAGATTTTTGTTGGATAATTTCAGTAACTATCATTAATTTAACTTCAAAATGACTAAGAAAACCTGCTATTTAGGGCAGAAGTTAATTTTATGGCATGTTTAAACATGTTATCATTTAGGTTTAAATTATAAAGAGAAATATCTAATATGTATAACTATGATCTGTACTTTTAATATTATGATAAAGGAAAGAATTTTTAGTTGAATAAAAGTCATACCAGCATGATGTGCATTGTCACAGAGCTAAAACTCATAGGAAATAAGTTTTTTCTGTTAGTATCAAAGATTTATTTTCAAAGCTGTTAGGTTATGCATGCACCTGGTGAGCTCCTTGTTTGCTGAATGCTGCTGTATTATCACTGTAGACAGCTCTGTGATCCAGAAACACCTGATCAATGACCAGAATGAGACCATTCCAAAGCATGTGATTTCTAGTAAATTTTCCTTGCCCTGAGAAATATGGCACATATTCCATTACATCAGCTTTTAGCTTCTGGCTTGTTGGCAAGCTACAATCACCTTTGCCAACTGTAGCTTCTGATCTAAATGATCAGGCAAGCATAGATATAAGTAAGTCATTAAATGAAGCTTTCTCAGCTGTCTCTCAGGCTCCTAAAATCCCCATTTTCACTGCAATAATTAGCCAGAGGTGAGTTTCAGGGGTTCATTCCCTGTGTCAGAGATCTGTGCTCACTGCTTCAAAAGTAACCTTGACTAAGCTGCACTCTGCAGGGTATGGGAAACCTCTCTCCTCAGTGTGGCTCCTGGTCCTCACTCCGTCTCATGGTACAACACCTTCCTCCAGTCTCTGTTAATGATGGATATAATTGATATAATATTCTTGTACATAATAGATGTAATATATAATGATGGATATAATGGATATAATTTTTCCATGGATAGAAACTCAGGATATACACAAAAACCCCACAGCACTCTACAACTAGGCATGCTTTTTTGCTCTGGGAGACCAGAGCTTGGAAAAAAAAAAGCTTATTCTACAGAGAACAAATATTAAAATTTTTTTACGAGGTTCAAAATAAGGTATCTACGTTTCCCATGTGGTGTAGAGAGAATTAAACTTATATATGTTTTTTGGAAGATTGCAAGCTTAGCTATTAGGAGTAAAAAGGCAAGGTTTAAATACTAAGACATGAATTTATTTCGTTACCTAATAAATCACTAAAACAAGCAGCACATGGGAGTTAAATAGAATAATTTGTTATTGTTCAGTAGAGTCATCAGTCTAGACCCCATGGAACCCAGTAAAAAAAAATATTTAGTCCTACGTAGAAGATGATTTCTCTTCACAAGATTATTTTACTGCAGGCAGATTTATTTGAGAGCTAATCTTGTGCTTCAGACTTTTTATGTGTTTTCTTGATAATTTCTTGAACTGTCATTGAACCTACTGCTGAAACTTTATCTCCAGTTCTCCATGCCTGAGACATGTCCATGATGGTTCACTCCGTTAAAAGCTGCTCTGCTCTGCTCTGCAGAGCAGACTCTAAAAGATACAGCTATGCACTCCTCAAGGGCTCCTGAAAATATTTTTATCTTTAGTTCTCTATGAATGATAGAATGACAGAAGAGCAGGGGGGAACTTAAGTGCTGATTAAAGCTCAAGTGCTCTGTCTTCTGTGACTGGTGCTTTGGAATGCATGATAAATGACTTTTGGAAAAAAAAATTAATTTCAGTGTAACAAATCAATACTTTCAGTTAAGTCAGGCATTACTTCTGGCTGAGTGACACATGTTAGAGCAATACATGAATAATCCTTTTCATGAGTAATTTCTAGGGTACATTGGGGTGGCTACTTTTAAGTCAGTATATAATTACCCCTTGAATGCTACTGTAATTTTTATTTCTGTACAGAATGGGGGTGGGGGGGAGGAGGCAAACTATTTGTCCAAGAGCATACCTACTAATCTATCAATAATGTTCAATGCATTGATTCTACAGGAGACAGATAATTTATCAAGACTGGTGTGACTGTATATGCGCACATATCTCACAGGTACAACTGTGCATGTAGATTTAGTATCTTCTTTATAAGTGGGTTTCATAACAGACCAGTATCTTTTGAGTAAAAAAAAAAAAAAAAAAAAAAAAAAGAAAACAATTTCAGTGCTTAATACACAAGGCACCATGACAGGCATGGCAAGGGGGCTGCTTGGGTAAATGGGTGAAGAAAGGGAGAAAATTAAGGAGTTCAGAATACTAGTGAAGATAAGAAGGCTACAGAGCCTTTCAGAGGTGAGGATTAAAAGCTTCAAAAAATTGCAAACTATGGGGGACTGCGTGTGTGCGTGGGGGGGTGATGGTAGAAGTGAAGAGTCACCTTGTGAAAAGAAGCAGAAGGAATGGTCATAGGGAAGGATTACTGATTGCTGTGTTCATTTACTTCAACACCTTTTGGGTGAAATTCCCATGCTTTTGTGTAGAAATAAAATGGATAAAAAACAAAGTATTGTGAAAATGACTAAGGTAGGCAACACCTGGTTTGGTTCTTTGTGGATTTATTTAATTTCAACACAGTTTAGACTTCTGGGTTTAAAGCATGAGGACTTGATTCTTGTATCATTACTTGCATTACTTCTGTCTTCCTCATGTTGCAATATTTTGATTGAAAAATAAAATATAGTGGTCAAAAAAAAAAAAAAAAAAAAGGGGGGAAAACCCCTAACAATGATATAGAGACCTTCCTTGCCTCTTCAGTACTAATACAGACTGTTTGGAAAAATCAGCAGAGCTTGTCCAGGATATCAGTGAGCATCTCATCTTGATTATATCCTCCAGTGCTCCTTCAAAAGACAGAGCATGCGCTTGGTATCTAAAATAATTTTTTCAAATACGAGGAATAGACCTCCTATTTGAGGGGTAGTGCTTCCTTTATAACAAATCCAGCTCCCCACATAATAGATTGCACTGAAATTCTATTTTTCAAACCACTTTTTTATTTATTTCTATTTATGAAATCCCAAAGAAGCAAATTTGAATTTTTTTTTTGAATTTGACTAATACTTTTCTATTTAAAGGTGATTTGCAATCCCTTAATGATCTCTACTGTTGAGATTTTTGAAATAATTTATGAATCTGTATTAAATAATCTGTGTAAGTCAATTTCCAGCAACCTAAGCCACCATTTAAAGTTTGAGGTTAAGTAGAACTAAAGCCCCTTTATTTGACTTTTTCCTATATTGGTTTACTTTCTGGAAAATGAATTACACACGCAAATTTACACTTCATTTCTTTAAGGTTTGCTTTATAAAAAAGTCACAGAGTACTGCTGTTCTTCCACATAATTTTTGTGTTTTTTTTTTTTTTTTAGCTGTGACTGAGACAAATGTATATGCAAGAGACTACAGATTTTGTAGCTTCATTCACACACTAAAAGCTAGGCTGTAATCCAAGTAGTTACTTGGGTTGTTTTCAGCATAATGATGGAGATTCCACTCCTTTAATTCTGTGCTTGTATTCACACACTTAAAGAAGATTATATAAAATTTTGATCTAGTTCCAGTTTTGCATAAAAGATCACTAATTTATATTAGTTTAGTTATTATTTCTAAGCAGTATGTAATTTTCTGTTGGGACACAGGATAGACCAGAGGCTTTTATATCTGTGAATGGGTCACAAGCCATTGATGTCACACTAAGAATCACTTTGGAGAACTTTGTATACACAGAGTGCACAGTCAGAGTTCATAAACAAAATGTTTACTGAACTGCCCTCTCTAGAAGAGTTTAAGGGATTTTTTTTTTTTCCAAGAGTAATTTAATTTTAGACAAGCTAACCTTATTCATCAGTTCTTTGCCCTGGGAGTCCTTTATCCTGTGCTACTGTAAAAAGAAACAGATTTCTTTTACTTTCTATTCAAAAGCATGTAACTCTGTTAGATTACATGCAAATGAATCAAGGGCTTACTCTCACTCCCCTGGAATAAATTGAATATATGTCATTAAATTTAAAAAGGGTAAGATGGAGTTTTAAAAATAATTCATAGAGTTTGTCATCATGAATTGCTTTAAAATATGCTATTTTTTTTGGCAAGCCAATAATTTTCTATTATTTTATCTTAGATGAACACTGCAGATTCAGGAAAGAAAGAGGTAGGGTCAAATGATGAAACTGAATGGTTATCTAATTAAAATACTCAAGTAAAAAGTGTTTTACATTGAAATGCCCCTGAAAATTCCAAACCCTTCATATTGTTTCATTTATTTCTGTTATCTGCAAAATAATATGTTTTCACAGCTTTTTATTTTTACTATGCCTATGCATTTTTAGATTGCAGTTGTGTGTGATTTTGTATTACCATGTTGAAAGTTTTTATCATCCAAACATGGATGAAAGTTAATCATTTTAACTTCAATACTCAACATAAGCAAATATATGAGCGTGCCTAGATATGTCTTATAGATGCACTGATACACCAGATATTGCACTTCAAATAATAAAAAAAAAACCTTCTGTAGAGTGTGTTTTGCATGCTGAAAATTAAAATTCAGTGAAATGCAGAGAAGATATTTTATCAATAAAACCAAATATTCTTTTGTTATGAGATAGGTTTGTCTTTGGGCAGCTGTTTTTGGTTTGTTATTTTAGCATATACCACATGGACTATTAAACATTAAAACTGAGAAATATTTATGTGTTGGCTTGAAAAGACAGGTTTCTGCTAAGGAAGGCAGGAGCCTCCCTTGAAATAAAAAATGTAAACCCCCTTCCTCCAAATGATGATAATTTTGAAATTAAGGAGCTCTCAGGCAAAAGTATGGGAACAGGAATAACAGTTCTTCACTAGGAAAGTTAAAAAATACAAATGTAATAGTACAAAGAAATAAAAAAATAAAAAAAAACATTGACAGAGTCAGAATATGACCTGACACCCTGTGGGTCAGGGTGCTGGTAGCAGTGCTCCTGCAGTGACAGATGTGGTTCTGTTGGAGCAGGGATCCTGTAGAAGGGTGGAGTTTTCCTCTGAAGATCCAATGGTGGTGTAGATGGGCCTGGTCTTCCTCTGGGAATCCAGTAGAAAAGAAAGCTGTTGTGGTTCCACATCTGCTTGCAGTGATAACACAGAGTGTGAGAATTCTCAGATAGCATTTCTGCCATTTTCATGAGACTCCAGTACACAAGTGACTTGTCAGTAGAATTTGTACCTCTCCAAACACCAAAATACTGCATTCTCTGTCATGTTATATTAATGGCTTCATAGTTTATGTGAATCATTATTGTTAATTTTGATCATTATTGTTGTCTTCATCTTAGTAAGTAAGACAAAAATTTGAACAAATACTGAGATTATGTTTGAGGACTTGAAAGTATCAAATACAAGCAACTTTCTTAACATGCAGAAAACACTGATCTGTTTTTATGCCTATTATTCATTCTGAATCCTTTTAAATGTCTTACTTGAACGTTGTGAAAGTGAACACATTGAACTTGACTTAACAAGTGCCACCGTGCCACAATATTCATTTTACACATACTTGAGTTACAAACAAATATCACCTTAGCTCTTATGTGTACTACAAATCCTCCACAATCATTATATATATGTCAGAATTTAACTCTACCATTGCTGCCACCTTTTGTAACCTTTCTCTAATTTGTGTAACTGCAGAATAATACTTTGGAGAGCACCTACCTGCAGTACAACATTGTGCTTTAATTACGTCCCCATATTATTTTACAATTAAAATTGATGGCATTAGTTATTCCATCTCCAAAACAGCCCCTATTTTAGTATAACCCATATCTTAAAATAAAATTCCTGTCTTAAAAATCCATATTAATTTATATGCATATGGATTTCTTTTTTCACAAAATACAGGTACTTCAGAGGGACTTCCTTCATCCTTTTTGTTCCATTATAAAAATGCAGCTCTGTGAAGTCGAAGTGAGCTACAGAAGCATTTGGCATTCTCTGGCATCAGAGATATTTTAATCAGAAACATCTTTTTGAAGTCTCTGCTATCAAAGGAAATGGTCTTTTATCTCATTTTACCTCCATACATAAAATTTCCAGCAGTGATCGATAGAAGAAAATTTGTGAAGATCCTTCCAGTGTCCCTTAGGAAGCATCTCTTATTAGTCCACACCATAGTAAATGTTGAAATCAAGATGTGACTATCATAAAAAATAATGCCAGATTATTTGCAGACTTTTGGAACATCTCAGTGTTAGCTAAAAAATTTCAAAATATGAATGATTAAATGATTTTTTAAGATTCCCCCCTCCCTTCTGTAGCTTGAGAACAGATGTAACAGGAAACACATGAAACAGAGGTAAAATACAAACCCGAGAATTTATTGAAAATATTTTAACTGAAACATTGATTTCCTACTGAAAGAATCATGACTAGTTCAGATATAATTACAAGTGAACAAGGAGGAATATATCCATAGAGAATATATTTCAGAAACTTAGTTTGCAACCCTTACCTGGTGCTGTGCTCATCCTTCTCCAGCTCCTCTGGGCCATAATTTTGGGAGTTTCATGCTGGTAGCCAGCAGCATGAATGGAACACATGAAGGGAACACATGAGGTTCTTCACTATGACGCATATTTTGTCAAGGAATTGTTCTTCCTCCCTTCAGGATGCACTCGGGATCATTTCCTGATGTTTGTTAACTTGCTTTTGCACCTACCTCCTTCTTCATTTGTCCACAGCTCTACATAACACCCAAATTTACCGCATATGTTGCCTTGTACTTATGTTGATATGATTTCTCTCTTGAATGCTGTGATTTACCAGTATCTGGTCTTTAAGGTTAGCTGCTTAAGTATCTGGTTTCTTGGTTTGTCTCTCTTAATTTTTTAAACTTGTTTTTTCCATCAATGATTAAAGGACAAATACTGGCTTTGAAACCCCTACCATATAGTGAAACCAAGAAATCTTTAAGAATACTTTAAAAAAAAACCCTGAATGACTATTAGTTTTAGAGATCACAGTGATTGTTGTAAGGTTTTAACCTCTTGTATAACTAGGGATAGCACACAATATGAGTTATTGTATTTGGATAATAAAGAATAATTTAAGGGTTAACAAAAAATTGAAAGTACAATTAATGATTTAATGTAGAATTATAAAAGAGGAAACAATGTCTAAGATCAAATTACTATTTTAACTAAGGCAGATTCTAAAATCCTTCCAATTTGTGATCTCAAAGAAAGAACACAAATTAAGGACATATTTTACCTTCAGTTTTAATCTGAGTACACCCCTAAGTGTACTCTTAGCATTGTTTTATTTTTAAATTTTGATAGATATCCTATTGATTTGGAATTAAATACTCCTGTTAAAAAAAAAAAACAAAAACAAAACCAGAGCTTTTTCTTAGTTCAGATAGCATTGCTGATATTAAGACTGCATTGTTTATAAACTGACTTTTTGATCTAGAAAAAAGTGAAAGGAAGCAGCACAAATTACAATTCTTTCCTTGAGTCTTGAGCACTTCTTCTACCTGCTAAAGTCAACTAAAATGTTTCCCTTTACCTGCAGGAAGCTAAAGTGAAGTTAAGGCTGAAAAAACACTGAATGTTTTTCTGCAGCATTTCTTTCATTTCTCACATAAGCAACTGTGTCAGTGACATTTTAACAGGAAACTACATGCCAAGTAAACACCCACATTTTCTCAAAATCATGAAAAAGAATACATTTGAGAAGGCTCATGATCTATCTCACTCTAAACTTCTAAACTGGTAATTTGAGTATTTCTGCTGCAGACAACCTCTTTTCCTAAGACGAGAAGAAATGAATGTTTGGGATGTTTATTTTAAACTTTCTTCAATACATTGCAAAATAGCTTCAATTATGGAATCAAAAGCTTTTGCTGCTGTGATGTACTTAATTTTGCTCTTCACAGTAATTCTGCCACTGTCTTTCTAAGACCTATGGTCAATGCTTCAGGACAAACATTTGTGGCCTCTTAGCTACACTGAGGGAACCAGAACACTTTGAGATAATCTGCTGAAAACATTACAACAAATGGGGCTGGTGATTGCTTCACTGGATATTATCAGTATTTTAGGGCCAATTTAAAGTTAAGGCTGCTGGAGATCCTCTATATTAACTATGTGCATTTCATTACAGACATTAATGAGAAATCTTTACCTGTCAGCTGAAGCTGGCAAACACATTTGCCCCTGCTATTTGAAAACAGCAAGAAAGGACAGAGTTGTGAGGTATTGTGCTAAAGTAACATTTATTTCATATTTGCTTCTTTTTTTACAAAAATATATTCATTTGCACCTTGGGAATAAACATCCATGGTATCTGCATGATACCTGCTATCTACAACAGCTGAGCTGTAACAATTATAAGTGTCTTGAAATCAGAGAAGCCTTTGTGGCTTTCACTGGGGAATGAGTCTTTATTTCAGCTCTGTAACAAATTTTCTCTCTCTACATCAGTCATAGAGGGTGATGATATGCAAGATGTACTTCATGGGGTCTTTCTGCTCTTGTTAAAAAAATGTTGGTGATTTTTGCCAGACGGTGGGGAATTAAATCAGGTAGACTGGAAATGACCATTCCAACAGGAATTGTTGTGGTTGAAAATAAACCTCTAAGATCATTGAACATGACCATTAACCCAGTACTGCCAAACCCACCACTTAACCACATCCCTAAGTGCCACATAGCAATGTATTTTAAATATCACCTCAAATGGTGACTCCACCACAGCCCTGGGCAGCCTCTTCCAATCCCTGACAACTCTTTCAGTGACAAGTTTTTTTCCTAATATCCAATCTAAACCTATTCTGGTACAATTTGAAGCTGTTTCCTCTCATCCTATCACTCAATGACTTTACTTTTAATTTGAAAATGTTTATTTCTTATAAATAATAAAGTGATAGAAGTCCCATTTTAAAAGAGAAATACCCTTAACCAAAATAATTTTAATCAATTTACCTGTAATGAAATAATGACATATTGGAGAACAGTATCTTGCTGTTTCAATGTGGTATAACTTTATATTTGCATACTCCTTTATTTTCTATGTTTTTTTAAAATACCTACCATTTAACTGTAGGTTTTCTGTTACCTTTGCATTTTAAAACCAGATTCTGCTCAGATTGAACCAGCTCAAAGACCTGAGTTCTGCAGTTCTTACTGAGCACTTGAAATAGTGGAATGGAAAACTTAAGCTTGGACTGAGTATATGCTTTTTAAGTTATATTAATGGCTTAGGTTTATTAATAGTTTAGGTTTATTCTCTCGTGCTATATATGATCAAAAAAGTTTCTCATTAAAGTGTGACAGTGCTTTATATTGCCTGTACATAAAACCTCCATGGTTACTATACAAAAAGAAAAGGCAAATGACAGTTGGTGTCAACACTAAACAGCTTAGGGAAAACTATTTCCTCAATATGTATGTAATTTAATTGAAATGCAATATTTCATGAATATTAGAAAGTGAGGCTTTATTAAAAATGGCAAGGAAAGTGAAAGCATGACTGTTTAGAGTAACAAGCAGCACAAATTTATTCATTCAATACATCACTGAATTATTTAAAACTCAGCAAAGCACAAGGTCATGGAATAATTTTGGCAAGTACGCACTTTTGCATGATGCATTTCCATAATTCCACTACATCCATAAAGTTAATCACAGCTTTGGCATGCAAGTCTGCTTCATGTACTAAGCTGAGCCAGAAAAAGGCTCTGAATTAAAACTTAGGAACAAACCAAACAACTGACACTACAAATGATTTGTGATCGTTGAAAGCAGATGTGAGCTCCATAATGCTAGCAATTCTTACAAATATTTCATTTACTAAATCCCATATTTACTTGCAATACACATTTACAAGTGGAAAGCTGTCATTGGTCTGGAGACACATCCAAATTAGTGTGCACACACACATTTTGGTGCCACAAGTCTTCTTGAGGACATAATAATTCTGTAACAAGTGAGAGCTAACAAGAGGTGTCCTTTGGACCATGGGGAAGAGAGCAGTTGAGCTATCCTTGGAAAAAATCCATGGAAATATAGTCAATTTTCTGTTGTGGGCGTTAGTACTCACCTGTCCTGAGTGCAGACTGACTGCTGACAACTTCTGCAGACTGCTAATTACAGGCTCAATGTATGCAATTTTCAGAATGGCACTGTCATTTCTATGCTCCCAGAAAGACAATGATATATGGGACTTGCATAAGGCTTAGGGGTTTTCAGAGTATGTTTGAGATTCTAAGACAAAGCTGGGTATCTTGAATTTTGCAGTAGAGTTTTGGCATCCAGGATTTTGCATCCTGTTTCCATGCACTTCAATCAATTAATTAAGGCATGAGTTGGAGTATGCTTTTGGGGACTCTCATAATCACAACCATGCAGTATTAGCTTGGAGACACTCTGTTCCATATGGATTCTGATATATGGCTAATTTATAACTAAGTAGCATTAGACTTGTCTTGATAAATGTGGCTGAATTCTGGGTAGAGGACTTCCTAATGTAACCGACAGTAATCTACACATGGTGATCTTATTTTCCTCTTTGCATGTTTTGAAGCATCTCTGTGCTAGCTGGGAGCTTCTGAATTTATTTGTTGTTTCCCTTACACACACATGCAGTTATGGATCAACTGGACTTTCAAAGAAGAACATGATTTTCATTTGAAGGCTTGGTAGACTTAATTTTAATTTTCAATAATTTGTTCAATTTATTTATTGTTCAGGTCAGGTTTTTTCCCAAATTGGTGTTGAAATAGATGTAATTTATCTCAATATGTTCTAAGACAAGTGAAGAAGTGAAATGAAAGATACAGCATCTAAATTTCAAATGTTTGCAGTACACTGAGTATATTTTTTAAGCACCTTTAATCTTAAGAATTGTTTGGTTGTATTTAAAGGAGAATGAAATATTTAAAGTTGCAATTTTTAAAACAGTACCCTGGTTCTATACTGGTTGCTTATTATGTGATTGACTTCCAAAAAATTCTCAATTCTGCTTTTAAAAAAGTTGGTATTTTAATCTTGGTACCCTGATCTATGCTTACAGTGGTTCTGTACATAACAATCAGTGAGTTTCTGCTGAGGCAATGCAAATAGAGAACTTATCCAATCACTTTGCTGCCTTTAAGAGAAATTACTCTATTAATAGTTTTGGACCTCTCTGATTAATAAAAAAAAATCAATGAGATTTTTATTATCTATATGTAGATCCCAAAAACTCTACCATATATAAAATTACAAGTGTTTTAAGAGTTACAAATGGCTAATCCAATCTGGAAAAAATTAACACCTGTAGAAGTTGTGCTGGAAGTTTCTTTTTATTGTTAAATATTGAAATAGATTTTCTTGCTGGAGAAGAAAAAATGGAAAATGCTAGAAAGTTAAGACGATCTTTAGAGTATTTATTGGAAATAATAAGAAGTCATTTCTTCCACATTTTTGCATGTATTGAACATTGCCACCCAAGAAAATAGATACATTAGTCAATTACTTTGTGTTTTATGTGTGAACTCCATCATAAATTTTGTATCACTATAAATTTGCAATTTATTCAAAACTGAAATAGAAACTGTTTTAGCGCAGTAGCAAATGGCAAAAAGTTGCCATTTTGTTTGGTGAATTTGTGTGCAGACAAACTATTTTTATTCATCAGTTTCTAATTATAGTTCTACAGAGGTCAAGTTGCAAAACTGCTTATAACCCCACAGATTATTATATTTGTGTGAGCAGAGAAGATACATTCCAATGATCTAAAATATTTTCATTAATATTTTAAGGATATTAAAGGATAGCTATTTTTTAGGATATTCTATATTTCAAGGTGCTACCAATTTGATCAGAAATTACATAATCTGTGTCAGGGCCCTATTTTCAAAAGCCAGTAGGACAACCTTTATTAGACTCTGCTGCAGACAGAATGTCCTGAATTGGATTCCTTTTGGATGAAGATAAACTAGGAGGAAATTTCGGTGGCCACATCAGTGTAGGAACAGGGGGGTTTTACAAAAGAGAACACTAGAAAAATCATCTTTTCATTTTTAGTTTCTAATTGTAACATTTTTAACTAAGAAGAAAACCCCTGTACAATTGAAACTCAATATTGGCAGTCCAGAAGGTATTGTTGGAGGTCTAGCATGATTTTCAGTAACAATACTTTGTTTCTTAGAAAGGTCAAAAGTGCAGCTCTTTCAGAATTTTGGAAGAGTTAAATAGATGTAATCTTCTGTCTAAATCTGTGATCAACTTAATGAAGATGATAGCTAAGGACCTTATGCATACAGTTCCATATTGTGGTAAAGAATAATGTTCAGTAAGAAAATCCCCATGTAATTTTATTATTTTTTCTTCCCATCAATCTAATCAAAACATCAGCACTTTTGAAATGCTCAGAATTGTTGTTCTAAGTACCATGGTCACAATAATTAATCTGTTTATTGTATCATCTCCTGCTGTTTTAAGACACATGAATAATAATTATAGAAAATTATTATTAAAAATAAATTTTCTATATAAAACCTCAATTAACATTGGAAGACAGCTCAACAAAATTCTGAGGAACATAAAATGGGTCAGTCTTGATTTATCTTTAACTGCATTACATGGCGCTTTATCTGTTGGCATTTAAAAATACTAATTTGGAGCTTTATGAGAGGATAGCAAACATCTTCTGTCTACTTTCAGCCAAACAGTTTGTTGTTTACTTTCTGTATTAATTTAGATGTTAGTACAATGAAACTGTCACTCTGATGTGACATTCTGACTTCAGATGTTAGAAAAACAGCAAATTATGTCTACCAAACACGCAGACCCTTTGCTGTCACAAGTTATGCATTCTCTAAAGACAGATTCTTTTTGCTGCATGGTTCTAGCAGGAAATTGACTGCAAATACAGCTCTGTAAGAATCTAATATATAAATCATGGGTTATCAGATTTTGTTGCCCCTTTTACTCATGAGTCTTGCAAGCTAGAGAGTTTGCAGGGAAGGGACCAAGAAAAGAACTGAAAAGTTTATATTGTTTTTCTAAATTACTCTTTGTCTATGCTTAAGGGAATTTGTCTTATCCTTAAGCAACTGGTTTGATGTCATTCCCTGAAGGTTCTGCTAAAGTGGTTTTTGTGTGACCTAACAGATAATAGTGCTGGGGTTTTGAGAGGCCCGTTCTTCTCACCCATAATTTAAGCAGTCTTAGGAGGAGCACAAACTGCATTTTTAACGTATTTAGTAAAAGCCTCTTTTTAAAGGTGAATCACAAACAGTCCAGGTACTCTATCTCAGATCATATCACCAGCATTTTGTTTGTGCGTCTTCCTCACAGTAATTCCCACTGCAGCAATTAACCCAGATAAGCATCCTCCAGAATCAAAGCTGTGTTCTGCTGGCTCCATTCACACTGTTTTTCCAGGCTCTGCAGAGAAAAGAAAAATGCAAAGAGAAATAATAATAGAGCTGGTCTCAGAGGAGAAATCATGATTGTCCTTCAGAGCCAGACCTTGGGTGCCAAGGGTGGTCCAGTCTTCCCT
The DNA here is from genome assembly GCF_048771995.1 of Taeniopygia guttata. Taxonomy (NCBI): domain Eukaryota; kingdom Metazoa; phylum Chordata; class Aves; order Passeriformes; family Estrildidae; genus Taeniopygia; species Taeniopygia guttata. Next base: position 71,374,878 of record NC_133028.1, read on the forward strand.
GCTGATTTTTCTCCAGAGCTGTTCCACCTGTGCTCAGGTTTTGGTCCTCTGGGTGGGCTATTGATCACACAGGTCTGAAAAACTGTCCCTGATTTGAACTGATTAATGCTGGAGCAGAAGCCACTGTAGATGCCTTTGATCTCAGACTCCTGGACAATTAATTCCTTTGGGGAATGGAACTTGCTGCCTCCCTGGCCACAGGACTGAAGTTTTTCCCCAGAAGGGTTATGTTTGCTAAGATTCCTTCACGTGTTTTTACAGAACTGCCACTCCCACTGATAATGACCAAGGAGGACTTCTGGGACTGAAGTTATGAAATACTGGGAACTTCTGGGGAGACACAGCAGCTCTGCCACAGAATGATGGACAGGTCCATGGACTTTACTGTCTAATCTGAAGAATGCCTCTGTAAAGGGCTGTAAGCAGCTTGTGCAACTTCACAAAAGATCAAAGATGTGATTTTAATGTATTGAATGTAATGCAGTCCTGTATTTTAAATGTGACATCTAGGGTGTGAATGCTGCTATATTTAGTTCTGCAACAAAATCCTACACATTAGTGAAAACAAGCAAAAGATTTTATGGTCTTGTGCCAACATAGAGTTGTTTTGCACGTAGGTTTGCCAGACTCTATGAAATTAAGAAAAACTGCACATGTTAAATGCCTCCCCAGATATTCTGAAGCTACAGATATTTCTGTGAGGTAAAATATTACACAGACAGAACAGGTATAGAGGGTGGTCGTGCTTGTTAAAATGTTATGCAAGATTAAGCTGTGAAAATTCTTTCTGTGACCTTGCTTTATGAATAAAACACTACTTGTTCCACTGGTGGGTGAAATTAGAAAATGCAGAAGAAAGGAAATGACAGCCATCAGTCCTTGTGAAGTTATGTCTCCGTTGCAAGCTCCGTGGGACAAATTGTAAACCATGTTCTCCAAATGAAGACCATTTCAATTCTAATCACCACTATTAATATGCAAATTTTCTAAATACAAACATTCCCAATACAGTAAAGCACACATTTACTTTGCAGAGTAACAGACATGCCATTTTTTTAAAACTCATTTTTACCATTTGTAACTAAAAGGCCCTACAACATAGTTCTTATGCTTACTATTGGTTTTAAAAATAGACTGATTTCTCCCAGAGCATGTCAATGACACTGCTTCAGTCAGCAAGATTTTGGATTCCCAAATCTTGGGATTTTGTTTCCTTCCTTAGGGATCTATGGCCTCCTTGGTACTCTCTGATGCTCCCCATTAGGCACTGCATTGTGCTACCACTAGACAAGGTGTCTAGCTGGCTTATGATCATTTTGCTCTCCATCATGTGGATTTTATGCCATTACAATGTATCAGTGCTCTTAATGCCATCACCTTTCTAAACAGCTAAGTTAGTTCATTGCTCTGCCAATTTGTTTACAGCTTGCTTCTTTGGTGGGATTTGGGTATTCTCAAGAGCCAAATGAAAAGAAAGTGTGTTTAAATGTCACGGGCGCCCCAGTGGCTGCTGCAATGCAGTGGAGGAATGTAAAGAAATGTAAGAATATGGAATTAACCTTTACACCATTTTAAGTGCTGCTCTGTTCATGGTGAATGGAGGTGATGGCATATCTGTATTTGAAGTGAGAATATTGAACAGATGTATAACAGCCTCATAATATGATATTCGACTAATCCTGAAATTGTTTTCAAAAGGGACAATTGCCTTTCTTGCTGTTGTGTTACACACAAAATTGAGACAAGCCATGGAGGAATTAGCTATTTTACTCTTTTACTAAATACTACTTCATGTGAAAATTCACCACAAAACAAGAACCCCAAAACTTTCTCAAAATGCACAAATTTTCTTCTGTCTCTGTTCTCTACAAACAAAAGTGAATCAGAGAGAACTAAGCAAGGATATTTTTTTTTAGTCTGTCAATTTAATGCTTAAAATAATATTTCACCAGAGACTGCACTCCTGGAGTCTTTTTGGAGTCTTAAAAACATCTTAGGGTTTCTATGTCTGTATCAACTAAGAATTGTGCTTTGTTAATACATTTAATAGCACTCCAAGCATGACATTTTTATTTTAGCTACAGTAAAGCTCTTCTGCAAAATCTGAGGGTTAAAGCAAATTCACATTCTGTCTGGAACTGTTCTCCAGCCCTTTCCTTTGTTAGAAAGGAAAATGATTGTAAATATCTGAAAGATACAACTGGAGGCATGAGTAGATTTTCTAAATATCATTCCTTGAAGGCATTATGAAATTATGCTGCCTAATGTAATATAGATCAGTCAGCAAGATTTTTTTTGTATCAATAACAGTGCCATCATTATGCAGTATCTAAAAGATACTGATACACTTCCTCCAGGAATTAAAGAAAGAGGTCTATCTACAGTCATAGAAGAGAACTTTTTTTTTTTTTTACAAAATAGTTCTTGAAGATGGGCTAAACGTGTGAAAATAGAACATATTCTAAAATTTAGCTTTTTTTATACTTGTATAATTTTTGGGATTACACAAACTAAACAGCAGCATTGAATTTGTGAAAAGCTTTTTCTTCAACAGCTTTCAGCTACTTTGTCCCAGAAATAAGACAGTAACTGGAGAACCTGTTAGGCAGATTGAAGTGGCTGTGACAGTGGGATTGAGGTTTTCAGGCCATTTTACAAAACTGTGACAGAGTTTGAATAATCTTCAAACTAGACCCATCATGTAATAAGTCTCTGAAAGCCCCTTTGCCCTCAATTATTCCTCAAATATAATGCTGCATAACAAGAACCTAGTTTGGAACTATATAAAAGTCCACTTTACTAATGAAGTATTTTCTAATTCTTTCTTACTTCCTATTCCCACGTCTGAAGGTATTCAGGGATCCCAGAGCATTGTTTTGTCTTCAAGGATTTTAACAGAGTAACAGAAAGGTATTCATACAGATGCCAGAAAATTCCTAGCAGGTGCTGACATATGAATAGAATATCATCAGAATGCACATTCTCATCTAGAAATTTTCAAATAATTATGGTTGCATCATTTGCCGGAAAAATAAATAGTTGTAATCTCCATTGACTTTTGGATTTTTTTATCAGTAATCACAACTTGGTGGCATGAAGATAAAAAACAAATATGTTATCAGTTATTACATAAGTTATTGAAAGACTTGAAGTAGAGAATTTTGTTAGAGAAGATGCTTCAGCAGACTGGAAAATAAACTTCTTGCTGGATTTTTAAAAATAATTTTGCCTATGGAATTTGGAACATAGCAATTACTTGATTATTTTAACATTTAAAAAATATTTTATCGGATGAAATCACCAAGTAAGAGTTGATATCTTGCATTGTTTCTTTTTTTTTTTTCTTTTCATTAGCTGAAAATTAATTATTATATTCTTGTACTGAGAGGATTAAAAAGAAAGTGGTAGGTAAGGTCCTTGTTTAATATATGGTTGTAAACCATTGACTCACTGTTCAGTTCTGGCATTTTATAAATATCATAATGACTATTACTCATTAAATATTATAATATTGCAGGAAAAATTATTTCACTTTGCAGTTTTTAATAATACATTTGTAAATATGGTGTCTCATTTTGGAAGGAATCTTTGAGGTGAGTGGAAAAACATCACTGAAAATATTTTACTGCTGTCTGTCCTCAACAGGATTGTACCCCTTTGGAAGAAGATAAATCAGGGTGATAAATTCTGTGTTCTACAAGCTTCAAAGCGTAGAGTCTGTATCATACCAAATTAAGAAATACATTATAATCTCTTAATATGAAGGCAGAAAGACTATTTAACATAATATGCCAACCAGAGATAGCATGAGGGACTCATCAAAGCACTTCATAGAAAGCAAAGAAAAATGAATTTGCCTCAGTGGCCAGTGCTCAAAATTATAAATCCAAAAGAAAAACACAGAAAAAAAAAAAAAAAAAGAGCTAGTGAGACTTCGAAACCAGAAGAAAGAAAGAAGACTGAAAATAACTTGAGACTGCCTAAGGCAACAATTTAAATCAATCAGACACAAAATATTTTGTGGAAATGTGAAGTAGAACTCAAATTTCTTAATAAAAATAGTTAATCTAATTGCTGAAGTATCATAACACCATTTATATTTTGATATTTTTAAGATTTTACTTTTAAATGTGTAAACTTTTCTAAACACAGAAGAGGACAAAAGTCATGTCTGATATGTATCATAACTCTGTAAAATTAAGTAGGACTGCAAGACCAAACACAATACAGAAAATACCAGCAAGGAAATGAGAAGTGATAGAAAATTACTTTTTTTAAAGTAAATATATATGTATCTTTCTTAAGTCTTTGACAAAATTATTTAAAACTATTGCTAATCTGTGCCAGAGATGAAACAAAACTCTTTTAATTTTATCATTCATTAGTAGATATCTATTTCCTTTTGAAATAAAACAAGGGGATGCCTGATTCTGGATCTTATTCAAGACATTGGAAAATCTGAGCAGCTGCTCTGAAAGACGTGAAACAGCCTTTTCAATCTAAGTCCAGATGCCCAGTGCCTGAAAGCTCTCTACTGTTTTTTCACCTTTTCCCTGGAAATACTCAGCTTTCCAAGCCACTAAGTCAACAAGAATCAACCAACAATTCACAGCAACAAGTAGTGGAGTGCTATTACACAGTGGCAAATGTGAGATATTTCTAGTGAAGAGAACATTTTCTCATTTCCCAGATTTCCCAGTTGTTTTATTTCTTTTTTAGTAGAGAAATTACTGGGTTAGTGAGGAAATATAATCTTCTGTCTAGTTTTGAATTGGAAGCCTAAACTCTTAGAAATATTTGCCATGTGAAAAATGTCAGCTTTTTCAAAAAGACCCTAATGAGTTGCAGAATAATCAAAACTGTGCAAAAAGGAAAAGTGAAAACAACAGCTGCCTTTTAAAAAAAGTGAGTAAAATGGGGAATTGGCAAATTCCTTTCAAATGGCCCAATCTAGTGAAAGTGCAATTTCATCCTCTCTTTAATTAGTCTAATCAAGGTAATGTGTAATTAATTGCTTAAAATTGGTTGATGGATTGGAAAAAAGCAAGTAGAAATTTTAAATAACTGTTTACCATGCAAGCAATAGGATTATTAGTTCTCAGTTTAGTCCTCTAGAATAAAAAATTTCCCTACTAGCCCCAGCCTACTCAAAGTAGTCCTTGATCTTCCAATTACATTTTCAATTGGGAAAGTTTCGTTGCAATTGATGATTCTACACATAGCTGGGTATCCTTATATGTGTAAACAGAAGGTTTCAATTTACAGAGAACTATCCATTAAAATGCCATTTTGGTCATACTTCCACAATATTATTATTCCCTCTTCCTGGTTTTTAGAGTTTTTGGAAAAATTTACAGTTCAAAATGCTTCTAGTGAATTCAATTAATGATCTTTTGAACCCCAAAGTTTTCCTTACAGTAAATGCAATAAAACGAAAATGTTTAGTACTTTGGAATAAAGACATTATTATTTTAAAAGAAAATATTATAGAAATCACTTTTTTTCTGAATACAGTAGGGGACAAACAGATGTGCTCTGAAAGCATCAGTTGTTTCCCATCTCCTGGAGATATTTGGCAAATATCTATTCAATTTCTTATGCCTGTCAGGCTGTGGATCATGTTATGATGTGAGATTGCATCCCTTGCCATAGAAATACAGATCCTGCAACTCAGAGCTCATTGGAAAGCTCCATCTCTATGTAGATAAACAATCATCTAAAAAGGAATTTGCCTGTGTCGATATAATTGTGTGATTACGTCCTAAAATGTTCTTCCTTTCCCATAAAACTTGACTCCCTGCGACAACTCTGAAAAAGGATGGAGAAAGAGGGAAAAAAAGAAAAGGGAAAAAAAGAATCATTGTGTTGTCTTGCAAAATAATCAGAAAGAACAGCTGAAACAAGGATGAGAGACTTCTTGCATTACACAGATGTTTCCTTTGAAAAGCCTCAGCCCTTTGTGGATTTCAGTCATAAGAAGATTGAAAGTTAACACTGATTTTCTACAGGAACATGTAAAATGGCATAGTTAGCTGACTCAGAAAAAAGCTTTTTAATAAACATCTTTTCAATTTGGTATGTTTACATCAAAATGTTGGTTTTATTCGATTGCAATTTGTAAAGTTTGTTTAGAAAATCTGCACCATCAAGAGTAGACTTTTGCTTATTTGTCATCTGGTATAACTGGTCTTGGAGTAGCTGAAAGAGAAAATGGAATGGTAATTAAATTTTATTTTATTGAAGCAGCGTGGATGCCACAGGTTGGTGCCTATGTTCAATTCATGTGATACAGAAGTTCCTTTTGACACCAACAGAACACAAGAGTACAATTCTTCCACAGATCCAGCATTATGTTTGCAAGACTGTCAAAGTCGATGTTAATGACATTTTAGCACATCTGAGGAATTTGTAATCCTTTTAATTTTTCTGAAAAATTTAGGAGTTTGGCCATTTCATACTTGCAGTTCATATATTTATGGAGTCATGTTGCTGGAACTGTGGAAATAGTCATAACAGTGTTTGGACAATGCCTTTAATGACCTGCTTTAATTTTGGACAGCCCTGAACTGGTTAGATAACCCTGGTAAGCTCCTTACAACTGAAATATTCTATTCTATTCTATTCTATTCTATTCTATTCTATTCTATTCTAATATGTGGTGACGATAAGGAATTTCCAACCTGTCAAAAAACCACATTTTGCTTCTCTGCATTAGTATCTACCTATTGATGTGAAATTTTTGTTCCAGAGGATGAAACATAATAACTGAGACCACATGAGGAAAACAGGCACTGGAGATGCAGTCAGGCTTTTTTTTTGTGGTAGGGGGTCTTGGGATAGCTTAAGGTCACTTAGGTTTGGGGGTTTTTTTCAATCCTGCCCCTTAAATAACTCATTCTTACCCTGGGTGAGCTGGCACATTATTTTGTGTTGTTGAACATGGACATGCTCTAAGTTTAAAACAAATTGGAGAAAATGTTTTGGGTTTTTTTTCCACCAAACTGATGGAAAAAAAGTCAATATATCCCAATTACATTGTCCCTCTGTCAGTGCAATGAAGATATGATGCATTGTGAAAAAGAAGTGGCTTAGGCCAACAAAGAGCTGGGCACTGCTCCATGAAGTATGCATTGAAATGTGGCCTTGAAGTTGTGAGGAAAGGCTGCAGAGCCAGGCAGAATGATGAGGACAAAGGGTCAACAAGTCCATACTATCCCACCTACCTCCCAGGATGCTCCTGAAGCTGGCAGCTGTGAAATGCTCACATTTTCTGCCATTAGCTCTCACCCTCTACAGCAAGCACTCCACAGCCATAGAGGAAATATGAGATAGAAATGGAAATGTGTTGTAGGATTTTCAGGTGAATAGTTTGTAGGTGGTTGGGAAATTCTTTGTCAGAAGGGTCTGCAGATACAATATAGGCAGCTTTACATCACTGCCCAAGCCCACAGCTACGCTCTGAAAATCCCAGGCTGTCTCACTAAATTATTTCAGAGCAATCAGAATACTTTAAATTGCTTTTCAGGAGCAGACTGAGTCTTGCTAGTCTGAGATTCAGAGTTTAATATCTTGGTGAGTTTCATTGTACTTAAAGGTCCCTAGACAGTCAACCTACTTTTTTCTCACAAATTTCTTTATTTCTAAGAACTTTGCATAATTTCCTATGTGTTCCACTTTTTTGACTCTTTGCTTTTATTTATAATATATTTTCTTTGATTTTCATCTGCATGTCGTGGATGTTACTTGTTATAGCCTTATTACACATAAACATCCTTAACCTTTATAACTAATGAAATGTAAGCAAGAAGAAGGTATAATTCCTGATCAAAATTAAATTATAGTAACTAAAAAAAAAATTCATGTCTATGTTAACCAGTGTTATTCTCAAGCTTATTATTTTGATTCCCATTTTGAGGAGAATTTCTTTATTGATTTTTTTTTTTTTTTTGTATTTATACCTACCTGATGCAGTATCTCACATTTTGAATAAATCTTCAAATGCAACCCCTGCAATGTAAAAACTCTTTGGCAGCCATTCTCTGTTAGCCTACTATGTATATATTTTTATATAGAGAGATTCATAAAAATATATACCACTAGTCTTAGAAAGTAAATTTAATGAAATTTATCTTCCAGATAATGTCATATGAGATCATAAATTGTTCTGAAAGGGCTGCTGGCAGCCTACTCTTTAACTGTATTAGGTTTGTCTGCATTAAATCAAAATGGAAGCAGTTGGATGTGTGTCTGAAAGTCAGATTCCCATTCAGAAGCAGAGAGAGACAAAATCTGTAAGAGTAAACATTCCTATCAAAGATGAGATTATTAAGCAAACAATAACAAAGAAAAAAGCAGCCTCCTAACTGTATTTAGCATCAAATCAATATGGTATTAGTGTTGCTGATTATATCAGTGGTAGCCTGCCCTATGTTGTTATACTCTTCTATATCTTGCTGAGTAATGGTTAAAATACCATCATAAATTATTGTCACCAAAAGGATTTTTGCTCATTAAAGCTAAGTGAAAATTCAGTTTTTACTCTTATCAAGGTCCATGTCAGCTCCAGGAAGTGGATTACCCTGTTCCACAGTCTGACCTCTCCATTTATCATCTTTCCAGTTGCTAGATATATATTCTTCCTGACCAAAAAAAGCCCCAAACCAACCAACCAACCAACCAAAAAGCAACAAATAAAAACAAAACTCACAAAAAACCAAACCCAGAATAATTAACAAAACATGCCTGTTTTGTTTAATTTCCCCTATGTGTAATTCTTAGAAATCAGTCCAAAACATTACACACAGAATAAAATGCAGTGCTAACAGTAAGAGAGATGGGATGAACCATGAGTTTAGGGAAGAATCCTGTGGGAAATGTATCCAGGAAAGGAAAGGACAGAATAGGATTTTGACTGTAGAACACTGACAATGAACATTAACATGAAAGTTTTGTATTCTGAGTTCCAGAATCACAGCTGGTTGTTTTGGACATAGGTTTTGAACAGTAGCATAGTGAAGAAAGGATGATTTCCCTGATGGCAGCAGCTGATAATTGTTCCTGCATGATGGGATGTTCTGCAGTTTCTGCTACACTAACAGATTAAACTAACTATATTGCATCTAGTGTTTCTGTTTTTTGAATTGCCATTTATGATGTTAGGCATAATTAACACTGTTTTCAATCTCATTTGCATCCTTTTCTTTTTTCTTTCCCCTCAGTTTTGGGGTGCCTTTTTTTTTTTAATGTAGGGTCTTTTCCTTTAGCAACTTCATGTCTGTCTTTTTTAATGCACTTGGACCACATGCTTCAATTCCCTGTTCTTTCCTACAGTGATTTTCTTTATCTGAGTCTTACTTCCATTGATGCAGAGCAATTTTAAAGATAAAGATACAGAGTGCACTTCTTTTCAATTTATAAAACTGTATCTGTGCAAATCAAGTATTTAGATGCTGTGGACTAGTTCCCATACAAAGGACAATGACAATGAAGCACTGCACTACAAAATTTAATTTCAGGTGCCCAACTATTTCCTAAAATGTATGTTTGGAGTCCATACTCTCCTAATCCACAGCACAGGAAACTTGAGTAGAATTCAAGTCAAGCAGCTCACTGGAGAGCTTTGAAGCTGTAAGGAGGAGACACTCTCCAAAGACAAAGTTAGTTCTTGAACATATAAAAGGTGCTTTAACAGTCCCACTTTAATAGTCACCCCAAAAAAATTCTTTTGTTTAATGCAAGGAAGTTTTTTTTAATTTATTTTCTACTTAGAAATAACAAAACAAATAAAAAATCTCCCAACATTCTCTGGAGGTTGATTCTGAACAGACATTTAAATTCCAACTTTTAGAGAAGAAGAGGGAGTGGAGAAGTGTCACTATTGGACACGAATTACACAAATGCTTGGTAAGTTCAAAGGCTAAAAAAAGAGTGTTTTATTTAAGCATCTGGTATTTATAGAATTCCAGAGGTGACCATGGATTGGAGGATGGAATTATGACCTCTCCAACCACACTGGCCAAACTAACAGTCTATAAGTTCTCTCCTCTCACAAAGAAGAATGCAAAACAATCATTATTTATATGAACAGTGCATGAGAACTCCAGTAGAAATATGTAACCAGATCAGAAGGCTGAAGAAGTTTTATGAGAACTTTAAAACTTTCAAAATCACTGTAAAAGAAAACTTAACACTTTTAAAAATCAGGGCAACAGAGAAGGAGACGGAGATGAAAAACATTAAATATACTGTCTTCATGCCAAATGCTTCAAACTGTAGTTAACTTGGTTTTGAACTTTCTTGAGCTTTAGCCATGGTGTGGATATCAGGTTTCTCAGCAATATCAGCAGGATAAAGCCACATAATCCATATGAAGAGTGTCAGAGATGTGAATCACATAGGTTTGCCTGGAGGAAACTTTGCCAGCCGGTGAATTTTCAGAGCACCTAAAGAAACATGAGAATCTCTGTTGCTGGTTGCTGGACTAGATGATCACTGTAGGGTCCCTCCCAGCTGTACCAGTCCTGAAAAAAAACTCCTTTGAAACAAACCTATATGATGTGAAAGGATCTTAAAGAAATATGGTGCAGATTGTGAAATGAAAGTTTTGTGAAAGTTTCCTTGCTTCTTTGATGTTTTTTATATCAAAGTTAAGTACTCCTAATAATAAAAAAGGGGATTTTTTTTTATTTAATAAATTGATCAAAACAACGCAATAATTTTTCTGAACATTAGGGTTAGAAAAGTAAAAATTCTCCTAAGGTACTGAGAAAACCAATCAACAGCATGTAGCTTATTGCCTTGCCTTGACATTGCATTAATCTCCCAGCACCCTGTATAAAATAGTAAGTCAGATAATTTCTCTCAAATGTTTCTCTGACATTTTAAAAATTAAGCTGGAAAACAATTGGTTTTGTTGCTGTTAAGCAAGAAATGCTTTAATTGATTACCTGCTTAGCTAAAGAGAAACCAAAATTCTGTCAATAAAGTCCAAAATTCTGGTAAAAAGTAAACACAAAATATGTAATTTATTGTAGCTTAGCTAGTGTTTGATCTAGTCATCTTCTAAAACCAAGTTTGAATGCTGGAACCACATTGAAGGACATTTTGTGGAATTATTGTTTTGTTTTGTTTTGTTTTGTTTTGTTTTATATTTTATGTTGCAAGTTGTTTTTTGCCTTTTTTTTTTTTTTAAGGATGGCTTTATCTGTTGGTTTCCACTAAAATAAACCCTTGTGAATGCACCAGAGTGATAAATGGGAGACGAAGCAAATTGAAACAACTAGTGGTATTTGGATCCAATCATATTCAAATCACATCTGACATTTAATAAAACACTATTTCTAAAAAATCTTTTCCTAGAATTGGGGAATATTCTATAGGTGCACTATCTCACAAGTAATTCCTATTTCCTTATCTGCCCAGGTTTCCAACATGACTAGATCTCTTTTATACAGTTTTTTCATCTTCAGTAATGATTGCAGAGCTTTGCAGCCTGGTATCAATTATAAATGCCACAAATACACTGTTCATTTCTTGTTGCAGGACTTCAAATTAAAAAAAAAAATTATCCTCACACAAATGGAAAGATCTTTTTCATTTTTTCAGGTTTTACCACTATATGCTTGTAGCTGGTTTTGAATCTAAATGATTGTTTTCCAAATTAATACAATTTGAGTTAATCATCAGTCATTGCAAAATTTCTGCATCATATCATTATAAAGAAATCTTCCTTTTTAAAGAGCAGACTGCAAAAAATAAATGTGCAGATGCAAAGTCTGTGTTTGAAGACTGGCTAGCATTTCACATTACCATTCTCATAGTCATCCCAAGATTTAAAACTACCTGCAGTATATTGTGTGCTTTTGGCTTTAAAACCCTCTGAAAACTGTATTCCACTCACTTTCTTGATTGTTTTAATTACATTAATATTTAATTTACAAACTGTATTATATGACTTCAACATGAACTGCTTCCTGATTTCACATAAATAAAACCAGGTATTCTAGACTCTTCAGTTATTCCTAGAGTACAACTTCTGTCATCACATAATTCTTATCATGGAAAAAAAACAAGTTATTCCTGAACAGGAAACAGTACAGAAATTTGAAAGGAAATACGTAGTACTTATGTTGTAACTCTGTGTTTTCAAAGCCATATTACAGGTGTAAAAAGCAGGTGAGTATTCTCGTATCTTTTAAGCGATGGGGAGGCTGAGTTGTAAAAAGATTAAGAGCAGGGCTTAAGGCTACTCAGGAATTATTAACAAAACCAGGATTATCTCTCTAAATGCTTTGGCTTTTAGTCCAGCCTTTTTCCACCTTGTTCACACTACTCGTGAACAGGATCAGATTAGGCAAAGAGATTAATTAACAGCATCTTAAGTCTTCTGTTACTTTCTTCCATGCAGTGTAAAGTCAAAATCACTTAATATGATCTACTGAATCATACTGAATCTAATTGCAGTTCAGCTGTCCTTAGCAATTCCTAAATTATCTTATTCTCTATGTATCTCATGTGGACCAGCATGGAATTTGTTTAGCCAGAGTCAAAATAACAAGGGTTTTGGCTTTTTTGAGGATGTGGTGGTTTTACTTGAGGACATGACTGTTAAGGAGTTCACTGTGATATTTGTTATTTTACAAGAGCTTTCTAAACTGCTCATGACTCTTGAAGTTTGAAAACTGCATCTGTTCTTTTTATGGAAGAGAAACATTAGACATCTTAGTAATATTTAACTACTTGGAGGAGATTCAAGATGTCTTTTGGATATTAATATTGTCCAAAGCAGCAAGACCTATATTTATGTCTTGACCTAGGTAGCTGTATAGTTACATAGGGGTCTTTATTTCCCCTGTATAATTTCTGTGATATTTAGGATATATCCCAAGTCCTCTTTTGCAGCCTCTGGAACCAGGAGAGATGTGGATGTTCATATATAATATTCTTTTCAGTGTCAGCTGTCAGATCCTTAGAGAGTTCTCCTACTTCAGCAGCATCTGTTAATGTAAGTACTAATCTTGGGGTACAGAACTGGTAGGGGAGACATGTTGCTAAATTGAGTTAATTCAGGTATGGCCATTATGTTTTAGATGCACTTTTGGCATTTGAAGGTGCTAGAAGTATAGAAGGTCTTGTAAGTACCAGGCACATTTGAGAAATAATTTTGAGACACCTGTGTTAAAGATCTGCTTCTGTTTAAAGCTCCATCTAAATTTTAGGCACCACAGAGTAGAATCACTGTGGCTTTCATTTTTTTTTTTTTGTCCCACAGAGTAATAATTTGTTATCTTGAAAAGTACAAGAAAATTTAAAACTAAGATGTTTTCACTTTCTATGTTACTGAAAAGAAGGCTTAGGGAAGACCTAAGTACTAGCCTTCTAATACTTACAGGGACTACAAGTAAACAGAAAGTGAAAATAGTAACTCACTAAAAAGTTAGCTGATCCCCTTTTTACCTCCCTTTTTTTACAATGAGATCACATTTTTTGTGGTGGTGCAAAAACCTTCTACAATATATTAGAAGTTCTGATACTAGTCATGAATTCTTGAAAGATCCTCTGTAAGATCCAGTTACCAGCTGTTGAGGAGACACAAGCAAAAGCTCTGTCCCATTATTAAAAAAGGTAAGAAAAACTGGTGATGAACTACAGTTTTTCCTGCTCAGGAAAATCCTTATTGAAAAACATGCTGTTTATAGAAAACTGTGGGGCGTGAATAAAATTTGTTTATTTTCAAATGGAGCATCGGGTGTCTGACCAAATGTGATGTGGTTGGGAAGAAAAAATAGTATATATTTCTTATGTCATATACACTTAAAAATCAGAAGACTGAAAAGCTCTTTGTGTTTGTTTGTCCCTTTGCATAACTTCTCACAGAAATAGCACTGCCTCACCAGTGCCTCTGGAATGTCACCCAGCTTAAGACTCCCTTTTCTCTTGTCTAGGCCCCTTGCCTTTCAGGTCACAAATGAAAATCTTGCATAACTCTTTAATATCTCTTTTATTAATTATTATTATTTTTCCAGAAAGTTATATTTAAACAAATAAGGTTACAAGGTTGAGCATTCAAATTAGAAAACAGTAAAATTAAAATTCCCCATGCAGCCTTCATTTGCCTCACTTGGACATATGCATTATAATGGTCTTTAATTACATCACACAGAATATTTTTTTTATATATAGGATCCCTGGCCCCATTAGTCAGAGATGGTACTTCCTTAATCAGAAGTATTCAGTGTTTTGTTCTCTTGTCCTTGTTCAGTGTGTGGACATGCCTTATTGGCTTCAAACTATTCAGACTGCAGTCTTTAAGCAGAAATTATTGATTTTTCTGCGCTATTTTCTAAATGGAACTCATTAATATAATGTCAGACATTATATTCTCAAAATCCTCATAAGGTTAAAGGATTTTATTATCTTCATTTTACAGATGGGTAATGGCCATGCAGAGAAATTAAGCTTAAGTATATTCAATAGATTTGGGTGTCCAGTTTGGGATGTCTGTAACCTCTTATTCTTCAGTGTGCTTGGCACAGTGTAATTCAGAACAAACTCAGGATATGGATCCTGCTGAATTCTCTAGTTCTTCTAAATACTTACAAATCTGACTTGTGATCTATAGTGGAAACACCTCCAAAACAAAAATTAAAAACTAGCCTTTAAAAAATCATTACAAATTTTGTAATAAAAATTTTTCTCAGGGCTGCCAAGGGAAAGACTAACATCTAATCCAGGTCTGCAGTACAGATACAGCTGCCTTTTTTTACTTCTAAAGCTCCTTTCCTTTCCAACATATTCATCAAAAAGTAAATAAATGGTACAAAGATATTTGTGAATATGCAAAGTGGAATAAGATAGAGAGAATAAGAGTGATTCTCTAAAGTGAAGAATGGGATATCAGTTGCTCCAGCAAGTAGTTTAATAACAGATATAGGCAAAGAGATTAAATTTTAATTGGGGACAGTTTTACTGTCACTTTAAAATTAATTTTCTGCATATCTTTGAGTAAGTTTGTCAGTATGATTTGGAAAGAAAACTATTATATTTATGTTTATTGGCTATATTATTATCAAGTAACTGTGTGATATAGACATTTTGGGCATATATTCAAACAAGGAACATAAAACTATTCCCTCATATCTAACCCTAATGGAGTATTTAAATCTTTAATCTCTAAACCAGGCCTCTGATGTTTGAACTATCAGAGCAGATGTTGAGCTGCCAGCTTCATCCTCCGAGTGTATCAATAAACTGGCAGTCTCAAACTATAGATTTTGGGTGAATTCACATATCTTCCCTGATGATGGAGGACACTGGAGTGATAGGTTTCACTTGGGCATCTGGAGGGATTCTCACTGCAATGAGAAGGTTCCAGCTTATTTCATACTGACTTCATCATTTTCCCAGCTTCTCCTTAGTCTGAAAGGCAACTTTCTTCCCCTACAGCCCCCATCAGTTCCCTGCTCCTGTCCTTTCTCACAGGATTTCTTCACATAAATGCCATTTATCTTTGTGTCCCTTCCCAGGATCAAATTTTTGGTTCTTTGCAGTTGAAGTGAACGACAACTTCCATTGTGATGTTTGGATGCCAGAGGACAGTGTCAGCACAAGCATATGACAGAATTTTTTATTCTTTTGTTACACAGGGTATGTGGAAATGCTTATTTCAGTGAGATTATCTTATTGAGGACCTTGTCAGATGGGATAATAAGGAAAAGCAGTTAAGGCACAGACAAAGTGACACAAACCTGATGGACTAAGGTAGAGACAAAACCAAGAATCGAGGCTCGTGGCTGTCAGGAAACTGTGCATATGTATAAGTATTTCCTAGGTTACACTATCTATACCTGATTAAATTTTTAAAAAATATACAATCATGAATAAGATGATGTTAAATTTTGAGACAAAATGAATATGTAGCATTCTTCATCTTATTTAAATAAGGCTTGGCTCAAACTCTTATTTGTGATCCTAATACAGCAGAAAATTTCTGTTACACTTATCCAGGCATAGACCAAATTAGAATTTATGAATATCAGTTGTTTCAAGGCTATGCTGGGTTATGAATAATGTTCTTTGCTGTATATGACTACAGCAGAAAAAGATAGAATAATTTCCTTACAACTATTGAAAACAATAGCCAAGCTCTCTCCCTCCTACATGCCTTCATACACAGAGTTTTCCCCATTGTAACACTTGCTCAAAATTTTATAGTTTAATATAAATTTGTTGTGTTTTTTTTTGTTTTGTTTTGTTTTTGGGTTTTTGTTTGAATTTTTTTTCCCCAGTAAGCAGTGAAAATGATCTCTACAGTAACTAGTACCTGAAGCACTAAGGTTGTTTGAGAAAATTGAATTGTGCTCAGGGGCAACTGTGCTTATGAAGTGTTTAGTGCATGTAAACAAACAGAAAACTATGCATATTCCCTCAGCAAAAGCTACTTACAGAGAATGTCAGTAAATAGGGATATGAGGTGGCTGTAGCAAATAGTGCAGAGAGAGGAGGAAAGGCAGATGTTGTTATGCAATGACACTGCACCAAAGACCAGTGTATAATATTAAAATAAGCAGTTTTTTCTGTTACAGCTGGCCATGCACAGCACAGTGTACACTTGGAATATATAATGTTGTAGCATCTGCTTCTCTGTGAGGGTTTCATTTTCTTCTTCAGAAAGCTATAATCTCAAATCTTCTCTTTGATAACTCTGATGTGCTTGATGGGAGAAAAGAGGCTGCAGTGCTGTCACAGTCTCTAAGTCAATTCCTTTAGCAATGAAAGAGACCCCAGAAATTTTGTACAGCACACTGCAGTGAAAACACAAAAAGTTGCTTTTCTGCCTGCTGCATTCCAGTCATTTTCTTTTTCTTGATGCAGGATGGAGTGCAGGTGACAAGGACTAGTCTAAAAGGTAAAAGAAAGGTATTTTACTGTTGGAGCAAGTCACAGAAGAATGGATATTTTCAGAACTGAAAGTTTTTGCTTTGTTCATATTTTTACACTTTAAGGCAAATAAATCTCTTTGTGAGATGTGAACCAAAAACTGGTTTGCACAGATTCTGTTTTGTCAGAGAAATCTTGTTTGTTTTTCAAAATTGCTTTCTTGGCCAATATTTTAAAAGTTTTAAATATTCTAACATTCAAGTATAATCTTTTACTATATGATTGTTGTTCCACAAAAAGATAGTGTGATTTTTAAGAAAGATAGTAGAGAAATTAAAAATTAAGGATGCAATTTAATACAGTTTGCACGCCTGCAGGTTTGACCCCAATGAATAAACAGTGGAGCTTATTTAGTTTTCTGTGGTTTCAAACAGTCCTTCCAGGCTATGGCAGCTTAGTCTTTTTTAATAATGTTACTTTGCCTTTGGATAAAAGCCTGCTGCATCCAACGATTCCGCAAATGAATGTACAAATATTAAAAAGGGAAAATGGATTTATACCTGAATATTGGATGGATCTAATTACACTTTAGAATCAAAAAAAAATCCCACTTCTAAGGAACTTGGAGCACTAAATTCCATGCATAATTATTTATCCATTTTGGAAAAGTAAACCATTTATGTCAGTGGAATATTCACATAGGAAATGATTGAGGATCACAGCCTTTTGATAAACATAAATAACCTATGGAAAGGTACAGGGCTTTTACATCCTTTTGCCAGGTTGTCTGTACACACCAATGATCACTCCCTCTGCACTTCTTCCTCTTCAAATCCTTTGCACACCATCTTTCCATTGCCACTTTTTGCAGGGAATCCTTGCAGGCTTCCACATCCATCTCCTTTGCTGAAATGTTCCTCAGTCCCTTCAGAGCACCAGGTATTTCCTCCCTGCTTTGTGTGTAGTTTTCCCACCCAAAATTTCAGTGTTTCTTCATCTTGCTAGTCAGTGTTTTCAAAAAGGGTAATAGTTGCTGTCAACAAAACAACAGTTCTTTTGCCAAAACAGTACTCTATTATCTTTTTCCTGTCCTGAACAATATGTTTACTTCTATCCTCCAGCCATCCTTTCTCATTTTGTCATGTAGGATAGGAAAATAGAAACCTCTCAGAAAAAATAAGTCCAAAAAAGCCCCCCACAGTAAACCAAAACTAAAACAAGCAAACAGAAAACCCAAACAAAAATACCAAACAAAACTTTAAAACCAAAACAGAAAATAAGTTATTAACTCAGTCTAAGATAGGTTATTTTCTCACATTTCCTTCAGAGACATGTTACAAACCAAAGATTAATCAATCCTGAACTGCAAAATATTGTTCTACCTTCCACAATTTCTACAGATCTGTTTCTTATTCCCTTTCAGGAATACTTTGAGGTTTTTTGGGGGTTTTTTTGGGTTTGTTTTTTTTTGTTTGTTTGTTTGTTTATTTGATTTTTTTTGCTGAGCAATACTATAACAGCTAGAATTAGATTTGAAAAAATCAGACTACAGGCCATGTGGAAGAAAACTGATTTAAATTAGCTGAGAGGAGGAGAGGTTTCAAGCTGATAACCTGTGTTCATTCCAGTACATTAACATGGTTCAGCAGGTGACCAGAGCTCTATCAAAGGTAAGAATAGATAGTCAGAAGTATAAAGGACGCCAGGAAAAAAACAGCAACTGAAGACAAACTGTGGAATGTAAAAGGGGGTGGAGATGTTGAGGAGATAGAGGAAAAAAAGGGGTATTTTAGAGTCTGGAGGATTAATAATAAAATTATTGTGATTCTAAGCCTTCAATGCTTTATTAAATTAAACAGACGAACATCAGGGAAAAGGCAAAGCCTTCAGGAATCTGAAGAAACTTGTGTAGCAAAGAATTTTACAACTTCTTTATCACAGACTGGATAAGAAGGATTATCTTCACTGCAATAAGTTTATTTTTCATTTCTAACTACTAAACTTCTTATATGAAAATCAGAATAAAAGCAATTCTGGGACAACTGTCACCATCCTAAAAAAAGACTTACTGGATAAACAAGTAGATTCTTTTAGTAACCATTTAGTAAAAGAAACCTTTCTGTTATCAGCTATGCAAAAAATTTTGTTTGTGCTAGGTGAACTGGGCTCTTAGACAGGAAGAAAAATTATAAGACTTCTGAAAATATTTAATTGAAAGTGCAATAGTCGATTTAATTTACCTATTTTCCCAGAAAGCTTTATGTATGCATACTCCATATTAAAAAGACAAAACAAGAAAATACGCTAGAAAATATACATTTAGATTTTAACACACTAAAGGCACTAATTTAGACCACAGTAAGGTGGTTTTTTTACCTGGTTTGTCATGGAAAATCTTTACTCTGCTGTTGACTACATAATGCTTTAATTAATCTTCACCTCACTTCTCTTTGATCTATATATGTCTGTTGTTTATGAACTATTTGAACTATTTTTCTAACATACGGTTATAATTATTTTCTCTATTGAAATCAGTGTATTTTTTATCTTTATAAAAACTGAGAAATATATTCATTACTGAAACCTCTGAAAAGGTACTAGAATATTAGGGGACTTATTTAATGGATGAATAATGAAGAATTATCCATTGTGGCCATCATTCCAAATTCAGTCATTGTCTACAGCTAAAATATGGCATTAACATGACAATAATTGTAAGTACTCAATTTCATCATGTACTAGAAATTTTCTATAAACTTATTTCAAATTCTTAGAGTCTCTGAGTTTTTCTGCCTTACTGATGGATCTGGTCAGCTTAGATATTTTACTACTGATTTTTCTTAAATGATTTTGTTTTCCAGGTCTATTTAACTCTTCTGCTGTTTGTTGTTCAGCTGTACTGTAAAATAGTGAGACAATACTATAGGTAAGCAATACAGAAAATGCAAAATGGTCCAAATTCAAGACATTCCCTTTGTATTGGCAAGGATGTGAGGATGCAGATAGCAAAAAAAACTAATCACCAGGGATGACAAATGGTTGAGGCATTCCTTCAAATGAGATATAAAATGTCTCTAACTATGTAAGGTCTCTTTTTCAGGAGTCTGGCAAAGGATGAAAAATGTAATTTTCAGCAAAGACAGTGGACTTTGTCAAATTTGATTGTAACAATGTAGGAAGACTTGCATTATTACTTCACTATCCCTGAAAATTAGTTTTTTTAACTTGACTGTGTAAAGTCATTTTGGTAGAAGATGAGGTTACTGCTTCAGTGCTCAGGCTGTGGTCCTTAAGAAGAGAAAGAGATGTACAATGATGTTACACAGATGAAAAACAGTGCTCAACATTATTTTTCTATTTGTAGCTGTGGCATATTCTAGTACATAGTAAATTATTGCCTTAGATATAATTCGTAATACTGTCATTGATTCTAACTTTTACCTTTGCTTATCATTATTTCTCATCTTCATTTACATTGTTGCTACTGTTTTCCTTCTAACTTGCTGTATTTTTGATAAATTAGAGGACAGGTTCCTTGGGGCAGTACCTTTATTTGCTGAATGCTCTCTGTGATGAAGAAAGTCCTGCTTTAGTCTCAACCAGATGTTTGCTAACACTCTAAAGAGACAACAAGTGGCTTCAAAATGAATTGTGACCCCTGAAACAGGTGGAAATAAGGGACTCATCCTGAATTTGTTACAGATGTTTCACTGTCTATTTATTTTGTGTCTAAAAATGGTGTATGGGGGAACAAATTTCAGTCAAAATAAAAGGAAAAGGAATTTCATGTCATCCACTCTGTTTTTGAATGAGAAACCCAAAGGCTTTAAATCTCATCACTTGAATCAGGTTAACTATTCCTTAGTTATTTATCTCTTCCATCATTAATAGCAATATCTGATTTTATATGCTTTAAACATATAAGAAAAGCTTCCCTGCTTTAGACCTAATATATGTCCCAAATGCCAAATAAAACTTGTCTGTCCTCCTGCTTTTTCCCTTTGCAGGGAATATACAATATATATATATATATATATATATATATAAAATACCAGATTATATTGACTCAGCTGAGTCTCTTGTGCCAGTAAACAGCAGGCATGCTGACACCTCGCCACAGGTATCCTGTTTCTTGAATATATTTAAATATTCTGATCAAAACATTGATGTTGTCAAAAGTGAAATATGGGTGTGCATGTTCTTCAGCTCCTGGTTATCATGGGATGTTTCACATGGAATGAAAAGCAGAGCAGATTTAGTCATGTGAGAATCTCTCCAGCTTTCTCTCTATGCTTTGCTGCTTCTTGTCTATCTCTGAAAGCAACACAAAGCCTTTGAACACCCCGAGCAGTGTGATCAAATAATAAAATAATAATAAAATAATAATAAACTCCTAAATGAATACATGGAAACAACCAGCAAGTATGAAAACTTAATTTCATGAAGCATGGGATATATTAATTGGATTTGTAAAAAATTGTGATATATAGACAAATACTGATCTTTTTGTTAATTTTTTTTTTTTTTTGATGGAGGCAGTATAAAAGGCACCAAAATTAGGCATTTGTTAGAATCCTGTAAGGCACAGAATAAAAAAATCTACATGTCATTACAACAGGAAATTTCACTTAATGCTCATCTTCATTTAATTTCTTTGTCTATAATCCCAAACATATTAGAGATCTGAGTAGATGAGGAATTGTCTGGGCTTGAGATTATAGTAAACACAGGAGGCATGAAAAGTCAGGAAATACTTTTGGCACGAGATGTAGAGATGGTTTTTAAAGAAGGCTTTTAAAGATAGTTCTACTGGAAAAAAAAAGAAAAGAGGGTATATTTTCAAAGGCTGTACTTGACCGATAATTTAAATTGTTTTGGTTTGTTTGCATGTTGTATTGCTGTTTATGTGCAAGTCAGGATCTGGAAGAAGGAGGCTTTGAGATAAAGAGCCCACTTGCCCTTTGAAAATAATGAAAGAGAGTACTCAAACAAACAACACAAAAATGTGTTTGAAAATGTATAATGGATACTTGATATTTCATGCTTTGCACATCCTCTTTTAAGCTATAACTAACAGAACTGAAGTTTGTGTCTGTGACATGACATACACCAGTTTAAGCTTATCCAAGAGTTTCCATACTTTAGTTTTAGAGACTGAGAAATGAATTACTGTTTTTACTGTACCTAATGAGTAGAATGAAATCAAAAACCAGTTATGCAGCTTCTGAAATTAGTAGGCCTAGACACGCTTTCACACAGAGAGTCATAATGAAAAGCAAAGAAATTTCATATCGTGAATGAGATTCAACCTGTTATGTTTAATTGAAATATATTTCAATGACATAGCTAACAAAATTTTCAAACAGTGCCAGTTCAGTTTCATATTAGTGACTATTTTTAGCCATCATTACAAATTAATATAACATTTTCTGGCAAATAATAGCAGATATGCTAAAGTGTTGCATATACTTTAGAATAAATAAACAATTTTCAAGTAAGTGTGGAGGATTTAATATGAAATACTAAATATCAAGGCTAAATAAAATGGTGTGGTTTTGTTTGATTACACTGTAAAGCTCAGTGGCTTGTTGGTGTTTTATCCTTTCATGTTTTTCATGGTTTTTTTTCTTTAATTTAATTTTCAATTTATTGACCTGATAGGTTCCCTTGGTACTTAGCAGAGCCTGTTCAAAGTTCTAGAGCAGAGACTGAACATCATTATTTTTCCCCTGATATATCATAGCAAATATTACATTTCACACTCCTATTTTTCCATATGCAGCCTGTCGTAATGAAGGTTGATCCTGACAAGCTTCTTCCCCTGAATTCCTTTGTTTGAGTTTCTAGTATTAGAAATTCACGTCATATATGACTAAAATTTGATTTTGTCTCCACCACACCTTTCTGTTTGTTACTGACTTGCCTCTTATACAATAACTATCTAAAATACCTTGCCTATGAAGAAGTTTATAAAGCAATATATGACCATGCCTTCTGCAATAGTTTCATGAAAAGAATAATTGAATATTCCTCTTCCATTTAAATAAATACTTAGTAATATATACGAAATTTCTATTTAGTGACTTAAATAATCATTATAAATTTGAATTTTTTATACAGGACTATTAAAAGTTAAAAAGCCAACTTTGAGTATATTTTCTTTGAATTCCAATGTTACTTCTATCTTAAAAACATGTTCATTTAAGAGAATCACTTTTTTTTTTTATTTCCTCTTCCCTTTGTTCCCCCACACGGACTGCTCACAATCATAAAACAATAATAAAAATAATAATAACAAAAAAGGATAGTCAAATGGTCCTGTATAAACTTCTTTTGAACAATTTTAAAGTAAGCTCTTTATTCGGCTATTTTAATTTGGAAGTGAGCCTGTTTCCTACCTAATTTAATTCCATAAACTCTGTTGCTCTAAAGGTTTATCTTAATGAGTTTTTAAATACCCATTGTCAGAATGCCCTATGGCAATCTGGCTGTGACTCTAAATGGCATCCAGCTGGACAGGAATGGCTGCATCAAGATGTACACCAAAATATTTTTTTTATTATTATTTTTTGGCTTTGAAATAAAAATCTAGTTTTAATTTCATGAGCGACTTTCATCTGCATTCCATATTCTTTTATGCAGGTTTTTTTTGAAGGTTGTCTCTGGAAAAGCCATAGGCAAAGGAAGTGTGCTGACTTGGAACTTGAGCATCTCAGAGATAGATTATATATATATAATGGAAAAAATGTCAGAGGGAGAAGAAGAAGACTTTACATTGTCTTTAAGTTATAATTCTATAGGAGCAAAAATTTTGCCTTTGATTTATTCCTGATAAGTTGAAAAGAGCAAATAAAAATAGATTTTGAGACGTTTCTTCTCCTCCCTATCTCTGTGTTTTGTCTGGTACTAGTGACACACTTGTTTCTGTGTGGAATGGTTCTTCCAGCCCTGGAATTAGAAATTTGTTAATGTTACCATTCTGTAGAATGCCTTCTTGATGATTTAAGCATGGAAAGACTGGGAAGAGGCAATTTGAGCTCTCAGGTCAAGGATTCAAACAGCCTCTTCATGAAGTGAAAAGAAAAAAGTGTTATGATCCCTTTGAGAATCTTCAGTTAAAAAAAAAAAAAAATCATTCCTGTCTACAGAAACACAACTATGCCACCCACACTTTTATGTTGTGGAGGAATAAAGAGTTTATTGGTTCATTAACTCCAATTAGTATTTTATCCCGGGATTTTCCAGATTTCTGTATTCAAATAATTTAAACATGAAATATGAACGCGTCCCTATATTCAGAGCAGAAGGAAAGGAATTAATGAGCACACTGGATATTTTGTGAGGAGGTTTCCACATCCATACTGAACCATAAATTTGATGGTTGTTTATAAAAAATGATTAACAATATGAGAGCCAGAGAGGCTACTATAAGATGAAACTAACCCTTATTTTTACTTTCAGTGGGGTTTGATAAATGATTATTGTTTTGCTTTTCTGATGGCAGAGATGAGACTTTGATTGGCTCAGATAAAAAATCATAATAAATATGATTGCTGTGTGGGCAGTAAAAGTGTTGCACATATTAGTGAAAGTGCAGATTTCTGTTTTATCTAATGCACACATGCAAGCAATAGTCCCACCCTATAATTAATGATAACATAGTTGTTGGAAGAAAAGAGTTGATAATTATCAGGAATCTCTCCAGCTACACAAATAAAGCATCATATTCAGATTTAATATGTAACAATAGTGAAATCTCTGGAAGAAGTATGCATGAGAATATTGTAGACAAATTGTAGACTTATGTCCTTTTTTATTGCAATAAAACTTGTGGATGCTGAGTTTAAGCGAACTTGGAAGCGCTTTATAAAAATTATTTTAGATACTTTTTTTCTAAGTAATACTTTAAAATGCATCAGAAAGGGCTATAAATTATCCTTTGCTAGTGCAAACCTGTTTTTCTGACATTTGGTGCAAGCTGAATTCCTCAAATAAAATACTATCATATACAAAATATAGTTCTGTTTAGCTATGGATACCTTTAAGTACACTTGCCAAGGTAGCTTTAAGCACAGTTACTAGGGTTTTTTTAGTCATTTTATATTATTTAGTAATTTTATCATTGCTGTCATTGTTTCCATTGATGATCTCTTTGTTATTCTGGTCCTAGATTTTCACATGCTGAAAATTCTTTGGGCTGGTACTTAGAATTAAAACAGAACTAAACACGTGCCATACCAAACAAAAAATGGAAAAAAAACACTACTCACCACCTTGGATCTTTAAAATTCACAGCTAGTGACTCTAGAAAGAAAGATTTCGAAGACTTTTCCTTTTTGGATTTTTCCTGGTCATTAGACCACCAAATACATTTTTATTTCTCATATTTTCTTTTTTTTTTTTTTCCATCCTTTTCATTGTTATTCCCAGATTTCATTTTGTTTTTACTTTAAATGTATTTTTTTCTTTCCAATAGTGTACATCCAATAGTGGTTTGATTAGTAGTCAGCATCATCTTAAAATATGTCAATTTATTTTTTTCTGTCACTTTTTCACACACAGAAATTTTTTTTCTCCTTTTCCATTCTAGTCTGGTTTATTTGTTTGTTTTTGTTTTTTTTTTTAATTTGTTTGGTAGGGGTTTTTTAGCTTTTTTGTTTGTTTTTGTTTTGGGGTTTTTTTTCTTTTTTTTTTTTTTTTTTTTTTGTTCACAAGCTATGCTGAATAAACTCCTTTGACTTTCAAATGTCATACTTTCAAATTCTTTTCTGCTTACTCACTTCCTTGGGACAGCTTTGAGATCAGTACATTCTTCTAAGGACCAAAGGCAAATTTGAACATATGGCAACACTTCTAAACTATGCAGATTTTTCACCAACCTACTGTTTCTACCAACAATCACTTGTTTATCTCATTTATTTCTATTATATACACTTGTTAAGAAGCATCAGTTTCCCAATGTGTCAGTATGTGAAGTAATTTGCATTATTTTCTCATGACTAAAAACACACGACCCACTGTTCTGCATTGAAGTCTAGAGGAAGGTTTTCTTTAACCATTTTTTTAGATGACTTTAAATACTCAAAGCCTAAAATGGAAAAGGTGACAGAGCAATTATCATCAATTGTGGGTTTTATTCAGTGAGTCACAAAATCTGAAACAAGGAAATGCAGCTTGAACAATTAATAGTTTACCCCATAGAGATTGACTCAATATTTGGTTGAAGGTTTATTTTAATAATCATGAATATCTTCATGTTTCTCTCTTCATTAAGAGCCCAGATATTCTAAATTCAGCACAAAAAAGTTGATTATCTGCCATATTAAAAAAAAAATTATTTCAGACCAAATTTTTTACAGTTAAATAGCTTTGACCTTACACATGATTGCAAATATTTTCCATTTTAAAAAATTGTATTTTAGTAATAGTCCTCTGATTAAATACAGATTGTGTTGCATGAGAAAAAAAGACTTTGATCTTTAAGTAAAGAAAAACAATAAAAATCAGACATTCAATTAAAAAAATTCCTTGAGTTGGAGAGTGAACAAATTGAATCTATGATAAGCAGCTCACAAAGCAAAGAATTGACTTTCCAGAAAAAGTGTTTGGAAAACTCACTATATTTTTCATTGCTGGACTATTAAAAACTGCCTTTAATATAACGTAATAGCCTTTTTTCTTTTAGGTAGGTATGTATTAGATGGTGAATAAATTAGTGTTTACTATTTTACTTACTGCATTATATATATATATATATATATATATATATATAAATATATATATAAAAAATATGTTATATATTACATGTTATATGTTATATATTACATGTTATATGTTATATATTACATGTTATATGTTATATATTATATGTTATATATTATATATTATATATTATATATTATATGTTATATATTATATATTATATATTATATATTATATATTATATATTATATATTATATTATACTGCATATATGTATGTCCATGATGTTCTTGTCATGGACACTGCCAGTAAGGAAAGGATACAAAACACAACAGTCCTGTAAAGAAATAGCTTCCTGCTCCAGCTGATAATGACAAATAACATATTGACAAACATACAGGTTCTGAGCATGTTTATTGAAATGGATACCTTATAATTAAATTTAATGGGCCTGCCATTTTCAGTGTTTAGATAGTGACATTGCAGAGAGTAAGATAAAGTATGTAAGAAATACATGCTTTCTATAAATTATGTTTCCAAGACTGCATTTAGAAAGAGGCACAGTAGAAAATAAAGATGAAGAGATCTTAGTTATGATGAATTATTCATGTTGTAGCAACAGGACAATATTTATTCTCAGTAATGCACTTGTACCCCTGGAGATCTGAAGTGCATCAAAGCTTGTTTATTGTGGATTTATAATCAGAAAAAAAAATAAGGAATATTCTATTATCATAATTCTGAAAAGTTATTCTAAAAATAAGGGGGGATTTTTTTTTTCATAAGGAATTCCATTGAAAAAATCAGGCTTATACCAAAAACCAAAATACGAATCATTACCAACTTCTGGTTAGAGCTATTAAAATTAAATTTCTCTGTTCTGAATACAAATGTATAGAATGTTTGACTTGTCTGAACAAGAAAAAAATATTTGTGTTTGTTTGATTTTTTTTTTTAATTCGATGTATGCTAAAAATATATGATGTTTTTACCAGTGGAACTTCTGTAAAATCTGACATAATTTTATGGGATTGGTCTGGCCAAAGTTGACACAGGTGTGCTTGTTAATGCAATGAGAGCTGTGGTAAGCAATGTGCTCATAGTCCTCCACAGAGGTGTCTAAGCACCAAGATTAGGGGCTTTGTGATTGATTTGTCCATCTCACCCCATCAAGATATATCATGTAGTAGATGAAATGTAGTCTTGATACCTCAGAAAAGTGGAAGTTCTCATCAAAAATTTGAAGGGGAGAAAAGCATTCATATTTTGGTGTGGTTGACACAGCAAGGAGGATTGATTGTTTGCTGTAGGTAAAAGCAAATGGGGTTACTAACTTAGAAAGGGAAATAACTAAATAAATTAAGAAGATATATAGCAGGTGACAGGGAGGTGGTTTGGGAGAGCCAGAACAGCGTCACCAAGGGCAGGTCCTGCCTGACCAGCTGTCCTTGGGTAACTTTATGATGCTTGCATCCCCATTCATCTTCCATGTTGGGGTAAGTCCATCAATGGACAAAGGAAGGGCTACATATGTCATTTACCTGGACTTCTGTAAACCTGTGGTATGGTCCCCCACAACGCCATCCTTCTCTCTAAATTGGAAAGAGAAGAATTTGCTGGATATTAGATGGATTCTATGTTTCTATGATAGTTCTTGAATAAAAAAACCTAAATTAGTATGCACTTAATATCTTGGTAAAACTTCCTAGGAAGTGACAGCTGGAAATACATGAGTTCACAGGAAATAGCAGAAGCTGTAATATTTCAATGGAAATACAGGATGCAAAAGGAAAATAATAAGAGGTTTTTAGGACAGGGTTCAATAGTTTTATGAAGGCAATTTTGTGACGTGGATATTATGTGACCGAATAACTCTAAGAATCCATTTCTGTTCAAGATGCTTTAGTTCTTCTGTGCTCCTTGCTGGAAGGGTGAATGAGTTAACCTCCACCCCAACTTCACCAGTGAGAAAACAATTTTCCAAGGCAGTGTAAATTCCTAGAACTATATATAGGAATTTAGGGTTGGAAGTGAGCTGGGAGATAAAAGAATGGAATTCCCTGAGGGGAAGCGCAGGGATTCCTGCAGCAAAAGCATGTTTGAAAATAAAGTCCTCTAGAACAGAAAACAGTTCAGCTGAGGGTTTCTAAGGGACTTTCCATGGCTCTGACCATCTCCATCCTGCAGCATGTCTTAGCAACACTGCCTGTGTGACTGCACTGTGAGTCAGCTGGGGAAAGCCACTTTGCTGAAAACATGAGCAGGTCGGGGGTGCAGCAGGGAAGAGTCTGTGTTGGTGGGGTAAGATGACAGTTTTCATCCAGAAATAGCTCCTCCATCTGTCATCCTATGAAGTCACAGTGGCATTTTTGGTGACAAGACGGTGATGATGGGTATGCGAAGCTGAGGGTCCAGCATCAGCTGGATAAATTTAAATATGTCTAAATTGCTATGGGGGAAAAGGCAATGAGGAAAGGGTGCAGCAGGGTGTCTATCTCACAGCTACAAACAGAGCTGAATTTGGTCTGCTGCACAGTATCTGACATGGACCAAATCCTTCACTACAGTCTATTTTGGCCACCTATTTTTCTGTTCAAAGGCCTCCTTAGAAACTTAGCTGTCGAAACTGAAAATGTCCCTCCGACATTTTTGGATGTTCCAGGCCCAGGTCAGAAGCATTTGAGACCCTGGCAGGCAGCTGGAAACAGCTGTGATTTTGGGTTTGAGCCATGGGATGATTTACCAACCTTGCAGGAAGAAGAAGAACTCACAAAAGTTTAGATATTATAGTAGAAGTAGTCACAAAGTAGAGGGAAGAATTTTTGAGTGCTGTACAGGAGGTTTTGGTTTTGTACATGGGGGTCAGAGGTTTTAAGATGGAGGGATTTGGGCCTGCCCTGTCCTCCCTCTTTCTTCTTCCTTACCTCCATGTTCTTGGTGATGTTGGCACTCCCAGATTGGTTTAGAGTAGAAAAGCACCATTTAATATAGGTAATGGGCATTGGGGAAAAACTGTACCCATGTAACACGTAATGTACCATATAAAAGATAGAAAAGCACCATTTAATATAGGTAATAGGCATTGGGGAAAAACTGTAACCATGTAACACGTAATGTACCATATAAAAGACAGCAGCAACTCTGTCGTATGAAATCTTAACAGTTGTTTCAATATTGTATTCCCATATAATATATGGGAATCATGTGCATTTACCATCTAATAGGAGAGCAAGTGAGATAATTTTAAGGTGTTCAGCATTCATAAATTTATGAAAGTTGGGGGAAAAAAAGGAAGGAACAGTTGCATCAAAATTCAATTAGATATGTTTTCTCTCAGAATTTGAATTAAACACAATTGGCTGATGCTGGATTATTTTTGAAGGGGGTTGTATTTATTATTATTGTTGTTGTTGTTGTTGTTGTTATTACACACATACCCAAGGCATCACTGAACATGGGGCAAGAGAACAGGAGAAGATGAAATGTAATATAGTGCTTAACTCAAAAGGGTTCTTCCTGCACTAAAAGGATACTGAAAATTTTGTCCAAAAATCAATAAATTGACTTAAGAGTGTGGCCTGGAAATATTTTAACATACACCTTCACACAGATACACACAAAAACAGTGTTGAAATGATAGAGTAATCTATTATGTGACCTTTCTCTTATGCTTATAATAGCATTAAGGTTGGAATACTAAACCAAGAATGCTTAAATGCTTAAATGCACTGTCTTACTGATTAAATTAGGTCAAGAAGAATGACAGACATAAGAATACAATTGCAAGAAAGCAAGTGATGTGTCCTAAGCCATAGGCAAAATTATAAAAAAAAGTTAATCACATTTATAAAAAAATAAAAATATGAAGAAGGTCATCTGTAGTGATGGCATATATTAACAAGAAAAAAACATTGTTTCTTTGCATATCAGTGCCAACAATATTAGTCATATCCTAAGGATATCTCAAATGAATTAAAAGAAGAAAGCAATGTGGTATAACTTCTACATCTAAATGAGACTGATGGAAATAATGTAAATGTTGGTCTTACACATCAAATACAACGAACAGTTTTTCTAAAGAACATAAATGACTGCACCACTGCCTCACCCAACCCCTCAATGATAAAGCATATTATTTTGTCTCTGGCTTATGTGTGCTCTGAAACCTTCTGAGCTTGGCAATCAGAAGATCTCAGATTTAAAATCTTGAGCACTTAAACATCAGAGACATTTATGTGGTTCATAAAAAGAGTACATGATTGATAAGAAATGTTTGTCATGTGAACAAAAAGCAACAATAAAATGTACTCTGAAATGCACTATTCTTAGAAAGGGGATGTTTTAAAATTTGAAAAAGATTTTAGAAACCTGAGAAGTAATTATTTTTTCCCAGGCAAAACAACTTTTGTTAGAAAAATCATGCTTACTAAAGGAAATTATTATCTACTTAGTACAAATTAGCAGGGATGGAGGAAAGCTTTGTGTTTTTCCACAATCTCACTTCTGCAACATAGCATTCTCACAATATTGGTATATTTGAGGCTGCTGTTGTCTCACTGAAGCTGTCTTATTTCTGTTGTCCATGGAACTTGTGCTTTCTGTGGAAATGAGTGTCAAAATATTTTTAATTAAGGAAACTAGAAAACATTCATGTTAAATCTCAGTTATGTTTACATTTCATTTTGTGTTGTTTTTTTGTCTCCCTGTGCTATCCCTAAATAAGAAAAATACTAATGAGAATATGAATACCACTATTCCTTTTCTTGGATTCCCAGAGTATTACCACTCCTTTTAGAAATTCTTGTCTAATGAGGTGGAACAAAAATAATGCTTTTCTTGAAAGATGAATCTCAAGGAAAGCCCAGTAAAGAAATAGTTTCCTGTGATTCTAAATCAAATTCTGTGGTTTTGCTTTCCAAACCTATTTAAAGAATAAGCAAGAGTCATAGAAACCACGCTATGCAAATAAGGCATTCAATTTGCAATCCTAAATTAGATGTTCTTCTAACTGTTGAAAAAATAACAAAGTATTCCTTTGGTAAATCTGCCATTTGAAATTGTGTGAAATTTCATATTTATATTTTCTTGGGTTCCTTATTGTTTCTTCATCTGTTTTCTGTGGTTCTACTGGATTTCAATGACAAATGAATAAAACTGTGAAAACATGTGAAATAATTGTTTTTCCACAGCTGGCATTTGGAGAATTTGAAATTGTTATGTGATTATTTGATAAGCTGCACATTACTCACATTACTGTTGTCATAAATGATTTCTCAGAGCCCTGGTCTCTTCACAGGCATTGTTACCTGAAGAGCTGGGCAGAAATTAATCATCCAAGACTCCATTTGAATATCTAACTTAAAAGAAGAGGCAGCTGTTCTAGGAAAAGAGAAATACCTAAAAAATTATGTCTTCTGAGGATACAGAGCATTTAGGGCACCCCTGAATACTTATAAAGCTTGAATTTTGAGAAATTTCTATTATTATATATTTTTTTTTACAATGGGACTGATTTATATTTTGCATTTAAAGAGAAACAAACCAAACAACTAGTTTACTTGTTTATTTCAGATGTGGCTGGCATTAAATCACAAAATTTAAATTTCATATAGTAACAAAATTTATAATAAATTTGCTTCTCCTACCTTTTCCTTAGGCATAGCACTTGGTCCACACCCACCTATAAATCTCTGATGGCTATCCTTATGACCAAGTGCTGCCTGTAGTGGCTGATAAAATTTGGGAAGGAGAGGATCAAAAGTCTAATGTTCAACCAGCCTGTAGTGAAAGAGTCAAAGGTGATAGGAGGACAGGGAAGGAAAGGGAAAGAAAATAGAACTACAACATTTTTGTGGTGCTTGAAAACATCATGAAGACTGGTCATACCTTTATGGACAGTAATAATGGGGTAGTGGGACAAGGACACTGTTAAGAAAGTTAGAAAAGCAAATTATGATGCTCTCTTATATTGCATGAAACACATCTGCTCTAAAACCACTAAAGAATATTACTTCTAAAACAAAGCTTGTCCGTTGTACAGTTAATACTTGAAAAGTTCTAAGTAGGTTAACCTGAGTCCTACGTTATACAACTCATATTTTCAAGAGAAAATAAGGAGTTAATGCTGATAGGCATTTATACCTCTTATAAGGGATTTATTGTGTGAATAAACTAAGGGTTATGATGTTTTTGAAAGTGTAGAGTGTAAGCTCATGCAGGCAACTCTGTGAGAAAAAGAGCCACTGGTGTCATTTAATGAGTAAGAAATGGCACAGACTCACCAGAAGGCTGGTTTGCACATGGTATTGTTACTATGAAAATTATCTCTTTTTATAGACTGTTCCCATACAGACGGACTGGATTGGTCAATTAATCAATACATTTCACCTGAAATTATTATTTAACAAAAACACCTTTCTTATAAACAGGAAAACAACACCTGCAGGTTGTTTATAATAACAATCTATCATTGTTTACCTTCAACTCCCAAAAGTCTCACAAGCTAATCATGAGAAACCTTATCTGGTTTTCTTGCTTTCTGACCAGGCTGTCACATCCATATTCTGAACTTTACATTTTAACAAAATATTTTTTTCCTCAATTACCCATCTGCAATCTACACTGTCAATGTAACTAATCTACTATCAAATTAAGTGAGGAGGAGGTTTTATTTATTATTAAAGATAAGGTAAGAATTATGGTCTCTATTTCAAATGGCACTTAATTGGGATTTTTTTTTCATACCATCATGAATTGAAAACAAAGCAATTGGTTACAAAATGTGAAAAAAATCCAATTATGTAATTATTAGTAATTTTACTTCTATACATTCTTACTTATGCTGTTATCAAATTTTTTTTTTACCAAAACAATTTTTCAAGGATTAAGAAAGGAAAGAAGGCCTGGGTCCCTTAGTGAGTAATTTTATTCACTGTATAAAGTTGGAATTTAATTTTTGTCTTGCAGCTTGAGAGATCTCTGACAAGAAACATTTGATTAGCCAGTTATTGCACAAATGCAAACAAAACATAGTCTCTACTGTCTTACTGCACAAATTAAATCACAAAGGATTACCATCTACCTGGTGTAAAAGAGCAGTTTGAATATCAAAGTTCTGTTCTTTGAAACAGAGTTTGTCTGAAAAGTCATGTAAGGTAAGATTTTGTATTATTTTTTGCTCATATTCTTAAACTCCTCCTAGTCCTGAAGCATTTTTCTAGCAAATTTTTGTTAGATATTTCTTTATGGCAGAGATTATATGTTTCTAGTGTAGTTAGTATAATAGAATCCTATGCTTAATGGAGCCTAGGTATTGGTGGCTGTCAAGATGTAAAGGTAACAATGTAGTTTTAATATTTTATTTCACTAAACCAGTGAGAATTTACATCATCTCTGAACAGCTACAAGTACTAGAAACTGAAAAGATGCACCATAGAATGAGGGGTTTTATATATTTCTTTAAAAAAAATACCACCTGAAAAAAAATCCCAGACTGCTCTAACACAGTCTCAGAATCTTCTTTGTGAAATTAAAAGGGAATGAAATGACTGAACTGCAAAGAGGAATCCTAAGGAAAGCAAAACTATTATTAAACTAATACTGTTCATGGTACTGCGTTAAAAAATTTGTCGGTTTTTTTCAGTGTAAGCAGCTCAGGCAAAGAAAACCAGCCTTTGTAAGTTTACCAAATAAGAACTTCCAATCAATGCAAATTAAATTGAAGTTCTTTTTAATTTTAAAGTATCTGGGTTAGGTACATCCATGGCTAACAAAAGGGAGAAGGAGGAGGGATGCTTTGTCTCAGGACAGTATGGAAATCTGTTCCTTGGACATTACATCTGACTCAGCCAAGACAAATAAACTAATCAAATGTTCTGGATATTTCTTGATTAGATGAACTCAAATTTGATATTAAATTTTAAAATATGAATTGTTGTTTCTCCCTCTTCTATTGGTTATTTTTTATTTACTTAGAACCCTGTTTAAAACAAAGGCAAGTACTATGTCTCAAGAGTGAAAACCTGGCACATAAAATGCCCAAAGTCAGACAAGAGTTAGATAAGGGAAAATGATGCAATGCTTGGATCTTATTGATGAACTGCTCTCAGATTTCCTTCATAGAATGACAAAATATTCTGAGTTGGAGGGGACCCACAAGGACCATGAAATTCCTGGCTCTGCATAGGACACCAAGTGTCACACCCTGTACCTGAGAGCATTGTCCAAATGCTTCCTGAACTCTGTCTTGGTGCCATGACCACTTCCCTGGGAGCCTCTTAGAGTGCCCAACCACCCTCTGCATAAAAAACCCTTTTCCTGACATCCAACCTAAACCTCCCCTGACAGCTTCAGGTTTTTCCTCAGGTCCTGCCACTGGTCAGGAGAGTGAAGAGATCAGTGCCTGCCTGTTGGAACTCAAAATGTCCCTCAGACATTTTTGGTTGTCCCGGGTCCAGGTCAGAAGCATTTGAGACCCTGGCAGGCAGCTGGAAACAGCTGTGATTTTGGATTTGAACCATGGAACAATTTACCAACCTTGCAGGAAGAACAAGAAGTCACAAAAGTTTGTACAAATATAACAAAGACCCCATTGCTGTTTACAGAAACTTATTTTCTAGATTATAAGTGTAATATTTCAATGATGCACGGAAAAAAAAAAAAGCTATGTTTGAATACTGCTTAAAAATGAAGACTATAGTATTTAGTGGTCACAAATGTTTTATATAATTCTATCTTCCATCTTTGGTGGTGTATTTCTCTCACGTGAAGAAAAAGTTAAAAAGATTTTGAAAAAAAATCCTGAACTGGTTACCTTGTGAAAAGAAACAAGAAAGTTTTTCTGTACCTTAACTGAATCATTCATTACAACAAACAAATAATTTTTTTTTGTTGGTTTTTTTTTTTGTTTTTGTTTTTTTTTTGTCTTGGGTATAATCTTCATAGGTGGCATAGACAATATCATCAGAATGGAAGGAGTGTGAAACTGCTTAAAGAAGTGTCCGAGTACCTCACATTAGCTAATTTGATGGTCTAAAATGAGAATTAAGTTCACTGTGTGCTGGACTGGCTTTAAAAAGTATACATTTTAAGATTATCTTCTTAGGTTGAAATCTTAATATCTTTGAATGACTTGATGTTCAAGACAGATGTTCAAGCACTGATTTACATTGATTTGGAAAGGAGAAGTATTAATTTGAGTGAGAGCTGCTTTGTCTTCAGCTGCTGTGTAATTATGCATATCTATGCATACATTATCCATAAAGAAACTTCCCTAGTTTCAAATTTTTTAATATGGATGATTTTTTAGATGTATAAAATTCATATATGTACATACAGATGTGCAGACTTATATGCATGTAACATCTATAAATTTATAAATATGAAAACCAGTAAGGATTTAGGAGACCAATTTGAGCTTTCTAAATTATGGTCTGTGCTTTCAAGATTAAAAATAACTCTGATGTGGGCATGTAGAGGAAAGGATGTCTGTAATATGTTATTTTTGCATTGAAGTGAGCAATGAAGATCTTTGTAAAACACATTCTTACCCCTGTGTTAAAAGAGTATTTCTGACATCTATTCTATACATGAGAGGTCTAGAATATCTTTATTGCACTGTGATGGAGGCATAAAAAATAGTGACAGGTATATCATTTAACAAGTTTGAAAAATGGACAGTAAATAACAGATTTTTACCCTCACTTTAATTGGTCAAAATAAAGTGGAGCAATTTATGCCTTACTCTCCTGTTGAGTTCTTTCTGCTGCACTTCATCCATCTCAAATCAGCCTTCACTCATACAAAAAGACTGTAATTTAATTTGAGAAAAATTATACCTTCATCAGGCTGATTGTATTTTCATCCCTGTTTAAATACTTATTTCATGTTTATGAGAGGGTGAAAAAAAAAGGTAGCTATTTATTGTTTAGCAGAAGTACATTTCCCCCCCAAATTATTCAATATAATTATGATTAACCCAATATCCTGAGGAACTTGACATTTTAAGGGTATTGTGTGCTTGAAGATAGGGAGGGTGGTGGATTGTTCAAAGGGGGAAAAATCCCCTAGATTAAACAGTAACACATTAATCATTATAGACACTTACAGAATGTGTTCCTAAGTGATACATTTGATTTTGCTGAAAGTGAGGTTTTATTACTTGCATCACTGCCATTACAAAGGGAATTCAACTCATTCTTCTAGAATGAAGCATCACTTTCTAAAACAATTATTAGTAAGGAATAGCATTAAGATACTATACTTCTTCAGGGCTTGCTTCAAAGAGATTAAATGAGAAAGATTTACGTTACATGTGTAACAGGAGAAGGGATGTGAAACAATGCTGGAACATAATTAATTATTTTTCTTCTATCTGATGAATAAGTGTGTCAGTTAAATATAATAATTAAAAGGAACAATTATGCCAAATATGTCTTATGTTTCAACAATGCCAAATAAGTAAGAAGAAGTCTAGTTTTAGGAAAGACAAGCCTGATCTGTATCTACAGCTGAAAGATTAGGTAGTTCTTTATGGGAGATTAATTAATTAATTAAATTAGTTAATTAAAAATACATTAATTACAGTCAGATGATAGTTCACAGGTAGCCTGGTAGAGAAGGCAACAAAACCTACTGTGTTTGTAGAGAAATCCATAAAAGCAAACAAACTAACCTTGTGGTCTAAAAGCTGACTTTTGGCACAATGCTCCTTTTCCAGGGGAGCTCCTTTTCCAGTTTTCCAGTGGTGAACTATATAAGAAAACAGAGGAATGTTATTCTGTCTTCACCTGCTGAGTTTGGTGGGTTAGTGGATACATAGAAGGCAGGAGGGAAGATTAATTATACTACTACACTGTTCTTAGCCTTAGATTCCCCTTTTGTTTTGGCAAAACACACAATAAATATAAAGTTGTCCCATAAACCAGAGCTAAAAATTAATAAAAAGCAGCAAAAATCAAGTGATTGACAACCAGCAGCTCTCTGGTTAAACTAGAAGTATTGTTAAAGGGTTTTTCCAGTCATGGAAATAGATCACAAAGCAAATTCCTTACTAAGAAGAATCCTAATCTGCAAAGTGTATCTTTCTAAAGGTTGTAAATCCAATCAAAAATTGGATGCAATGTTTATCTTAGATGCACTATGAAGAAGCTCAATATTTATTTTAATAGTCCCTATGAGGCCTAGAACATACAAATCCTTATCTGAAATATCACACCATGATTCTGTGTCTATCTACAGTCCACACAATGTGTGGAGATGAATTGTATTAATTAAGGTCAATTATGAAGATAAAATTAAGAACAAGTAAAACAACTCCAAAGCCCAATTAATCAAGACCTTGATAACATCTGAATTTATCTGTATATGATGATACAAACATATATTGAAAAATAACTTGGAATTGTAACACTCCAGGGACTTATTACAGCTGGATTACATTTACAGTACTGTGGCAAAACAGATTTAAGTGGGGATTTTGAACTAAAGCTGAATTCTTGGGACCTGGGGACAGGAACAAGCAATGAAAGGAGGCAAAAGGGATACCTCAGCAAAGAAAAATTTAAAAAAAAATTACCAAATTCTAGAAAAGTGTCCAGCCCTTATATTACAAGGCAGGAGTAGAAGAAATTAGCATATTGTTTATTCTTATACTTGACAAATAAGGATGCTGATAGTGGATGCATTACCCAGAAAAATATTTTCTATTGACTTCTCTTTCTTATCAATGTTTAAGATGATGGATTCAACACACTGTATTAAGCAATTTGATGATACTTCTGAAAATAGAGAGCCTGGTTGTGATAACCTGCACAAGCTCTCAGAATGAAGGTGACATTTTATGTTACATATTTATGTAACCCTTATCAGGTTGAAAGAATGAAAGCAGGAAACTACTGGTAATTTTTAACATATCTGTATAACTAAGATTTGCAGTCCAAAGTATCATATTTCCTTTCTAAAAATTTCTTGGGAGTATTACTACATTGGAAAGTAAATTCTCACTTTAGGCAGAGTTAAATTTCCCATGCTAAATTTTATTTCATATTTATGAGGAAAAAAGAAGGCCATTGAGATAATTATACTTCAAAAGCTAAGACAGATAGAGTAAAGGAAACTAAGGATTGGAATATTGAATAAAGAAATACTGTGATACAAATGAGTACAAAGATGCAACTTAAGGACAGCATATTCAGAAAGATTCATCATCCTC
Source organism: Taeniopygia guttata (assembly GCF_048771995.1). Classification (NCBI taxonomy): domain Eukaryota; kingdom Metazoa; phylum Chordata; class Aves; order Passeriformes; family Estrildidae; genus Taeniopygia; species Taeniopygia guttata. The sequence continues at coordinate 71,413,668 of NC_133028.1, forward strand.
TCAACAAAATGAATTTTATTTTGATGTGGGTTAATTTCTACAAAGGTAATATTTGTATAACTGCATGGTGAGAAAAGCAGTGGAAAAATGCTGACTCTTTGGAATAACCATCCCTCCAAATATATATTCAATGGAATAACAAAGTAATTCTTTCTGAATTGAACAGTAATTAATATCAGCTTTATTCTGTCCCTGTGGGTAATGGTTTTTTAATGGAATTTTTTGGAGAATGCAGACTATGATTTCAACTGAGGATTAGTCAGGCAAATTTTAACTGCATGAAACTTTAGCAGAGGTAGCCTTGAGATTATATTCTTTATTTTACCTTTGAGGAACAATACTGGTTCCCTAAAGATGAAACTGTGAGAACACAGGGAGGAAAGAAACAGCCCCAGCACAAAGGCTTAGAATGTTGTTTCTTTGTCTCTTGCAGGCTCATAATCTGACCTTTATAATACTGAGGGAAGAGACCTAAGGCAAACCAGCACATGATATAGTCGTAGAAATGTCAGGATTTTTTTTTTTTTTTTTACTTATGTTGTTTCTTCTATCACTGCTTCTGTATCTGTGGACTCACAGTGGTTTAAAAAAAACCCAAAATCTCAATCCTATCTGATGAAACCAAACTAAAGAATAACAAGAAAGAAAGAAAGAGAGAAAGAAAGAAAGAGAGAAAGAAAGAGAGGAAGAAAGAGAGAGAGAAAGAGAGAAAGAAAGAAAGAGGGAAAGAAAGAGAGAATGAAAGAAAGAAAGAGGGAAAGAAAAGAAAGAAGGAAAGAAAGAAAGAGGGAAGAAAACAAAGAAAGAAAGAAAGACAAGAAAGAAAGAGGGAAAGAAAGAAGGAAAAAAATAAAGAAAGAAAGAAAAGAAAGAAAACTAAGAGAGACAAATAAGGGGTTTTCAGGGGAAAGGGGAAATAATATTACGTGAATGTTGCAGCAGGGGTGGTTGCATTTCTTCTCAGCTTGGTTGAGGTTAATACCAGACCACAAAATATAGTGAGTTCTCTTTTGTTTTCAAGCCTCCCACTCATTGGGTGTATCAATGTAATTTTGCTCTAACAATAAGCAATTAAGAAAATGTGATATTTTTGGGGTTTAATTATTCCCTGTACTTTCAGAGGTGTCAGAACCGACACATCCTTTTCCTTGCCAATACCACCTTTGATTTGCTTCTAAGTGTACTTTGCAAGAGGGATTCATGTGCAAATCTGGAACTGTAGGTAGAGTTATACTCTATATTACCTCTTTATTCTTCTTGTTTTCTGGCTGTTGCAGATGATCTGAGCAACACAAAAAATGAGAGGCTTAGAATTGTCTTGTTTGAGAAACTGGGTGACGATTAGCACTGAGACAGCCATGGTGATTTTAGAAGAGCTGTTGCAGATACCACTGGAAAATAAGAAATCTTGGAGCTCTGGGGACCCCAGTGCCACCAGGTACTTTGCAAGATTGTCAAAGCAAGAAGACATTGTGAGTACCATAAATTTTAGTTGGCTATTCTGGGGTTCCTTTTGTCCCCTCTAAAGAATGTAGTGACGAATTTAATTGAGTTTCTTTGGGTTTTTTTTGAAATCAACATCTTATAGAGAATTCCTTCAGAAATGCTTGACATCTGAATGAAAATTATTTTAGAGCAAAATTCTTAAGAAATTTTGTTTTCTACTGTTTATCTCTGACAGAACAAGTCAAGATGGAGAATACTAGACTGTGTTTAGTAACAAAATTAATCTTCCCTGGGAAGTTATTGTAAATTATCAGAGACACCTTTTTCTCTTTAATAATTGTAGAAAAAGCTATAATTTTACAACTAGACATGTCTCTTCCGATTTCCTTTTGAATAGTAGTAAAAATGTTTTGCTTTTCAGCTAAGAAGAAAGAGCATTCAGGAGGTATTTATAAATGAAAATTAAAGTAATTTTATGGTTTATTCTTTCTCACTCAAAGTAATTTGTTTCTAATATTTGTATCCATACACAAAGAGTAAATTTTTAATGTGTTTTATTCTATTCAGCTGGTGAAAAACTAGCTGCTTGAAAGTATGTGGATTATGTATGCATTTGAATTTAGAATTGCAGTTACTTAGATTATAATGATAAGGTCTTTATCCTAAGATTTTAGACAACTTAATTTCAGGGAAAATTTCTTAAGAAGGAAAACCATTATAAAGCTCTATCTTACCATTTGTTTAAAACCAGTTTATCATACTTATTTAATAATTTAAACATCAAAACATTTAACTGCATTTTGTTGGGCCATGTTAATTTTTTGTTTAGGGAAAATGAAGCAATCAATCACTGGAAGAATATTTTACCTGGCAACAGGCTAAGTTAGTTAGCAGTATGAAGGAGAGTTCTTAGGATATTTAGAATACTATTCTCTTAACTTTGAAGATCTCTAGAAAGGCCTATTGAAGAAGGAAAGATAAATAGATTTGATCTAATTTTCTTCTCAGAAAAGTAAATGTATATTGGGTGTGAAGTTCTGACTGTATCCCACTGTACCCTGGCGAATTAAGAAACCATAAAATAAAGTCAAGCATTGCACTTTTATAATGCAAGCTAGTTAAAAATCTCCCCAATAATAAATGAGCTATCAGTAGTATACTCAGTCATTCTTGCTGTCAAATAAACATCTTTCTTTGTCTGCCAAGGAACAAATTTAAAATGCAGAATGTTAAGGTTTTTTAAATTTATCTGTAGATATAAGGTGTGTAAGTTATGTTTAACACCTGCAATCTGTGCAGTTGGCTAAAAGAAAGTATATGGGAGCTATAATGCAGAAACTGTTTTTTCAAAAGTAATTTGGTATGATTGATGGTGTTCTCATTGACATAATCTGCATTAAATGTTAATTTTTACCCAATCTGAGATGTTTTCATATTGGTTGTTTACAACAAGAATAACTGGAATAAAAATGCAAAAGTCTTTCTCTATTTGATAATATTTCCTACTTTTTGGTATGTTTTTCTGCTTGACTGAGTGTTTCCATTATATTTAGCATTTAAACTGGTTAGAATGGAAGTACTTTTCCATGCCAGAAATTAATGTGCTCTGGAAAGCAAGAAAGCAGGAGAAAAGGAAAACCAAAAAAACATGTCCTGGCTGTCCTGTATGGCTGACAGTGTTTTCTATTCAAGGTCATGTCTGAGTCATAATTCATAACATTCTTATCTTAATGAACATTCAAAGACTTACATGTATGGTGATGCAGCTTTTTCTTCTAAAAGAATACACTGCAGCCCCATTTTTAGTTACAATGGCCATAGAGTATTAGATTTTATAGAGGATTATCAACCTTGTGTGGTAGTTATCAATATCATCTGTTGAACACAACTTTAGATAAGTAACTTTGACCTTACATTAATCTGCACTCATAGGAGGAACTGGCAATATTGTGGAGTCATTTAAAAACATTGGATAGCAACATTTTAATAAGGGCTCTGTTCAGTGATGATTAAAAAATCAAGGTGAAAATGCAACTATTTTGAAAATACGGATTGAGCCATACTGTGGCTAATTATTGAAACTATCAGTCTCTTTGCAGTTTTTAGAGCTTCCTGAAATTAATATGTTTTAGACAAGATGTGCTATAGATAAAAGGCCAAAAAAAAAAAGGAAGAAAGGAAAAAAGGCTTTAAAAGCCACATAGCTCTTTGTTTCAAAATGCCTTCCATGACCTATATGTTGTTCACTTCCTCTGGAGAAGTGACTCTTAAAAGCCCATGGTAGTCTGCAGCGCTTTAATTAATACTTTAATATTCACATTAAAAAATTTATTATATACGGCTAAGATTTCCTGCTGAAATTATCTACCTTGACTGAAATTTATGTTGAATCCTTTTTTAAAGATTCAGTTGGTTTGGTTGTTCAAGTTTTGGGTTTAATTGAGTCAAAAGAAGCTAGAATCAAGGTTGCTCGTGCTCTCAAAAAAACAAATAAAAATAGAGGAGGAACTAGATGCTACTCTCACATTCATTTTCATAGGAGTCAGCCCCATTTCTCTTTATAGATTTTTATCATTGAAATTTCAATAGTCAAATGTTATGTTGGAAATCCAGAAATAATCAAAAGGCTATCAACTGTTTCTCTATGTGAAGGTCAGACTTGTTGTTCTGTTTCATTTCATTTTGGTTTAGAGATTTTGTAGCTCAATAAAAATTTCTTTCTGAAAGGCAAAAAGACAAAATGCAAATTCATGGCTTGATGATGAAGGATGAACAAGTAAGTTCTTAATTTTTTTAATCATCCATATTAATAGTCTTCATTTGGCATGCACATAATGGCATTTATCAAAGCATGTGAAAATACTTGACAGATCCTTTATTGAGCCTCTTAATACTTCATAGGATTAAATCTGTCTTCCAGATAAATGTACTAGTACTAATAATAACGTGATAAATACTTTTTTTTACTTCTTGCTAAGCAATATTCAAGCTTCTGTACTCAATCTGAAAAGAATAAATTGCTTCTGGTGGTCCCTGTTTAATGACATCTGAAGTGAAATGTGGAGATACAGTTAGCAGATAAGATCTGAGTAGATGACACTTTTTGTACAACAAATGAAAATTAATTCATTTTGTGACCTATTTAGAGAGCTCACTGTGTGGAAGGATCGAAGGTTAGAGAGACAGGGTTGTAAGCAGTAGGGGTGGGAACAACTGTGACTCAGATTGTCAGCTCATGTAGAGAAATTCTTTTGTGCTGGAAAACAGAACACTCCAATGGAATAGCTAAATATTCTAGGGAATATATTAGGAGGACTAGACTAAAGGGGACTAAACAAAACAAAGGGGAAAGTTGAAAAATAATCTTTTGCAAAAGGGACTATTTTGGTGAACATTTTGAGAAATTTGATTGCACTTTTTTGGTTAAGGGTTCCTTGATACCAGGCCTTGCCTATTCCTAGGCCTTGTAGACTACTTGGTGTTTATTACTGCTAATGTGATCATAACAATCAGCTTTTCATAGGCTGAAACAGTTTAATCCTTTTTTAGCAGGTCACTGAGCAGGGGTGACTGAGGAGCAGGTTTGAAACACTCTTCTGAGATGTAATCTCTGTGAATATACTGCGTGTCAGTAAGTCAATCCTTTAATGCTAGACAGAATACTAAAGCAAACTCTCAGAGAGGTGAAACAGTTTGCTTACTTGAGGTAGTAGAGTCAGGGTTAAGACAACAGAAGGAAAAGACCCAGAATCCTGCACTGACTACAGATCACAGAATTAGAGTGGTGAATGGGGCTTTGGAGAAATTGCGGTCAGCAATCTCAAGAGTGTATCCTGTTCTAATAAATGAGAATGTTTTGGTTGTGTGTGGCTTCTGTGAGAAGCTTCCAGAAGCTTCTCCTGTGTCTGATGGAGCCAGCCAGCTCCAGGATGGATCTGCCCCTGGACAAGGCTGAGCCCATCAGTGGTGGTGGTGGCGCCTCTGGGATAACAGATTTTAAAAGGAGAAAAAGATACTTTGCAAGAGAAATTTGCAGACAGAGAAGAAAGGAGTGAAAATACACAAGAGGAACAGCTGTGTAGACACCAATATCAGTGAAGAAGGAGGGGCAGGAGGTAGAAGCCAGAGGTGGGATTCCTCTGCAGGCAGTGGTGTGGAACCTGTGCCCCTGCAGCCCGTGGAGACCATGGGGATGCAGAGATTCACCTGCAGCCTGTGGAGAAGCCCCACATTGGAGCAGGGGGATGCCTGAAGGAAGCTGTGACCCTGCAGGAAGCCCACATGGAAACAGGTTCCTGGCTGGGACTGATAGTAAAAGGGTTTAAAATCATGGGGATTTAGGGTTAAAAGGAAAATTAAGCTTAGCAGGCCCTGAAAAGAAGATAAATACCCTAAGTACAGGAAAACTTTGTACCTTACTGGAACTGCATCTGTGTAGATAGTACATGATAAATGATATAATTGTTAGATGTGATGATTGTTTAGGAATTAAATATAATTACTGTTTGATCATAAGAATAATCATGAGAAACTGTGGTCAGGGACCTAAGAAAGATCACGAGAAACTCATGTCAATGTATACAGTAGAACAATATAAGTTTAATAATTAATATGTAAGTTATATAATGATAGAATATAAAATACATTCAGCTCGAAAGCCGTGTCAGAGTCAGATTTGGGTCTGTACCCCTGATTCCCAGAGCTCTCAATAAAAGCACCTGCAGAAAATTGTATCCTGTGATTATTTGTGTTCCTGAACACTAATAGGACCTGTAGCCCCTGGGAGGAGGAGCCCACGTTGGAGCAAATTTTACTGTCAGGACTTGTGTCCCCACAGAGGGACCCAGACTGGAGCAGCAGATTAAGAACTGCAACTCGTGGGAAGGACTCACATCAGGGAAGTTAATGGAAGACTGTCTGCCATGGGAGGAAGCCCACGCTGGAGTTAGGGAAGAGTGTGAGGAGTCCTCTTAAAAGGAAGGAGCAGCAGAAACAACCTGGGATGAACCAACTGCAGACCCCATTCCTAGATACCTGTGCCACTGGGGAGAAAGAAGAGAAAATGAGGAATGAAGTTAAGCCCTGGAAGAATGGAGGGTGGAGGGGGAAAATGTTTTTGATGCCTTGAGAGTCTACCTGGAACAGAGGCTAGACAGAGTTAAAGGAATAAGGTAGGGATTTATTAAAAGGCCTTCAAAGGATACACCTTGGGGCAGTACAAGAGCCTGGTCAAGGCCTCACCCAATATGTACAATGGGTCATGAGTTTTCACACTTTTATAAGTTTTGGTCCATTTACATACTGGGGTTAATTGTCCAATTGCAGCTTCAGGTTTCCCAGATTGCTCTCCTCAGTTTGCTGTTTACATTTTCGGGCTTGACTCTGCAATGGTGTCCTTGGTTCTCAGGCTGGAAAAGGAATGTTTTGTCTAACTAAACTGAAAGGAGAACTTGCCAACACTTTAATGAAGTTCAGAGTTATATACTAATGCAGTACAGAGTCTGGATAACAGGAAAGCTAAAACTTAAGGCATCATTCTAATATTTATTTTTTTATTTTCTAATTATCCTACTGGGATTTTATTGTTAATTAATTAACCTAATTTTTCCAGCTGGAGTGTTTTTCACCCTTGACAGTAATTGGTGAAGGATCTCTCCCTGCCCTTATTTCAACCCATTTGTTGTATTTTATCTCCCCTGTTCAGTTGAGGAGGAAAGTGATAAAGAAGCTTTAGTGGGCACTTGGCATCCAGCCAAGCTCAGAATTTGACAGGGATGCCTTTAATTGCTCTGATATTTAATTTTAACATATTAGATATGAACAAGTTATTGAAATTGTGGAGGCCAGTTGCTTATATCAGGAGGCAACTTAGGTGCCCAATGATCTGATGTTCACTGCACAGTTAAGAGGGAGCAGATGGAGCATGTGGAAGCTGAAAGGCAACTGACAAGAAATAATCATTGAATGATGCCACATTTTCAGGAAATGAAAAAGAAGCAAGAACAGCAGGATGGGGACAATTCTCTTAAAAATATTTCAACACTTTCTTGAGAATTTAAGACAGTGTTGAAATATTTTAACATATTATATTATATTATATTATATTATATTATATTATATTATATTATATTATATTATATTATATTATATTATATTATATTATATTATATTATATTATATTATATTATATTATATTATTATATATTAATTTATATTATATTAATTTATTATATTATTTACTGGGGTAGCACCCTCTCAACAACCACTCACAGAAATGTTCTCTTCCTAATACCCATCAGCACAACATTCACTTGTTAAAACTGTGGCCTTTTGGAAGAATTGGCATGGAAAGTGAAGAGGAAACAGTGGTTACAGGAGAAGGCTTAACAGACCAAGGGAAGCACTAAGGTCTCTTTTAGAATCTGAAAAGGAAACCCAAGGTGTTGTGTAAAAGTAGACAGAAATGAAATATGTACAAAAAATTAGGGCTAGCATAACTGTGTGAGGGTAACCAGAAGTCTAGAAAACAATACAAAGGAAAATGAGCCAATAACTTAAAAACAACCAGGGTAGCTCACATAGATACATGAGAAACTAAAGGAAGGCAAAAGAGATGTATTTTTAATGCTTAATATGTACCAATATGGATAACAAGAGAAAGAGGAGCACTGAAAGGCAGGTTGAATGAATTAAAGTAGCATAGTAAGGTGATTTTCTTAATTCAGCTTAGAGTATTTAAGGAAGTAGACTAAGATTTTATTATGAGATACATAATTTAGTAATAATTGACAGAAGTGATAGATTAATATGCTGACAGTATTATTACAATTTTTTCCTTCTTTGTAACAACTCAGATGAAAGACTGTCTTTTGTGCATCTCAGTTTTAAGAAAGAGGAGGACAAAGAAGATAAATATACTCCCTATGATTAGGTATTCTTACTTTTCTTCTGGAATACTTTAACTCTCTCTCCACATTAGATTCCACCTGGGCATTGGTGAGATTTGTTCCCAGAATAAATATTTTCTTTCCTGTACCTAAAGTGGGCACTACCGGTGTTGGAGGCAGCTGTCTAGGACATATCAAAACTGCCTGCAGGCTCAGAAAGCTTGAGCTGTTCAGGGAATTTAGAATATTTTAAAAGAGAAAGAAGGGATAGACAAGTATTCTCATACTCAATTGTTTACTTCTGCGCCAAGAGACTTAGGGTATGACAAAATAGGTTTGACTTGTAGGCAAGATGATTTACATTAAATGTCAGGGAAAACCTTTTTTTGTGAAAAGGGGTAATTAAGCAGGAGAAAAAAGCTTCCCTTGGGAAGTTAGGAAATCTTGTCTTAAATGAAGTCTTTTTGAAACAAACATCTGTCGAACATCTGACAGAGGTAGTCTGAACCTGTCTAGCCACACTTCAGTGGACGATAGGCTGTCTCAGCTTTCAAATCTCTTCCAGCCTTACTCCTCTGATTGTGTGACATCATGGAGGGTTTTTCTCCCTGACTGCACAAAAGCATCAGAGAGCCCCAAGCTGTAATTAAAACATCTGCTCAACAAAGAGGGGTTATAAATCTCAACTCATAGGAGGCACACAATCAATGATATCAAAGTGCCAGTCACCTTCCACTTCAAACTTCTCCTAAGATGTTGTACAGCATCTTAGCCATCAATAATTAATTTCTAATAATACTTTATTGGTTTAATATTTGCCTACTAATACAATGAGAACATCTTTCCCTTTGGCAAATAAGTCATATAAAAAAGACAGTTATTCTCACAAGTTGTGTCATTCTGACCCAGTTATTTTGATTCCTTACTGATTTGCTTAGTAGTTATACAAATGGGATTTTCATACAAATGTAATCCCTTTTTATTGTAATGCAAAAGTTAATTTTTACACTCAGTTATATTTGCCTGGCTTAGTGTCTAATATTTATGTGCCTACCATCCTCTGAATTTGCTGTTATTTCATTGCTTTTAGTTTCCTCTCTGCTGTGTATGCAAAGGTAAAATCTCTGATGCCTCCTGAATGAAGCACTGCAGAATTCATTTCTTCTTGCCTCACAGACTGCTCACGTTTTCTTTGATCAGAAGAACAGAAATGGTCTATACTTTTATTAAACATACAAAAGTAATATTTTCAAATGACACAGTGCCAGTCCCACAATTTACATGAGTAACTTTCAATAAAATATTATTATGAAAGTAATCAGTAAAGTGATCATCTATCTTTATACTTTTCTGTAGAGTGTGATGTTTCTGTGAAAACATAATCTTAAAAGTTATGTTTCCCCATTTGCCTCTTTCAGGAAGACATTAAATTCTAAGAGAAAAATGACACGGTTTTCAGTATGTTTGATCATTCACATTATTCAATTCACAAGGGCTCTACTTTGACAGTGGAACAGTTAAGCATTGAGAGGAAAGAAAGAAAGGGGAAAGGAAAGACAAAGAGGAAAAACAAAGGGGAGGAATGAGGAAAGAAATCAGAACAGAGAAGGAAAGAAAGAGAAGCTTCTTCCCAATCCAAGTAAAGAGCTAAGGTATTATAAAGAAGATTCTTATCTCATCAGAGATGAGATATTCAATATTCAGGTATTGAGTCTTGCTACATAATGATCATGATGATGATGATGATGATGATAATAATAATAATAATAATAATAATAATAATAATAATTAAGGGTGAGCTTTCAGATCAGTCATGTTGGTTTAACAACGTGGAGGTTTATACTGGCTTTCATGAGATCAGAACCAAGTCAACAATGAGCTCCTGTTTAAACATATTTTTAACTGAGAAAGATTAAGAGCTCATAATGCAGTGTTACTGTACGTGTCTAATACTGTATTTGCACTATTTCTAATAGAGTATTTGATAATTATTGACAGAAAAAAAGAATCCCACAATCAAAATGAATAAAATGTGTGCTACTTCTCAACTCTTGCGTAAGCATTTGGGGATACTCTATTTTTCTATTGCCAAGTGGAAATATTCTAATTTTTTATTACCAACCTTGGTAAGTGTCTTACCTTAATATATCCTACTCTCATTAAAAACATTGTACATTGTGAGGTTTTCTTCCCCACAAAGATTGTAGTTTAAGAAACAAGTCATGGAAGAAAAGTAGTACAGGAGAACTAACTCCTGAGGAATCCTCAATGTGGGCTAGGATAACTTTGTTCCTTAATTTGCTTTCTGCAAATATTTGACACTAAACTGAGTATTGACTAGCACAGTAATCTTGCATGCTTGTGGCCACCTCAAAGTTTATTTTCTATAAAGACAACAGCAAGGAAAATATTCTCATGGCTCTCATGATCTCCAGCTGCTATCCCCAGTACTATCAGACCTGAACATTAATTCAGTGTTACTAAAATTCTTCAAAACAACCCAACCAGGCGACAGTTTCTGTGCCATGTTTCCAGCATATATCACTGCTTTCCTATTAAAATAAAAGACATCACGATTTCTCCTGCAGCTGAGTGCATTTGCCTACTTCTTCTGGGCCCTTGGTAAAATAAATGGTAAAATATTCAAAGAGCTGTTCCTGTAGCCAAACACCGTTTTGTTTTCTTACTCTATAATTCTAATATATAACAGGGACATATAACAGCTACATGCAAATGTCCACAACCACAAAGTACATTAAAATGAGAGTCATAATTTTTCTGTTGGTACCAGCAGCTTTACAGTAAAAATATTTTTACATATGAACAATCTTTGGGACAAGCATATTTTTTGCACTATGCTAGGTAGTGCAAATTGCATTTTTTGATACTTGCAAAATGTTCAATGAGCTGGTAAAAGGCTTTTCACTGCCTACCTCATTTTCTGGGAGGGAGGAAGATCCTCAGAATCGTATATTTGGCCAAGCACGGATGTAATGATTTTCTTGAAAAATATTTGCATTATTTTCCTGAGTAGTCTTTGTACCAAAACATAAGGAAATGCATGGAAATTTGAAAAGGAAGCAATTCCTAAGTTAATTTCTTTTTTATGCTTTAACTAGAAGGCTATGAAAATAATAGAAATTGAAAAGGAATGTGGTGGTTCTTTTCTACTTCTACTGTTATTCACCCAAAATATTGTCTGTTCCACATAGCATTATAGATCACTATTCATTGCAAGGGTGAAATAGATTTTTATTAAAAATCTCAGAGGAACAATCTTATTTTTTGTATTTTGCTATTGTAATGAGCACAGAACTTAGAGCTCACCAGGAAATTCACACAGTGATTCTGTGGAACAGCTGGAGAATGGCACAGGTATATTTAAGCTAAACTTCCTCTGGTGAGTTAATGTTCAAAGTCAAAAAAGGCAATCCAGTCTGCCTAAAGTATCTTGGTGCTATGAACTGAACCCTCAGTGCCTGTCTTGACCTTTAGTAGAGGTGCTCACTGCAAGTCTCAATTCACACCTTTGACAAAATCATTACAATTTATAATTACTCACATGATTAAAATTGAGACATCCAACCAAACAAAACAAAAAAAATAAAGAACATCAAGCTTTTAAAAAGCATTAAAAGATCTGTTATCACTGTGTGTATTTAATAGCTTTTTTCAAAAAGAAATTAAAGAACAATGAGAGCATTTTTTTGTTGTAAATGTCCCAGCATGCTTTTCTCAAAATTAATTATTCAGTGCTAAACTTCATAACCAACAAACAGAAAGTGGTTATCAAATTAGTATCCTGTATGTTTATCATAAACATCTAAGTGTGAATTTTATTTGCTCTAGTAAAGTTCCCTTCAATTCTATGTGTCAAGGCATTTAAACACATGAATGCTGGTTGTATTCTAAATGCATATTCTGTTACATATTTGTTCCAGAGAGAATAGATATTACTGCTTGTTTAGAAACATGTAAGTTAGAATTTATTACACTTTCCTCCTTAAAAATGTCCTTTAATGTCACTTTCAGTTCAAAGAAAATAATCTCTTTGCTTTTACTGCTGGAAACAGTTTGCTTCATATGATCAAAAAGACATATTTATATACTTCAATTTAGTTGTCCTTTCAATATAGCAATATAAGAGATCATTCAAGAACTGTAAGCAAGTTTTCTTTTGCATATGAAAATATTCTTATATGTAGAAAATAAGCCTAAAACTTAGTCATTTAAAAGACATTGAAGTTTTCCATTGCACTTTTATTTGCCCTCCATGCTAAACAAAACCTGTTAATTGTAGATCTTTTGATAAAACTGATAAGAATATTGATTAGGGGACTAAAATAAACCATGAATGATGATGAAAAATGAAGTTGAGCATTCAAAAATAAATTAAATAGCTATTTTAAAGAAAGTGAGGCAAATAGGAATGAAATTCTATATTAAAAAGGGTTCCAAAGTAGTATAGGACAAATTTTGACCCTGGAAGCATAAGGAGATCTCCTGTTGAGCTCAGTGATGCATGTGAGGGCAAAATTTGACTTAATGTGTCTGAAATGTGAAAAAGAAAGTTTAATGAAAAGTCATTAACTTTGCTAACCTACAAGGCCATCACTGTTCACCTTTCTTACTCATAAAGAGGAAGGTCCAAGAACAAAACTTATTGTCCTGTGCTACTTATTTCAATGAGATTTTTCATCCTTCTTTTGTTCAGGAATAATTATACTGGATTATGTACACATTTGAGGATATTTAACTTTATGAAACTGTCTCCTTTTGTAGTAGAAACCTGTTCAACACTTGTCAGAGTACAAGCATCCTACTTATGAAAGATGTGGTAATTTATTTTTTTAATAGACTCAATAAATTTACATTAATAAATGACTTAAAATCTCATGGAAAAGATGTTTACCTGAATTTTAAATTTTGAACTATAGTCCATGTGGCATAGATAAAACTGTAGGTAGTGGAAATTAAGTAAACATTCAACAGAAAGGACACATAGCTTATTGTTTTAGTGTTTAGCAACATTTTTTCCTTTCTGAAAGAAGTTCTGCTAAAAAAATATAGGGTTCCAATGATTTATGAAACCTTAAAACCTGAAAGTAGAATAGGAATAAATGCCTCATCATTGTTGTACAGTAGCAAGGCATAACTTATATGGGATGTGGAATTTAATTCACTTTGAAATCCAGGGACTCAACTCTACCTGATAGTCTGGCTACATAGTCTGATCAAGAGTGAGGAGCTGGTTGTTTTTGTAAAGGAAATTTCACCTTTCTAAGAGTAATTATGTATATTTGTTCAGAGAGACACTGAGACACAATGGGTGTGACACAAATCCAGGTCCTAAGATAATTTAAAGTTAAATTTTATTCTGTTTTTTATTTACAAACACCAGGTTTCTTAGCACAAGATGTTTACATCCATAGCAAGAGGGAAGTGAGGTAAAGGAAGGACAGAATAAATCTGAGTAACAATTCTGAAGCGGGAGTTTAAAGAAAGAAAAGTATCTTATCATGGCATGGAGAAGGGTTATAGACCTTAACCCCAACAGAGCATTGTCTGAAATGTGGAATCAGCCTTGTAAAATCTGCAATGCCTATTCTGAGTGCACACACAACAAAAAGCCTGGAGCAGGAGGGAAGGACAAGGAGGCTGAATTCACCATCTTCTCTTTGTAGCATTTTAAGAGCTTGTTAAAGAAAAGGAGAAGGGGAAGATAGAAGAGGCAGAAAAAATAGGTGAGCAAAAGTAATACTTCAAATGTAAATTATAGATGAAATATTTTGTAGGTACATATAGGTGGAGTTGCTGGGACCCTGGATTGTATTTACATAATGCTTTAAGCTTTCAGTAAGTCAATTCATAAGAGAGCTTGTTTTCTAAAGAAGACCCATGAGAGTAGTGTTGTGTAATAACTATTCTGAAGTTATTATTCTCATTACTAACTCACTTTTCCCCCACACCTTTTCTCATTGTTTTGAAATAATATAAAATGCTATAATGTTAACTTGTTAAAAAAAAAAGGGAATTGGTTAAACAAAAAGAAAATTCCACTCTGAAAATAAAAAGTGAAAAAAAGAAGAATGCAGAGAGGGTGCTCTACAGGCATTTAACAAATTGTTACATTGGAAATAGATCATTTACAGTTAATTTTTTCATTATTAATCTTAATTCATTATTAATGTTAATTTTTTATTAATTAATCCCAGGGAGCAAATCTTACATTACCCTTCTACTATTCTAGCAAATACTGCCTCACTGCAGAGATTACTAAAGGTATTATTAATGGTTATACAATACCTTACATTAGTTGTTTTACTTTAATATTGTGGTGGGTTTGTTATCATCATAGGATTTCATATGGCAGGAAGAGAGCTGAACAAATTACCTTAATTAAATAATGTTAAGTCAGCTATAAATGTTCCCTGTGTATGATGAGTGTTGTAGATTATCAAGAACTTTTAAAGTATTCCATGTAGTGATGCATGTTTAAGATGAAAATCTGTTTTTTCTTTGACATCTCCCTCGCTCCTCTTCAGTCTGGAACTGGTCTATTTTTTAAAAAGATAAATCAACAATAATTTCCTATTCTATCAATATATGTTGTTCTTAGAAATATATTATTTCTTCCCATTAGTTTAACTCATAAGGCTTCCACATGGTCCTTAAATTTTTCCTCCCTTCTTAAGTGCTGTATAAGTGACATGCAAGCAAATAAAGTTTGCAATTATATTAGCAGTGGGCATGATTGTTTGGGACATAGTAAAGTTGAATTTCATTTTCAAACATCTGAAATATGCATGACCAACACAACTATTGAGTAGATCATGGATGTAGATTTAATAAAGTGAAATGATGGCCATTTATAAAGACATGCTATCTTACTGATGCAATAACTTGTGCTGTACTGCACAAATTATCATTTTTATTTCTATTTATTTCATACTCTCCTATGTAAAATGTCGAATGTATGGTTTTATTTACTCTACATCTGAAAAAACAAAGACTGCTTTTTTTTGCAGATATAGTAAATGCAAACATTTAAAGTGAAAAAGATATGACATTTTGATTTAAAAAGAAAAAATAATTTACTGTTATAAAATGGTAAACTTACTTCTTTTTTAAAAATTCCATGTCTTACCTACTTTATATTATGATACAGATACTTTTACATACTGTCGGCTGTTTACATCATCTCTATAGATATAACACACTTGTGTTCTCAAGACAAAATAATATGCTTCCAATACAATCCACCCCAAACCAAAATTGATGAAATTTAAGTTCCATAAAGTCTAATTAAAGGTGAGTAGCCAAATCTAAAATGTCAATGCTAACGCATTATAAAGAAAAAAAATGTTTCATAATAAATTTTATACTTCATATAGCTGATATTCTTAATGCTAGAATACATTTAGGTGACATTTATTCCCTAAACATAGGGAAAATATTTTCCACTTTCTCAGCTAGTATTTGTTCACTCTAAAGGCAGCAAAAAAATCTTTTCCCAAAAGATAGCTTAAGTCAATGGTAATGGATTAAAAGTCAATTTACTTCTTGGTTAAAGACCAATGCAAATTGGCATGGCTAAAATTTTCTACCACCTGTTTTTTGGTGTTTGGTTTTTTTTTTTAAATTAATTATTACAATGGACTCACTCCAACTCCCCCAAAATAGTGTCTGTATCAAGAATATCATCATAGCTGGCATTAATTGTTGTGGGTTTTGGCAGTTCCAGGCAGAAGTTAACTGGCATGAAAACTGAAGTATCACTCCATATAGAGAAAAGCTACCTTAAAGCTGGAGTTTACTATCTCTCCATGAAAATAGCAATGGATGTTAGCTTAAAATGGTGTCTACAGAGATGAAACAGAAGTCATAAAAATAAACTGTAAAAATAAGAACACTGGGCAGTCACCATTAGGACACGTAGATTAAGATATGAAAAAGCCCCAGGGTCACCATCAAATAAGTGTATGAGAGAAGATACATCTAGTTTTAGAAAAAAAAGCCTAAACACAAAGTAGGAAATGAAAAAAAAAACCAAACAAAACAAAACAAAACAAAAAAACAAAAACAAAAACAAAAAAAACCCAAAAACAAGCAACAGAGAAGCTCAGTGTTGTTTTTCCTAATAGTTTCATTTATTGAACAGTATGAGGACAATTTACCCATTTCTCATGATACCATGTATACATGCTGTTCAGAGTTAGAAGAGTCTGTTCAGATGTAGGAGATAATATGAAACCATTAAGCTTTATAGATTTTCTCGTTGAGTGGTAGAGGACATGGTAATTAAGGCACAATGTATAAATCAGAGAGATAAATTATGAAACTGGAATAGTCACAATGATCAAATTAGAGCTTCTGAATATCATAGACCATAGGATTCCTCCTTATGTTTTATGTTTCATATTTCCAGAAGAACTTTTAGAGAAAAAAAGTCAATTTTTTTGTTATGAATGAAAAAAAAATAAAATGCAGCAACATGTTTCTAGTTCAGGTCTAGATGAACAGTCTTAATGGGTGATTATTAGTGCTTTTACAGTTAATTAAATTTTGGATTGGAAAGGAAAAAGAAAAAAAACTGAATCCAGAACAAAAATGTTCAGTTCAATCTTAGAATGAAATATATATGCTGTTTCTGTATCGCTAGTGAAGAAAATAAGGCTGAAAGCTGCCAGATATGTATAATCTGTATTTTGGTCCTTGGCTAAAAAATAACCCTGGGGGCTGATTTCAGTTGCTGCTCATCTAGCAACCAGCTCATAGCAGCAGGCAGAGAGGATAAAGAAGATTTTCTCTTGATCCTTATTTGCCCCTTTGTCTTGATTTTCCTTTCTGTCCTTAGGCTTGTTTCAATTGCTTTTTTTGTTTCTCTCAATGGTACATTGTTGGGAATCTCTCCTAAGTCTTGATTAATTTCTCATAAGCACCCTAACAACTCTCATGTGGCAGATGTGTATCTGAATTAAAATGAGAACAACATGTCCCAGCCAAAGAGTCAGGAGGGACAGGGATCAATTCCACAAAGGTCCAGCATATTCCATTCTCTTACAAATTCTGTGGCAGACCAGCTGAACGCCTTGGAGAATTTTTTATCTGATGTCATGGGTTTCAGTCCTCTGTAGTTTCATTTTTTTTCCAAAGAACATGCACCTATCTGCTAGAGATCCAGATGAAACTCATTGACCTACAATAGATTTGTGTGCATAGAATTGTCATCGACTTATTGTGCATTAATCATTTTGTAACCACCGATTCTGTTAAATTTCAGATGCATTCTGGTATAAAAAGAAAATTCAGTTTAAGGATTTTTTAAGAGACACTGCAAAAAAACTGAAATGAAAGGGGAAAGGAAGAGAAAATCAAATAGAAGAAAACTAACTAAAGAAAATTCAGAGGGCAAATCTAGTGCAGAGCCAAAATTAAAAGTTAGACATGAAGATGAAATATAAAACAGCCCCAGAAACATTCTGCATCCAGGAACTGGGACTGTGGGGGCGATTGAAAAACATTACAGCTTCAGCAATGGAAACCTGATTGGGAATTTTCTGCAGTCCTATAAGCCAGGAGGCATGTCAAACCTTGAATTAAGTAAAATCAAATTACAGTAAACAGTACCAGCCTTTCAACAATCTTTGTTCGTTTCCTTTCTTGCTGTAATTTTAGAAGAGTTGAGTTTGGAAATGTTGAATTAGACTGAGTTTCATTTTAAAATCTTTCAGACACTACATGCATGCCACTGTATTAGAAAAACTATCTTCTACACTTTTGTATTTTTTAAAATAATATTCCTAGCACTTATAGATATTTTTTTTTATGCAGAAGTGTCATAGTTCAAACTCTTTTGGACTGGTTTTGGTTTAGTTAAAGTATTCAGGGAGAGCCTTTTAGGTGAGAAAAATAAAGCTGAGGGAGGATTACATCAAGACTTAGAAAACTGGGGAGATGGAAATGCAGAACTGTTGCTTGCTGAATTTCACAGAACTAAAAGGGTCAACCATTGAAACTACTAAGAGATATGATTAAATTACAAAAAAACTACATTTTTTTTTTTTCTCAGTGGGCAATAAACTTCTACAATTTATGGCCACAGCACGTTGAAGAGAAAACAGCATCAGTAGATTCAAAGTCGAGTTAAGCTTGGAGAGGAACTTGCAGGAGCAGGCAAAGGTGTCTCTTTTCTGTCCCTAGCTCAGAGTGAATTCCAAGGAATACAGGGGGGAAAAAAGGATGGAATAAAGAACTACAGTGGCCGTGTTTTGTGTCTTCCCTAAATGGCTTTTACTTCTCTCCCTCTTTAAAGCAGACCAATGATCTTAATCTCTTCAAAACCAGCAGAAAGTATAAAGTATTCATTAATTTACCTGGATTTCTCACCAAACACAACCAAACCTCAAAAACAAGATTTACGGGGTTTTATGGGGTTTTATAGATTTAAAGTGTAGCCAGAAAACAAAATAAAACAAAACGAAATTAAATTTTATTTTCTGTGTTTCTTCCAGACATTACTGGAAACAACAGGAAAGAAAAACAGGGCTTTCAAACAGCTGTCTTAAGTTTTCAACTAACATAATCAAATATTTAGCTAATTCAGTTTTCTTTTATTTTAGATTACTTGCAGTCTAGATTCTGCTTTTGTCCTCATCTAAACATTTGAAGGAAATTTATGACTAAATTTGGCTTACTTTGTTGATTGTTTTAACATTTAAGTCACCATTAAAAAGAGAGCTCCTACAGGTACATGAAATTCTCTTCTACATATCAATAGAATTACAGGGTCAGGAATGTTGCAAACCTCCCAAATCTCTGTCTGTACCTACTTGTAATTATCAAATCATTAATTCTTTTTTTCTTTTTTCTTTTTTTTTTAAATTATTTTTTATTTTGGCCATTTGGCACGGCATGGGAGAAATTAGACAGGCAATAGATCAGAATGATAACTCAAGATGTGAACATTATATTCCTCTACAGTTATTTCCAGGGAAAATAAGCACAAATCATAAAGCTATTCAGCTACCCAAATCTCTCACAAAGCAAATTGAGAGACTTCTGAGAGCTTCCTGAGAATATAAAGAAGGGATATACCTTTAAAAATATGTACTGATGGAACCATTAGACTTGTCATTTAAAGTTCTCCTAAAATTACTTTAACGTGAGATACAAAATTGATAATATTAATTAATATTAATATCTTAATTTCCAGAAGAAAATTCCAAAGTCCTATTGCTACATTTTTATGAGGGAAAATATGCACAATATTACACATACTTTTCTCAGGCCTATATGAAATAACATCAAAACTATATGTGACTTGCAGATTTTTATAAGAAAATTTAGAAACTGAATAAATCTGTTTTGTCAAATAAGAGTTTGTTCTTATTTGACAAGATTTTTTTACATAGACAAGGCTTAATAATTTCTATAGGCAGAAGCAAAAAATATGAAAACTTTAGCTTACATTTAATGTTTGCTCTTATTAGCCAAGTTGTCCAGAAAGGGTCTCAGACTGTTACTTCCTCACATGTTTTATCTTCTGTCTATCTCATGGATTTATTGCTTTTTCTGTTACATCAGCTGTAACCTGGACAATATTGTCAATTGTCACTCAATAAATCAGAGCAGCAAGCAGCAGAGTTGTGAAGAAGAGTTCAGATGTAGAAAGTGAAACAAATGGGATAGAAAATGGTGATTTCATGTTTTTCCATCTATCTTCCCTATAGATTCAGAGTGTGTTGCTAAGGGGGAGAATATAGGAATATTTAAAATGTTATTTAGATAATTCTTTTTCATAAATTTAAATTTTCATTTAGCATCATCATAGCAGAGGCTGAGATACTGTGTTGTAACCAGAAACATTTTCAATATCTTTTAAATTTGCATAGAGCCTTTTGAATAAGATTTAAAGGTTGATATAATCTTAAAAATCTGTGAAGAAACTCAGTATGTTGTTGCTTAATTTGGCATCATATCACAGTGTTTACATTTGCATCAGAGTTGGGAGCATAGGGACTGTGATTCTGGGAAGTGAAGTTATCTTATACATACATCACTTCAGAAGAAACTTGTGAGGATATCAGAATGATGTTGGTTGGTTGGGTTCAGCTTTGGTTTTTCTTTCTTTTTTTTTTTTTTTTTTTTTGCTTGTGGTTGAGTTTATATGGTAGGCACTGCTGTTTTATTCTGGCTAAATTTGTTCTGCATTCATTTCTGAGAAGCAAAAGAACTTCTAGGCGAACCAGAGTGTACCCAAATAAACAGCATTTTTAAAAAAAGAAAGTATAAATAAACGAGAAAGAACATCCCTTTCTTTCTCTGCAAGGTCAATTGCTTAATCCTTTTTTTCAGATTATACAAATTCATCAGTGCCCAGTGGGCCTGCCTGTCATTGCTCTGAACCTTACACGGTCACTTTGCTTGTATAAAATAAGTGGAAATACATGTAAAATTATATCAAATCAGATTTTTTTTTTTTTTTTTACTTCAGTTCTATTATGGCATAAAGAACTACATAAATTACAGCAGAAAGAGTGTTTTGGGGTTTTTTTCATCCTGATATTTGATGCAAGGTAGAGCCATGGTATAAATTCAGCAGTTCCTTTCCATTTGTGTTTGTTTGTATGAAGGACTTGAGGTTTTCAGGAGAAACACTAATCTAAAGTGTTAGAACCTGCAAGGCTCCATCTGAGTCATGCTGACAGGTGAGAGTAAACAAATATAAAAATGGAAAGTGTTGCTCTCCAGACAGGGAGTTTCTAGCTAAGTGTGGAAAACAGGGCTAACTTCTGATGCTTGGTAACTGTTTAATCTGAGTTTGGGCTGAACCTGCCCTTAGCCAGTTCTTTAAATTGATTTGGTAAATGGGCACTTTTCATAGAGAAATTCCTAGATGAGTGAAATCTACAGTCAAAACCTCTGCTGAACTAACTTGTCTAAAAATGGTTATTTTAACACAAAATTCTGCATCTTTTTTATTCACTGCAACATAAAGTGCCTTAAATACTTCTAATGACATAGTTCTATAATTATGTTATTTATGTCTATAATTTGTCAAATTTGTATAAAACTATCGATTTGTAATCAATTTATGATTTTTTTCCTATTAAATATCCTAGGATAATCCTTTCTTACAAATAGAAGAAACCACTGAGTTGTTAGGGTTGTAAGGGACCTCTGGAGATCACCCAGTCCAACCCTACAGCCAAGGCAAGGTCACCTAGATCAGGAATATGTCCATGTGGGATTTGAATTCCTCCAAAGAGGGACACCTCCCTGAGCATCCTATTCCAGTGGCACCTTCAGTGCAAAATTTTCCTCAAGCTGAGGTGGAGCTTTTTGTGTTTTAGTTTATGGCTCTTGCTCCTCACCCTGTGGCCCTTGTCCTTGCTAGGCACCACTGAAAAGAGTTCAGCAGCATTCTTGGAGATATTGATATGCATTATAGAGATCCTCTCTATCTTCTCTTCTCCAGACAAAACAGGTCCAGCTTCTGCAGTCTCTCCTCATAAGAGAGATGCTCCAGACCCTTCACCATGGGAACCCTCTTGTCGCTGTTGAGGCAGGACAGGAATTAAGACTGACCAGAAGCTGCTGAGAGTAAAACTCCCATTTATTCAAAACACACTGCTGTTTTATACAGAGCTTCGTGAGGACAAACTCCAATGGTTCTGAAGTGAAAACCAGCCATAGCATTGGTGCAAAGTGCTTGACAACAGTGATAGAACTTAACTATAAACAGTGTGAAAAACAAGAGAGATAAAGAATTATTTACATTCTTCTCCAGCTCTTTCCCAGGCCTCTGCCTGGCTAGAAACTCTCTGCTTCTTTCTTTGACTGAATCTGAGTCCCACACCCTCTCCTGTACCTTCTTATCTTTCTTGAATTGTGAATACTTGAAGTGAACAGGAGTCACTGGATGTGACCTCACCAAGGCCTAGGAGAGAGGCATCACTTGTCTTGACCTACTGGACACACTCTTCCTGATGCACCCCAGAATACTTGCAGAACTGAGAGAACAGCCATAATTGTGCTCATCTTACCAATTTTGCCTTTTTTTTTTCTTTTTTCCCTTTGTAGCATCCAAACCATAAATCGATTCCACTTATTCTGTAATGTAACTTGTAATCTTGATACGCAGGAGAAGCAAAATGTACCTTTGCAAATCAATTGTCAGCCCCAAGTGAAGTGGAAAGGCAGATCCCCCAAAATGTGCTCGGGTCCTTGACCTGCTTTGATTGATAGATACGCATGGCTGAGGCAGTGGCAGGCTCAGCAAGGCACGAAGCAGTTTTATTTAACCAGGGAATTGTCTGTGCCTGAGAGTGCTACTTAGGTGAGGTGTGTCTGTGAATAAATGTTTTTCAAGTTTTGTAGTTCATGGTGCCTTTCCAGCTGAGCTGAGCCTCTTGCCAGGGGCAGCACCTGATATGTTGAAGCGAGCATCTCCTGGGTGTATGGAGAGCTGATGGAAATTCACTTGAACTAATAACCTGACCAAACATATGTAAAAATAAACAAAATTCCAGCCTTGTTTGAAAGACAGTGCTGTGCTTTGCTAACAAATGAGGTAGCTCCCACTCTCTCTATTTCAATGAGCCTTTCCTAGATTTTTGGGTTTTTCGAGGAATTTCATCAGGCCCCATCCTCTGTCCATCAGGCTGGAGAAATTTAACTGGACACAGTTTGGATGTTTTGTTTGGAAAGAGTGGATTTCTCCCAGTAGTGGATCCTGTAGCATTATCCTGGCTAATCCCCAAAAAATCCTTTTCTCTTGTACATGCTGCATGGTGGTATTTCAGGCTTATCCTGTGCCATTAAGGTGATTAAGGTACCTGCTATTGAAAAGTGGTGCTCAGAGGCTGCAGTAACCTGAGAGAAAAGGGGCAGTGAAACTGAGGAGGGAAACCAAACCATTCCTTATCACAGCATTTAAAATGTAGCAGTTGAGTTCTTAAAATATTTAAGATTTTGGATAGCTGCTGCACCTCAGCTATGAAATGCTGCTCCTTGACTAAAGTGTGATAACTGTGTGAGAACTCTGTTAAATTAATGTAGGGCTGGCAAGTTTTGTACAAGGGTATTTTTATCTTCTGTAGGATATGTTAGGAGTGCTTGCTGTTGGTTATTATCTTCTGTCTTAGGGTAAATCTTTTAGACATGCACTTATGATGTAGCTGAGGGGAGGTTTTACTGAAGTGCTTTTTTATTTCGGTAAATTAATGCTTGTTCAGCTTAATCCTTTCTCTACTTCATTGTATGTGTGCCATACGCTTAAGAGGCTAATAGTTTAATACTTCATATTTTATAGATATTTTGATCGAGTATCTAAGTGTTACCATCTGAAATACCTTAGTAATTCTTATTATTAATGTTATTTGCATGAAAATATGGGTAAGTCCATGGCAGAGTTGTCATTGCAGGTCTTTTCTGAATGTTTTCCCCAGGATCTAAAGTTATAGTCTTCACTGGCCAGTCTATCAGGATGAGGGATAAAGATTTCTTGGCAAAAAGCGGTGACCTTTATAATGATAAATATGTTTTCCTTTTCATCACAATAAATATAAATTCATGCTCTATGAAGAGTACTGTTATTCCATGTCTGCCATTTCTGTGCGGGCAGGGCCTTTCTTTAAGAATAAAATAAAAATAAACACAAGCGTGAAGGCTGAATAAAACAGATTAATGCAATTTTAGATATGCAATTAAAGAACCACAGACAGGAAATTTATTTCTATTAAAATAATTTTAGAAAGCGTTTTTCTATACTAAAGAGATAATTTGTATCTTTATGGCTTGATTAATACACTGTGATGAAATTCTAAAGCTGCAGAGAATTAATTGTCATAGAACTAAGACTAAAGCCTAATATTTTAATTCTAATGGGTTCAGAGCATTTTAATGGGTTCAGTTCTGCATATTTCTGTGTGTTTTAAGCAACAGAAAAATTCTTTGATATTAAGAAAGATAAATTGTTTTAAATTTCATCAGGTTCAGTGCATAGGGCACTGGGCTGTGACAGAATATCTGGAGTATGATTCTGGCCCATTTTCACTATTCTCTAATATCAGCTACACCAATTTCTAATACTCATTTTATTTTGAGTTTTTTTCTGCAGTTTCAGTAGGCTCTACAGTTGTCTTTTCAACCTGTTTGTAAGATTTCAACCACCTTGGGCTCCAGATCTTGGCATTCTTTGGGAAATATGAGAAAAAAATAATGAATATTATGCAAAAATGCGAATTTTTATATAAATACAATACTGATACCAATTCACTATGTACTCATGATACTTCTATTTTCTTTAGCCCCAAATTTTATGTCCTTAAAATTTACATTATGCTGTTAAATATTTTTCAGACATCACGAGAAAAACGGAAATATCCTGCTGATGTAATTTTGTTTTTTGACAGTGCAAATTAAACTTTCGCTATGATTTATAAACAAAAATGAATCCCTGAACAATAAACATTATATTTCCTGGCAGTTGAATATGTACCACAACATAGTGTTGTTCATGAGTAAAAATGGAAATTTTGTGCTGTGGAAAACCAGTCACCCCAACATTCTTTGAAAGTAACCCAATGATTAGAGGGCAATTAATTTATTTTCTGGGATCTACCCACTAATGATAGAGTTGCTTCATAGTAAAGAAAACAGAATTCATGTGTATGATGAAGGAATTGTGGGCTGAAATCTAATCAGGAAAATTTTAATGGAGGATAGAGTAGATTGTAACATTTTTTAATTCTGATTTTAAAATATGAGTAACCAAGCTGGTTATATCTTCTTTTGTGTTCAAAGTAACATCACTTTATGATCTCTAGCTTTTGAAATGAAGTATTGAAAGGTTTCTAGTGCACTTAAAATACAGGAAACTTTAAGAGCAGGACTTTTTTTGTTTCTTTTTCTCCAGTAGATATGCAATGCAAAGTTATCAGCTTCCAGGTGGAATGATTGGAATTCATTCTCCTTTTGTGTGGTTTCAGCCCAAGTTTGTCAAGTGGAACCTTTGTGGTATCATGAAATAGTGTAATGGTGTTTTCTTTTTACTTCATAAGTTCATCTTCCTGCCTCAACCATCTCACTTGCAACAGAAATTATTGGGGCAAAAGATCCAGGTTTTTTTCAATGTTATTTTTCCTCTTAGTAATGGTGGGATGTGTTAGGGTTTGGGGGTGGTTTGGCAGGGTTTTTTTGGAAGAGGAAAATAGCATTTTAAACAAGTTTTAGGTCCCTGAGATGCTTTTATTAGTAGTGGTTTGCTCTAAATTTTTAAACAGGAAGCTGTAGCAGCACCCATTTGTCTTTTTCTTTTTATAAATCAGGCTTTCCAAGCTTTGTTTTTACTGCTTAAAAGTGTGGAAGTATTTAATGTTCACTTAAAACTTGCTTCAGGCAGTGTCTGTGAGTTTCTCTGCTCATGTAGAGAACAACAGAGTATTTCAAACAAGCAGTGTTGCTGTAGTGTTCGATACAGAAATGTCTCAGCTACCTGTATCTCTATCTATATATCTTCAGTTTCCCCTGGAGCTTCCATCAGATAAGCAATATTTGGGATAAATTTAGATGGCAGAGTAAAAAGAATCAAAAATGTACAGTTTACATTTTGGATCAAACCCAGTTATATTTGATCCTTATATTTATATATATTTTTTTTTATTTATTTATTTATTTATTTATTTATTTATTTATATATAAATATATATTTAATTAACTCTAATTTTCTTTGAAATTAGAAACAAATAGTGGTAAGATTTTCCCAACAGCTATTTGACGACATCAATCTGTTCTTTGGCATTATTTGGAAATATTTCATAACTGAATTACTCTGAAATATTTTCCCTCCTCTTATACCCTGAAATTCACTAGAAAAAGGGCATTCAGGTTAATAAAAAATATTTCAGTTGGTTACCAGTCTCTTCTTAACACAGATGTGTTCAAATTATGAAAATGGTTTACTAAGAGGGTTTATCTGGAACTACTATCAGTTTGATGAAGGCTGAACAGAATACAGCTGCAGGCATAAACACTCAATTACCTGAGCAGCCTTTTCCCACCATTATTTTCAATTTGAGCTAGAAACCCTGTCCCTGATAACTCATAACCCATCATCCAGTCTCTTTAGTTATACAGACCTTAGGGTAGAAATCAAATCTCTGCTGAAAGCTTACAGAAAACACAAAATTTTTTTTTTTTTTACTAGTATGTAGTCCAGGAAAATTTTCTCACTCTGCTGGGACTTCATTGCTATGAACCTTTCAACCAAATTTATCAGGCTGATGGAGATTTGGTAAAGCTTTAGAGAGTACCACTAAATTCCATATCCATTGAAATTAAAATTACTTTCTCTTCTTGCACAGAAAGTGAATGCAAAGTTGATAATAAAAGTGACTTCTATTAAAGAAGATTGCTTATGTCAAAAATGTGCACTTTAATCTGTCTGCCTTTGAGCTCATTAGGTTTTTTCAAACTTGAATATATTGGAAACCGAGGGAAAAATGAATTTTAAAATGAAGCCTAACACTGAGATAATGTGCAAAAAAATGGTATACCAAGATGAATCTGTGCAACAGTTGTGTGTTCCAGAACCAGATAAAAAATGGCTTAATATTCGAAAACTATTTGAAGGAGAATGTTTAAATGGTAAAGAAGGGGAGATTTGAAATGAACTGAAGTGATTTCACATGATTGAAATCTGCTACCTCTGTTGTGCTTCCTCATAGGTAAGGTAAGAGAAATGGAAGCAAAGGAAAGCACAGTATATATATATATATATATATATATATATATATATATATATATCTGTATAGAGAGAGAGAGAGTATATCCAGTCAGGAATAACTTCTCAGTAGGGTTGGGTTCACTTGTTGCTCTGGTTCATATCATGTACAATCTAACAATTTGTGTGGGTTTTTTGTTCAAAAAAACCTTCCATGGCTATTCCTGCTACATCCCACTCCCCCCCACAAAAAAGGTTTCGGAGAAAAATTATACTGTTGAAAGGAAATAGATTTAGGAACTAAACAATGACAGGAACAGATATCAACAACCAGAATACTTTGCCCATTATACCATGAAGAATATAATGTTTCATCTGTTAAAATTGAAATATTATTGTTGTCCCTTCTCTCCCCAAGGCAGAAAGTATTGATATCTGTGTATGTACACACAGTATATATTCTAAAATAAAAAAAAAAACACTTCTCCTAATCCAGAATCTTTTTAGAAAATAATAGAGGTAGAAAAAAAAAATTGAGTAAAACAAGGGTTAATTCAGACTTATTTTGAGATTTATTCTCCTTCATCTGTTGGAAAATACTTTTGCATAGCTTGAGAAAATACACACAAAATAAGAAGTAGGTCTTTTTCTGAATCTTTTGATTGCTCAAGCAAAGACAATGTGAATGGGAGACTTAAAGCCATATTTCATTTGCTGGTGGAATTCACTCATGTTTTAGAATACTATGACTTGTGTTAAAAATCAATGCTTTGCATCTTCAGTATTGTAGAAGGTGGGAAATTCCACTTAATTTCAGAGCATCATTTGTTGAGTTTAGGTTTGAGTTGGATGCCACTGTTCTTGGAAACTCTTTTTCATGTTGCACTCATATTCAGCTGATGGGTAGCCTGTTTTTTATCCCAGATGGTTTAATAACATTTATTTAAATGAGCAGTCATCTAAGTGCGTTTCAGGAGACTTTGTGAAACAGACTTTTAAAATTTCATTAAAAAAACCCATAAGTCTGTGTTATAAGAGATGTAAGTCCCATAATTGTGTCATTTATTAACAGTGGAATATATATTTTAATTCACCTTTGAGAGCTGAAATGTAGCCATGACATGCAGTGGAAAATGTCTGTGGATTGGCAGAGTGGGAAGGAGGAGATACCTGACATAATAAAACCCTGAAGGGGCTTTAACAAAGAGAGGCATGTGACAATTAATAAGCATATAGTTCATGTTCCAAAAAGGCTTGGATGTCATCTAAAATGTGCTTTATATTTCTCTGAGAAACCACTTCATTCTATGCTTTGTTTATTTATGGTTATGGTAATTAAAATTTATACATAACATGGGTAAAACAAGCAATTTTTTAGATTCTTCTGGTATGGGATTGATTTCCCTCTCAAATAGAATTGAGGCAATAAAGAGAAAATCTTGTATTTCTGGCAGGGCTGCTAAGTCCTCAGAATGCTATAGATGTGTATGACCTGGATAAAAATAGGAAGTGTATATATAGTTTTTAGCACTTAAGTCCTTTGAGCATCTCCCAGAGATAAGAAACATTTGTCACATTTTTGAAAGGGTTTTCATTGACAAAGGCTTCAATCATGCAGAAAGCTGTTTTCAGATTTCCATAAAACAAAGAGGACACCATTTACATGATAAATTGCTCCTAGACAACAATCTTAGCTGACTACCCAAGTGCTACCCTGTGATTCTGTTATCACGGATTTGTCCTTCAGTTTTTAGCAGAATGAAAATGAAGGGCTTGCAACTAATTGTGCCATGAAAACAGAGCTAATTTGTTCATACTGGGAAAAAAGAAACAAAACAAACAAACAAACAAACAAAAACCCCAAAAAACAAAAAGAAGATTTTAAGCCATTAAGGTAGAGTGTAAATCATCTCATATGCAATAACAAAGTATTATTAATGGCTGTACTTTTCTACAAAGAGTATGAGGGTGATATTTTGTAGTAGAATTACTACTTGAAAGGTCTAATGCATTTTTTAAAAGCATGAAGCCATGTATTTCTAAATGTCACTGAAAATTATGTGTCTTACAACAAAAGCTATGAATCTGTTATTCTTTATCAGTGCTGATCAAGAGGATGAAATAAATTTTATATATAATAATATATCCTGGACTCTTGTTATTACCAAATTTTATTCCCATGAAGACGTCCAGTTTCTGATATTTTTTTTTAAGTTTTAATCTATCAAAATGCAAAACAAGAAGGCAATAGATACTTTAACTGTTGTCACACTGAACTACTAGTCAGCTCTGAGTACTCTGTTTTATCTATTCCCAGCCAGACTGGCAGTTCAGAATATAACATTTCTTACTAAAAGAGAAAACCTGACCTCAACAGAGAGTTCAAGAATTCTCTTCTTTAAGATGCCTTTTTTTTTTTTTTTCCTTTCAAGACCCTTTTGGGATAAGATTAATGGAGGTGTGACACCAATGTAGATACTTCTATTTTGGTGTCCGTGAAATATATTTCCTGTAAGCAAATATCATCCCTAATGTTATCTGTGCCTTTTGTTCTATGATTATCTGCTCTTACACTTCCATCTTCCACATTTTAATTTTTCAGGAGACCACTTGTTGTGATTTTTGTGTAAAAAAAAAAACAAAAAACCATTTCCTGCATTCTTAACTACCACCTTTTTTGTCTTTTGCAGTTTCTGTTATTGTAACATTAGGGCAATAGGTATGAAGATGAGGAAATACTGCTTTTAACTTTGAGGTGATCAGTGTAATTTAGGTTTGTATAGTCTTGGTTTTAAATTAGATTTGGATTTGATTGCTGACTAAAAGATTTTGGAACAGATTGTTGTTGTATTCTTTTCTGAAAAAAAAAAAAAAGGTAGAAAATAAATATAATGGAAGTGGGAGAACTAAAATAACAAAGAAAAGATGTCATTTCATAACTTTGTGATCCAAACAACTGGTTCCAAGACATCTGCTAATATTTCAGTCTAATTCACTATGCAGCTACTACAGCTTAACTGTCCTCAGGAATATGGACCTTGAGAAGTAGTACTTGCAAGAGAGGCAGAATGAAGCCATAATTTCTATTTTACTGTTTTTCCTATATTGGATATTATTTTGTGAAGATTATTTCATTATTTGTTTTTATTTTTAATATCAAATGTGCAAAACCTAAGAAGATAACAGCACCTATTTTGGACTTTTAAATGAAACACATACAAATCCAAAGAGAAATATAAGAAGGTTAGAGATTCAGGATTGGTCATTTATTTCATGTCAGCACTTCTAGAGGGATATGAACATGGACCTTGAATTGCATTAATTAGCATCAAAACTGCCCCATTCATATGCTGAAATTATTCCAGCAGTACGTCTTTAGATTATGGGATTAAGAAAGGTACATTCCCTGACTTCTGACTGTTAAATGTTTTTGGGTTTTGTTCAGTTTTTTTTTTTCAGGAGGAGGTGTTTGTTTTCCTTTGTTTGGTTTGGTTTGAGTTTTTGACGGGGAATGGGACTCAAGACACAAAAAAAAAAATCCCACTTCATTCTGTCTTCCTTTTACCATTATGAAAATATCACAGGAGAGGAAATATTTTAGAAATCAGGAGAAATTGTCACTATGTGACCAATAGGACTGCAGTTTGATTGTGTGCTTGACCAAGGCTGTGAGATGCATGATAAGAGTTGAACATTTCCAGAATCTGCAGCTTCTTATCTTTCTTTCTTTTCTTTCTCTTTTCTTTGTAGGAGTTAGGGGACTGGAAAAAAATTGTGCTCTGATGTTTCCAAATTTATTGACATGATTTTGATTAGGCTCTTTTACTTAATTTTCGTTCTTTCAATTTGCTGACACCACATTACAAATGCTTTTTTATTATTTAAAAGGTCATGCTGTATTTTCCTTTGTCTATCACTTCTTATGCTGTTGTCCTACATACCATCATGATGGTGAGGTCTTCAGCTTTGCTCTACTTTAAAAAACACAAAGAATTACAAAACTGAAGTTCTTGTTTATAGTTCTGCCATATATAAAAAGCTTTATGTGTAAAATTTCTGGCATGCTTTTACTCAGATCTAATTGGAAATGGATACCTAAAATTGAAACTAAGAATATGCTGCAGTACAGATGTAAAAAGAGGAGGTTTAGGGGTAGAAACACAAATTAAAATAATTAAGAGGAGAGACTTCTAAGGAAATACAACAGTCATATTGCACAGATTTGTCATTTGCCAGTAATCTGGGCTGATGATTCTCAGAATGTCCTCTGCAGAGCACTTTTGTGGAGTCTGAGGAGTTATTTTTCTCAATATTGTGCAGTAGTGAGGAAAAATTGAAATACAGGGTCAACCCGTTCTGCAAGGAATTTCATTTGAGTCTGCTTCAAGGAGTATTGCCACTGTTCCCTTATATTTTGCTATTTTATGGATATAAAATGAAGTTCACCTCTTGTTCTTTAATATTTTTGTGCTTTGAGGACAGCTGAGTTTAGTATGCTATTGGTATTAAAAATTAGAAGGGAAATACAAAATAAAGCAAGCTAAATAGCAAAATTGTCTGGGACCATATAATTTATCTTTCTAAATAATATGTACATGATGCAATCAGATGAGTAGAAATATTAGTAAATTAAATAATCTGTTCATTTGCTGAGGCATAGAAAACAGAACAAATACATGATTTCTCCTCAGAAAAATGAGAAAAAGGAGTTCAGCTCTCATGTTATTCTCCATAATATTGTGGTGGCAGCATTTCTCATGTAACTGTGGGATGTTGCTTTGTAAAATATCCATATATTTATGCATATAAATTACTGTATACCAGCTGCTATATAAGAAGGAGAGAGGAAGGTTCCTTGACTATAAGAGATTTCCTTTCTATGCAAATAAAAAAACAGCTGAAATGCATCTTAGAAGTCAAATAGGATTATGATCTTAGTGCAAAGAAAGTTTCCATTCAGGTGAATTAAATCTGATGGTGAGGCACTGGATTATAGAAAAGAATGAATTGTATTTCAGCCTAAGATACACAGGATTCCAAAAGGGAAAAACATTATGACAATGGAAGATGATAAGAAACCTCCTTAACAGAAACTTTGAAAATATTTATTTTGTGGAAAAGAAATCAGATGGCTAGAAGGGAAATGATTAAATATTGAAAGAATGAATGCAGCAGCCATAACTATCAGATGTTTCAATTGGCCAGTTTTCCAGGTGTGATAAATTTCATTCTGTATGTTAGGCTAGAAAGTTTTCATAGTAAGCTTTTTCATGTATTTTACATATTCTTTGATTTGTGTCATCTTAATTGCACATTTCCCTGTTTTCTCTTTTGTTTCTACGTTGTTCTTCCATACCAATACTCATATTGGAAAAGAATGCTTAACTGTTTTATCTGAAATTAGAGAAAATTTCCTCTCTTGGAAATGGACAGTGTTGCCAAACTGTCCTAACACTCCTATCTTCTCTTCTATTGCCAATCATAGAGATTTTTCCATAGGGCTTTTTTTTCAGTTTTGGAATCTCCATGCACCTACATATACATGTCTGTATCTCTTTTACATGAAATGCTGTGAGATAATACAGCTTCATGTACATTTCTGTAACATCCAAAATTCCTTTGCAATGGCCTGGATTCTCTGCCCTTCTCTGGCAAAGGTCTATGTGATTTCTTTTGTCTCCCTTATATGCAGTGTAAAATACTTGTCACTTTTTTCTGGCTCATAAGCAGAACACACCTATCATTCAAGTACAATTTAAAATAAAAAACCTGACAACTCATTCTCCTAAACTTTCCAGTGTTAGAAAATAGAAGCACAAAAGAATCTGAAGCAAAGGAAATAAGGAAAGGACAAAAGACATAAGGCCTTGTCTGAGTTAAATGATGAATTTCAGCTATGGTCTGGAGGTGATTTTCTCCACTCATTACCACTCTAACCAGCTGCACAGATGGCCTCTGAAATCTACATAAAGGCAAGAGTTCAAAGGTTAGGAAATAATGAAAAGATGATGCTTACAGTCGAGTAAAATTATAGCTTTTCCCTATCGAGGGAAATGCATACAATCAGAAATCCAGAAATTACAACATGTTTAAATAACTGTTTTAAGTAACACTGAAGGGCAGAAAATTAGAGAAGATCACATGAAGGTCATAGGAAATTATGTCTATTAGCATCACTTGTTGCTACAGCACTAAGTAAACTGCTCTTATTAACAGCTTGTTCTAAAAGTCCTTCTTCTGTGAAATCAAATGCAAAGTTTCCCTTCATCTCCTTACTCCTTGCATCCCATCTCTCCACTGCAAACAGGGAATGCAGCTGGTCACACTTCCAATCTCCCTTCTTTTCTTCTACCTGGGCGATAGCAGGAACCCTCTGGGATTTTTTTGGAAATGTGGCTGGTGAGAAAGATATTTTGCTGTTTACAATGCCTAGCAATGCTTGCAAGCGCACAGAGAGCTTAATTAGTTTTTCTTTATCTCTGTTCCAGCATGTCCCAAAGTCTCTCAGTGCTGAAATATATATTCTCTCTCACACACACAGCGAGGAGAGAGGAGCACATGGAGAACGAGCTCATTTTGAGCATCACCTTATGGTTTCAGCAGCTCTGTTGGCTCTGCTTGGAGCAGTGAGAAATGTTTGGCAGCTCTGTTGCACGATTTTCGATGTGCTCATCAGTTTGATCCAAATGGGTGAACAGCTGGGATCTCACCATCTTGAAGACAATTGCTGCTGGAGTTCATTTCTCTCTGCAGACATTCTGCTGCAATCTTGCTGAAAGGTGCTTTGCTATTTTCCTTTCTCTCCCTTTTGCCTAATGAAAAGAATATTGAAGTGCAACCAGAGGGTCTTTATTATCTCTGCTTAATTCATTTTACAGTGAAGAGTATACTATTTTATTTCCAAAATTTCAGAGAAGGCATGACAAATAAGTTTTTCTGGACATATTTAAATGTGGTGGTTTTTTTCCCACTGAAAATATAAATAAATGTTTTTTCTTATTTGAAGAAATACCCGAACCATATCAGTAAATTTCAGTAATTATATGCAGAAGGCCCACATATGGTCCCATTGAGGTAATACCTATTTGTATTTAAAAAGAATGACAGAAATCTTGATTTTTCCCAAAGGGAAGAATGTTAAGGTAATAGGGCAAAGATTATTCCTGGTAGTTTGTTTTGTGTTTGTGAAAGTTTTGTGGGTTTTTTTTTTCTTTGGTTGGTTGGTTGATTTCATTTTTAAAGCCATAAAGTACTTTAAAGAAGTAAGGTTCCCTCCCCTTTCTCCCCCAAAACACAAAGTGATACTGTGTTGTTGACTGAAGGACATGCATCTACCTGCAAGTCCAAATAGATCCAAAGATTTAAGCAAAATTTCATATCTCAGCTTTTTTTTTTTTTTACCAGATTTTTGATTGCAGGCATCAAATGATTTTACTTTAATTTTTTAAAACTCTTTTTTTTTCACCAAGAAATGTATGCTAAGACTTTCTCTTCTGTAACAGAACACTTAATATCTTAAAGTCACTGAAATTACATACCACTCAAGAAGGAACCTTAACAGTTCCAGGTATCCTGGTTAGAAGTAAACTGTCTTTTTCTTAGTTTTCATGGCAGAGAAGACTGAGGTAAAGCAGGTAAAGTGAATCATCTAGGTTCATACAGTTAGAAAATACTTGACCTAATTTTACTTTTAGAAGTAATAGACAGATGTTAATTTTCTGGATGACTGCTGGTTATTTGCAGTCAGCTGATCTGATTAACCTTAATATTACACATTATAACCTCTCTGTGTAGTTATCTCTAGAGGAAAAGGAACTTTTTGTCTACATCTAATGACAAATTAGAACAAGAAGCACAATGGATTCTTGGTCTAATTTGCTTTGCTTGATGCAAGACTTAATTCCTGGTGTGACAAAACATCATTTTTACTGCGTGCCTCTTTGGACAACAGTTATATATTCTGAATCTATTCTGAATAAGCATTTAATTATGGCTGCAATCTCTATTGTATTCTCCTGGGCGATGCAGGTAAAAGAGCACAAAGACTGTCATGCTTCTTCAGTCTCCTCAGGGCTACGGTGGAGCCACTGGTGGTTTTCAAGACAATTATCTTGATTTAGGAGAAGTTTGTGGCTCATGAGTTTGCAGCCAACAGAAAGCTGAGCACTTTCTTCCTGTCCTCCTACTAATTGTTATGTCTCTGGCATTAACATGGATCCAAAACAATTCCACCTGAAAGAAAGCAATGTTTAAGGTGCCTTAGAACTAGAAGAGAGAGGCAATGTGTTAAGGGTGATGAGTCAATGGATTGGTAGTGGAGTCTACCTGGATACCTTGGGTGATGTATAAAGAGGGCAAATCACCATGGGAAAGAAATATCCCTGGAAAAAATATTTAATTAGAGATGAAGGGTCACTTCACAAGCTGCTGCTGACATAGGCTGTATGCACAATGATGATTTGGTGAGTCTTTTTCAAGTTTTTTTTTTCCCCTTTGTTTTCATTCTAAACTTGTTGGTTTTGTGAGAAAAAAATTTCAGTTTGGAGTATGTAAGGAACATTTAAGTATTTTCTTCCCCAAAAACTTTGATCAGTTTTAGAAGAAGCCAGTAAATGGTGGAACTTAGTCTTCCTTTGCTTAAAAAAAACCCCAAAAGCTGGCAGAGGGATTGTGTGTGCATTCTCAGTCCATATAGGAATAACCTTTTCAATTAATAATTTTCTTCACACTGCCTGTTCTCTGTTAGCCCAATCCAGAATGTAATTCTCTGGAAATGTTAGCTTTCCAAGAGAAACAAATAATAAATCTCTACAAGCTGCTTGGAGCAAACATTTATTCCTGTACAGAAGAATGATGAGTATAGAAAATTTCTGTTTCCAGGTGCTTCACTCTCTCTTATCCTTCCTTTAAAATAATTAAAAAGAAAAAAATCTGTTCTTCTTATGTTCAATTTTTTATGTAAAATATAGCTATATTTTTGGTGGTGAGAAAAGAGAGGTTTTTTCAGTTATGTGGGTTTTTTTGGTTTTTTGGTTTTTTTTTTTGCTTGATGAGTTGGATTTTTTATTTTTAAGAAAAGCTCTAAATCCTTAAATTAAATAAGATCTGATTAACAGTATTTCATGTTGTTCCAAATGTTACTGTGGTCCAATTAGATACCTAGTGGAACTATGAGTGCCTTTATTTGCAAAATCTAAATATCCCAGTGATAAAAGGTACAAAATTTTTTTTAGGCTTTGAACAGAAATCCTCCTCAGGTGTAGCTCTTCAGGTAGAAAAGGTCCATTGACACTTTCCTGTCAATGGAATGGATCATATGCCAAATTAACTTTGCTAACTTCTCCTAAAGAAAATTAGACAGAAATCTGCTGAACTGCTTTGTGACAGACTTATATGTCATAGTCATAAATGTAAATCACTTTAAATAAAATTTAAACCACTTTAAATACAAGAATTTCAGAAATTGACAAACCATGCGGATGGTTATTTGAAAGAAAATCTAGTTTCAGCAAGGTGATGTGACAGTATTTTTGGGCAAACTTAGAGAAGTTAGAGAAGTTTCTTTCCCTCTTTGGAGCAAGAAGCCTGCAAGCTCAATCTTTTTTTAGACATATAACAACTCTCAAAGAAAGATATATTTAAATTAGTGTTCCTGTTCAAAGTGTGGGATTTGTCCTATAGATATTCTACCTAATGGACCAGACACTGAAAAATCTGAAATGGGATGGAAGAAGCTTGATCTCACTTGTTTCACAAGGGGATTTTCTTATCCAGTGTGTTTCATGCTGCAAATCTAGCTCAGATCTTCCACCACTAGAAACAAATTCCTCAAAATTATATGCCTGATATTGTTTGTCCCTACATGACTTACCTTTGACTGGTTTTGGTAAGAACAATAATTTTTTCTTCATATAGGAGTGTTTGGAATTACTCCTTTTTTTTTTTTATCTACCCCTAGTAAAAAACCAAATCCTAAAAAGATGTTATGACCAGTCTAAGAATTTAAGAAATAACACAAGATGGATGAAAGTGAGAAAAAGGACAAGCTTAAATACTTTCCTAGGAAAAGTCTGTGTTGAAATGCCATTGTGGTAGCAGCAGCTCCTGTGTCACAAGGTGACAAGATGCCATCCATGACTGGGAAGAAACGTGCAGAGCTGCTTCAGACTTTTGCAGTTTGTCACATTTCTGGCAGCCACAATGTTCTGCTGTCAAGTACTTCTAGTTTTGTAATAGTGAGTTTTGGTCTGTGAGTAAAAATGTACACACGTAACTTTCAATTCCCTAACTTAAATAAAGCATGAGAGGTAAAAGAAGTCCTACTTCACCAATATATGGTGAGTTTCTATTGTACAGCCTTTTATTTTAATGTTAAATGATGGGAGGTCCTTTTCCAAAGCAAGAGCTTTGAAAATACATTTCATACAATTGAATGTATTTTTAATGAAAACTAGAAATATTGTTTGAAGGTTACAAGCAGGAAAAAAAAAATAGAATGAAGATTAAGCTGGCAGAGTTGTAATATTTGAGGTTGTATCTGCATCTGAAATGTGATGAAATGATGTCCATTCAAGAGAACATGTTGCTGTCTGCAGGTTTGAATGACTAAATTATGTCTATAGCATGATTATTCTGTTATGAAATTAAATTCAAAATTTGAGTGTGTTGCATTAAGTCGGGCAAATATTTCTGTAAATTCTACCCTGAGAAACCAACCCAAAGTAGTTAAAGAGTTTTAGTTGAGCCAGGACCTTGGAACAAGCACTGTGGTATAAGAAAAAACCAATTATTTTCAAATAGTTTAACCAAAATCAGGATTCAGAGGGTTTTCTGAATTTATTAATGGCTGGTAGTCAACTGGCAATTGTTGAACTATAAATTCAGGACCCATAGCAGTAATAGATTAGGTAAGACTTGCAGAATGTTAATGAAACCTAAAATTTCTGTCTACAGACCTACAACAAAGTCTGAAGAAATTATTCTCTGGGGACAATGACATATATTCATTTACCCCTCCCAGCCCCTGGGGTTACCAGCAACCACCCCAATATTGGATAAATGTTGGGAAAAATGGATAAAGATCTCTGGACAGAGTGGACTTTTTTTTTTTTTTAAATTTTTTATTAAATCTGGATTTAGAGTAGGATAATAGATTTTTCTACCCCTTTAAGATCATGCCTAGCTTGAAAATAAAACAGTTAATAAATTAATTTTGTGTATTTACAATCATATTTCCATTTTTTTAAATTTTTTTATTTTTTTATTTAGGAAGCACTGCAGGTGTGGTGTGGACACTGATTCTTCTGTGCTTGGACACACACAAACATGATACCTTTGTGGAAGCAAATATTTCATAAAATTGCCTGTTGCAATGTCAAGTCAGCTTGCTGCAAAAGAGTTTGGAATCATTTGCTTCGACCTGCAGGAGACTAATTCCTTGAAAAAAATTTACAGTACATCGACAGACTGCATATATGACATTTTTCAGAAATACAGGTGACAAGCAGTGGCAGCTGATCTCCACATGATTATAAGCTGTTCTCAAAGGTCTGAATGTTCAAGACTGTGCTTGCTGTGCAAATATCTCTGTGAGACTCAGAGAATCAGAGTCTATTTCTAGCAAGGAAGTTGGGTATAATTTTTGCCTGAGGTTGATTTGCCCAACTCATTTGGAGTTAAGTTTTCCTCATCCAGATGTACAAGGAAGGCAGCGGATGACACTTCTGTAATAAAATTAAATACAGGTTGAGCTAATGAGTTTCTCCCAACCCATATATGCATGGTTTTCACTAAAGGCTTTATAACAATAAGTTTTTCTGTATTGTCATTGGGCTGACACTGAAGTTGTAGTTGCTATTGAGGTAGTTGATTTGTATCTCTTTTTGTCCATTTATTTCCTTTACTCTGCTTGGGATATATCCATTAAATTAATGTCATTACAGTTAATGACCATGGTTTTTCCTGGTAACCTCCTACTGTCAGGCTGGCGTCAATACCAGTTTCATTATTCCTAGTCACTTTTTAGCCATTTACTTTATCCCATATGAATCAGCTTAATTTAATCCCATAGTGCTCCCTCTCACTCCTTGTTTCTGCCTCATTTCAATGCTTTTACCAGCTGACAGTTTTTGTAAACTTACTTTAGCTAGAGCAGAAGAGTTGGATGGTTCAGTTGCATTAATTACTACTGGCTGCCACTAGTATTCCACATATTCTAAACTATTTAATAAGTTCTGGATGATTTCTTAAAGAGACAGGGTTTCTTTTGGTTTTGATATAAATTCTCTGAGTTCCTGACACCCAAACCTTATCACTGTGTTGTAGAACTGTAGCAGTGCTGGAGCAAAAATCCCATGCTGGCTCTGATTTCCAGGCTGGTATCTGAGATTTGTGTGGAACCTGAAGCTCATAAAACACAAGGTATTTTCCTTATTTTTCTAGCAGCAGCAACTCCTTCACCACCTTTAAAGATAATTCCTCTTTTGAGCTTTTATTGATCACTCATTTTCAAGAAAGTGATAACTTTCAGTCAACCTCTAGGGGTCAAAGAGTTCTCGTTTCCTGTATTAAAGCATTTCTTCTCTTAAGCCTTTTTAATTAAGTCATTCTTACAGAGAATCCTGGGAGTTAATCCCTTTTTGAAGACTGGGCAGCTTTGATTGTCCAGAATAGCTGAAATAAATTATTGTCCAACAATATTAAAACATTCCTTATCAAATTCTGAAAGATAATTAATTAATCACAGAAATTAAACTAAGATCTCTAAGTTTAAATTGTTCACTTAACTGAGTTAGTGTTTTGAAGTGTGTCAAGTGACCTTACTGTAACTGTCTATAAAATCCTTTATTTTTATAAAGTAGAGGAGTATTGAACTCTGGTCAAAAGACATTAGATCCTGGTAAACCTTTGAAGGGAATATATATTAATCTTAATGCTGAAAAATGAGTGTGAAAAACCAATACTTTCCATGCAAATATGTACATATTTATGTATCATGTACATGAATATATAGATTACATTTATGCTTTACCTTCAGACTTGGAAAAGCTGTTGTTTATTGTTAACTAATCTTTTTCTAAAGAAATGGGAGGCAGTCTGCTTGTATGACTTCACAGTTCTGATAAGATCATAAGCACCACTGACTCTGAAACTGGGAAAATGGATTAAATTGGAATATAGATTAAATGGCTGACTGCAATTTTATTTCAGCTGCATTTAAACCCTGCACCGGTCAAATAGGTCAGACAGAAGCCTGAATAAGCTTTTGCTGTGATCTAAGGAGTTGTGTGTCACATAACACATGCCTTGGAGCTTGGCAAATATCTTGCTTCA
Source organism: Taeniopygia guttata (assembly GCF_048771995.1). NCBI lineage: Eukaryota > Metazoa > Chordata > Aves > Passeriformes > Estrildidae > Taeniopygia > Taeniopygia guttata. Next base: position 71,454,060 of record NC_133028.1, read on the forward strand.
CCTAGTCTGAGGAAACAATTTGACATTCTGCTTCAGAATGCAGTACTTACTGTCTTTCACATGTTTTTTTTTTTTCTTCTTTTTCTATTTTTACATATTTTATCTTGTCTCAGAGGCAACGAAAGGTTTTCCAGTGTAGGCAAAACTGAATTTTTGTCACTCTACATATGAAGGGCCAAAATGTATCTTTTACTTCTATAATAGGAGGAGCAGAAATTTGATTCAGCCATTCTTAATGCTGTCATTTTGTTTCCCATCCATCCAGCATCAGAACCAGTTTCTGGAAGAAGTTTGCCTCTATTATAACTTTGGAATATGAAGTCATGTAAAAGTCATGTACACAGGATTATCTCGAAATGTGATATTGTTTTATGCATAATAGAAAATGCATCCTCAACTTAAAACATTATTAATTCTAATAAAAAAGAATTCAACAGTTCGAGTGTAGAACAAATCCACAATTTTTTTCTGAAGATTGTTCTGCTAATTCTGGTTCAAATGAGTTAGCTGTGGAAGAAAGAGTTAAATGGTTAATCAGAATCTGAAAGCAAGTGAGCAAAAAATATGCTGATGCTTCTTAGATTACAACATTTGAAAACATACAGATGTGTTTTCAGGCCTGAAACTGTACTGCAATTGTAGCTGTCATAGGTCCACTCAAACGAAACCTGTAGAGGTCAATTAATTTAATGTTTTTCTAGTATATGAGGAAAAACAGCGCATCAATGCTTCCTGAAAATGAAGAATTTTAAATCTAGGTTTTGCATGGGCAGTCAAGCATGTCAGACTGTGACACATAAGGCAGGTTAAATAAAACAAAAACAAAATTGTAGAGCAGAGGTTTCTTACTGCTCCAGGTATGCACATTGTTATTATAAAAGACTGTCTTTTAAATGGGATTTAGTCTTATGTGCAATACCTTGTTGCCATATTTATTCATTTGAAGTCATATTTTACTCTAATTAAGAAGGTAGAATCTGAAATGTAAATTGATGTGGCAAGAAATGGCTGTGAGTGGCTTCCAGCAATCCCCCAGTCCCTCCATCTGCCTCTGGACACAATCAGATGCAGACAATATCTGCTTTGTGCAACAGGTTGTTCACAACACCTGCTTGTGAACAACTCTTCACCATCTCCTAGATAACTTTTAGCTTTTTTGCATCCTTTTCTCCTTGTGTTTTACTTGTATTTCCCACCCTTCTATTTAAAAAGCATGTTTTCACCTAAACATGGAGATCCATATTTCCTAATCTCTATGTAAAACAGAAAGGTATAGGGTTTGGAGGAAAACAGAAGAATATATTGCTTAATCAAATAAATAAAAGCAGACAGGAGCACTAAATAGATGTGTAAAATATATATATTATGAAAAACAAGAGCAAGCTCAAATAACTAAAAGATGTATCTTATTAAAAAGATTGCACAGCTCTGTATGGCTTTACGCCATTATATTAATTTCCTACTATTTGTCTTTATGATGATAATGTAGAAATTGTATGTAGTTATTGCAGTTGTGTACATAAACTATAACAGTTGAGGTTTTAAGAACATTGTAATATTACCCTGAAGGTATGTTTGTTTGAGTTTGGTTGTGTTTGGGTTTTTGTGAGATTTTTGTGGATTTTTATTGGTTTTTCTTTTAGTTTGGTTTGGTTTAGGGTTTTTTGGTCTTTGTTTTTTGGGGGCGATGTTGGTTTGTTTTCCTTTGTCTTTTATTTTGGTGTTTTGTTGAGGGGTTTTTGGTTATTTTGTTGGTTGGTTCATTTTCGGGTTTTGGTTTATTTTTTTGGTGTTGGTGGTGCATTTTTAGTTTTTGGGGTTCTTTGGTTGGTCCGATTGATTAGGGATCTGGGTCTTTGGTTTCTATTTTTATCTCTTTTTTTGTCTCCTTTTAAATCTTGTGTGATAATATTGTCATTTTGGAAAACCTATGGCACCTTTGAGTTTTAGGATGCAGAAAAAGAACCCACAGATTTTTAACATGTGATTGGTGAGTATCAAGGAAAAGTTAAAGTCTTTATCCACAGTTGTGTCATACTGGAAGCAAATAACAATCTATACTTTCTATTTTAACATATAGACTATAGCTAAAGTAGATATTTTATCTGTATGTAAATTACATTTGACTTTATGAATATAGTTCCTGTTATAACATATTATTATCTGAATTGTACCATTAAGCATGCAGCATTTTTCAACATCAATTTAAAAAGAACTAAATGTGTCCTCTTGAACACAGTAATTGCATTTTAGCATCCCTTTTTATTTAAAATAATTCATTTTACAGACAATAATATAGTTTATCTTCTAATATAAATTCCTTGGGGCACAGATAATGCATTATTCTCTATTTGGAAGACAGGCACATCATGGGAACTACAAGAAATGAAGGATAGTAATTACATTCCTTAAGGGGAGAGGGAGAAGCTTAGTTTAAGTTTTAGGGGAGATATAAATGAACACTCTGTATAGAATGAATTTCAAGTCAGATGAGCAAAACCTTTGTCTATATATTTGAAAATAAAAGAAGCATTAAAAAGAATTAAAGTTTCAGGCTGTTTTGAAAAAACGTGTATTGAAAATATGCTGAATGTTGGGTTTGAATGCATTTTCTGTCAGATTAAATTAATTGTTATTATTTCATACTGTTTTGGAATTAAAAGTAGCTGATCTTTTGTCTTAAAAGAAAAATGCATCAAAGACTTATTTTCTTCATCAGCTGACCATAAAAATCAGTCAAAGAAACAAACAGGAAAATACCCACATTCTAACACTTAGGGTTTGTGAATAAATTTTCATAACCTTTTAGGAAGCCTTTCTAATGAGGACAAAAGAAATTAAGCAGGTCTGTCTGTCCAAGCTGACTGTGAGCTGTATTGCACAGTGATTATCCTATGCCACTGAAGTCTGTCCTTGTTCATGGATGTACAATCAGTGTCAAACTCAGTGATAATTGAAAAAATGCAGCACTTAACAGAGGATCAGAAAAATGAAAGGAAAAGTAATGCCTGTTTTATTTCTAACCTCTTCATGTTATAGGAATGCAAATGATACTATCTTTAATGAATGAATGAATGCTAAAATCCAAGATTATCGACCAAATTTTCTTTGTTAATTCATTAATATAAAACTACAAAGCTAAGAAAAGAATTTTTAAATTTGTTGTCATTATGCAGGTGTCCTAGGAACTCGTCAGCGTTGTTATAGGAGCAGTCAGTTATTTTCTAAGAATCCACATTCCAGGTGCTTGTTCCCATGCTTGGCATCACGCCTTTTACCCAGATTTTTTCTCTAACACTTGTGCTGTGTGATTAAAATAAGCCCAAAAAAGAGGGTTACTTGCATAGTCCTAAAATTGCTTCGTTCTTAAGTGCCAATTAGACACTTTGAGGTACCTGATAGTCAGCATGCCCCCATTAGCCACTGTGGATAACAGCTCCATCTTCCATGGCCTTTTCCAGCCTGAGGGCCCAGTGTGCTATGTGTGCTTCTGTTCACAGAAATTTTCAATTTTCTTCCTTACTTTAACTGTTTTTTTGAACTTGTCATGATTTCAAATGCAGGATTAGATTTTTTTTGCTGCCCCTTGTTTCCATTTTATTCCATATTCTGTTGCAAGTTCTTTAATTTCATTTTTAATGCTATGTGAACCACTACGTGCATCATTTTTTTGGATGAAAAAAATGGATCATGAAGAACAAATATCTTACTGACCTGGTTTGAATTCTATGTGTATGTGTGCTGATCATTAGATGATGAGCTTGAGGAGTGGTAGGAATTGAGGAAAAATAAAGTTTATTTCATATAAAATTCACTATGGTACTCCTCATAAGCCACACATGTCTGAAGTAAATCAACCCATCATTGTGGGTCAAACAAATTTCCTGTGGCTGAAAGGTAAGTAATGAGCTGATGGTATGAAGTTAAAAGCAGTACAGTTGTTTTAAAGAAATAAAATTCTACAAGTATTGTCTCTGTGTGTTGAGGCACCTTTAATAAATGGGTTTAACCTTAGAACATAAATGCCACTTTAATTTTTTGATTGGATTTCTTAAACAGTCTGGTAATGCACGTTGTAAATAGCTCTTCCTTTAAAAAAAATATAGCTTTTCTTTTCATTAAAGGTATTAATACTTTGTTATTTTTTATTTGTTTGTACAGAACAAATGTTATTTAACTAATACATATAATAAGGGCAGAAAGTTGGTCAGATGGGAAAAGTTGAGTCTAAATTGCTATTATCAAACAATCCCAAGTAAATGTTGGTTCTTACCCTTGAAAGAGAATTAAATAGTTAACATAAAATATAAATTCTTGCTTTCAATGCAAGTATTTTAGAGACCCTTTTGAATTTTAATGCAAGAGCTTTTCTCTAATTCATTTAAATGTAATCACTATTCTTAAGGTTGCATTTTATGACAAGTTTGACAATCAGTCACTTAGGAAAAATTTTCAAACCATAAGGCCTTGAATATATTAAGAAACAAAGGTAGTTTTGTTATCAGAGAAACTGATAATTTTGAAAGCAAGCCAAGGCATGTTAAAAGAAAGAAAAAAAAAAAAAAAAAAGAGAAAAAATTCTTTCAAGGCTTCAACCTTTAGAGATCAGTTCATCTGAAAGATTTCTGTCCTGCTTGTGTTTTAAAGGCTGCACACACAGGGATACACAGGCACAGACAGAAATTCAGTGGTGCCCTCAGGGTGCCTCCGTTTGTATTACAGGGCAGCTCATTCTCAGCTCACCCAGGATAGAACTGCTCAGCTTCTCTTTGTGCTCTCAAAGCCACCAATAATAATACAAATAGAAAGTACCCTCAGGGCACCGCACACAATGTGGCTAGAAATGCCACAGATCCTCTGGGGTAAGGAGAAAATATATTAAAAAAAAAACAAACAAACAACAAAAAACAGGAAAGGATTTGTTTTCCTCCATGGTAAATAAACACCAACTATTTGGTGCTTTATGTTTCTGAAGTAGAGCTTGTCATTTTCTAAAAAGTTGAGCTTTTGTAGTATCTTTTAATTTCAAGAGCCAAACAATTGGTCACATCCTGAGGGATGTAGGGTGTTCCCTGGGAGATTTGCCTGTTCCTGTACACAGAGAACACTTTCAGAGCAATTTACATTTTCTTTAATAAGAAAGCAGAAGCTTCAAAATAAAAGGCTAAGCAGAACCAAGAGTCGTGGCTGAAATTCTGCATGCTGGAGACTCCCTTTGCAATATAAGATTGAATAATATTAATGTGCTTGGCGTTTTTCACAGAAAATAAAATGCTTCTTTTTACAAAACTGAAAAAGTTACTTCAAAGCTTTGCATTTCATGATTTACTCCTTATCTTGTCTAGCATTTTAAAAAAGCAAACCACTGAAAAACCCCAGGAAGCTTTATCCAGTCACACTACCTCCTTTTATCTTAGGATAAATTAACATTAATATCTTTGATAAAATGTAATAAAGTTTTCATCAAAATTAGACAGAATTGTATTGAACAATTTTACCCTTTTATTTTACAAAAAAAATGCGTAGAAGAGGGTGCTTTTGTCCTCTCATTTCTGGAACACAGAATATTTTCTTATGTTTCCTTCTAAAATGCAGGGGGCACGTTTCGTGCTTGTTAAGACTGCAAGAGAGGCTCAGTCACAGTTTGAATCAAGTGCCCTTTTGTGGTCACTTACCTCATGGTTTGGATTTTTACTGTCATTCTAAAAGGCTGATTATGAGCAAAGGTTATCAATGAGCGTGACAGCTATTTCCAGTGATCTGAAGTAATTTAAGATATCCTGCAAATGTTACTAACTAGATTCCCCTGCTGCAGTGAAGCATTTCCACCAAAACCAAAAGGTACTCTTAGGCTTGCTCAAGAGTGTAGTTCTACAAATTTGCCCTTTAGTTGATGAATATTTCATAAAGTTGTTTCTATTTCATGCTGTATTTTGTTTTTATGTTTCTACATTGCTGCTTTACCACCAGCACATTGTACGTTTGACTTTTGCAGTTTCCCTTATGTATACATTTTAATATCTCTATTTACTAGGGTGTTTTCTCCATTTTACCTCAAGTACAATTGTCATTCTGAAAAGTGTGTATCTAGTTAGTTTTCTAGCTGACCATGGAATCATAGATTTATTTATGTTGTAAAGCATCACTAAGACCATTGAGTCCAACCACTAACCTAACAGTGCCATATTCACCACCGAATGTCCCCGATGCCACAACTACTTGTTTCCCTAAGTCTGGCACTTTTGAGTATTGTGGTTTTCTTGGGTAGAGGTAAATATCCCCTTTGTTTCCTAAGCCTGGGCAGAGTATGGTGCAGATCTGGGCATTGAAGAACCCTTTTCAGGCTTTTTATTTGGCATTGTAGCACAAAGCTGTTGGCCCTCGTGACCCCATGGCCAGGGAGGTCCCAAAATGTGAAGTGACCATCAGAATTATCGCTCCTATCTTCTCACTTCCTCTTGAGGGCAGAACAGTGGGGTGAGGCCAATTCAATGCCCAGTTTGCTGGGCCATGGGATACCACTGTAGGCTGCAATGTCACCTTTTCCTGCGGTGCTCATTGAGGCAGGTCACCATAGACAATACTATCTGTCAGCTAACCACAAGCCAGAAGAAAACTGGAACTGTAAGGAAAGAAAACGATTCAATCTAATTTTGGAGAAGATTGGAAAGCTGACAGCAAAAGGAAAACAACTTGAAGAAAGACAAGTATTTGCTGTCAAGCGTTGTTATCTTTTAAAGGGCTGCTCCCCAGTTCTTGCAGTTTCTTGACAACTAAATAAAATTAGAAAGCCAAAACAGATTTTTGGCAATGCAGGCATTTTGATGTTGTTGTTGTTGTTTGATATCACCTCTAGACTCAAGAAAGAGCATGATGTATGTTTTCTTAATTCCAATCACTAACATGTCTGAAATTGGTAGGAAAAGCCAGAAGAAACTTCTTTTCCTCTAGCTTAAGCATGCGTTTCAAAGTATAAAATTTCTATTTGCTCTCAGTTTTGCTTCAGGCTGAGAAAGAAAGGAAACAGTGTTGTTTGAAAACTTAAACTCATTGTGTAGAAGAGGTACAGCACCCCTTGATTAAATTCTGCTAGAGTAATTAAGTCATTACTACCTTGACTGAATGTTGTGATTTTTCCTTCAAACCCTGAAAAATCTAACTCTTACCTCAGAGCACAGAGTCATACATGAAGATTGTTTTTTAATATTTCAGAGTTTCCCCTATGCTTTGTAAAAGATGTAATAAAATGTGTTTTCAAACAGGTATTACCTGTTGCCCTTTGACAAAATGAATTTTCTTCCTTACTCAACTGATTTTTTGAACTTGTCATGATTTCAAATACACCAAGATGCAGGATTAGATTTTTTTTGCTGCCTCTTGTTTCCATTTTATTCCACGTTCTGTTGCAAGTTCTTTATTTTCATTTTTAATGCTATGTGAACCACTACATGCAGCATTTTTTTGGATGAAACAAATGGATCACGAAGAACAAATATCTTACTGACCTGGTTTGAATTCTATGTATATGTGTGCTGATCATTAGATGATGAGCTTGGGGAGGGGTAAGGGACTGAGGAAAAACAAAGTTTACTTCATATAAAATTCACTATGGTACCCCTCATAAACCACACATGTCTGAAGTAAATCAACCCATCATTGTGGGTCAAACAAATTTCCTGTGGCTGACAGGTAAGTAATGAGCTGATGGCATGAAGTTAAAAGCTGTACAGTTATTTTTAAAAAATGTAATTCTACAAGTATTGTCTCTGTGTCTTCAGGCACCTTTAATAAATGGGTTTAACCTTTTTTTGATATTTTTCAGGAGTTTCAAATTTGATGTAACCTGTGAAACTTTTTAAATTAAAGTATGATTTGGACTTCACTGCAAACTACATAATAATGATGATATTAGCTGGAACACAGCACAGAAACTTAATATGTCTGTGTTTCTTACAAGTGTTTAGAGAAACTCAGTGTCACTATGCTGTCATCCAAACTATTCCCAGTTTTGAGTTTTGATCCTTGAACAAATGCTTATATGCACTGAGGTCAAGTCAACAGCTTTATGATTTACTCCCTTTCATGGCAGTAAAACTGTATTTATAAACTCCACAGTACAGCTGGCTTCTAACTTATCATTCTTCAGGTACATAAACACAGTGCTTTAACCTAGGAAAAATATTGTTTTGCCTCAAGGAAAAGTCCTGTACCCAGTCCCTGAAGAAGTTCCTTTGCTTCTGCCTCTGTGATTAAATAGTAAATAGAGAGACTTTGTTGCTTTGGAATTTCTCCTGTGTTTGTTTGTTCACTCCTGGATTTTTTTTGTCTGAAATAAGATTGTGGGGCTGATGGAGGGGACAAACACTGAAAAATCTGAAAAATTTATCTACTAATACCAATGAGATCTAAGATGCTTAGGCTTGGCAAGGATCTCTATCCTAGAAAGAATACAGTCACAAAAATACAGTCACAAAATCTTTGATGTACAAAAATATTTCTTTTTATTTTAGTTACTACATACATACATATATATATATATATATATATATATACACACAGCACTATTCCACTCATAGTAAGGGAAAAATTAATATTTCTCTTAGTTTGTAAGGGTTTTTTTGGTGAGACATAATTCATTTTGCAGACAATTTCAAGCTCAAAAAGACAATCTATACCTCACATTTCTGAAGGTGCTTCTTTTGTGGGAATAATCCTCCATGAATCATTGACTCGGACAGTAACTGTGAGTTGTCATCCTCTTGGATGTTGAACATTAATTAATGCATGGTTGGGCTGGCTAATTAGGGTCTTTGTCTTCCACATTTTCCACAACACTAAGCTGTGGCCAGAATCAGTTGGCTTGTTTTGATTTGGGATTTTTGGGATTATTTGTTGTTTTGACTGATTTTTTATTAGGTTTTTTTATTTTTTATTTATTTCCCTTTTTTTTCTGTTCCAAATTTGCAAATATGCATAGATTGACTTTTCTAGGGGTAGAAGATTGAACAGTGTTAAGAGAAAGAGAGAAACTTTGCCACATGTCAGCCTTGATTTCATTGGAGAAAATGTTGATGTGAATCCAGAATGTAAGTATATTCTATAGAAATCATGTGTTATATGAGTATATATTGATTTTTTTGTTTCTTTCTTCCCAGTTCAAGGCAAAGCTTCTGACAGATAGGCAAACCCCTTGCTCTAAGTATTAGATTATTTTAAGCTACCAACAGTGATGAATTTAAAAACTGGTTTACTAGCAGCACTTCCAAAGTTATTACAAAGAGATGACCCAAGGTTTCTGAGACTTTGAATTTTATGTCTCTGCATCTTACAGGAATTACACTCCCTTCTTTTTCCTGCTCATTCATCACCAGCCAGACCTGCTTTACTTACAGCGCCTGTAATTTGGTCACGTTGAAGGGCTAGAGAAACACAATTGTCCAAAAACTGAAGTAAAATATTTCTGGTATAAATAGCTTGAAGCTCCTTTGCCCCTCTTCTCGCTATTACTGCTTGGCCTAAGATGTTCTGCAGGCTTTCTATTTTTGTTGGATTTTACCAGGACAGAATATTCTGCTGGAAAGCCTCTATTTTGTATACTTTGTCTCTTTTCTGAGGTTACAGGTTACAATTTTCAGTCCAAATCTCTGAAAGGAAAAACCACAATATGGCTTAAAATTGGAGGACTATCTTCTACAGGAACCTAATGGAAAAGCATTCATTTTGCTGAAAAGGCCAAGGCTTTATGCTAGGCTTGTGCCAGATTTTCAGATATTCTTTTCTATATGTTTGTTCATATTGTCCTTCCAAGGTCTTCAAGCAATTAGTTTTTATTTGCATGCATCATTTCACTTCTTTGCTCCCAGGATACAGTCCTTGCTTTCTGGCTGCCCTATGCATTTTTTCCTCTCAGAATTCCATTTGGGCTTTTCACTCATTTTGTTCAGGCTTCTATTTGAATTCCATATCCTTAGGGCTTTTCTTTTTTTTTTAATTTTTTTTTTCTTCCCTATTTTCTCCCCTCCTCCTCATTTCTATGTTTTTAGTTACTGACAGGTTATGCTGCTTATCTGAACAATGACACCACTATCTTATGTGTCCTTCCCTCAATGAACACTGCTTTTTTTATATTGCCCTTTATATTAATTATTCATTGACTGTTTTGAGTATTATATCATATATTTTGAGTATTTGAGCTAGTTCTTCATTCTCAAAAATTTTATATAAAGGAAGAAGCAGCAAAAGACACTATCGGCTTTCAAATACTGGTTGGTTTTTAATTTTTTCCAGAGTGATTGTGGCATTTTGTAATTAGACATTAAGTTCTTCAGCAATTGATATGACTGAGGAATCATGTTCTATTCAGAGGCAAACTTCAGAAAATGATAATAGGAAAGCCCTAAAACATATTGAAGGACTTGTTTCTAAAAATGAGTTGGTTCCATTAAATATCTCTTTTGTTAGCATTTATGTCGTCTTTCACATGAATGTACTTCATTGATTCAAAATATTTTCTACAAATAGGAATCTAAATCAAATTATATTCCATACATTTATTGTGTAGTTTCAACTATTTTAATAAAATATTTAAATTATTTTATATAGTACTCTGTCTTTATATTTAAGCAAATTTTTATACACTTAATACAATTGTATTTATTGAATTGTATTATATTTGACAATAAATATTGTAAAAATAATGTGGGAAAAATTCGTGATTAGGTCAGTTTTCCCCTGTTTTGATGTAATTCTTTATATGTGAGTAGTTATTCCCTTTAGATGTTCATGCATAAAAATAATTGCAATATGAAATTTCTGGCTTGCATTTTTCCACTTAGGGGATTTGCTGTAGGATATATTTGGCCTCAGGTGAGCAGCTCTCTGCTCTCTTTGGGGTTGCCCTGTCCTTATCACTGCACACATATGTTAATGTTTGCAGAATTAGAAGGAATTTTTACATTGTAAACTTTTAAACTCATTCCTGTCTTACTCAAAATTTCTGAGGACCGTGCTACAAAAAGAAATGAAGGAAAAAAAGATGATAAAGTACTTATAAGAACTTAAAGATTTTTATAATTGTTCCCAGTAGTGAATAAATTTATTGGTACTATATTAGTGACAATTAGTACAATCTGTGAGCTTTGTATTGCTGAGGAAGTAAGGGAATACAGAAAATACAGAATATAGAGAGTGGGGTTCTTTTTCTCCATATATACTCCATTCTTTAAGCATTCAGTTATTTAATTTCAAGGTTTTATTTAACTTCAGAAGGTTCACGTCCTTTGACCTATACAGTCCTCTCAACACCAGCTGGAACTAAGAAATGTATTTGCAGGACAAATAGGCATGAAAAGAACAAAGAATTGGATGCAAGGTGAGAACAGGACATTCTGGTGCTATACTTGGACTGTAAAATATCTTTTGAAAGTTGAAACCTGATGTTCAAATACAGCAACATTTTTAATGGTGAAGCTTCCTGATACCTGAATTTATTTTTTTTCATTCCTTGGAAAACTAACTGATGACATTAAGCGCTACTTGAAGTATTTTTGGGTTGAAGAACAATGCAATATATTAATTAGAATATACTCTTGCAATTATTCTTCTGAGGATCAATTTAATGAATATCAGGACCTAGACTATTGATCTCATCTTTGTGCTGTGCTTGTTCCTCTTTTCCCATCAATACTATACACAAGTAATTACATTTTTCCTGTTGATGTTGCTCATGAACTGTAGCACTAGAGAGGATAGAGGGATCAATGTCATTAAATTTACAATTGAGAAAATAAGAGTTATTGGTGTAAATTAAATGTTCATTACCTGGCCCAATTATGTTTGTGGCAAAATCTCTATTTTTCTCATTTGAACTTCTGCAATTATCGAAAACAGAAGCATTCAGATGTGAAGTCATGCACAAGTTAAAAGTGACATTAAAAAACCCCAAACACAGACAAATTAGTCTTAGAGATGGTATATGAAGGGGACAATACTTCCTTCCATTGTATTGACAACTATTGAATTGATACTCAATTTTGACTATTGGCAGCAGTCTGTTAAAAAGAAACAACAACAAAAAACCAAAAAACCCACACTTTATTATAAAAATAAGAAATATTCTTTAATTTTACATTAGGATTGTTTTCTAAGAGAGATTATTGCTGAGGCTTATGGCAATTTCTCATTAATTTCATTTATTTTAAGTTGTTTATTTTCCAGCTCTTTAAATATTTTATGTGCCAATATATAGTCAGTTTCTGATTTTTGAGTTTTAAAGGGACTGATGATAGTTATTTACATCAAGTCTTTGAACTGCAGTGTGTTTACTGGCATTCAGAGTATTTATACTGCATTACACTGTGTGTGCATCTGTTGGTTAAAATGGGCTTAAATTGGGGTTCTGAGGAAGTGTCTGCCCAGACAATAAAACACTGGTTTTCCTTTACTTATTCATTGATTGGTAAATTAATCTGCATTCATTTTCGAAGAAAGTTAGGAATAACCTCTTTTGTTTTGCATAGTAAATTCACCAAAAAAACCCCCCATGCTGACCATCACTTTTTATTATTTCGTTGTCTGCTAAGGTGCCAGGTAAACTTAACAAAATTATCCTGGTGTCACAGTGTATGTGGTCAGCAACTTTAGAAAATTCATCTTCATATGCATAAGGGCAATATTACCTGTAACTTAACAAATAAGATAAATTGGAGCTAAATAGATAAAAGTTTAAAAGAATGTATAAACCTCTTAAAATAACTAGACACAGTAGTATGAGGTAAAGTTTCATCAGGATAATTCAGTTTGTCCTTTGATGGTTATATTCATGGGTAGAGCTAAAAAGCTTTTAGCTTTTATATTACATTAAATTGCTAAATGCCCCCAGACATGCTAAGCCAGAAAACACTGAAGATTTGTAAATGCTGTGCATTTATCTCATCCCAGATCACAATTTTTGTCTTTATTCTTCTCTCCTACATTTTCCTTAGGCAAAAAAATTGCTTGAATTCTGACAGAAGTTAAAAATAAAATGGAGCATATTAACATGTTAATGTATATTACAGAAAGGCTTTTTCAGTAAAGTGCTGATAACAGATGTGTTTTTAGAGACTAGTCTGCTGAGTTGAAGTACAGCAGCAGCCTTTGTGTTTGGCAGCTTGGAAACCATAGGAATTACAAGTGGTATGTAGGTGTTCCTCTGCATATCCCTTAGTGCATCAGTTCAAATGTCTCTTTAGTGTATTTTTGTCTCTTTAGTGTATTTGTAAAATGGCACATTTTATTCCAATATCTACATTTTTTTAATATTACCAAAAAGAGAAAAATCAATGCACTACATTAATGCCTCTGCAATTATTTCAGATGTCTGTTGTGCTTTAAAAATATTTTTATGTGAGAAATTTTAGCACAATAATTAAAAAGGATTTTAGAAGCTGTGAAAGGTTAGACACCACATATTCCTCCTTTTGTCAGTGAATCCTACATAGTTTCACCTCTGTGGCTTAATCTCTCCCCACGCCTCACACAAATACATACCAAATAATTACATATCAAATAATGTAAATCACAGTTACCCATTTAGAATATTAAATACAATATCACATTATTTTATCCATTATTCCAAACATTTAGGATAGAGTGAAGCAGGAATAAAACGTTTCTTAGCCAACATGTTTCAGTCCTGGTGTTCACCTGCACTAATCTTATGGGACAGCTAATGAAAGGCTGCTTCAGATTTACTGGTTTTGTGGATATGAGACAAATTGCTTGATGGCCTCTCCTATTTTGGTCCTTACTTAACCTCTATCCTTCCCTGGAGATGTCTTCCATCTGTATTTTGAGAGTTAGTGTTTTGTCATCTTTTATCATAAGCTCAGGGAACAAAGATTGAGATTCTGATAGCTTCTCTTCCTCCTTTCTTCCCACCTTCTGCTAGGTGAATTTCTTTGATGATACTGTTACATCTGTAAAGAAAAATTTTCAGAAATACTTTTGAATCTGTTACATTTTTTTTGTCAATCCATCAGGAAAAAAAAAAATCTGTGAAATAGACATATTTTTATAAATTCAGATTTGATCTTTTCTATGTTTTCTTGCTTATTTAAAGTTCTTTGAATTATATGCAGAAGACTTGAGTTTTCCTGGGCTTATTTTGAGGCTTTGTTTTGTTTTTAAATAATACACTACACATCAAAAAATTAAAAACATACAAAATAAAAGCTTTTCCAACCTTATATTTTTTAATGGTATTGGAACTAGGAATTCTTCAAAACCATAAGAAAAAAAAATATTTTTCCTTAATAAAAAAACCTAAATGGAACTGGTTGAATATGCTGATAATTTTCATGGCTAATTAAGCAGGTGTTTTTCCTATCAACAAAAATGAGAATATCTGGTAGAGAATTTTTGAAACAGAAAAATGGTTATCCTGTAAGAGTAGGTTGCCAACCCCCTGAGATTATTGCTCTGTACTGGTAAAGAAGAAATAAAAAAAAAAAGGAAATGGGTATTCAAGTACTGATGGTAACCCCATGCTGCTCTCATAATTATAATGAACACTGTTTGACAAATAATCAAAAAAAGAGGGTTTTGAAATACCCAGGTGGAAAGCTCTCAGGCCATTGAACATATTCCAGTACAGGGTAAGGTCATAAGTCAAACTCCAGAATTCAGCTTCACTTCATGCAGACCAATGAACACTTACTATTGTTGTTTGACCATTAATTCATAATGTGATTTTTACAGACATATCAAACCTGCTCTTTAAGTACTTCGATTAAATTGTGATGGAAATAAATGATCTGAATAAAATTAGTAGATTTGAGGACTGCTGGATCATGCTGTATGATGGGTTTTACATAATTCAATCCTTAATGTGTATCCAATATGCTTAAATCGTATTTCTAATTTTTCTTTAAATAGTTTGCATTACTAATTTGCTTCTAAGAGATTTCTGCCAATCAAGTTAAATACTCTCTGCAAACTGCTTACATTCCTGTCAAAGTGTACTTGTTATACTAAACACCCACATTCTGTTCTAGTTCCATTTTAGTTACTTTATTATTATTTTTTTAATCTTTCCTCCCACAGAGTGTTAGCGACTTCGTATTGATGGGCATCCAGGAAGCTGAACACAATATTTATTTTTGAAATATATTCATTGAATCAGTGCAGATCTAGATGGTACCTAAAAAGGCAAACTCCAGGTTTTGAAAGCTGTGTGTGGGTGCACCAGCAGTTGTGCCAGCTCTGCAGCAAGGAACAGTTCACATCAAAACCAACAGCAGTGCTAAGTTCCTCTTGAATTCCACTTTGCAAATATTCCCTTCCAATGTTTTGCTTTCCAGGTATCAAAAACTGCCCAGTAAACAGCTGAGTGTGAACAATTCATAAGCTCACAAGAGAATAAATGGCCTTTGGACAGTGCACTTTTATTGGAGATGTAGTGTGAGGAATATTCTTTTTTTCTTAGCAGATATACGTCCTTATTAGTATGTATATTATGTTAGGGTATGGTAATTCATTATCCCGTGTAAACACTATATTGGGATAATAAGAACATTGTGAATACTTAAAAAACACTCTTTACATCTCATTCACGGAAACATTAAGAGATTTGAGCTTTGACAAGCAGAATTTCCCTCCTGGGAACAACAGTTTTGAAAGAAAGACAGCTCAGCTAGTTTGTCCACTACAGTAATTTAAGGCTAACATAATATATTAATTCAAAATTGTAGCACTAAGAGAATTTATAATTTTCAGGCAGGTCTTCATTCTGTTCAGAGTTCACAATGTGCATTCAGAATGCAAAATGTGCAAAGGAAGGCAGGATTTGGCTTTTTTGGCAAAGAGAAGAGAAGGTGTTGACCCACTATTCATTTCTTATTTTAATTCTCCCTAGTCAAGCAAAATTCCCTTTTGAAATTCATCACTTGACTTCCATTGAACTTTTAATAAAAGAACTTCTATATTTGTTCACAATGAAGAATTCTTCTTTTTTCTTTCCTCACACTTTCTAAAAGGAGCTTTATGTGTATTATATCACAATATTACATATGTGTTATCAGTTGTGTTTACTGCAATTCCTCAACAGCAGCTTTCACCATATAATTTTCTATCCATCCTTTCAGCTGATAAAGAAGCTTTTAGTAACTTATAAATGTGTTTTCTGTGGCAATTTTAGAAAATTTCAGGTGCCAACTTGCATTCCCAGACTCATCCTCAGTAACAGTTTCCCTGATTCTGCATATCTTAAATATCAGTGGTAGGAGTTAGAATGTAATGTAAATTAGAAGTTATTTTGTCCTCTGTCTTTTAGACTTTGCTTCCAGTGACCTAAAGATGAGTTACAATGCAGTAAATGGGAACAGAACTTTACCACAGAAGATCCAAATTCTTTCCTGGCTGTTTGATCTGATGTGCTTTTGCTTTTGAGGAATATAACCACTGGTATATGTGGTTTTGAATCATAATGCATATAACTTAGAGTGCAATTCAAATCAAATTCAGTAGTTATTTCCATAGTCTGGTGTCTATCTTGTTTGTATCTTTGGATGTATTTAGGCAGTTGTAGATTTTCTCAAGCATAAATGTAACATGAGGTTTACCAGGCCCAAGAAATCTTACAGAAGGAAATTATTTTTGTTTGTGAACAATAAAATCCCACATATGCAACACTTTTAGTCTAACTGCATGTGAAAGGGCATGGTCTTAGATCTTTGTGCCTATTAGCTTCTAAAATTTTCCATTTACTGGAAAAGTAGTTTTGAAACCTGAAGTGAATAACTTCAATCAAACTCCTCACTGTATTCTCAGAGAAGTATACTGAAATTTCCACAGAAGGAATATGACTACTGGTTATTTAACTTTTGAATTTACTTTTTGTATCCCAGTTACAACAGTTGGACAAAATTTCTTAGCAAAACATTGAATCGTTTTTTGTACCTTTAGGCACAGCAGAATCATTAGTCAGTTTGTTTAACAGAACACGCTAGTAGTGACAATGTTATGTGTTCCACATGCTTTGCTGCAAAAATTAAAAGGTTTGAGGATATCTAAGCTATTATAGAAATTGAGAGGTTTAGTAAAAGAATTCAAGCTTTTTTATTGGAGCATTTTATTTAAAAAATCTGGGTTTTTCAAGGTTCTAACTTTAGAGTTTCTAAAGAAACAGAGAAGGATACTTGCTTAAACAGCAATGAACCACATTTTGCATTTAAAGACTTCAACTAGAATCTTTGTGCACACATTTAATTGATAATTATTATTATTAATATTAATCCCTAACATAAAGAAATTATTAATTTAGATTATTTGCTCAAGGGATGCATTTCTTTTTTAATAGGATAGGAGATATTAGTAAGTTAATATCTTCCCACTGTGGTAGAAAGTGAGTGAAAATTAATGAAGATAATAGGCTTTACTTAGATAATTTCATTATTGTCATAGCTTTACCTGCCCTTTTTATGACTTTTTGTCTGTAGTGAAATTATTAACTTATCTCTGCCAGAATTACGTTATAAAACAGCTAAAAGGGATCAAATTACACAAATTAGGTATTTTTGCACCTTGTTGCTTTCATTTATTGTTTATGGATATTGAGGGTTTGTTGGGATTTCTTTGTTTGGATTTTTTTATGTGGCGTCGCTGATGCTGGCAGAAGTATGGGAGGGATATTTTTATTTTTAAGTGCAGGCTGGATGCCTACATTCCAATGGAAGTTTCTAGTTGTGGACTCTGCTAATTCCTCATTTTTCAATGGACCATGTGACTGTAGAGAGAAGTGAAGATCCCAAAACAGGAATTGAAACTTTTTCCTTTCATAGATGATTGACTCCTCAGGGACACACCTCTGAAGGATACCAAATTTATCTTTCTTCACTAGGACAGGGGAGTAAATATGGTGACATCTCCCTAAATATTTGTGCACAGGAATACTGAGGGACTCTACCAAAAAATACTAGTAGGTGGTGGCAGTTTCAAATTATGATCTTAAGAGAATTCATAGTTCTTAGTGTTACTTTTAAATACCTGAGGCTTTCATAAAATGTCATCTTTGGACAAGATTAAGCAAAAGGAGGAAAAACCTCTGAATTGGTCCACCCATGAAAGTCACTCACTCGTCCTCACCTGCCACAGCTGGGCAGAGGAGAAAAAAATAAAGTGAAGGGTTCATGAGTTTAGAAAAGGACTGAGAGAAAACACTCTGAGGGCAAAACTGGCTCGTCTTAGAGATACGAAGAGATTTTTACTTACAGCATCAGAAGAGGGTAATGAGAAGTGAAAAAAGCCCTTAAAAACATGTTTTCTTCTCCCACCCCCTCCTTCCTTCCCACCAATAACACAGGGACACAGAGTGTGGTGGTTTTGATCAGTTCATCACCTGAAGTTTTCTTCTGCTGCTCCAGGAGAGGAGTCCACGGGCTGGGGTTTGATCTCTGCATCCCCCTGCATCCCCACGGGCTGGGGGTGGATCTCTGCATCCCCCTGGATCCCCACGGGCTGGGGGTGGATCTCTGCACCCATGGATCCCCACGGGCTGGGGTTTGATCTCTGCATCCCCTGGATCCCCATGGGCTGGGGGTGGATCTCTGCATCCCCTGGATCCCCATGGGCTGGGGTTTGATCTCTGCATCCCCATGGATCCCCATGGGCTGGGGATGGATCTCTGCATCCCCTGGATCCCCACGGGCTGGGGTGGATCTCTGCATCCCCTGGATCCCCATGGGCTGCAGAGGAATCTCGGCTCTGGTGCCTGGAGAACCTCCACCCCTTCCTTCTCTCCTGACCTTGGTGTCTCCATGTGGTTTTCCTCACTTGTTCTCAGCTCCTCGTCTTCCCTGATTAGGAAAAAAAAAACTTTGTTTTGATTTTCTTCTTAAAAATATCATCACAGAGGCGTTACCAGCCTCTCTCCTTGGGCCAGTTTTGGCCAGCAGCAGGTCCATCTTCAGAGCCTCAGGATCTGCTACAAGCTTCTTGCAGCTTCTCACTGAAGCCACCTCGGAACACCCCCCCTCTCCTGCTACCAAAAACCAGGCTGGGCAAAACAAACACAATTTCCCACCATTGAATAGATAATTGGATCATTTAGACAAAAAAAAAAAAAATTAAAAATGAATATGGAAAGTGTTTTTATGGAAAATTCATTGTAGGAATGGAATAAGCTCTTTGAGAAGAAAATTTTCTGCTAACTCTCTGGGGCAGGCTGTTAAACCTTTCTTGCTTTTGCTGTTGTATTAGTTCAATAAAAACCAGTAATATCAACACATCTACCACATTTTTCTGTGTGACATAAAATGCTCCCTTAACACTTGAATCAAGTAGCATCGCTGCTGCTGGTAGTAGCCAGGCCTGCCAGAAAGCCCATGTTTTTCTATTTAGCTGCCTAGGCATATTTGCTTTTCCTTCAGCTCTTCTTTTCTCTGTGACATGCCAGCAGTTCTTCGTTCCATCATATCCTTATGCTTCCTTTCAGTATTCATTTTTTTCTGGTGCCAAATTTTTTGCCAAATGTTCTGTTGCTTCTGTGGATGTGTTTGCAGCAGGCTCCCTCTGAGTGTCTGTGTTTCATATTTGAGCAGCTCATCAGCAGGCATATCAATTCTCTTGCTGGGAATTTGTTTTCTTCCTCAAAGAGATCTTTGCAGCTTGATGTTGACAGCTTTTGTCTTCCCCTGAGGCATTTTTATTTAGGGTCTCTGGGTAGTCTGTCATCTGCTTTTGTAGAAATAAAAAGGCAAACAACTATGCTAATTACGTCAAATGTGGCTCACATGTAAAAATTGCCACTAGTGGCAAAAACCTTGATTTGACCCTTTTTTCTGGACATAGTCATTCAGGCTGTGTATGCTTCTTTAGACCTTGAAAGTATCTGTGTTTCTTTCAAAAAAAAAAAGTAAATGGTTAAAATTGTAATATATACTATCTTTTGAACACTTTATAAATCTCACAACATCTGTTGCTTTGAAATACTCCTTTCACCGGGCTGAAAATGGAAATATTTCCGCTTATATTCCCTTTTCTTCTTCACCACCTACCAGATAAGTGACAAAGACAGGCAGGGGAGGGAGGGAGGGAGCAGGGGAGGATCCTGAGAGCCCTGGATCAGGCTCTGTTCCCAGATCAGCAGCGAAGGCTCCGTGGCAGAGCACGGGTGGGACTGGGGGAAGAGCAAGCAGTTTGACATCCTGGTGACATTGGAGGAGGTGTGATGTGGCAGGTGGCAATGTAGCAGTCTTGCAGAGACCAGTCAGGAGTAATGGGCTGGAAAATCCAAGGTCACCGGTGCAGTATCATCCTGGTGCTTGCTATTGGTGCTGCATAAAGCATGGGCTCAGATTATTTAAAGCACAATTGGAGAATTGGAGCAGGGGAAGGAAAAGGTGGAGGGGAGGAGGTGATGCAGCACGGTGTTCTTTTTTGCAGAGACGCTGGGGTTTTTTTGACATTTATTTTGTTTTTATTTTAAAGGCAGATGCTCGTTTAGTCTTTCATTTGACAGCTGGGCACTGTTATGCATGGCAACTGTCACCTTTTCCTGAAGTCCTGCAGGCTTTGGTGCCAGGTAATGTGGAATCCAGCCCAGCTTCTGTTCAACTATTTAGAGCAGTTTTAAAATTTTTTCTTCCCCTCCCAAATGCCCTTTTTTTTTCAAGTGAGACTGAAAAGGATAACCAAGTATTAGGAGCACAAAGTACTGCCCAGTGAGTTTGTGAGGAATCAGCACTAGGTGGCCCTTCTTGAGAAGGGGATTTGGACCAGATGACATCCAGATGTCCCATGTAACCTCTATCATTCTATAAAGTTCAAAATCCCAAAGGATATAAGGAATTTTTTTAATGACTAAATATATTTTTTTTCCCTTTGAGCACTGTGAACTGCTTACTCTTAACTTGCTCCCACACTCTTGCGTAGGCTCAAGTGTCACTGCAGCATGATATGTTGGTGTTTCTAGAGACTGATGTAGGATGTCAGACTAAAAAGAGGGAAGTGATCTTTGCTGCAGAGCAGTGTTTTTTCTTTTTCAATTCAAGAGCTAATCATACAACATTTTCCAAATTCTACCTAACTATAACGGGAGATATTTGTGAATTCTAGCAGTAGATTATATAAACCTTCATCATATCCCTTCAAGTAGCTCAGAATATGGTTTTGTTTGGGTGGAATTTTTTGGAATTTCTTTTTTTCCTTTTTTTTTATTTTTTTTACAGCCTCATCAGTTTTATATTATTATAGGAAGACTTAAAAAGGAAAAGAAGGATCAATTTTGCAGTAGAGATGTCAAAATCATTGTTTCTAATTTGCACATGTGTGGATCTTGAGGGCCAAGGAGTACTGGTTTCAGGCTAAATCTGAGAAATCACACATTTGAATTCTCTGACAAACAAGAACTTTCTTTCCCTTTAGATTTTTAGTTGAAATTGATGTTCTTGTCAGCATCCCAGATGATACCAGTAGTGAAACTGCCAACATTGTCAACTCCATTGGGCTAGCTGCCTGTTTCTCTCAAGCACTGGAGATGCAGGACAGCCCTGCTAGCAGACTCCCTGGGGCTATTGCTCTGCAGCTGCAGGAGTCCCTGGCTCTGAGGGAGACTTAATTATGTCTGACTTAAGCCAAAAGGTGCAGTTGTCTCTGGCCCTTGGGGCAAGAACATCAGGAATTCAGATAAAAGGTTAAACAAAGCTGGTGATGTCCAGTATGCTTAAAGCCTAATGTTTAGGGATCAGCTTTTCTTTGAAGAAACTTGACTTCATACAAATATCCCTGACTAGTTCCACCTTTCAAACCAGATCAGACATATCTGGTAGGGACTGTGCAGCACAAGATGTGTAAGTTGTGTGTAGCAAAAGAGGAGATAAGATGCCCAAGCCTATCAAACAGGTGTATTTTTACCTTTCAAATAATATCAATTCAGTGTGGTTGGTATTTGAAGCACAGAGACCCTGTCTACATTTTGAAGCTTATGCAATTGAAACATATTTTTCCTATATTTGAAAGATCTTTTGGTCTTGACTTTCATCATCTTCTGCTATGACTCAGGGAGGGCACCATGAGCTCACTACATCATTCTGCCTTTTATGTTTGCCTCAGTGCTTTTCCTTATTCTTACCTGAATCTGTGCACCCAGAAGTTGGGACAAAGTTTTCCCACAAACCATCTCTTTGGATCAAAGGACACTTTTTTTTTTTTAACTTTATCCTCCCCCTTTATTATGCAGCCTACCAGCCTCACCACTTCCTCTTTGAGTATAGTCCATTCTGTCTTTTACCCTCACATTCATCATCTCTCTTATCCCATCTTTTCAGAATTCTTTTTCTTATAACCTCTAAGTTTCCAGAAAGAAATTGCTACCATCTACATTTTCCTGTTCTCCCATCTCCAGTACCTGAAAACAGATTATTTTTAAAAAGGCATTCTTTAAAGAAATTGAGAATAATAACTACTCTGGAAGTTTTCTTGAGGAGGCTCATTGTTATTGAATTCTGAGACACAGCATGCAGTTCACCTGTGCTATCTGTGCGTTGTCTTGGCTGAATGTGCCATTTGACATAATCATGTATATTTAAGATTAAAAAGTAAGAGTTTTATTTCTTTAGCAGAAAATTAGAGGAGCTGAGGCAGCTCATTGGGGATGACAGCATTCCATTGAGCCAAAAAGGTAATTTTCAGAGGCTGCATCTTTGGGAAGTATTCTTACAGCAGTGGGGTAGCGATTTTAATGCACAGTGCTGCATTTTAATAGCCAATTGAGATGGCTATTAAGATATAGCACTGAATATTAACATCACCACTGCTCAGACTGGTAGCTGTTCCTCAGCTGACAGCTCCCTGCATTCTGCTTCATAGCAGTGGTTTCCTTAGTAGCTCCTCTGATCTCCAGAAAGAGAAGTAAAAATCATTATCTAGTTAATATTTCACGCTGTGTTGGGCATACAGATCCCAGGGGGAGAAGCAGGAGAGCAGTGATGCTGAGTGCAGGGACTGTGAGGCAGAAGAGGGAAGAGTGTGAGAGAGGAAATCCCTCTGTGAAAGAATCATTCCTTGCTTTTCATCTCATAGACTCACTTTGGCTCAGGGAAAATGTAGTTCATGAACCCTGAGACTTGGGATAGAGTGCTTGGGGGAGGACTGTGTAGCAGAAGTGGCTTGTGTAGCTAAGAAGTAGAAAGATACTGAAATCCATGAGATCCTGAGAAATGTGAGAAACTGCCAGGAAGAAAGGTATAGCTGAAAAAAATGCATAACCTTAAAACTTTTCAGGATTATTTAACATAATCATTCAACTTTTACTCTTTGTGCTTAGAAGAAACTAAAGGACAGTAATCAATGACTACTCTTTGTTTAGGCATTTCCTTGGCTGTAGTTTTCTGTTCTGATATAAAATAGTTTTGTTTGCTGTCAGATTGCACCTAAACAACCTCCCTAGTAAAAATGCAGAAATTATGGAAGTGTCTGCGACATTGCAGGCTTGCATCTCTCTGACAGTAGTTGTGAATTGACTTTCAGAATTAGGGAAAAAAAAAGAGAATCATTGCAATATCCTTCTCTGCCCTAACTTTCTGTGCACAATATGTGTGGATTAAGTCTGCAGATAGCCTAAGATAAAGAAGGATGCTGTTTCAAAATGTTGTGTAACAGAGGGAAAGATATATTCAGAAGGCCTTGAATGGCCTTACTGTATCCTTTGATCTCTGCATTTTCCTTGGGAATGAGCTACAGCAATTATCTATCTTAGGACTTAGTTTCTGAAAATTTGCTTGAAGCAGAGCTGTGGAGGTCACTGACTGAGATCAGTAGCTTTTCCTTTCAAATTTTGTTAAATAGAAGTGTTTATGAGTATATTTCCAGTTAGAAAAGTTTTAAACACATGATATGAAAACTTTCCAGGAAATTGTGAGTTACTGCTTAAAAAGAAATTAGTATCTATGAGTACTCATAGCATTCTTTCCAAAGATACATGGAACTGCAGGATGGAATTACAGCCTAAAACTTCAATCTATTAGTGTTGGTAGTTTTACTTAAAGATTTGTGAAGACAAAATCAAGAAGAAATGTAGAAATAAAAATATCAAAGTGATTTATGCAAAAATTTCAAATAGATTTAAGAGAAGGTACACAGAAAGATATCTGTTTAATATTTAACCTGCTAAAGAATGTATTAGTCTTTAATTTTCTGCATGTCTGTTCTTTGTAGTATAGTAGTAAATCCCATCACCTGTGTGTAAGCCTCCTTAAAATTCTCTGGGTTATGAGAAGTCGTGTGTAAGAATAAGATCAAATTAGTATGATAAAATTTTATTTTGGTGTTTTTCTTGTTGGGAATTGATGCATCAAGTAACGTTTTTTAAAATAATATTTCATGAATACAATGATTAAATTATTTTTTTAACATGAAGGAATAATTCAGGCTGAAAAACATCTACTGTGTAAGCACATTCTCTATGGAAAATCAGATGTATTTTCTCATCCAGTATCCACAGTATTCCCAAAGAAGGAGGGACTTGCAGTACCTGCAGTCCAAAGCCTAGCTGTGTACAGTGATCAAAAGACTAGGGGAGAGAAAACAGTGTTAAATAGTAAAAAATTTGAATATTTAAAAATAATATCATAAGGTTGGCCTCAGGAATTTTTTCTCTCTTACCAAGCAAAATTTGATGAACCATTTACATTTGCTGTGTGCTGTATTCTGTTATTCCTAACTTGGAGTATCGAGGTTGAATGTGGGTTTATTTTTCTATCATGCTACACTTAAAACTCTGAGGAAACAGAGCAGCAGTTCATCATTTTCATGCTGTTATGCACCACTAGAGGCCATCATATACCTCCTTAAATATTAGATAGTTATGCAAATTATTCTAGAGGTGATGTGAATAGCTGATGAATGTAGAGTCTATATAAAAGGGCATGGGGAAACTTACTGGAGGGAAAGCTTTAGCCTAGCTGATTATTGTGAACACCGTGTTTTAAGGCTAATTCTAATTGATTCAGAGCACCTCTGTGCTCTTGTATATTCCTAGAAAACCTGTGAATAGGTCATGGAGTGGATGTGGCAAGTGAACTCTGGAGATGGCAGCTGTTCTTTGCACATGACCTACCCATGTCAGTAAATACAGTCAAGCTTAGAACATAAAGCAGTAATCTTTTAGATTGATTTTTGTATGCTTGGATTAGAAATTAAATTATTTTCCACCCTTTATCTTCCCATCTAGACAATGAGATGTCCTTCTCAATCCCACACAGGAGTCTTTAAGGAGCTAACATATAGTTACTACATTAAGTAACTACTTGATACATAAAGTAGAAATTGTGTTAATGTCTCCTTTGAATTGTGGAAACAAATGACTGAAATTATAGAGGAATTACAGGTAGCATGATTTTAACCGTGTAAAAAAATCAAATTAACATTAATCTTATACAGTCAAGAGTAGTAACACAAGAGGGTGCTAAAAAGATGAATGAGTTTTACAATGGGTTTGGCTGACTTTCTGAAAGGGCAATAGTGTGGCATAAACTTTATCCAGGAGATTTTTTCTACTGCCTTGATTTTCAGTTTCACTCCTTCTAGCAAACTAACTATTCAAAGAAATGTATCTTATTTTACTTTCTTTTTGAAGACTTGCTGATTTTTTTTTTTTTAAATGTAACAGCTTATTAATATATGAAAACCTTTCATGTGTTTTTTGGGAAGTAAATAATTAGAGAAGTCTTGATTTATCTGCATCAGGTTGGTATGCAGTATTCTCTCATCTAAACACTGAAAGATATAAAGATAGATAAGAAAATGTCAGGTGCTACAGTAGCGCATCCAAACTACTTTTCTAATAATGCAAGTAAGCAAACTGCATGTTCTACACTACATTCAAGTATTTTTTTTAAATAAGAAAAGTATATTATTTCATATGTAGCAAAAAAAAAAAAAAAATTAGTATAGCAAAAGTGATGCTGTATAAGTGTATTTGCAACAATCTGACCATGCTGATTTATGGGATAATTTTTTTTTGTTTGTTTGTTTTATTTTGTTGGTTTTGGGGTGTTTTTTTGGAGGGAGAGAAGGAGGGGAATTTATTTCATAGCTGTTAGTAATTTTATGAAAATGCCCTTATGCTGCAAAATGATAATGTAGGACTGCTGTAAATTTTTGCAAAAACCTCAAGATATCCTGAGGTTATCAGCAAAAAGAAGTCATCCCCAAGAAAGCACTATGGAATTTTTTTCCCCCTACTAGATTTTGGAAAAACATATGCAAATGTCACAAAGCTCAAGAGCATTGATTTCCCCATAAAAGAAATAAAAGTTAATATGCTGTTAATCATATGAAAGAAGAAAGGGTAAGAGACCAGCACGACATCATAGTAATTCAGTATGCAGTAGCCCCTCAACAGATGAATAATACTGAATGTTATTAATTAAATAACTAAGTGCAAGTTTAAGTGAGAGGGCTGTCATTTATAAATAAAGTATAATATCACTTCAAAAAGACAAGAGAAATCTCTAATTTTTGGCATAATAAATAAGGTCATTTCAGAAACAAATTTTTCCTCAGAAGAAATAAAATTGCCTGCAATTGTCTTACTCTTTACCATACAATTTTTCAAAGATGTAAGATTTTCTTGGCTTTAAACAGGTTATGGCTATTAGCAAACTGAGGCACAATATAGAATTTGGCTTCACTTTCAGATCTTTGCTGTTATGAAAATAGGAATTTTCTGCCCGTGCTCTGGAGTCCAGATTAAGAGGATTGCTGAGAAGGCAAGTCTGTGAAAAAGGTCTGCTTCTCTCCTTGTGGGCAAGCAACACCATAAGGAACAGTAAGTGGTTTTTAAAGAAATCTACTTGATTGAGTCTTGAAAAATTTACATTTCTGCATTACCTGCATTTCGTGGGCACCTGTTCAGTGCATTCAGGCCACCCAGACCAAATGGAAAAGAGAATGTGGTGTGGACAACTCCCTTGGTTGCACTCTAAGTGTCCTAATGCAAGGTGGGCTCTCAGGGCTTTTTTGGGCCAAAATAGTGAATATCTGGTCTGTGGGGCTTCTGCACACAAACTGGCACATCACTGTGTCTTTCTACCATATCAATTTATCAGTTTAATGTTTGCTAACTCCAAAAGGACTGAAACACGCTTCACTGTATATGGTGTAGACATGTGATTTTGAGCGTGTTGCTTTCCATCTTTGTGACTCAATTTCCCACCTGGGAGATGGTGATAACAATGCTAATGTGTCTCATTATTGTCTTGCCTATTTAAACTGTAAGCTCTTCAGGGCAAGGGCTGTCTCATACCATATGTCTTCACAGAGACAGGCAGAATGAGGCACTGATTGCATTTGGGGTCTCCTGGTGCCACAATAATTAAAAGAGAGACAATAATATTAAAAAGGAAGAAAAGGGAGAAGGTAGGTCTGGTATCAAGAGGCTTTTGGATTTCCTGGTAGCAACCCAAGAGCAAGAGGAGAGTTTATCTCAGAGGAGAATCCTTGCTTTTTCAACTTTCTCAGCTCTAAATGTCATATTGGTTTTCAGAGAAGCACAGTAGGAAACCTTTGCAAACAGGGTAATCCAGAAGCTAATGGAGATCCAAACCAGAAGAGAAGGATTAGTAGTTTGAGTTACTGCAAGCAGATGGGTTGGAGAACAGATCAGCTTTTTGACAGGAAAGTACCTAGAAAATTAGGGTTTCCTCCTTCCTCATTAGAGAATGAGCAGATGTTTCTGAGCATGGATGAGAAGTTTGCAGTCATGAGAGCAGAAAGGCAAACTGAAGTGATTGATACTCATCCACATTCTTCTGGAGTGCATCAGTTGCTGACAGAGTTTTATTCTGTCCCAGCTAATGGGAAGAATCTTTCCCCAGTCATTTTATTCAGTAGAATAGAAGACTAATGAAAGTGGTTACTAGAGGTGGCTGCTGAAATATAGCCATGTAAGCTAGTAACTTCTGCTTTGAGATTGCTAAATTTGGGTTTTATTTGGGAATGTTTGTAACATTTGGGTCGAGTACCCTTTTTGCATGTCAGCTGAGGCAGTCCTCAGCTGTCCTCAGCTCTGCAGAACTAAATGTCCCTTCATTCAGGTCTGGATGAAATGCACCATACACATCAAATTCCTATTTACTCTTCGTCCTTCTTGTGTAAGTGTTCAGATTGCTTCATCATAATCTGTTTTGTCACTAGTAGATGCTTCTGTAGCTGATTGGATGGATTCTGTACAGTGGGCAACAAACTGGGATTTGCTCTAAAGGCTTTTATGAATTTCTGTCTACACCCCAAGTTTGAATTCTGGCACAGAAAGAGATCAAAAATATATCATTAATATTTAAGTAGTCCATGAAGTTCATATTTTGGCTCTTATTTAATACCCAGATATTCTAACAATACCACCACAATGTTTGCAGAGAGTATTAGGATCTTAGTTATAAAGATATCTTATGCTGAAATGACAGAGATTACAAAAGTTAAAGTTTCTCAGAATTATGTCCCTTTTACTACTTGTAAAATTCCATATGCTTACATCAGAGTTTTCAGAAGCTTCAGGTTTGAAATGTAAAATAGACTGGAATTTTGAATTTAGTTCTAGCTGGCTTTGAATTTAGGTTTTTCAAAATAAGGTTATGGGGTTAGTAGAGTAGTGAGGAAATTCTTATTTGTTCCCCTGCACTCTATTTACACAGAATTGAGGAACTCTAATACAATGCAGAGCTCAAGATCTGGACAGGAAGACCACTTAGCAAAGTAAGATACTTCATGCATCTGAGATGC
This sequence comes from Taeniopygia guttata, assembly GCF_048771995.1. Taxonomy (NCBI): domain Eukaryota; kingdom Metazoa; phylum Chordata; class Aves; order Passeriformes; family Estrildidae; genus Taeniopygia; species Taeniopygia guttata. The sequence goes on from NC_133028.1 coordinate 71,482,818, forward strand.
AAATTGAAGCAGCCTGTGATAGAGCAAGCTTCCCTGAAGGAAAATTTATTTAAGTATATTTTGGTTTATTTCCCTTCTTTTTCTTTGTGTATTGAGCCTTATAGGAGGGAGGAAATATTTGCCCTCTGTAAGCAAGTTTATATGGTATTGATATTCACTTTATCTTAACATCACTCGAGTTTGTGTCCTTATCTTTTCACTGAAGTGAGAATTTTGATTACAGGCCAGTAGAAATATCCAGAGCAAGGTTAAATTGCTGAATGTACTTTTTTTTTCCCTTATTTAGATAGAAAATTATTGCTTGTAGAAACAATCATTAAAGAAATTACAGAGAGAGCTATAGAACTGTCTCTGTTCCCTGCTAGGGGTGTGATTCCTTAAAGCAGTGAAGTTTTGTAATGGCTCTGGTCTTTTCTTCCCACTCCCAGTGGTGCCTGGGTGGGCAGCATGTATTTCTGCATCCTGCAGTACTTTGCAGCATAGTTTTTGGCTTTAAAGGTGCTGGAATTTAGCTGGTTTCACACCCCTCTCTGCCCACAATTTGTCTTTTTTCTGGAAACTCTGCTTGTAGCAGCTTTCAGCAGTGACTCCATGATTTATGTTAACTTATTTAACAAATACCACCATGCTTCTGGGAATTTATAAGTGGTTTTAACTGTCTCTATAACTTTTTTTTTTTTTTTTCCAGAGTCTGGTCTTGCACTGGTAAGACCAAAATGCGAGAGTTGCAAATTATAAGTGAGTTTGGTTTCTCCATAAAAAGTTTTGTTATCGTGTTTGGTACTTACTCAAGAAGCAAAATATTTATTTCCCTATTATTTCTAAATGAGAGCAGCTTCTATTAATTAACCATTTAGCTCCAAACAAAACATTTACTGATTAGCAGTAGAAGCTCTCCTCAAGTCTTCCATGTCCTACCATTTCCTCCTAATTTTAAAGAAATTTTCTTCTAAGGAAAAATACTTATTTTAGTGGAAAGCTATACTGAAAAATAAAAGCAAAACATATGTTGAGTGGGAAGGGAATAGATACAGTATAGATGAGCTGTGCCTTTTTTTGTCCCCACATTTACAAAAAGGATGACAAGCCTTAGCAAGTGGAGTAGATGTAGGCTGGGAAACAAATCTTTAGTCATATGCATGTTCTGTTTGTTTATCTATATGTTTTGCTTTGAGTATCTCATCCCTATTATTTGGGGATCTTATTGATACTTCTTTAATCAGTAATAATATTTAGATTTTTATTCATGACTGCAAAAAGAGAATTCTTTGTGTCAAGTTACATGGGACTATAAGTGAAGGGTACATAGATTTAGCAAAGCACAGCAAGAGCATCCTTGGCTCCACTAGCCATGACCAAGATATTACTCTGGATTTCACTGTTCATGAAGGGCATTAACTGGTTTAGATCTGACTGGTTAACCTGCAGCCGCAGCATAAAATACCAGTTATTTGCTGACTCCTTTTTTTTTGTAATTTATCTCCTTCTCTAGGTCATTATGGCTTGTTAATTTTCAAGATCTGTTTCAAGCAAAAGATATGGCCCAACTTGTTCTCAGATTCTAAACACATTAATACTTTTATGGGAATTTTTATTGATTTTAGTAGAACTACTTATTATGCCCAAAGGTGAGCATTTTCTGTATCACGTAATTCTTATGAAAAGGGCCACATTTATTACATTCTCTCTATTTAATAAGGCTTAGTTAAAATTTATCTATGAAATTTAGATTAGCAGGCAGATTCAAATTTCCCCAGCAGTTGAGATTCAGAAGGTTTGTTGGTGATCATCTGTGAAATAAATCTCAATTTTTAAAAAACATCTATTATCATGCACATATATTTATCAAAAAAGATCCTCTTTAAATCTGTAAGAGCTTAATGTCATAATTGCTTTTAATGTCTTGGCCAAATGTGAATTAACAAGACCCATTGGAAAATGGGATTATCTGCATTCCAAATTGTAGGGTGACCCCTCTTTGTGAATTCCAAATCACCTCATTATATTCAAGTCCTACATGGATATTATCATTGGGTAGGGTATTATGGATCTCCTGTAATAACAATAATAATTAATAATACTTAATGAAGAAGATGGACTGGGCAGGTTGGGATGTAGCCAACGCACTTATGTTGGATTAACAGTTGGTGTTTTTTTTTTTCCTTTTTACCATTATATATCTTCTTTGCTTAATTGCTATATTATATTTTATCACATGATAATAAATAGATAGACTTTGACAGCATGTCCATCTTGTGTGAGAAAAGTTCCAGCTAAATCCATACAATGAAAACGTATAGCATGAAGAACATAGGAAGGCATCAGCATCTGGCTTTCTTTGATCAAATTTGATCAACTCCATTTAATCAAATTTCTTTCTCTAATGAATCCTCGATTATCCTAATAGGCTTTCATTGGTTGACTGGGAAGCCAGGATATGAACCTGCATGGGTTAAGACCAAGAATTTATGAAATTTACTTTTTGAAATACAGTCCTGCGTTTTGTTCTGCTCCTATCCAAACATTTATTCCAAAGCAGTGCTAGATTTTTACCAAAAATCACTATTTGATATACAATTTTATTGTTTTATATCCAGTGCACTGTTAGAATCTTAAAACCATTTTTACAGATCAATAGGCTAAGAATGTCATTAAATACTTGGCAGCCTGATAACTTGTTCAGACCTGGAGAACATCACAGTTGTTCCTCATCCTCCTAGTCTGTATGAGCTTTCTGCTCTTGAAAACTCAGGTTTAGCAGAGAGCCAGAGGGAGATCTGGTAGTGCTGGTAATCCTCCCTGCTCTAAAACAGAAATTCATTCATGATGTAGGAAGGGTAAATGCCTACGACTGGGTGCTCATGTTCTTGCAGTTGTATAGAGACACCAGTGACCTTCAGGGAAAATTACTGGGTTTTGTGTGTTATAGTTAGCAGCTAAATGCCACACTAACTAATTAATTTTTAAAAGAATCATCAGGAAGAGCAAGTGAGTGTTAGGGTGGGGAGCTGCAATAAGCAAGGGTAACATTAACGTGTTTAACTATGAAAATTAGCAAAGCAATTTACCCAGAAACTGTAGCCATTATCAGAATTCTTAGCACTCCGATTTCTCATTCTCTTTTGTAAGCATTAATCATATTTTATTTTTAACCAGAAACCTCAAAGCGGTATTAAATTAAGTGAAACTTTAATAATGAAATTGCATGCAGTACTATTCAGAAGTTATGCAGAGAAGCTTTAATATACTCCATTAAGCAGAGAAAAATGTTGAAAGGACATGGTTAATGTTCATCTGTATTCAGTTTCTCTTTTTATTGCAAGAATTTTGCTCTTGACTTCAATGGGAGGAAAAGCAGCCTCTGCTGTGGTGGTGTGATAGTGTGGGTAGGTCTCCTGAGTCATTGGAAAAGCATTGCAAAATAAAGCCACGCTGAAGGATGGTATCACACAGGAAAGATATTATTTAAAAGGGCAGATGGATGGTTGTAGGGGCTGAAATGGGGCCAGCATTTTTGTGGTGGGTCTGAGTAGAGAGAGCAGACAAAGGGGAGGGGCACTCAAAATCTTGTGTCAGCTCTGCCAACCTCAATGAGGGCACAGCTCCCTCCAAATATAATCTAAAAATAAAGGTGGTGGAGAGGCTAGCTTTTGTCTCTCTTCTTGAGCATTCTGCACAAGGTTCTATAGAAATAGAATCAGGAGGAAATGGGTAAAAAATAAAGAAACACAGAATGAGTTTTCTTGCTTTTCTGAGGATTTATTAAAGCTTTGGGCTTGGTAAAGTCTTGATGTTGTCGGAAGCACAGAGATAAGTGGTGAAAGCAAGAAGCTCCAAGAAGCACCCTGTCTGGGGAAAAACCAAATGCTCACCTATATTTGCCTGACTTTTTTGTTTAGGTGTTTATCTGGTTATTGCTGAAGCTCCCATAGCAAATCTTTCAAACAAAGAGGGTACAGAAAGAAACCACAGGGAAATACCATGCACAGGCCACCCTTCCAGTAGGGTGGCCTTGGAAGTCTTCCTTTGGGGCTGAGACAATGATAGAGCTGCTCTTCAAGGTAAATAAAGATGCTGTCTCCTGTCCTGTGATTTCTCATTGCAAAGACAGAGCAAAGATGACTTTTAAAGAGGATGAAAAGAAAGAAATTAGCAAGATTTGAAAGATTATATTTTGCAAGGGAAAGAAGGCTCTCCATGGCCACTGTGTTAAAATGTAGGGAAGTCATCAGCAGTGTTTGCAGCCACAGAACACTGGAGAGACTGGGAGAACACATTTCCCAGTATTACTGCATGTCTTAATGGGGGACAGATGACACTTTCTCACTGCTACTGTCAGAATCCCTTGCTCTCCTGCTTTCTAATACAAGAAGAGTTCAGCTGAGACCAGTAAAACTGCAGAAGTTAATGGGGAAAATGTGATCTAAGGAAGTAATCTGGGCAAGGCTAACCTACAGTTGTACTGGCAAGACAGTAAAACTTGGCTAAGTCTGAGTGTATGTGTGTGGTATTCTTCTAATTTCAAAGATTTGATGAAATCCATTGAATAAATGTGTTTCCCTCTTTCCCTGTCTCAAAAAAACCCCATAAAAATAGTAAAAAATTTGCAAAGCAGCTTTGTTCCCAACACATAGATAAATAAAATTGGTGTTCTGGAACGGCACAGCTCTAATCACTTTCTTTCTCTGTTATATTTCTAGTTTCCCCAGCTGCTATTTTACCCTCCTTTCACTATGAGTGTGATATTAAAAAAAAAAAATCGAGATGTTCAGTGACAACTAAAGAATTAACCAAGCCCCTAAGAGGAAGAATTCACAAGTCAGCTTGAAATGAACAGGAAAATCTGAGTTTCCCAGTAACATATGGATCTGTTTTCCACAAATATAATTGTAATCAGTGTGAAGTAAAAGCAGCTGCCTTGGAACAAGTAGGTAAGAACACTTAATTTTCATATTAAATATTGCTACTGTCAGTGACCCAAGCAATGATCAAGACAGGATGTTGGAACTGGGAAGAAGACTAAAAAGAGCCAGAACAACATTTATGTGGAAAATGAGATAAATGAATAATAGAAAGTAGGCTATAACACAGTGATACATGAGCAAAAAAAAAAAAAAATGTTGATGTTCCTGTTAAACAAATTGGTAGTGTCACTATAGTAGTTACAGTACCATACTTTATATTTTTATTAGACTCACTAATAACTCCCTACAAAATCTCTCACTAAGTTCTCTTTTTAAATGGTACCTTAGGCAGCATGTGTATAAATTCTGTACCCCCTGAGAACCATTTCTTTTATTAAGTTAAAATGAAACATCATATTCTTGTAGCAAAAACGGGTTGACTTAAAACATTCCTCTTTGTTCAAATGAGATAAATTGCTTAAATAATACCCTTGAACTGTTAGACTGGAAAGGTTTACTTTGAAGCTATACAGTGGAAGAAAAAGCACCATCTTTCTAGCTCTCTCTAAAGTTTTAAATACTTATTTTCACATACAAAGGCTTTGAGATTCCTTGTTGGCATCAGGACAGTAACCTTGTCGTATTTGAAATATGCAATTTATAGAGAAGTTCTTTTTTTCAAATGGTTTATGGCTCTGACTTTCCAGATACAGCTGTGATTTAACACATCAGCTGTTGCACAGATGTCTCATGAAAGGTAAGTGTCATTGCTGGGGTTGAAGGTTAAATGTCTTTGAAGTCCCAAACAGCAGTAATAGTGGTCAAATAATACATGCCTTGTGTGACCTGATTCTTTTTTCTGTATAGCTTAATAAAAATTTGGGCTACTATACAAATAGTGTGGCAATATGAAAGTATAAAGAAGTCATCTTGCTAAAAGTTCTACATTTCTGTTCTGGAGTCCTCACATTTATGATAGCCTGCAGCTGGTCTCCTGTAACATGGAATTAACAGATATTGACTAATTTATTTGTGTCCAGAATTTTTTTAGAAATGTTTCAAGAGTACAATTAAGCTCTATCATGTAAACTGAGTCATTTTCCATGTATTCCATAGGACACAGGAAGGACACTATTAAAGCAAATGAACTTTTGGAGTTGAATAAACCTAGAGAGAAGTATATGAAAATTTAAGTAAAAGTAGTTTTAACACTGGTGGAAATTGAATTCCTAGGACAAAATTATTAATGTGCAGATTTTGCTGAAATCATTGTCCTTGTTGAAGAAATTTTTCTCTGCAACCGTTCCATTGAATTGGAGTTTTTGCTTTGGCTTTATTTGGCAGGTTGAGGATTTTTTCTCCTGAAAATTGATGAGAAAAAGCATTTTTTTCTTGTGCCAAGTTGTAAAATATGAGGACAGCTAGGCATCTGTTAAAACTGTCATTGCTCCAGAGAATTCTTTGGAGCTGCAATGGTGTCTGGGTTTGTCACATTGCTCCCTTCCACCAGTAGTTAGGGGTTTCTGTAATGATCAATTAGTGTGCATGCAATATGTGTGATTTGGCATGTGCCCCATATGGAATTATGCCTAATTTATCCTGTAGATTGCCCCTAGAGTTGTCTTCTGAACCCTGAAGCTCATTTTTTGGCAGTCAGAATTGTAGGTTTCTGATGTTACAAATAAATGCAAAGTTCTAAGCACCAGCACTGCACTTTTCTGGTTTTTTTTTGTGTTTTTTTTTGTTTTTTTTGTTTTTTTTTTTACCAGTAAGTTTAAAGAATAACTCCTTTCAATTGTCCATCTGGAAAACATTGATTTGCATTACTGAGAATACAATTTTTTCTGCCAACTGGCTCAATTTTCTATATGATCAAAAAGCAAAGGCAGTTAGAATGATCTTCAATAAGATTAAAGTCTTGAAATACCTAAAAAACCAGGAGAAATTCCTCCAGTCACACAGGTAAAGGAGGGAAGCATATTCACAGAGTTACACACAGAGGTTGCAGATACAAGGTTATCTCTACTGGTCACCTCTAGTGTATTAAAAGGTTTTTAATTATATTAGTTTCAATTACATTAGTTTCATTACAATTCTGTGTTTCTCTATTGAAATTTAAAGTTGGACTTTGGATCACTGAAATACATTTCTTACTGTTTTTATTTATTCATATTCTTCCTTGATGATCTTGTGGGTTTGGTCTTTTTATTTTTTTTTTTTTTTTCAAGAGCAGATATGATATTTTTACTTTTGATGATTTTTAACATGAATACTTGAAATATACAAAAAATACCATAAGGCTTTTAAAATCTTTCTTGCTTTATTTAGAAAGAAAAGCATACTTGAATGCATACATGTTACTGTTTAAACATCACTGCATTTGAGAACAAATGGGAATATTATGGAAGTTCTAAGCTTTAGGAGCAAATTAAAGTTACCATTTAATTATTGTCCTATTAAGATTAGTAATTTCTACTGGCAGTCCATTAAAATTCTCATTTCTGTGCCTGGTCTTCCAAAGGAGGGACCACACTCTCAGATGCTTGAAGAAGCTGCCATGCCCTGATTTTCATTCTGCTACATCTGCTGCCACTTGCAACTGTGCTTTATCTTAAAATTGTTTTCTGGTATTTAATGTGTCCCTGCAAATATACATACATGGACTCAAGATGAGGAGATTATAATAGTGGTTTTCACCATACCACAACAAACCAAGCTAGAACTGTCTTCTTGGCATGTGTGCTTTTTTTCTGCCTTAGTTCTGGCAAGATTTTCATGTGTCTTAAAAATTTGTATGTGCTTTTCTTGTTGTTCCTTGTGCTCATAAATCTATATATGAATGTGTCTGTAATCAGAGCAGTCATCTTAAATACCATTTACTGAACAGGAAAGCTTTACAGCTGCAGAACTTTGCAGTATTTCTTTGAGTATCTTTTAGAAGTTACAGCAGGATAAGTTTGTCCCACTATGGATTTTCCATCAGCAAATTCTCACCCACAAAGAGATGATGCTCTGGCATGGGAGGACTGTGAGCTCAGTTGCCATCTGCTCTCCTGCTGTCCAAGCAGCTTCTTCTCTGGCACCTCTTCCATCAGAAGTTTGTGCAGTCTTCGACAGCAAACATCCAGAAACTATGTTCTTTATCCAGAAGCCCTTCCATGATTGGTTACCCCCTGGAGAAGATGATAAGCCATTCTTCGGTATCACAGGAGGCAAAAACTCTGTGAAGAGCTTGGAACACACTGTGGATGGGATATAATGTGTGTTAGAAGGATGAAGAAGATTTAGGGAAGAAATTAAAAACTTGCTTTGATGTTCCAAAGACTACCATGTGCTGCCCACAGTGGCTGAGGAAAACAAGTTTTCTCCTTTAGAGCCCCTACACCTTGTAAAATGCAGTGTAAAGTGCATTTTCTGAGTGGTGAGGAATTTTCCCAAGTGATTTGAGGTCATCTGGTCATTGCTGTAGGGGGACAGGGGAACAATTCACAATCCTGCTGGAGGTCATTCCTGTACTAAGGATAAAGTGAGCTTCTGCAGAAGAGATTGAGTTGCTCAACAGGTGATTGATTTCATTCGGGGTAAGGAGGAAGTTTGAGACTAAAAGATGGGAGTAAGAGGACCTTCAATTATTTGATTCAATTATTATGTTTGTGTGTTTGATGTGAAGCTTTAGCTTATTACCTTTTTTTTTTAATCTCCGTAAACCAACTGTGCAATCCTGCATAACTATATTAAATGCAATACTTTGATTTTTTTTCTCTTTATGTTTTACCGTGTTAAAAAAAAAGTCAGTCTTGCATTACCATTGGTTCTGCTGAACATATGTGGTATATGTACAAAAAAATACCCCAAGGAAGAAGTCCTCAAAATAATTTATTGTCAAACTAGTGCCCAGAAAGCTATTAAATCAATCTTAAAATGCAGTTATCTAAGAAAGGTCCTAAATGACTTCCACATTTAAAAATGGAACAGTGCAATGCTTAGCTATTCCATGTACTGCATTTGGTTTTAGGTAAACAGGAATTTTTGACAGAATCTACTAAAGGCGTGAAAATATAAATGGCTTTTTAAGTACATTAAAAAAAAAAAACATGATGAAAGTAGAAAGGTTCTGTCAAAATGAGAAAAAGGGAAATAAATAAGATAATTATTCTACTCCTCTAACTTGTACAAAGAAGGTAAATTGTAGTTACTAAGTTTCCATTTGCCTCACAAACATGCATTAATTTTTTTTTGAGGTTTTAGTTCCTTAGTTTACAATAACAAGTGCTTTATATCACTGACAGTCATCGGAAATTAGTTATGTTTTTATGCTGTTGAGATGCAATCTAGATGGATTTTGAGGCCCTCCTTGCCTTCCTTTGTTATGACTGAAATGTAGTGTAGAAATAATTAAGGTGTTATCACCTATCCATTATGTTAAGGAACACTTTAATAGTAAAGCAGTGGAGAAGGACTTGAAAAAAAAACTAGAAGAGAGGGGTAAGGGTATAAGGGAAATAATATTTAAAAAAAAAATTGGAGTTCAACGTGACTATGTGTGGAAAATCTCAGAAAATGCAGCAGCTGGGAGTCAGTTTCCTGGATGGTGGGGAGCAACAACTCTACATCTCTACCCAGCTGTTGGGCCGATTTAGCAGAAATTACAAAATTCACTTTACTTATCTACAGTTCCATGTCCCTGCTGGCTTCCTCAAGGAAACTAAAAAGTCTGAAAATTGACATTAAAGGAGGTTTTAACTTTAGGAAGTACCAGAGCTAGACATAAGAGGACTTGAATCTAGTGATGGATAGCTCCCCCTTTCATCAGCTCACAATACAGAGTTTACCTTTTAAGCTCTGACAGACTTTTACCAGCCCTTCTGACCAGTGGCTCAGACTGGTTCTTTATTCTTGCTTCTGGAAAAAGAAAAAAAAAAAAAAAAAAGAGAAAAATATATATATTTTAAAATCCCACAGGTGTATTTTATATCATTATGGTATCTCTAGATGGTGAAATGGCTACAAGTGATACAGTTAGATCTGAAATGTGTTCAAACCAGCAGACCAGGTTCTAATTCAGATTTTGGAAAAGACTGCCTTAAAAAGAAGCCCTTTCCTGAAAACTAAATGCCTCAAAAATAGTAATTTACCTTCCAAAGCAGTATAGTGACTTAACCCCACCATCTTCCAGGACCTCAACCAGTCCAGTGCAAAACAAATTAAGACTCCTTTTTACATTTTTTTTTTTTCAATTCAAATCTACTGAAGAGCAGCACTAGAAGGCAGAATGATTTGCTTTACAAGATATTTCCTCCTTAGAAACAGAGAAATCAGAAAGAGCTCTGGGATGACTGAATTCACAGGTATCGATGTCAGAAAATACTTCCCATAACCTATTTCTAATCCATCATAGAAGATGAGGATTTTATTTTATTTTTTCTCATACATGTGATCATACTGAATGCCACACCTCTGAGGGAGCATAGTTTGGAACTAGATGATCTTTAAGGTCCCTTTTGACTCAAACCATTCTGTTATTCTGTGATATTTTTTAGGTCTGGAAATTCTGTTGTACATCCTTAAGAAACCCCTTCCAAACAACAACGAGAGTAAGAAAAGAAAACAAGGCCACAAACATTTCTTCAGTGTTATGCTCTGTATGAACACAAGTAGGATAATTATTCAAGAAACATTTAAATCAAAATAGTGGGATAGTTTGTGAAGAAAATATAATACTTCATACATTAATATTTTAATACTTGTAGTTCCAGGCCAAAGAAAATAGAATAGAGAGCACATCAACTGTTTTGTTTATTAAAACCCATGAAACCAGCAGACATATTCCCAAGGTTAAAATTCAGGTCCAGATTTATGTGCTCTCAAGTTTACAGGTACTTGACTGAATAAAGGGTGCTTATTTCAACCTGTAAGTAGAAAATGGAAAAGGCTTGATGACCTTGAACAGACAGGAAAGGCTTCAATTGAAATCTGAGTAAAAATTTTGATTGATTTTCTTTTTTTTTTTTTTAATTCTGATATAATCTACTGTAAAAAAACCATTGAGGTATTTATAGATCCTGTTTTTGCATTATTTTTCATAATGCAAGGATTGAAAATACAATGAGAACAACTGAGGCAGTGCTCAAACCATGTTTTATTTTCTAAGTGGATAAAACACTGAGAGCATTGTTCCTTCATTTTCCTATACATCACACAGAAATTAATAATATTTTTTACAAGATTGTCTGTATTTTCTTTTGTTTCAATGTCCTAATTTCAAATGTGGACTCAAATACAGAGCAGCAAAATTCCAAAATTAGCATGAAAGGAAAGTGATAGTTAAATATCTTCTCTATTTCCAAAACCTTGCAAGAAATAGATTTTCTCTTTAGGACATCATAGTTTTAGAAAGCAGGAAGAAGCTGGAAAACAGCCATACACATGACATAATTCCCTCAAAGACTGGAAGGTGTCCAGATAGGAACATCAAGAGGCTTTTAGTGTTGTTAAATTAGAATTAATTTCCCTTCTGGGAGGGGGCTAATTTGCAAGCAGAAAAGAAAAACAACCTGCAGTAGAGATTATACCTACTAGGTACGGCATAGTTGATTACTGAATTTCTCCCTTTCCAACCCTTCTCAAGATATCACTGCTATGAAATAAAAATAAACAAATATTTAATTAAACAAGTCCATTGAAATGTATGTTTTGTTCAGGTTTTTGTTTGTTTCTTGCTCCAGAAGTTAACTTAACTATAATAATAGAAATAGCAATAATTAAAATAAGCTTTCTTCAAGTATAGTCAGGTATTTTTTTCATATCTTAGAATCAAGGAGAAGGATGTTTCAAGAAAGACTCGTACTGGAATCAAAATATAGTATATATTTTCATTGCAGAGTATGAAGGTTGAAAGGTTTCCATCCATACCTGAAGGATGGGATGTCCTACAGAGGGACCTAGACAAGCTCAGGAGGTGGTCAGTGGAAATCTCACGAGGATTAAATCTCATGTGGACCAGGTGCTGGTGTTGTACCTGGGTCATGGCAACCCCTGATGTCAATCCAGGCTGGGGGATGAGCAGCCCTGCCCAGAGAAGGCCACAGAGATGATTAGAGGGAGAGAACACCTCCCCTATGAGGAAATGCTGAGAGAATTGTACAGCCTGGAAAAGAGAAGGCTTTGGGGTGACCTATTTGAAGCCTTCCAGAACCCTGAAGGAAGCTACAAGAACCACGGAGAGGGACTATTTCCGGGAGCATGTGGTGACTGGGCAAGAGGAAATGGCTTCAGACTG